>NC_064628.1:49569836-50252693 GCF_023864275.1 Schistocerca cancellata | reverse complement strand
ATCTCCCAATCTTATTAGGTAGACCTATGTCACTGCAGTCGTTTCTAAGCGCATGCAATCATAGAACATGCTTTCAGATTTTTCAAGAAAAACTACCTCATTGATCTTTCGCCATTGATATTTCATTTGTTTCATCTGGACAAGAGCCAAGTGCGTAAATAACTTATTGTTCTCGTAGGTTTATGTCCATTTCTCACAGCTGATTTGTTTTCGAATATTTAAGGAATGGTAAAAGTCTTCCATTTCCTAAATTTAGCAAATTGAACTGACATATGAAAGTTTTGCTTATTTTATACGCAAAATCAGTATTAATAGAGACTAAGATCTGACAACTGGCTTTTTTGCAAATCACTTCATATCGTGGATGCCAGACAGTCTAGCTGCAGTCTCTTAAACTTTCCTGTAGAGGTGCTTCCTACGCGTTGCGCTGAACGCTGATTCATTATTACCTGCCTGTAGACTTCCGCTCTGACGAAACTAAGTTCGGTAGTTTTGGTACAGTATCTACATGGCATAGTAAATGGTAGCATTACCGGTGGTATTGGTAGCAGTGGTATGAAAAGAGACGTAAATAAATGTGTTTATTTGTTTGCTTTGCAGATAATTAGAACTGTACATGGTTCACTATCAGTCCAGTGTGTGTTGTAAATCTTAACACAATAAAAATTGCATTTTATAAGTAATAAAAATAAGATGATCTCCTAGCTTCTGCGCTTTTGTGTAACCAAAGCAATGACTTTTTATGCAGGTACAGTTCATATGCACAAACATGAACAAACCTTCATAATTATTGTTGTTATTTTGTGCTCAGTAGATATTTCTGTGAAGAGACAGTAACAGAAGAAATACTTCAGTTTATCGATGAAAGAAGGAAGTACAAAAATATTCAGGGATACAGAAATAAAACTCCCTTACGAATGAAACAAGTAGGAAGTGCGGGGAAACTAAAGAGAAATGGTTACATGAACAATGTGAACAAATCGAAAAAGAAATGGTTGTCAGAAGGACTGACTTAGCACATAGAAAAGCCAAGTCAGCTTTCAGTGAAATTAAAAGCAAGTGCGGTAACATTAAGAGTACAATGGGAATTTCACTGTTAAATGCAGAGGAGACAGCGATGGGTGAAAATAATACATTGAAGACCTTTATGATAGGGAAAATTTGAAGAGATAGGGGATCCAGTATTAGAACCAGAATTTTAAAGAGCTTTGGAAGACTTAAGATCAAATAAGGCAGAAGGGATGGATAAAAATAGATCGGAATTTCTAAAATCGTTGGGCAAGTTGCAACAAAACGATTACACACGTTCGTGTGCAGAATATCTGAGACTGGCGATATACCAATGGACTCTCTGGAATAAATCGTCCACACAATTCACAAAGTTGCGAGAGCCGACATGTATGAGAATCATCGCAAATTAAGCTTAAAAGCTCCTGCAACCAAGTTGCTAACATGAATAATATACAGAAGAATGGAAAAGAAAATTGAGGATCTGTTAGATGACGATCAGCTTGGCTTTGGGAAAGGTAAAGGTACCAGAGAGGTAGTTCTGAAGTTGCGGTTGATAATGGAAGAAAGACTAAAGAAAAATCGAGATACGTTCATAGGCTGTGTCAACTTGGAAAAAATGTTTGACAATGTAAAATGGTGCAAGATTCTAAAAAAATAGGGGCAACCTATAGGGAATAATGGGTAATATACAGTATGTACAAAAACCAAAAGGAAATAATAAGAGTGGAAGACCATGTACGAAGTGCTTGGATTAAAATAGCAAGTGCTGTAACATTAAGAGTACACTGGGAATTCCACTGTTAAATGCAGAGGAGACAGCGAAGGTTGAAAATAATACACTGAAGACCTTTACGATAGGGATAATTTGAAGAGATATGGGATCCAGTATTAGAATCAGAATTTAAAAGAGCTTTGGAAGACTTAAGATCAAATAAGGCAGAAGGGATGGATAAAAATAGGGGCAACGTATAGGGAAAGACAAGTAATATACAGTATATATAAAAACCAAAAGGAAATAATAGGAGTGGAAGACCAAGTACGAAGTGCTTTTATTTTATTTTACCTTTGTTTGAGTAAACTGCGTTTTCACGTTTTATAGCGCCATGCGATAAATCTGTCATTTTTCCACCAAAACATCCTCTGTTTCAAGTTACAAAACAATAATTTTCGAATAAATTATACAATGACAATTTTAATTTTGCTGTAAATATTGTTTATTTTTAAGTAGTCTTCGCTCCTACGAAATAAAAGACAGGTTCAGGAGGGGCATTAAAGTTCAAGGTGAAAGGATATCAATGTTGAGATTCGCTGATGACATTGCTATCCTCAGCGAAAATGAAGAGTTATACGATCTGTAGAATTGCATGAACAGTTTAATGAGTACAAAATATGGATTGAGAGTAAATCGAAGAAAGACGAAAGTAATAAAAAGCACCAGAAATGAGAACAGCGAGAAACTTAACAACATAATTGGTGATCACGAAGAAGATGAAGTTAAGGAATTATGCTACCTAGGCATCAAAACAACCCATGATGGACATAGCAAGGAGGACATGAATAGGAGACTAGCACTAGCAAAAGAGGCATTCCTGCCCAAGAGAAGTCTACTAGTATGAAACATAGGCCTTAACTTGAGGAAGAAATTTCTGAGAATCTACGTTTTGAGTACAGCGTTGTATGGCAGTGAGAAATGGACTGTGGGGAACAGAAGAAAATAAAAGTATTTGGGATATGGTGCTACAGAGGAATGTTGAAAATTAGGTCAACTAAAGAGATAAGGAATGCGGAGGTTCCGACAGAATCGGAGAGGGAAGGAATATGTGAAATACCTTGACAAGAAGAAGGGACAGGATGATATAACATTTGTTAAGACATCAGTGAATAAATTACATGATACCAGACGGAGCTGTAAAGGGATTGGGATACACCAAGCAACTAACTGAGGATGTAAGATGCAAGTGCTACTCTGAGATGAAAAGGTTGGCACCAGAGAAGAATTCGTGGCGAGACGCCTGAAACGAGTCAGACGATTGATGACTAAAAAGAAAAAAGGTTCTTCATCATGATGAAATGGAAGAGTTTTCTGTTGCTAGTGGGAAATGGAAAGTTGTTTGTGTAGCGTAGAAACATGTTTTACATCACCTTGAATAAGTATTGAAGTAATATTTGTGTTGATTTTCCTCTTTTTGAATTTTTATATTTTACCTTTGTTTGAGTAAACTGCGTTTTCACGTTTTATAGCGCCATGTGATAAATCTTTTTTTTTTCACCACAAACTCCTCTGTTTCAAGTTAAAAAACAATAATTTTCGAATAAAACCTGAACTACACTCCTGGAAATTGAAATAAGAACACCGTGAATTCATTGTCCCAGGAAGGGGAAACTTTATTGACACATTCCTGGGGTCAGATACATCACATGATCACACTGACAGAACCACAGGCACATAGACACAGGCAACAGAGCATGCACAATGTCGGCACTAGTACAGTGTATATCCACCTTTCGCAGCAATGCAGGCTGCTATTCTCCCATGGAGACGATCGTAGAGATGCTGGATGTAGTCCTGTGGAACGGCTTGCCATGCCATTTCCACCTGGCGCCTCAGTTGGACCAGCGTTCGTGCTGGACGTGCAGACCGCGTGAGACGACGCTTCATCCAGTCCCAAACATGCTCAATGGGGGACAGATCCGGAGATCTTGCTGGCCAGGGTAGTTGACTTACACCTTCTAGAGCACGTTGGGTGGCACGGAATACATGCGGACGTGCATTGTCCTGTTGGAACAGCAAGTTCCCTTGCCGGTCTAGGAATGGTAGAACGATGGGTTCGATGACGGTTTGGATGTACCGTGCACTATTCAGTGTCCCCTCGACGATCACCAGTGGTGTACGGCCAGTGTAGGAGATCGCTCCCCACACCATGATGCCGGGTGTTGGCCCTGTGTGCCTCGGTCGTATGCAGTCCTGATTGTGGCGCTCACCTGCACGGCGCCAAACACGCATACGACCATCATTGGCACCAAGGCAGAAGCGACTCTCATCGCTGAAGACGACACGTCTCCATTCGTCCCTCCATTCACGCCTGTCGCGACACCACTGGAGGCGGGCTGCGCGATGTTGGGGCGTGAGCGGAAGACGGCCTAACGGTGTGCGGGACCGTAGCCCAGCTTCATGGAGACGGTTGCGAATGGTCCTCGCCGATACCCCAGGAGCAACAGTGTCCCTAATTTGCTGGGAAGTGGCGGTGCGGTCCCCTACGGCACTGCGTAGGATCCTACGGTCTTGGCGTGCATCCGTGCGTCGCTGCGGTCCGGTCCCAGGTCGACGGGCACGTGCACCTTCCGCCGACCACTGGCGACAACATCGATGTACTGTGGAGACCTCACGCCCCACGTGTTGAGCAATTCGGCGGTACGTCCACCCGGCCTCCCGCATGCCCACTATACGCCCTCGCTCAAAGTCCGTCAGCTGCACATACGGTTCACGTCCACGCTGTCGCGGCATGCTACCAGTGTTAAAGACTGCGATGGAGCTCCGTATGCCACTGCAAACTGGCTGACACTGACGGCGGCGGTGCACAAATGCTGCGCAGCTAGCACCATTCGACGGCCAACACCGCGGTTCCTGGTGTGTCCGCTGTGCCGTGCGTGTGATCATTGCTTGTACAGCCCTCTCGCAGTGTCCGGAGCAAGTATGGTGGGTCTGACACACCGGTGTCAATGTGTTCTTTTTTCCATTTCCAGGAGTTTATATAATGACAATTTTAAATTTGCTGTAAATATTGTTTATTTTTAAGTAACAGACAGGAGGATAATTAGGTACAGCAAAACTGTTACAGTTCTACATACGTTGGTAATATTGGAAAAGATTAACATGGATATACATTTCATGATATCAAGTAAAAGAACTGTGACTAAAGGTTGATAAACTACTGATGAATGTTACTTTATTTACCTATAAACGTAATGTAAATACATGTCACCTTTCAAAAGACGGCAGTAGTATTGTCAAATTTTTGGAGAAATTAATTGAAATACTTTTCAACACAAAATACAACAAATTAAGAAAATTAGTGAGAAATTCAAAAATTATAATTACGAAAACTGTTGCCTGTGATCATGGCTGTGGTCACTGTGATCACTACAAAAATTGTGCTTTTCGGTTCAGAATAACATTACTCAGTATCACTATCAGTGTCTTCCACCTGAATAATTGTAATATACTCAGTGTAGTTTCCTAAAGTTTTTGAAGACACCCTTTCCAACCAAACCAGTACATCCAGCCAGGCCATAGAGGCTGCAGCATCATAGTGATCAGCGAGCTTATACTGTCAAGTTCTTTGTAAATTTGACTCGATTTTGTTATCACTGAAATAACATCACATGTTCTCTCATCCCGTGAAGTTCCATAATGTACCTCCTTCTCTTCAGAGTTCTTCACTTTTTTGCCAGGTAATGCATACATTTAATTGTTTCAAATTTCTGGGTATTCATATTGATCGAAACATGAATTGGAACTCACGTATTCATTCCTGTCTTACACCCTTTTCAATCCGAGCACTTCGTACTTGGTGTTCCACTTTTATTATTTCCTTTTGGTTTTTGTATATACTGTATATTACCCATCTTTCCTTATAGGTTGCCCCTATTTTTTTAGCATTTCGAACATCTTGCACCGTTAAACATTTGAGAGGAGAAGCAACAGTTGCTCTACGTATTGGTGATGAAAGTGTTATTAACTTAGCTTACACTGCATATATTCATTCATTGACGCCATATGGAATTATTTTCTGGGTCAGTTACACACATAGAAAGTGCATACTTGCATGCTTTAAGGATATTTTGTGTCAATCCTCGAACTTCTTATAGGCGACAGTTTTAAAAGATTTACATTCTAGTAGCAGCTTCATAATACATTTACCCTCTTACAAGGATGGTTGTGAAGATTTCGTCACGATTGGAAAATAGTAACATTAGGAATACATCCTTACGCTTTCACAGAAATAAGTAAAGAAGTCAAACGTAAATATATTTGACCAGCTCCATTGTGAATAACCTCCACCACCCACAATGATGTTCTTAGTGTCGATCGCGTGCTGTTCACGATTAAATTCGCGTATAATGTATGAAACTGTGACTGTACTGTGTTTTAGTTCGCGTCAACCCACGTGCCATCACCTCAGTTGGTATGGATCTTCGAGAGTGGAAGGGTAGAGAAGGTGGTTCGATGGACCCATTGCCAGACACTTAATTGTGAGTGGCAGAGTAATCATGTAGATGTATATGTAGATGCTAATTCGTTCTAGCGTGTAATTTGAGTGATATTTTGTTTATAGTAAGTGACAACCCCTGTGCTGGTTCTTTTTAGTCTAAATTTTACTAATCATTTTGTCATTTAATCACCTTCACGAAGTTCAGGCCTTCACTCGAACGCGGTTCCCATCGGCTTGAATTTTATTATTGTGTGCCCGTTAGGTCGAAATTGTTGTTCGTGTAGTATCGACAACCACGTGTATTTGAATCTGTGATTCACAGTTAGGAACTTCTCCTGTTAGAGAGAACGTTCTGAACAAAACGAATCCCATTAACGATGGTAACAATTCCAGCGAATTTTATTGAAATTATTGTTTTTTGGTCGGTTGGCTCCGATCCGGCTGTTTGTCTCTAAATCCTTACCTAAATCGCATGATCCTAAATGTAGTGAGTTGAGTGAAGCCCTGTATGTAGGGCAATGTTTCCATATGTTGCGTTATATCATATTAATTGGATTCTTGTCTGTTGTAGCAGACTTGGGATCACTTACTTAGTGACACCCTGTAATCAACGGACTTCTTGTTCGGGAATAGCTTCTTGTAGCTTTCCATTGTTCTTCTTCTTATGTGATTGATTGTTCAGTGTAGTTCAGAATTATTCATGCCTCACAATTCTCGAACGACACATCTTAAATCGTCCTGGGAGGTCTTTACTGTCGTTAGATTAATGAAGTGTGTTAATGTTCTCCGTATATGTATAAGGGACATGCAGAATTAATAGTTCTTCACGTTGTAACCCCATGTGTTCTATCTTACAATAAAGTTCCACTATACCAGATGTCCATGTTCATTAGATATGATCTCCAGTTGGTCCAGACTCAACGGAGGAGCAACACCTGAAGCAGTTCTGGAAGAAACGTTAGGAACAGAAGAGTTTCGTGGACCAGAACCTTATATTCCGGTAGGACCAGAAGTAGTGCGTGTAATGTTCAGTAATCAGAGCGGCCTATTATCCGAAACACTTCCCTATCACATAAATGTGTGGTGAGCTCTGGCATGATTTATAATTATTATAAATCTACGAAGACTAGATCTCCACTGTGTAGGTCACAGCATTTTTCCGCTGCGCTTCTAAATATCTGGCCATCAATGTCGCCAGAGATTAATCTGCAAAAACGTACCTCTTTTAGTAATTGGATTCGTATACGAGATGACCTCTGAGACGAGATGAAACTGATAATGTAAATGAACATAAGTGATCCACTCGGTGTTCGTCTTTCTTTACTAATCTTGAAAGAAACAGAACGCAGTTCCCGTGCAGCACTATTGGGTAAGTTTAGAGAGCCTGTATTCGAAGAAGACTGTCTAACCACTGCGCTAACAGCATCGCCTATCTCGCGTAGGGGTCTGTAATGGGAAAACTTCAACATCCGTCTTTAGCATCACATCTCAAACGCTTCGATTCTCTTCTTTTACAGTTCTTCCACAGTCCGTGATACACTTCCAAACATGCTCTGATTCACACATACACTACTGGCAATTAAAATTGCTACACCACGAAGACGACGTGCTACAGATGCTAAATTTAACCGACAGGAAGAAGATACTGTGATATGCAAATGATTAGCTTCTCAGAGCATTCACACAAGGTTGGCGCCGGTGGCGACACCTACAACGTGCTGACATGAGGAATGTTTCCAACCGATTTCTCATAAACAAACAGCAGTTGACCGGTGTTGCCTAGTGAAACGTTGTTGTGATGCCTCGTGTAAGGAGGAGAAATGCGTACCATCACGTTTCCGATTTTGATAAAGGTTGGATTGTAGCCTATCGCGATTGCGGTTTATCGTATCGCAACACTGTTGCTCGCGTTGATCGAGATCCAATGACTGTTAGCAGAATATGGAATCGGTGGGTTCAGGAGGGTAATACGGAACGCCGTGCTGGATCCCAACGGCCTCGTATCACTAGCAGTCGAGATGACAGGCATCTTAGCCGCACGGCTGTAACGGATCGTGCAGCCACGTCTCGATCCCTGAGTCGACAGATGGGGACGTTTGCAGGACAACAACCATCTGCACGAACAGTTCGACGACGTTTGCAGCAGCATGGACCATCAGCTCGGAGACCATAGCTGCGGTTACCCTTGACGCTGCATCACAGACAGGAGCACCTACGATTGTGTACTCAACGACGAACCTCGGTGCGCGAATGGCAAAACGTCATTTTTTTCGGATGAATCCAGGTTCTGTTTACAACATCATGATGGTCGCATCCGTGTTTGGCGACATCGCGGAGAACGCATATTGGAAGCGTGTATTCGTCATCGCCATACTGGCGTATAACCCGGCGTGATGGTATGGGGGTGCCATTGGTTACACGCCTCGGTCACTTCTTGTTCGCATTGACGGCACTTTGAACAGTGGACGTTACATTTCAGATGTGTTACGACCCGCGACTGTACCATTCAATCGATCCCTGCGAAACCCTACATTTAAGCAGGATAATGCACGACCGCTTGTTGCAGGTCCTGTACGGGACTTTCTGAATACAGAAAATGTTCGACTGCTGCCCTGGCTAGCACATTCTCCAATTGAAAACGTCTGGTCAATGTTGGCCGAGCAACTGACTCGTCACAATACGCCAGTCACTACTCTTGATGAACTGTGGTATCGTGTTTAAGCTGCATGGGCAGCTGTAGCTGTACACGCCATCCAAGCTCTGTTTCATTCAATGCCCAGGCGTATCAAGGTCGTTATTACGGCCAGAGGTGGTTGTTCTGGGTACTGATTTCTCAGGATCTATACACCCAAATTGCGTGAAAATGTAATCACATGTCAGTTCTAGTATAATATATTTGTCCAATGAATACCCGTTTATCATCTGCATTCTTTCTTGGTGTAGCAATTTTAATGACCAGTAGTGTTTTTATGCAGATGTAAATAAATTCGTCAAAAAAAATGGTTCAAATGGCTCTGAGCACTATGGTACTTAACTTCTGAGGTCATCGGCCCCCTAGAACTTAGAACTACGTAAACCTAACTAACCTAAGGACATCACACACATCCATGCCCGAGGCAGGATTCGAACCTGCGACCGTAGCGCTCGCGCGGTTCCAGACTGAAGCGCCAGAACCACTCGGCCATTACGGCCGGCAAATAAATTCGTCAAGCCTGGACCCTCCGCAGCACGTCACACAGTTTTCAGTTCCTCGGAAAAGCAGTGGGACAAATTCCCACCTGTGCGTCTAGATTTATGTTGGTTCTGGTTGCTTCGAAAAGGTCACGATCGTTTCCTTTCCCTATCTTTCCCTAATCCAAGCACACACTCTGTCACCGACGACCCGCCAGCTGCCTGCAACCCGCAACACTTGCGTCGCACGTTGCCTACACGCGCGCCTTTCCCCTGGACCACTGTGGCCGCGGAGCAGTGTGTTACCATAGCGCAGGGGCGGGCAGGAATTCTGCACGTGTGCGGTGCACATGCACGTGTGCAGTTAACAGGTGTTCTGCGTGCACACAGGGGCAAGCTGGCCACCCGCTTCTCACCCCTCCCCACCATACCGTCTCTCCGCTTCTTCCCCTGTTATGGGTTTTGTTTCCTGGCCTGCTTTATTAAATCAAGGAATAAGGTTAGTAGGAGTGCTTGAAAGTAATCATGGTTTGAAAGAGTACCTATTACCTACGATACGTTTTATTTAAGTATCACAGGTGGAGTTTACAATACGTTTAATTTCTGGAACAAAATTTCTACATACAGACAAACGCAAACAGTTACGTAAATTTTCATTACTGATGTTTGCTCTTAACCGAGACTTATTAGTTTTCATAACAGAAAAAAATCTCTCGCAAAAGTATGTCGAGCCCAACATTGACTATCTTCATGGCTTCACGATGGAGACGAGGAAACTCTTGCTGTGGAAAGTCGTGATAAAAATCTATTACACGTCTTGCCAAAAGGAACTTGTCTCTCAGACGAGAATTACACTGTAGATCTATTAATTCCATTTGCAAACTGAGATGAATATCATCTACAGAAACCAGATTCTCTCGAGAACTATTCAAAACCTTGGGATAAGTAAGATATATCCCCAAATCGCTTGAGAAATTCCTCTTTTATTGCACTAAAAACGGCAACATACTGAAATTTATTATAATGGCGTTCAATATTAAACTTCCGCTAACCAGCGAGGATACTGTCACATATTATACATTTCCAATTTTCACGTTTTTCCACAGAGAACAAATGATTCTCCCATTCCTTTTTAAAAGATAGCAGATCTCCAATTCTCCGTTCCCTTGATTCACTCTGCATTTTCCGGTTATTGAAATACAACGTTCACTATGTAGTGGTCGCTTCGCTTCAACGTCCGCAGCTTAGCCTGTGACTACACTGCCGCAACCTGCAGGCTGTCGGCACCGTCCCGTTCGACGATTGCACGCGAGCAGCACACGTGCAGCGCCGTGTGCTCATGAGCCGCTTGCAACGTTTGCCCGCCCCTGCCATAGCGTGTGTTTTTTTTTTTTTTGCAGGAGGCGGCCACCTGCTCCGAAACCTGGACGGCCTGGGTGGCGGACACCTGCTGCGTCAGACCAAGAGCGGCCTCGACTCTCTCTCTGGCGCCACCTTCGGAGAGCAGAAGCGGTTCGACTCCCTGGGGTAATAATACGACTGGTCTTATCTACAGACTTTCGCTATTGGTCCACACGTACTAGAAATTAATATAAGTTGATTAAAAATGCTCTTTTCTTTATCATACCTTGAGCTTATTTTAAAATGATAGTGAGATAATTTTGCCAGGTACAGAATATTAATTTCGATAAAGTATTATGTGCCTGACATACAGTGATTTTGTCACTGCACAGTGTAGACCAGGGCTTAACAACTGGCCCGTTTTGAGCGCGAGTGCTCGCGTCTGCTCAGGCACGTGCTCGCGAGCAGGTGCAAGGTCGCGGAGTAGGGAGGGAGGGGAGGGAGGCGAAATGCGCGCCTACGTTTGAATGTGATCTCGCATTCTTAGCAGATTTAACTAGCCATCTGAATGCTTTGAACATTTTACTACAAGGTAAAGATCTGCTAATTACTCATTTCATAGATCGAATACGAGCTTTTAAAATGAAATTCACACTTTGGGTGAGTCGACTGGAAACAGGAAACCTAGCTCATTTCCCTAAATTATCATCCATGCAAGATGTTCACAAAGACTGTGAACGTTATTCACATAGTTTAGTTGATCAGCGCTTTCAGCACTAGACAGTGATTTTGATCTGTTCTCTCCATATTCAGCGAATATTTAAGAGATTCGTCCTGAGCTGCAGCAAGAAATTGTTGACCTGCAGTGTGACAGAGAATACAGAGACAAATTTCAGAACAAGAAAAACATTTTGGAACTCTACAGACACTTCCCTCAGGATAGATTTCCTCGTTTGCACAAACTGGTGGCTACAATAATATCAATGTTTGGTTCCACGTATGTTTGTGAACAACTGTTCTCTGCAATGAAATGTAACAAGACGCGCCTGAGAAACGCATTGTCTGATCGAAATTTAAACTGCACGCTGCGCCTAAAATGCACAAGAACATTTACTCCGAACATAGACGCAATTGTAAAGGGCAAAAAGTACAAGATAACCGAGAATCCCACACTTCAATGACAACTTTTATTGTGTAACAGTTCACAAATTAATACGAATGTAGAGGCATACACTAAGCTAATAAAATTATGTGGCATGTGTAGATTCTCCTTTATTTGTTTCATTTGTCGCATTAATAATTCATGAGTGATATCCCTGCAGGTGGCCGCAGATTTACATTGACTGGCTGCAGCTGTTGTGTGCCTCACGTGACTTTCCCCACTCTCCGCTCTGGTCCGGTAGTGGGGTAGTTGGGGTAGCGTGCTCGCGCTGCTCCGTGCTCGCGCCTTGCTGCTCACAGCTTGCTCCGCGAGCACGTATGCTGTGAAGCCCTGGTGTAGACGCTGCTATTCGGTTTCATACAGAGTGTATAGACTTTTAGGTCACAGTTATACAGTTAATAAAGAATCATAAACTCATAAGACATGGGTCATGCGAAATCAAATTCGCACTTTCCTCACTAGCTTACTGAAACACATGGGTCAATACATTCAGGTTCATTCAATATTTCTTGACTTTCAGAAATCATTTGGTGCAGTACCACGCCATTTCAGGTGTGCCGCAGGGGACTGTCGTAGGACAGTTGCTATTCACAATACACATAAATGACCTTATGGATAACATCGGAAGTTAACTGAGGCTTTTTGCGGATGATGCTGTAGTATATCGAGAGGTTGTAACAACGGAAAATTGTACTGAAATGCAGGATGATGTGCAACGAATTGACGCATGGTGCAGGTAATGGCAATTGAACCTCAATGTAGACAAGTGTAATGTGCTGCGAATACATAGAAAGAAACATCCTTTATCATTTAGCTATAATATAGCAGACCAGTAACTGGAAGCAGTTGTTGTTGTTATGGTCTTCAGTCCAGAGACTGGTTTGATGCAGCTCTCTGGAAGCAGTTAACTCCATAAATTATCTGGGGCTAGGCATTAGGAGTGAATTAAAATGGAATGATCATATAATGTTGATAGTCGGTAAAGCAGATGCCAGACTGAGATTCATTGGAAGGATCCTAAGGAAATGCAATCCGCAAACAAAGGAAGTAGTTTACAGTACACTTGTTCGCCCACTACTTGAACATTGCTCACCAGTGTGGGATCCGTACCATATAGGACTGATAGAGGAGGTAGAGAAGATCCAACGGAGAGAATCGCGCTTCGTTACAGGATCATTTAGCAATCGCGAAAGCGTTACGGAGATGATAGATAAACTCCAGTGGAATACTCTGAAAGAGAGACGCTCAGTAGCTCGGTACGGGCTTTTGTTGAAGTTTCGAGAACATAGCTTCATCGAGGAGTCAAGCAGTATATTGCTCCCTCCTACGTATATCTCGCGAAGAGACCATGAGGATAAAATCAGAGAGATTAGAGCCCACACAGAGGCATACCCACAATCTTTCTTTCCACGAACAATACGAGACTGGAATAGAAGGGAGAACCGATAGACGTACTCAAAGTACCCTCCGCCACACACCGTCAGGTGGCTTACGGAGTATGGATGTAGATGTAGATCGTTTGTTTTGACTAGATTGAGGATTTCTTGATAGGGAGGGCGCATAACGTTATCTCGGGTTGAAGTTAAACGAAGAACCAAGAGAAACTTTGGGTGAGACCCATGGGAGTGCTTTGGGACCATTGCTGTTCATATCGTATGTTGACGACCTGGCAGACGACGTTAATAGTAGCATCAGTCGTTTGCAGATGACGCAGTTATCTGTAATAAAGTACTATCTGGAAAGAGCTGCACATACCACTAGGCAGATGAAATTTCAAATCGGAGCTAAGATAGGGAACTCGCAGTTAATTTGCAGAAATTTACAATTGTGCATTTTTCTCTCTCTCTCTCTTTTAGTCGATTCCGACTCTCTCTGTCCCCATAAACTAAAGCATTCCAGTTTATTCTGTCTTGTACAATCTCCTGCAGACTTTCCGAGCTGGAATCCATTATTTTTGTGATGGTATCGATCTATCTTATCCTTTGCCGCCTTCTTGTTCTTGTGCCTTCAATCTTCCTCAGCATTAAGATTTTTTGCAGCGAATCATGTCCGCTCGTGATGTGCCCTAGATAGGCCAGTTGTTTCAGTATCAAGCCTTCAAAGGACCCTTTCTTATAGTTCAGTTCTCACATCTATACATCACATCTGGAGAGACTATAGCTCACACTACACGGATCTTCGTTGTTAAAATTATATCCCTACGCCCATAAAACTTTGTCAAGGTTGGACGTCACCTTTCTACCAACTAACAAGCGTCTCTTGGTTTCGTGGCTGCAGTCACCATCAGCAGAAATCTGATAGTCTGGTAGCCGAGATACTTGAATATAGTAACTACCTCCATTGTTTCTGTTCATAATGCCATAAAGTGATAGTTGTAGTTGCCATAATTTTCTTTTTCTTGACAATCAGCATTATACCAACTTTGCTGTTCTTCTTTCACGTTCAGCACGGGGATTTTTAACTCTTCTTGCCTTTCTGTTATCAGGACGGTACTATCTGCATATCTAAGATTGTTTATGTCCATCACAGCTATTTTAATTCAGGTTTCTTCTTTGATTGAATAAATAGGGTGGCAATATTCAGCCTTGCCGTACTCCTTATCAATCTTGATCCATTGAGTCCCTCGCCGTGGCTTTTTTGGTTACAATATAAATTCCACATGAGGCAGATGAGGTGATTCGGTACTCCCATGTTTTTGAGTACTTTCCATAATTTAGTGTGATCGACACAGTCAGAGACTTCAGCATAATCAGTAAAGCAGAGAAACACATCTTTTTGGAACTCCTTCTTCATAATCCGTCAGATGTTGCTGTTTGGTCCCTATTCCGTTACAAAATCCAGCTTGTTCTTCAGGTAACTCTCGATCTGTATACTCCAAAAAATAGTGTCCTGTGACTACAGGAAGTGTCATTTGGACATAGCACAACTGGGTGTAACAATTCGCAGGGACTTAAAGGTCACATAGGCTCAGTCGAAAGTATAACACATGCCATACTTCGGCTCATTGGCGGGATACTAGGAAAATGCGGTCTGCTTACGAAGGAGATTGGTTACAATACACTTGAGTTTCCCATTTTAGAATATTTCTCAAGTGTGTGAGACCCATAACAAGCAGGATTTACAGGGAATGTCGAATGCGTACAAAGAAGGGCAGCCCGAATGATTATAAGTTTCTTTGACTCAAGAGAGAAAGTCACGGAATTCATGAAAAACCGGAACTGGTAATCACTTGAAGATAGACGCGAATTATCCCGCAAAAACCTACTTGCGAAGCTTCAAGAAACAGTATTACGTGAAGAAACAGCCCTCTATACACCGTGAAGAGGTGAGTATTACAGCGCCCACAGGGTCACTTAAGTAGTAATTATTCCCGCGCTCAATATGCTCATATGAAACGAGAAGAAATCATAATAGGTGGTACAATGCTACGTATCCTCTGCATACACTTTACAGTGATCTGTATTGTACGTACAGAAGTTGGTGAAAAACATCAAAACATCGCGAGAAACGTATGTTTGAACATAAATGCACACGCTAGCCAATCCTGCATGTTGCGCTGTTGTACAGGGTGGGGCAAATATTAGCGGCCCGCACGAGTGGATACGATTAGACGTGAATTTGTGGCAGCATTAACGGAGGAGGGAAAGACCTGCAGTTACTTCCAACAAAATGGAAAAAACTGCTCGTGCACCTGGCCCAAACATGGCGCACATTTACACAGTCTTCACGGCTGACAGAGCTGTTAGCAGTGGTCAGTCAGGTGCCGACCCTAGCTGGCCACCCACATCATCTGATCTGTCAGAATGCGATTAAATAAAATATGGAGTTTCAGTCTTCGATCGCTATTCTTTATTTTCAATTACCGGTTTCGGGCTAGCTGCCCATCTTCAGATCCGTTAGACAATGTTAAAAATGTAATTAATAAGAGAGATACAGTTAGTGAAAAAATATCTTAGTTTACAAAAATAAATTTTGGAACGTATTAAATGCCAACATACCATATGTTGTAGTTACAGAGTAACTTGTCCGTACAGAACACACAGTTCACTGTCATAAGTAAAATAAATTTCAATCTGTTAAAACATTATATCGCAGTATTTAAGAGTAACCTGATTGGTAACAGTAAAAAGTGCCCTCTACCTATAACAATTGTGCATCTGTTATTATTTCGCCGTATATATTATTGGCGAATATTCTTTTTAATAAAACAATTTTTAAGGTAATAACAAATGAATAATCTTTTTGAGTGGACCATGAAACGAAAAATTTTTACATTAATTTAAAATTTCTTCATAAAGAAACATAAAATATAATTAAAATGTAGATATCCTTCCGAAAATGTGCGTTTACTCTTCTTTGTTTTTGATTGGTGGTTGAGTGGATTTTCCTACGTCAGAACGTATACAACGCCACGCCGAGTCGTCTTGCGCCGCGCCCAATTCACCTCGCCGCCAGTACGCTGAGGGCCGTTCCGCTGTTTCTTACTGGGGCGTGCTGTTGCATTCAAGAGTAAGCCTAAAACAGGTCTTTAAAAATCTCATAATAGACAATGTTAAAAATGTAATTAATAAGAGAGATACAATTAGTGAAAAAATATCTTAGTATACAAAACTAAGATATTTTTTCACTGACTGTATCTCTCTTATTAATTACATTTTTAACATTGTCTAACAGATCTGAAGATGGGCAGCTAGCCCGAAACCGGTAATTGAAAATAAAGAATAGCGATCGAAGACTGAAACTCCATATTTTACTTAATGAACGATCGCGGAATTCCCAGTGAGACAACTATGTCTAGTTTTGATAAAGAATGCGATTACTTTGTTTGCGGAGCCCTCAAGTGTAAGGTGTGTCGCAACAACCCTCATAGTCTTCAAGAACTGCAGCGGAACATTTCGGAAGAGACTGCAGCAATTCCAGCAGTCCAGCTTCGATGCGCATTCAGCAACTTGCTGACAAGGGCCTAAAACTCCCAGGAGATGAATGGTGGCCACTTTCAACATCTCATTAGTCAGGTTAGTACTATATTTGGTCCGGTGAGTCTTGTTTCACACTGTTTCCAACTTGTGACTTAGTTTACGTCCAAAGAGTGAAACGTAGAGGGTCGCATTGGTGCTAAGGGTTATATGACCACTCTGGATGATGAGGTTCATCCCAAGGTACAACGTTTGTTCCCCAATGGTGATGCTGTGTCCAAAGACGACAAGGCCCTTGTTCACACAGCGCACATCGTCCAGAATTGGTTGTGTGAACACAAGGATGAATTTTCGCATCTTCCCTGGCCACCGCAGTCACCAGATCTCGATATTATTGAGACTTAGTGGTCTACTTTGCGAAGGGTGCCTGATCGCTATCCACCTCCATCACAGTTAGCTGAATTTGGCACTATGTTGCAGGAAGAATGTTATAAGATTCCTTTGAAAACTAAACAGGCCCTGTGTTTATTTCGAAACGAATTTTGAATGCCATCGGTTTTAGTACACCGTACTAGGCATGGTAATGCGTTCTTCTTTTGGTGTTTTCATATTTGTCCACCCTCTGTATCTAGGAATAGATGTTGAAGTTCCCAACCTAACAACCATCTGCCGTAGCAAAGTTGATGGTGTTAGCTTGAGAAATAATAGACAGTTGTCTGTGATGTGCCAGCTGTGGTGTTTACTAGCGGTTACAGTTCGTAACGTTGTAGAAGATGGAACATTACAGAGGCGGGAACAAGATGAGAGTTTAACGCACAATGCAGTAATCAACTTAATGTCTGCATTATTGGAAGATAACAGATCTTAAACACACATATCCTCCTCTTTTCCAGTTTTCCCACAGTCTATGGTTCACTTGCATATAGTGCTATGCTCCAGACGCATATTGTCAGTAATTTCAGAGGGAGCTTATAGTTGGAAATACAGGGGGTCCCAAAAAGAATCACCCGATTTTAAATAGAATTATTTATTAGGGAGAAGGGCTTAACACCAACAAATTGCATACTAAATTACTCAGAAAAGACAGAAGTTTATAAAAATCCATCATAAATGTTCAATATGTCCCCCATTGGCCGCACAGAGGACTTCTAGCCGATAGCCAAATTCATCCCAAACTGAACGTAAGGGGTCTTCTGTCACTGAAGCTACAGCAGCTGATATTCTGGTTCTTAGTTCATCAATGTCACGAGGTAAGGGAGAAACGTAAACACATTGTTTAACATATCCCCACAGGAAGAAATCAGATGGTGTTAAGTCAGGGGACCTAAGAGGCCAAGAGTGTAAAGCCTGGTTTCGCGGTCCTATACGCCCTATGCAACGTTGAGGCACGTTGGCATTGAGGAAACTGCAGACGTTGTTGTGCTCCATCTTGCTGATAGATGAAATTGTCAGAGTCAAGTTGTGGGAATAAACAGTTCTGTAGCATTGCAAGATATGATTGTCCTGTTACGGTTTCTTCCTCAAGACAGTAGTGTTTATAAACCTTGCTTTGTGAAACAGCACAAAAAACATTCACTTTTGGTGAATCACGTTCGTGTTCAATTGTTTCACGAGGATTTTCGAGCCCCCATATATGCATATTCTGTCAGTGAACCTTACCGCTAATACGGAAAGTTGCCTCATCGCTGAATATCAACCGTGACATAAAAGTGTCATCTTCCCTGACCTCTAGAATAGCATTGTTAAAGTCCTCTCGCTTCACTTTGTCAGTATATTAAAGAGCTTGTACCAGTTGTAATCAGTATGGTTTGAGGGCTAAACGACGCCATAATACACGCCACACTATCATGCGTGGTAACGCAAGTTCTCGGCTAGCACGACGCGTAGACTTGCGGGGGCTCTGCTCAAATGCACATCGGTTTTGTTCCACTGTTTGTTCAGGAACACGTGGGCGGACAGGACTTTTGCCTTTACAGAGGCACCCTGTTTCTTCAAACTGTTTATACCACCGTTGAATGTTCTTTGGTGATGGTAGTTTAACACGAAATCGAATTTGAAACGCCCACTGGACTGCGATCACTGAATACGACTAAATTCAATAACACAATAAGCATTCTGTTGCATAGACGCCATATTGCGCGAGACTGGCTGCTAACTCCAGGTCAGCGCTCGTAGTGACATCTAGCGGATTTTTTCTGAAACTCTAGACCATGCCGATTTCATCTAGCACCGTTTGAGTTACCCTGTGATAATTGTCTCAATATTATTACAAGTTAAAATCGGGTCATTCTTTTTGGGACACCCTGTAGTTAACTGATGACTCCTGGGGGAGAGAGAGGAGGAACTGTCTGCTGCCGTGATAGAAGAAGAAATGGGGGTCGATTTGGACAGACTTCGGCAGTGTTTTGAATACTGGTGATGAAACAAGACAGAATACATGCAGAAGAATGCAAAGAAAAATCAAGGATATGTATACAGAGTTCAGTTTGGCGTTTGGAAAGGTAAAGGCACCAGCAAGACAGTTCTGGCCCGTTGAAAATGGAAGAAAGACTTAAGTAAAATCAAACCACTTTCACTTGTCGAGCTCAGAAAAGAGTTAGACATTCTAAAATGAGGCAAGATGTATTAAATCGTGTTAAAAATAGGTATGAGTCGTAGGGAAATATGGTTAATATACTATATGGGCAATTACCAAGAGGTAAAAATGAAGATGGAAGATCAAGTACTAACAATAAGTGCTCAAATTCGAAGGAGTATACGACAGGGATATAGTCTTTCGCCCCTACTATTCAATCCTTAAATCGAAGAAGCAATGACGGAAATAAATGAAAGGTCCACAAGTTAGATTAAAATTCAGGTTGAAAAGCTGTCAATGATAAGATTCTCTGAAGACATTGCTGCGCTCACTGAATGTGAGGAAGAACTGTAATACCTGTTGTTGTTGTTGTTGTGGTCTTCAGTCCTGAGACTGGTTTGATGCAGCTCTCCATGCTACTCTATCCTGTGCAAGCTTCTTCATCTCCCAGTACCTACTGCAACCTACATCCTTCTGAATCTTCTTAGTGTATTCATCTCTTGGTCTCCCCCTATGATTTTTACCTTCCACGCTGCCCTCCAATACTAAACTGGTGATCCCTTGATGCCTCAGAACATGTCCTACCAACCGATCCCTTCTTCTGGTCAAGTTGTGCCACAAACTTCTCTTCTCCCCAATCCTATTCAATACTTCCTCATTAGTTATGTGATCTACCCATCTAATCTTCAGCATTCTTCTGTAGCACCACATTTCGAAAGCTTCTATTCTCTTCTTCTCCAAACTATTTACCGTCCATGTTTCACTTCCATACATGGCTACACTCCATACAAATGCCTTCAGAAATAACTTCCTGACACTTAAATCTATACTCGATGTTAACAAATTTTTCTTCTTCAGAAACGCTTTCCTTGCCATTGCCAGTCTACATTTTATATCCTCTCTATTTCGGCCATCATCAGTTATTTTGCTCCCCAAATATCAAAACTCCTTTACTACTTTAAGTGTCTCATTTCCTAAATACCCTCAGCATCACCCGACTTAATTCGACTACATTCCATTATCCTCGTTTTGCTTTTGTTGACATTCGCCTTATATCCTCCCTTCAAGACACCATCCATTCCGTTCAACTGCTCTTCCAAGTCCTTTGCTGTCTCTGATAGAATTACAATGTCATCGGCGAACCTCAAAGTTTTTATTTCTTCTCCATGGACTTTAATACCTACTCCAAATTTTTCTTTTGTTTCCTTTACTGCTTGCTCAATATAGAGATTGAATAACATCGGGGAGAGGCTACAACCCTGTCTTACTCCCTTCCCAACCACTGCTTCCCTTTCATGTCCCTCGACTCTTATAACTGCCATCTGGTTTCTGTACAAATTGTAAATAGCCTTTCGCTCCCTGTATTTTACCCCTGCCACCTTTAGAATTTGAAAGAGAGTATTCCAGTCAACATTGTCAAAAGCTTTCTCTAAGTCTACAAATGCTAGAAACGTAGGTTTGCCTTTCCTTAATCTTTCTTCTAAGATAAGTCGTAAGGTCAGTATTGCCTCACGTGTTCCAGTATTTCTACGGAATCCAAACTGATCTTCCCCGAGGTCGGCTTCTACTAGTTTTTCCATTCGTCTGTAAAGAATTCGTGTTAGTACTTTGCAGCTGTGGCTTATTAAACTGATTGTTCGGTAATTTTCACATCTGTCAACACCTGCTTTCTTTGGAATTGGAATTATTATATTCTTCTTGAAGTCTGTAATACCTGTGAAATGGAATGTACAGTCTAATGACCACACACTACTGACTGACGAATGTAATGAGGGGTAGCAGAAATGGAGGTAGCGGTAAACTTGACATCAAAATATCGGACCAGGAAGTAGACTAAGTAAAGGAATTCTGCAAAATTGGAACCAAATATACACTATACGAGGTATCAGTAAGGACAGTTGTATCACACTAGCGAAGGCAAAGAGAACATTTCTCGCGAAGAGTTCAATAAAATCAAACAATCTGAACAACAAATTTATGATAACAAACCTCTGGAGTACAGTATTGTGAGGAAGTGTATCGTGAACAATGCAAAAATCAAAATAGAAAAAAATTAAAGTGTGTGCAATGTGGTGTTACAGAAATAGGCTGAAAATTAAGCAGACTGATAAGACTAGAGGAGGCTCTCTGCAGATTCAGTAAAGTAATGAATATGTAGGCAACAACACATAGAAAAAAGGACTCGATTACGGAACATGTCTTTAAACATTAGATAATTAACTTCCATGGCAGTGAGTGGGCCGCAGAGGGCTAAAACTGTAGGTGTGGATTGAGATTAAAATACATACAACTAACTGGAGGCAGTGGATGCAAATACCAGGCTGAGAGGAAGTCGTGGCGGGATGCGTCAATCAATCAGAAGAATTATTACCGCAAAGGAAAGAAGTAAGAAAGTCACATATTTTTAAATAATTTTAGGACCACGAAAAACTCGCAGGAAATACGAGGTGCATTCAAGTTCTAAGGCCTCCGATTTTTTTTCTCCAGACTGGAAAGAGATAGAAACATGAGCATTGTTTTAAAATGAGGCAACGTTCATTGTCAATATGTCACAGAGATGGTAGCACCGTACGGCAGATGGAATTTTACCGCCAGCGGCGAGAATGAGAACTGTTTTAAATACTTAAAATGGCGACGTATTCCTTACTTGAACAGTGTGCAATCACTCGTTTTCTGAATTGCGTGGCGTGAAACCAATTGAAATTCATCGACAGTTGAAGGAGACATGTGGTGATGGAGTTAGGGATGTGTCAAAAGTGCGTTCGTGGGTGCGACAGTTTAATGAAGGTAGAACATCGTGTGACAACAAACCGAAACAACCTCGGGCTCGCACAAGCCGGTCTGACGACATGATCGAGAAAGTGGAGAGAATTGTTTTGGGGGATCGCCGAATGACTGTTGAACAGATCGCCTCCAGAGTTGGCATTTCTGTGAGTTCTGTGCACACAATCCTGCATGACGACCTGAAAATGCGAAAAGTGCCATCCAGGTGGGTGCCACGAATGCTGACGGACGACCACACGGCTGCCCGTGTGGCATGTTGCCAAGCAATGTTGACATGCAACGACAGCATGAATGGGACTTTCTTTTCGTCGGTTGTGACAATATATGAGATGTGGATGCCATTTTTCAATCCAGAAACAAAGCGCCAGTCAGCTCAATGGAAGCACACAGATTCACCGCCACCCAAAAAATTTCGGGTAACCGCCAGTGCTGAAGAAATGATGGTGTCCATGTTCTGGGACAGCGAGGGCGTAATCCTTACCCATTATGTTCCAAAGGGCACTACGGTAACAGGTGCATCCTACGAAAATGTTTTGAAGAACAAATTCCTTCCTGCACTGCAACAAAAACGTCCGGGAAGGGCTGCGCGTGTGCTGTTTCACCAAGACAACGCACCCGCACATCGCGCTAACGTTACGCAACAGTTTCTTCGTGATAACAACTTTGAAGTGATTCCTCATGCTCCCTACTCACCTGACCTGACTCCTAGTGACTTTCGGCTTTTTCCAACAATGAAAGACACTCTCCGTGGCCGCACATTCACCAGCCGTGCTGCTATTGCCTCAGCGATTTTCCAGTGGTCAAAACAGACTCCTAAAGAAGCCTTCGCCACTGCCATGGAATCATGGCGTCAGCGTTGTGAAAAATGTGTCCGTCTGCAGGGCGATTACGTCGAGAAGTAACGCCAGTTTCATCGATTTCGGGTGAGTAGTTAATTAGAAAAAAAATCGGAGGCCTTAGAACTTGAATGCACCTCGTAGAGGTTAAAAAATGGTTCAAATGGCTCTAATCACTATGGTCCTTAACATCTGAGGTCATCAGTCCCCTAGACTTAAAACTACGTAAACCTAACTAACCTAAGGACATCACACACACCCATGACCAAGGCGGGATTCGAACCTGCGACCGTAGCAGCCGCGTGGTTCCGGACAGAAGCGCCTAGAACTGCTCGGCCACGGCGGCCGGCGAAATAGAGGTTCATCAGCGTTAACGCATGCTGAGGTATTCCCATGAAGACGCGCTTCCTGGTGTGGAAGTGCTTTTACCAGCAGAGGGGTCGATAAACGATTTCCTGTTAGAGCTCCCATACCAGACCCGAGATGAAATTCACGTGCCGTTAACGTTAAGCACTCTTCCCGAGGGACATGGTCTGTGAAACGTTTTCAGCCACGAGTCCTGCATACTGTTCTTGATAAAGGAGAGCCCGCGCTAGGGCACTTCGACAGAGGACGAGGGTAGGAGACAAAGTAACTTCTGAACCCTGCTCCTTTACTTGTATGGCCTCGTCGCTTAGAAAACAAGAATTCATCTGATACGGATTGTGTACTAAATGGAATCAATTTGCTTTAGTTCAGCATTCGACTGCAACGGAGGATACAATGAGTTTGAAATTATCTTGAATACCAAGGCTGTAGGGCCATGTTGCGCTAGACGTTCTAGACGACTGACGTGTCGCCCATGTCATCAACAGCTGAGGAAGGTATTAGAAAAATCTACGTCATATCAAAATGTGTGTGTGTGTGTGTGTGTGTGTGTATGTGTGCGTGTGTACGTTGTTCGTTTGTGGGTTGTACGTTATCTTTATCATTTCAGTTTTCCGGCACTTAACTTATTGTCATTCGCCTTCTTGCTTCCCGATACTATGTTGTTAACTCTGAATTTCAGTCACTTAATTTCTTTTATTTGTTCTTTGTTCATCTTGCGGCAGGGATCACATTCTGGACCCAGCAGGTCATCAACGTCCTAACTAAAGTAATTTTAGACAAATATGGATAAAATATTTAAAATTACGTTTCAAAATGTAAAATATGAAATAAAAATCTCGTAGACTCTGGTCCACTCTCACTCACTCGCAATTACACCTTCACAGAAAATCGTAAATGTTTCAGTTGGATCAGCCTATTTGTAAAATAAATTGTTAAGATTCACTGGCCATAACTATAACATACCTAAAACAATGTAACAGGGACTGTGACTGGCTGATCACTGGCAAAAAAAATAGTATGAACCAGCCACTCCGAAAGTAAATTAAAATATGCTTACCCTATGTATTCCGTTGGACACTACACAGACTCTTAAAACACGAACCACATTCCTTCTATCGTCACGTAAAGTAGAGGGCAGATCAGATGGTAAGCCGATTGCTGCCCTAATATCTGTTATAACGGAGTATACTTAGATCTGCACAACAAAAGCATTGCACACTGGTGGGTTCACTTCGGCAGGGGAGAAGGGATCCATGTATCAATGGCCAGTACCTATCTGAATCCACATTAAATGTACTTCCATCAGCATGAGTGCCTACAACTTGTTTCACTGACTGCAGTTTATTGTTTCTCAACCCTAGCCACTCCTAATAGCGCTTGTGTATGAGTGGGTGTGGTGGATAGATGGCTGTGTGGATGGGTTTTCAGGTATAGATCTGATACGCATGGGAGCAATTTCAAACAGTTTTGCTTCATACATGACCTACATGGTGGAAAGGTATTCTGTTGTGTACGATACCCATCGATTCGTTAGGGGTGTTGGGGGCGGGAGCGAGGAAGAGACGATAAAAAAATAGTCTAAAATGAATGGTATTAGCGTTAAATTTACAGTTTTCGGCACTGAGCAAGGTAACGCAGTGATTAGCACACTGGACTCGCATTCGGGAAGACGACCGTTCAAATCCTCGTCCGATCATCCTGATTTAGAGCTTTTCCGTGTGAATTTTCGTGTAAATTTCTTAAGGCGGGTGGCGAGACGGTGCCCCCATCCTTTCTTAATCCGAACTGTGCTCCGTATATAATGACCTCGTTGTTGATCGGACGTTAAACACTAATCTTCCTTCCTTCCTTATAGTTTTCAGGGTTGTAGCAGTCATTGGTGACATATTCGATGCCACTTAATCCATAAGGAATGCGGACAGGGAAAAGCGGCATGTTACATCGTAAGCCTAGAACGAGTGTAGCAGCGACACGCAAGAAGAAATTTCAAATGTCGGAAAGATTCCTTTAAAGGGAGCGGCCAATTTCCCTTAATTTAGTTTTTATTTTTTCAATCTTGTATAAACGTAAAGCATCTGCACACCGAAAGCTCGCAAGCTACCACACTGCTGGCAGTTTGGTGGAGGGTACATTGCGTATCAGTTTCCTTTTCTCTCCTTCCTGTTACGTTCTTTTACGGTACGCGAGAAGATACTTCCCGAACCCCTCCAAGATGAGCACGATTTTCTCTCATTTTGGCGTCATGGTCATTACAGGAGACGTATGTTAGAGGAAGTCATAAGGTTCTTGACACACTTTCGTTGGCGGATCACGGAATTTCGCATTACAATATGTGATCAAAAGTATCCGTACACCCCCATGAAACGTAGAGTTGACCACTCGATGCAACGAGAGAAGGTGAGTCTATTTTGCTGTCAGTAGAGAAGCAGTAACAGAACAATTTGTCTGGCACGAAAGCTCAGTGACTTCGAGCGTAGACTACTCGATCGACGTCTCCTGAGTATCAGATCCGTCAGGGACATTTTAGCCCTTCTGAAGCTGTGAAGTGAAAAGCCGAAGGAGCGACCATAGCTAGAAAAGAAAACGGGCAGACCCAAGCACTGACTGACAGGGACCGCATAGCATTGTAGAGAATGGCTGTAAAAAATTGGTGAAATCATCGGAATCAATCACTCGTGAGTTACAAAGTGTTACCAGCAGTCCACTTATTACAATGACTGTGCGTAAGGCGTTTCGGGCACAGTGGTGGAGCAGCTCTTCAAAATCCACATTTCTGTAGTCAATGCTATGCAACGCTTGAGGTGGTGAAAAGAACATTTAATGACTGTAAACGAGTAATTCTCAATGATAAATCACGCCGTATCCCGTGACAGTCTAGTGGAAGGGTTGGAGTCTGGCGAATGCCTGGAAGACGTTACCTACCATCGTGTGTAACGCCACAGTGAAGTCTAGATGAGGCTGTTTCACGGTATGGGGATGCTCTTCGTGATTAGGGTGTGGACCCCTTACTGTGCTTACGAAAACGCTAAATGTGGAAGAATATGAACACATTTTATAAACTGTGTATTGCATACAGTGGAGCAACTGTTCGGTGAAGATGTATGTTTGTATCAGCATGAAAACGCACCGTGTCTTAAAGCAGCATGCGTCAAGGAATAGACTGTGGACAATAACATTCCTGAAATGGACTGGCCTGACCAGAATCCCGACCTGAACCAAACTGAACGTCTTTATGATGAGTCAGAACATCGACTTCGCTTCAGACCCTAACGTCCAATATCACCGAGTTTTCTGGTTTCGGTTCTTGAGGAAATATGTTTTTCCCTTCCTCCATAGACATTTAGGCACCTCATTGAACCCCAGCAAAGTCAGAACATTAATTTTAAGAGTTTATGTGAAGATAGTTTTCAATGGAACAGATTGAACTGCCTAATAGAAAGTTTTTTAACTCAGTCTTAAAGTCCATAAAATTATCTGCGGGACATTTAATATGGTCTGGCGAGCTGTTGAATACGTGTATAGCTATATCTGACTCCTCTCTTCACTAATGTTAAGCCCTTGAACTCTTGTAAGAGGTTCGCATCGGTCCTGTTATTATTTCATGTTTTGCACAATGTTTTGATAAGAGTGAAATACTGGGAACGACATAGAAAATTGTGGAATATACGTGTTGTAATGCAGTTGTCCAAATATAAACTTTCCGAAGAGGACTCTGCTGTATATTTGAAGACTTCAGTCGTAAACAATGGTTTGAGAAACTGCGCAGTAAAGTTCCAATACTATCTCATAAACAGTACATTTCAATTACGTCCATCGTGATTCTTTTATTCACCAAACTCACTATTTTCATATATTTTTAGAGTAAATACATGTTTTTAAAATAATAAATTCCGTCCACAACTTTATTCTTAATAATACGTCAATGGGCACTTAACTCTTTTACTGGCGAAATGAGAGCACTTAACATGGGTTAGCACTGACTCATAACTGTTTACTTGTTGGGCGAGTTAACGAAACATTACCGTGAACCCTATCAAAATACATATTTAAGTGATTTGAATCGTTTTCACTTATGACACTAAGACTGGCAATATTAATTTTTTCAATAACAAAGTGAAATTACCTTAAAAATTAATCTATGATTCCGTATATTAGACAAGTAATGTACTACAGCACGTAAACAATGCTAAGAATGGACCTTAAAATTCCTGCTATCGCACTGTTGCATAAATCCACGTGATCTATGGTAATGGAAGCAACTTAGCATTGTTTACTTGGTTTAATTATTCACATTTACCTAACTAGCAACAACTTTTGAAGGGTAGTTGCGCTCAGGATCACATTCAAGACCTTTACCTGAGTCACACCTCCCCACACCATCCTTGAATTTGTACAAATTGTCCCTGAAGACTTGGCACGAACACAGCAGTTGTTACTTATTAGTGGCAGCCATGTTTTTGGTACTTACAATTGTTGACATGCGCACGTCTTAGCAAAGGTGCCATTACTGAGAACTTTAGATTAGAGATAAAGATGCGATTTCTCAGTTTGTCGGCGACCTATCCACCAATACGAATAAAGCACATGATGAATCATGTTACCATACAATAACTCTGCTTCTTATCGACAGTTCTTCGCCGTTGTTTACAGCCGAGGTCTTCATTTTGAAACATCACGTGTAGCTTTAATACCATGCCTCCGTATTCTGAAAATATTATCACTATAATTTGTGTTTCCCCAAAAACTGATTCTGCAGAAAATATGCAAAATAAACCAATTTCTTCATTTTTAATTCATCAATAGCAATACTCACGTGTGTCTCAAACATAACTAAAATAAGGAGCTTCATTAATTCTAGGCTTTTGGTAAACCCCATCAGCTTAATGCTTTGTGCTTCTGAGCCTTCTCAAATTTTAGTGACAACCTATTTGCCTTGAATCATTTCTTAATGTTTTCAAATACTTCGTGAGTTGCTTTTTCCGGTGAGATTTCTGAAACTTCTTTTCAGTCATATACTTCTATCATCTGCAAAAAAGATAAAAACTTGTTTGTTCTGAAAATGGATCATGCATGTACGTCAGAAACAACAGCGGAACCAAAATAGTACCCTGCTGCGCACGATATCCAATTGCCAAAATTTTTGCGTACAGATTGCTATACAATCTGCACGAAAGTGATACACTTTGCTTTCTGTGAATCTTCAGGTTTTGGCGGCGCAAAGCCGGAAGAATTCTCCTTCTTCTTCTAATATTTCGGCTGTATAGCGTTCAGCCATCTTCAGAGTGAGCCGAAAGACTGCCGCTCCAGTGTTCGCTTCGTCCCTTTATACTTGTTTGTTGGTTGTTTTGGGGGAAGGGACCAAACAGCGAGGTCATCGGTCTCATCGGATTAGGGAAGGGCGGGGAAGGAAGTCGGCCGTGCCCTGTCAAAGGAACCATCCCGGCATTTGCCTGGAGCGATTTAGGGAAATCACGGAAAACCTAAATCAGGATGGCCGGACGCGGGATTGAACCGTCGTCCTTCCGAATACCTTTATACTTGTGTACCGCGCAACTGCGTATGCGGCCACAGATGCAAATGCGCCAAAGACGTTGGTCGGCGACAGAGACGTGCACAATGCGCGAGTTACATCTATGACTCCGCAGTCTATCTGTGTTGGCATGTCGATATATCATTGTGAGCTGCACTGTGACGACGTGTTTCTGAGTTTATTACAACAAGTGCCGGATTCCATGATTTATCAAGGTTGAAACCACTATCTCTATTAATTAAATTCTATCTCTATTAATTAAATTCGTCGTCAAGCGAATCACAATTGCCTCCTTCACTATCGAGTCCCAAAAAGATGACGTTGTCATACAACATACTGTGACCAGTGTCAATACGGTGCTCTGCCACTGCCGACTTGTTAGGTTGTAAAAGTCGTGTGTACCTCCGGTGTTCTGTACATCTTTCTTGTACAGTACGAGTTGTTTGTCCAATGTAAGAAAGGCCACATTCACATGGAATTTTGTAAACTCCAGATTTTCGGAGCAGCAAATCATCTTTGACGGAGCCCACGAGTGCAGCTGTCTTGGGTGGAGGACGAAAAATCACTTTTACTTTGTGACTGCTGAGAACCCGTACTATTTTTTTGTGAGAGGCTACCCACATATGGCAGGAAGGCCATCGATTTAAAGGTTTCTTCGTCTTCTGCTTTCTTTGTGGCCTCTTTCGGTTTCATTTTCAGTGCCTTCGGTATTTGCTGTGGGAAGTACCCATCGTCTTCAAACACACTTTGTAAATGGGAAAGTTCATCTTGCAGACTGCTTTCGTCAGAAATAATATGCGCTCTATGGGTCAAAGTTCGGAGAACACTCATCGTCTGGGCAGGATGGTGGCAGCTATTTGCACGTAAATGCAAATCCGTGTGCGGCGGCTTCCGATACACTTCATGTCCCAAAGTGCAATCCTCTCTGCGCCGAACCAGAACATCCAAGAATGGAAGGCATCCCTCCTTTTCAATTTCCGTTGTGATTTGATAGTGGAGGGAGTTCAGATGTCTTAAGAAGTCTTGCTTTCTGTTCTGCAGATAAGGCGTGAACCATGAATCTGCTGTGGCTACTGACATCACGTGACGAAACCATCTAAAGGCGGATTTATTGTTTCGAGTCTTTGCAAATGGCTGTGAGCACTATGGGACTCAACTTCTGAGGTCATTAGTCCCCTAGAACTTAGAACTAGTTAAACCTAACTAACCTAAGGACATCACACACATCCATGCCCGAGGCAGGATTCGAACCTGCGACCGTAGCGGTCTCGCGGTTCCAGACTGCAGAGCCTAGAACCGCACGGCCACTTCGGCCGGCCGAGTCTTTGCAGTATAACTGCACTGCGCCTACAGCAGAAACCAGTTTACGTTGGTATTTGTGACAATACCGAAACAGGATTCTGTCTTCATAAGTTTCTGAAACTCTGCGGTACGCCAGTTATTCTCTATGCGCCGCATAAATTATGTTCACACGAGGCAGTCAGTGTGTAGTCGCTGATCCGCCTATCTGCGAGGGGTCGCTAGGCGCCGTCCCAGTGTGATACTACTAGGGAAGGCGAACACGCCAAGACGTTCCCGCTGCTTCCCAAAGACGGTAGCCGACGCAGCAGATAATGCGCATTGTACGCGACAGCTATTGTTCTACACCTTCCACATCTCCAGTCTGTCTCTCTGCATCTACAGTAGTTCCCTGCGCGCTGCGCGAGACAAACAGTGTATACTAACAACTGTATCACAGAACTGCAGCACCTCCCTGATCGTGTATTTTGTCCCTTCAAAGAACCCGAGTTACAGCCGCATACACTGCACGAAGATCAGTTTAGTTTCCGGGCCAGAGAAACTACCAACCAAGCAATTTTGCCACTGAGCTGAGCAATGTAAATCAGATTGTACAAAAATAAAGACGCATCCTTAACGGCGAACAACGAGAGACGGCGGCAAGGCACTGGACACGCATTCATAAGAATTCCGGGCCAAAACCCGGCACAGCCCCTCAAATTTAGACTTTCCACGATTTCCCTGAATCTTTTGCCGGGACGCCTCCTTTGAAAAAGCACGGTGGATTTTCTTTACCGTTCTCGCACACTCCGAGCTGGAACACCTAGGGTACCCAAAATATTTTGTATCATTGTTGTTGTTGTGGTCTTCAGTCCTGAGACTGGTTTGATGCAGCTCTCCATGCTACTCTATCCTGTGCAAGCTCCTTCATCTCCCAGTACCTACTGCAACCTACATCCTTCTGAATCTGCTTACTGTATTCATCTCTCGGTCTCCCTCTACGATTTTTACCCTCCACGCTGCCTTCCAGTATTAAACTGGTGATCCCTTGATGCCTCAGAATATGTCCTACCAACCTATCCCTTCTTCTAGTCAAGTTGTGCCACAAACTCCTCTTCTCCCCAATCCTATTCAATACCTCCTCATTAGTTACGTGATCTACCCATCTAATATTCAGCATTCTTCTGTAGCACCACATTTCGAAAGCTTCTACTCTCTTCTTGTCCATACTATTTATCGTCCATGTTTCACTTCCATGCATGGCTACACTCCATACAAATACTTTCAGAAACGATTTCCTGACATTTAAATCTATACTCGATGTTAACAAATTTCTCTTCCACAGAAATGCTTTCCTTGCCATTGCCAGTCTACATTTTATATGCTCTCTACTTCGACCATCATCAGTTATTTTGCTCCCCAAATATCAAAACTCCTTTACTACTTTAAGTGTCTCATTTCCTAATCTAATTCCCTCAGCATTACCCGACTTAATTCGATTACATTCCATTATCCTCGTTTTGCTTTTGTTGATGTTCATCTTATATCCTCCTTTCAAGACCCTGTCCATTCCGTTCAACTGCTCTTCCATCATATAATAACAAATTAAGAACTTTATGGTTCAAATGGTTCAAATGGCTCTGAGCACTATGGGACTCAACTGCTGTGGTCATCAGTCCCCTAGAACTTAGAACTACTTAAACCTAACTAACCTAAGGACACCACACACACCCATGCCCGAGGCAGGATTCGAACCTGCGACCGTAGCAGCAGCGCGGCTCCGGACTGGAGCGCCTAGAACCGCACGGTCACCGCTGCCGGCAATAACTTTATGACACTACAGATTGTAATGAATGAGTTTGCGAGTATCAAATACGCGACATAAATGGCCGTATCTTTTGACTGCATTGACTTCGTAGTCAACATTTATTACATCGTCAATGGATCATAGACCTTACAACGTGAGCGTATCTATTTGCCCTCACCTATTTGATTCGTATCGACAGGGTGCGTACACAACTCTCAACCGTTTTTGAGAAAATCTTGTTTGTAAGCATTAGGCATGCATGTATACTAATGTGTGGTCGCTGCTAGCTAAGTAGTCCGTAGTCGACCGAATAAGCGTTTGGTGCATAAGCTGAAACACTACGGATCGCATCTCCTTCCCGTTATGTTTTTTTTTTTTTTCGTCCCCATTTAATTCTAATAACAGCTTTAGTATGACAGTGGAAATGATCAGTATCTTAGGAACCATTTATTGTTAACGTAATCTTCATCCTGAAACTTAGGATTTTTCTCTAACATTTCGGAAGTAGCTTACCATCGTAACGGTATTCCTGCAGGAACTTTTGAACCCACCATGATCCCATTTTCCCGGTATAGACACAGGTATGATACGACTCACTGTACCAACCCATTTTCCCGGTAATCCTGCAGTTATTTTTGACCCACCACAAACAGCAGCAAATGCACAACTTTTGGTTAGTGGAGGAAGAAAGGGAACAACGTTAACAAATACGAAGAATATAAACGGCCGCATATGCACAAACAACTTTTGGTTGGTAGAGGAAGAAAGGGATAACGTTTACAGATACGAAGAATACTTCACTCGTATGTCAGGTATTTCGACAGCAAGAGAACGTGAACCTGATTGTGAAATCGAATAGCTTTACAGTGGAGTTTCAAAAGTACGATTAAAAACGGCACTGGTGTGCAATTAACATCTCCTCCTCCAAAACAGTATCATCGCTTCGAAACATCCTGCAGTATTAACACGAGAACACATGGAAATTGGAGAAGAAATATTTCGCAGAATTTTCGAAATGCTAGCGGAGAAACAAGTCGTGGTACAAGACGAACTGATTGCCCACCAAGGCATCGACGAAGAGGTTGTGTCTGAAGAAACTGAAGAAGTCACATCATCTTCATCAGACGTAGGGTCGTCAATCTAAAGAGAGAGAGCGTCCAGGATGGAGTGTGGTCACTCTTCGTAGGAGGAGAGCTCCACGCCTCAAAAGCAAAAAAGGTTTGAAAAGATGGGAAAAACAAATAAAACAAGGTGCAACAAGGCATGAACGGCTTAAAACAATTGATTTGTGGACCTTTGATCGTTTGCCGGCCGGTGTGGCCGAGCGGTTCTAGGCGCTTCAGTCTGGAACCGCGCGACCGCTACGGTCGCAGGTTCGAATCCTGCCTCGGGCATGGATGTGTGTGATTTCCTTAGGTTAGTTAGGTTTAAGTAGTTCTAAGTTCTAGGGGACTGATGACCTCAGATGTTAAGTCCCATAGTGCTCAGAGCCATTTGAGCCTTTGATCGTTTAATGGAAGCTCGAGAATGTAATTAGCAGGTGACGACGAGAAACCTGCAGAAATGGGCTCTTGCTGCTGACAGCCAATTTCCTGATTTAAAATTTCAACACTCGTGGATCGTGTTCTTCGAGCGAAGACATGGGATTAGTCAGAGAAAAATAACCAGATCTGCATACGAGAGGGAAAGCGCTTCGCTGTAGCAAGTCCTTGTTGCACCGGCAAATTCCCGAATGCAGACTCGAATCCTCATACCAAAATACTATAAGAATTTTTTTATTGATACTGATCAAACAGCTATTACACATAAAAGTACCTGATTCATTTACATCAATTCCAGTACTCTTTTTATAGACCATACGATGCTAATTTGTGAATGAACGCGAAACAAAGGTGGTTCTTCTCAAGCGGAAGGATATTCACAAAGTGACACATTCGTACACTGCACAATATGCTGTCACCTTATCTGGAAAATTACTTGCAAGAGATGGTAACATCTTCAGAGTCCGGCAAACCAACAACTGAAATTTCTAATTGACGTCTTGAAGCCATACGTGAGAGAAGAATAATTTCTTTTGCTCCTCTATTCGTGGGGAGCGCAAATGAACGAGGAAAGTGTTCAAGATACAGAGGATCAATCAACGTGCAGTAGTAAAGTAATTCCTCCAAAATGTACTCCGCTGGTGGAACCCTGCGACGTTTATTTTTACAGGCAGATGAAAAACTTTATAAAGCGAGCACGAAATTGGTAATACATCATCGAACGCAATAGAGGGATAGCTCCAAGAGAAGACTGCATAAAAATTCAATCGTACATCATCAGTTGTCTTCACCAGTATTCGGTGATATGATCAGATATGCATGGTATGCTGCGAAACTGTGTCATGACCGAGAACCGTTTATGAACGTAAACCAAGTTTTTTTTGCAGTAGAAACACTGAAAAAACAATGCTCATACAAAAACTCTGCGTTCATTTCATGTACCATATATCACAATAATTATTGTTTAAATGTTTCTACGATCAGTACTATCCTGATTCGTGCAGCGCTCCGTATGTGTCGAAAGTGTAGGTACAATAACGTCAGTAGAAACACGATACTGATTTCATTCAAAATGGCAGTGTATCCTTCTCATTTTCAATGACCGTTCAAAACTACTAGTATTTTGTTTTCCTATTTTGCAGGATAAATGTAATGCAAATAATAAGCGAATCATTAAATACTGGTAACTTGGACAGTCGTAATAAATCTGTTATTAGAGTTACGTGGGAATAGAAAAAGCACCAGCAGCCAGATTCGGTCCAGAGACGTTACACTCATGAAATTAAGCGCTTAATCACTTGGCTGCGGACTCCTGGCCTGTTAGTAACCAAACAGTAGCATATGTAAGCATGCTTAAAACTTTCAAAGTCGATTTTTTCAAAACGGTTGAGAATTGCACCTTCCTCTTCACATTGGGAAAAGTAAGGGGTTTACGGTTCGAATTGTTAACATCCACTCTAATCGTCATGCTTCGTTTCTCTGACTCCCAAGTACTCTCACCTCTGTACAAATTTGTGATTGCATAATGTTTCTATAGTCCAATGAATACCGAGCGGGGTGCCGCAGTGATTAGCACATTGGACTCTCATACGGGAGGACGACGGTTCAAACCCGCGTCCGGCTATTCTGATTTAGGTTTTCCGCCATTTCCCTAAAACGCTTCAGCAAATGCCGAGACGGTTCCTTTGAAAGGGCACGGCCGATTTCCTTCTCCATCCCTCCCTAATCCGAGCTTGCGCTCCGTCTCTAATTACCTCGTTGTCGACGGGATGTTTAATCTCCTCCTCCTCTTCCTCCTTCAATGAAGAAGTTACGGCAGCTATACAGAGGCATGATATAGTCAAACAGCACATATAAATGGAATGGTACAACAAGCCAGAATCAGAAAAAGAGTAACACAGGTCTGTCATACCTGATATGTAATCTTTCTGTTGACGAGGCATTGAGAAAAGTAGAAGAGTATATCGACGGGGGAATTTGTGACAGTCAGCAAATCAACATGAAACGATTTTCTGATAATATTGCACTGATCGCCGAAAGTGAATAAGAACTGAGTTGGTTGTGTAATGAATTGGACGTATGTTAGCTGGTGGCTATAGAAAGGAAATAAACAGAAATAAAACTAAGGTAATTCTATAACAAATTCTTGAAGACATGGATGAATTTTGCTATTTCCGAAGTTTGTTGTTGTTGTGGTCTTCAGTCCTGAGACTGGTTTGATGCAGCTCTCCATGCTACTCTATCCTGTGCAAGCTTCTTCATCTCCCAGTACCTACTGCAACCTACATCCTTCAGAATCTGCTTAGTGTATTCATCTCTTGGTCTCCCCCTACGATTTTTACCCTCCACGCTGCCCTCCAATACTAAATTGATGATCCCTTGATGCCTCAGAACATGTCCTACCAACCGATCCCTTCTTCTGGTCAAGTTGTGCCACAAACTTCTCTTCTCCCCAATCCTATTCAATACTTCCTCATTAGTTATGTGATCTACCCATCTAATCTTCAGCATTCTTCTGTAGCACCACATTTCAAAAGCTTCTATTCTCTTCATGTCCAAACTATTTACCGTCCATGTTTCACTTCCATACATGGCTACACTCCATACAAATACTTTCAGAAATGACTTCCTGATACTTAAATCCATACTCGATGTTAACAAATTTTTCTTCTTCAGAAACGCTTTCCTTGCCATTGCCAGTCTACATTTTATATCCTCTCTACTTCGACCATCATCAGTTATTTTGCTCCCCAAATAGCAAAACTCCTTTACTACTTTAAGTGTCTCATTTCCTAAATACCCTCAGCATCACACGATTTAATGCGACTACATTCCATTATCCTCGTTTTGCTTTTGTTGTTCATCTTATATCCTCCTTTCAAGACACTGTCCATTCTGTTCAACTGCTCTTCCAGGTCCTTTGCTGTCTCTGACAGAATTACAATGTCATCGGCGAACCTCAGTGTTTCTATTTCTTCTCCATGGATTTTAATTCCTACTCCGAATTTTTCTTTCGTTTCCTTTACTGCTTGCTCAATATACAGATTGAATAACATCGGGGAGAGGCTACAACCCTGTCTCACTCCCTTACCAACCACTGCTTCCCTTTCATGCCCCTCGACTCTTATAACTGCCATCTGGTTTCTGTACAAATTGTAAATAGCCTTTCGCTCCCTCTATTTTACCCCTGCCACCTTTAGAATTTGAAAGAGAGTATTCCAGTCAACATTGTCAAAAGCTTTCTCTAAGTCTACAAATGCTAGAAACGTAGGTTTGCCTTTCCTTAATCTTTCTTCTAAGATAAGTCGTAAGGTCAGTATTGCCTCACGTGTTCCAGTATTTCCACGGAATCCAAACTCATCTTCCCCGAGGTCGGCTTCTACTAGTTTTTCCATTCGTCTGTAAAGAATTCGTGTTAGTATTTTGCAGCTGTGGCTTATTAAACTGATTGTTCGGTAATTTTCACATCTGTCAACACCTGCTTTCTTTGGGATTGGAATTATTATATTCTTCTTGAAGTCTGAGGGTATTTCACCTGTCTCATACATCTTGCTCACCAGATGGTAGAGTTTTGTCAGGACTGGCTCTCCCAAGGCCGTCAGAAGTTCCAATGGAATGTTGTCTACTCCGGGGGCATTGTTTCGACTCAGGTCTTTCAGTGCCCTGTCAAACTCTTCACGCAGTATCGTATCTCCCATTTCATCTTCATCTACATCCTCTTCCATTTCCATAATATTGTACTCAAGTACATCACCCTTGTATAGACCCTCTATATACTCCTTCCACCTTTCTGCTTTCCCTTCTTTGCTTAGAACTGGGTTTCCATCTGAGCTCTTGATGTTCATACAAGTGGTTCTCTTATCTCCAAAGGTCTCTTTAATTTTCCTGTAGGCAGTATCTATCTTACCCCTAGTGAGATAAGCTTCTACATCCTTGCATTTGTCCTCTAGCCATGCCTGCTTAGCCATTTTGCACTTCCTGTCGATCTCATTTTTGAGACGTTTGTATTCCTTTTTGCCTGCTTCATTTACTGCATTTTTATATTTTCTCCTTTCATCAATTAAATTCAATATTTCTTCTGTTATCCAAGGATTTCTATTAGCCCTCGTCTTTTTACCTATTTGATCCTCTGCTGCCTTCACTACTTCATCCCTCAAAGCTACCCATTCCTCTTCTACTGTATTTCTTTCCCCCATTCCTGTCAATTGTTCCCTTATGCTCTCCCTGAAACTCTGTACAACCTCTGGTTCTTTCAGTTTATCCAGGTCCCATCTCCTTAAATTCCCACCTTTTTGCAGTTTCTTCAGTTTTAATCTACAGGTCATAACCAATAGATTGTGGTCAGAGTCCACATCTGCCCCTGGAAATGTCTTACAATTTAAAACCTGGTTCCTAAATCTCTGTCTTACCATTATATAATCTATCTGATACCTTCTAGTATCTCCAGGATTCTTCCATGTATACAACCTTCTTTTATGATTCTTGAACCAAGTGTTAGCTATGATTAAGTTGTGCTCTGTGCAAAATTCTACCAGGCGGCTTCCTCTTTCATTTCGTAGCCCCAATTTTCGTCATCTGCAGTTCTAGTTGGCATATAAACTTGTACTACTGTAGTAGGTGTGGGCTTCGTATCTATCTTGGCCACAATAATGCGTTCACTATGCTGTTTGTAGTAGCTTACCCGCATTCCTATTTTCCTATTCATTATTAAACCTACTCCTGCATTACCCTTATTTGACTTTGTGTTTATAACCCTGTAGTCACCTGACCAGAAGTCTTGTTCCTCCTGCCACCGAACTTCACTAATTCCCACTATATCTAACTTTAACCTATCCATTTCCCTTTTTAAATTTTCTAACCTACCTGCCCGATTAAGGGATCTGACATTCCACGCTCCGATTCGTAGAACGCCAGTTTTCTTTCTCCTGATAACGACATCCTCATTTCCGAAGTAGAATATGAAAAAAAGGAAAGTGCAAGAAATACATAGCAGTGAGGACTGCACAAGGTAGAAGAACTTTCTATAAAAATAAAAAATCTTCACGAAAAGGTATGTTTATAGCACAGTTCTGGACGGTTATGAAATATGGAAAGTAGGGAAGGGGAAGATAGAAATGAAACGATTAGAAGCCTTTGTAATGCGGTGTTATTGGAGACCACTGAAGGACCGATGGATTGATCGAGCAAGGAACGAATAAGTCCGGCAGTGAGCCAACGGCAAAACAGCGGCTGATAAAGAATATAATTAATCGGAGAGATTGGTTGGGCACGTGTTACGACGAGCTGCTGCTGAAATCTGCAGTAGAATGGGTGCCGGAGGAAAGAATCGCGTGGTCAGACCAGTACACGATGTGTGTCAAAAGGTAATGGGAATTTTGTTATTTCACGTGTTGTGTTATCCGATTCGCGCCATTTTTTGAGTTCTCGTGTTGGTAAAGTTATCTGAGACGTATCTAAACAGTGTTGGCCGTATTGGATACTCAGTTGTCATCTGTCAAAAGGATTATATGTGTGTTGGTAATATCGGTGATTGTTTAATTTCTATAAAAATGAATTAGAGAATTTGTTTTAAATTTTGTCGTAAGAAAAGAAAGAAGTGCAGCAAAGCTTTAGAAATACTAAATACTACTTTTGTGAGTCCCCCAAGTGTAAAACAAGGGTTTAAGAGGTCAGCTTTCGAAAAAGCTCTTGTAGACATTAAAGATGACGAGTTGCTGGACGCCCAAACACACGATGAAATCGGGAAAAAGTGAAATATATGATTATGAACGATCGCCGAAGTACAGTCAGAGAAGTCGCCGCCGATGATTTTGGTGTATCGTTTGGTTCTTTCTGGGAAAATATTTTGGCTCTTTTGGGTAAGAAAAGTGTGCCATCAAAAATTTGTTCCAAACCTGTTGAATTTCGAACCAAAACAGCGGCGAACGCAAGTTACTCCGGAGTCACTAGGTGAAGCGAACAACGATTCTGAACTACTGAAACCTGTCATAACAGGTGACGAAAGGTTAATTCATGGATGCGAATTCGAAATTAAGCGTCCTGGATCTCTCGGACCGAAAAAAGCTCGACAACAGCGTTGAGAGAGAAAGGTCATGCTCTATGTGTACTTCGATTTTAACCGCATAATGCACCTGTTTGCTTGCTTCAAGATTGAACTATCAATAAGGAGTTCATCGCCACCTGCTCGAGTTTAGCTACGAGACATTCATTTGTTTCGTTTCGTATTGTTTGGAGAGTGGTGTATGATGTCAACGTGTTACTGACATTTGAAATTTTCATCGTGATAAACATCACAAATGTCAACAACACTTTGAAATCGCCCGGCATTCCCTAAATAAATTCGAAACCAAACAAATGAAGATCATATAGCTATAACAGCATGTGAAATGGCGGCAGAAGCATTATCTTTTACTGATAAATTATATCAAATATTTGTGTAACAGTAACAAATTACAACATCTAAGAAGAAGAACACCGAAAGAAAAACCACAATATGAAAAAAGCATGACAAGCTTTAGAATGTATGGTAGACATAAAAGTACCAGAGTACGTAACTAATAGCGTCACGTGAGAAAGAAAAAAAGCAAAAAATCCTACCGGAGATAGCACCTAAGGCAATGAAACACGTTTGGACAATAGCAAAACTATAAAACAGAGTCTTGCATAAGACGGGTTTTCTTTATCTTTTTCTTATCAAGCACAGAAATGAGAAGAGTTCCAACATCCAAAACATGATTGTAGTATCAAACCTTGAAAGTATTTTAATTTCTCTGCAATATCTCTATACAGCTACATGTCATGTAGTGAAAGAAGAAACCAAAGACCACAAATGTAAAAATAAGGATCGAAAGATAAGAAGTAACCTCACTTGTTGGCTGTTCATTGCAGACAGTACATGCCATCACTTTAACCACGAACGCCATGAATATATTCTATATTTATTTTATTTTTTATTGATTATACACCTTTCGCTTACGTTCATGACATATCTTTTCAATACTTGTCATTACTTATTCTGCAACACATACAGGCAGTTTCGATAAGAGTTTTTCATGCCCTGTACTAAAAAAAGGCAAAATCCCATGTTGGTACCCAAAGATTAAAAGGTAATTCGAATGACGGATGAGAGCATCATCTGAAATTGTCTTTAAAACAGCAGCCTTTCATATTTTGAAATCTAAATGTAACGAAACGTTGGGTAGCTGAAGTTCACAGCAATTTATTAAAAGTGTTCGACCTGCGTAAAAAGCAGTAATTAAGCACACGATGCAACCACAATTTAAATTAACACATTTACACAGAGATAAACTTTCAACATTATTGTGGTCATTCCCATTCTGCCAACTATCACTTTAATTACGAATCCAGCTTTGTAATTTACGACAGTTCATTCGCAACCACTCGTCGGTTAATCGCCTGAACTAAAACTGTTATTATGTTAGCAGTACTGCTCTACAGTCCAGAGTGGACTAGAACGCAGCACTGATCCTTCAGATGAATATATTCCCTTTTTGCATCAGTACTTCTCGTGTTTCAAGAAGTTAAATAATATTTTGATTTAATGAAAAAAAATTTGCAACTAGTTGCACAAAAGAAATTTTATTTCTATACCGGCTTGGGGCGCCTGGTGGCCTTCTCCAGAAGATTAAAATTATTGCATTAAAAACGAGCGTCAAAAATAAATAGATGTATGCAGCATATTGTTGTTGTGATGTGCATGATAGTGCATGTAATAATACGATAATATTAATTTGCTAAAGAAGGGCACTATGTGACTCAAACACGTAAAAAAAAATAGAATTTCTTTTGTAGAAGTGGTTGCTGATTTTTTAACAAATACAGTTACGTTGCTGAATGTGGTTGAAGTAGTAATACTTTGATAAATTATTGATTTCGTCTTAATTAATTTCAGCACACCCCTTCTGTCCCAGCCTATGGTCAGCGTTCAGCTCGATAATTTTTTCACAACACTTGCCCCGTAAAATGTCTGCTGTATACACCGAGCTTGTTTTTATTATAGAACTTAGTCTCTACGGCTCCCGAGATTATCAAATTATGTCTTTGTGCGTTCCTCCGAATAAGCGACGTAAATCTGGAACTTGGTATTTGTAACTGGTAGGACTGAATTTTCAATCCCTCTTTAGATTTGTCATCGACTCTCTGACTCAGTGATTAATAAAAGTTTCTGGTTCCCAGTCCCTTAATATAGGACTATTAGAAGTTTTCCGCAGCGCTCCAAGTCAAAACACTGATGTATCGAACGCAGTTGAGGTTCGTTGTTAATGTGGTTAGTTTAGTTTTAAAGTATAATAATAATTAAAGCAAAACTTCCAAATTCGCGAACAATTTACTGAACAAATTTATCGTCAATATAATTAATGGGAAGGAGGAGCCTGTTGTTCGTAACTTCTCAAATCTCGGGACCGAGCGAGGTTGCGCAGTGGTTAACACACTGGACTCGCATTCGGGAGGACGACGGTTCAATCCCGTCTCCGGCCATCCTGATTTAGGTTTTCCGTGATTTCCCTAAATCGCTTCAGGCAAATGCCGGGATGGTTCCTTTGAAAGGGCACGGCCGATTTCCTTCCCCATCCTTCCCTCACCCGAGCTGGCGCTCCGTCTCTAATGACCTCGTTGTCGACGGGACGTTAAACTCTAATCTCCTCCTCCTCCTCCTCCTCAAATCACGGAATCAAACAGAATATAGCTACATTAATTTCCTATTACACTTTAATTTTGGCAAGATATTTACTGTTTGTCACAGCGACTGCCGAAAACTACGCTTCAAAACAATAGTATACTGCAAATCGAATTAATGTTCATTGAACGTTTCCAACGAGCAGCGTAGATTCATCTTTCATTGTTTTTCAAAAATCGTTATGTTTGATAGTGCCAATATTTATGTCCAATATCCTGTTACAAGACAACTCAGTATGACTTTCTTCATCTAAAGAAATAGATTCAACTGGAGCTTAAGCTCTAAATGAGATGGGAATCTATGTGACTTTGTCGCTTTTACGTTACAACTAAGATCAACTTCATTGGAGATTCCAAACTGATGCAACAAGGAAACAAAATTCTACCATTTTTATTTTCGTCACATGCTTCAACCAAAAATCCAATGCGCACGCTTATTTAAACGCAGGAATGCGGCAGGTGTACAGAAAGGCCTGCGAAGGATCGATGGTTGTTACAGGGACTAGCAGTTCACGCTGAACGTGAATGAATTTAATGTATTGCTGAGGTAAATCAGATTCCAGGCTGAGATTCACTTGAATATTAAGGAACTACGGGGTGTTCAAAACGTCTCTCCGCAGTTCCGTATGATCGTTAGCCGCACGAGCCGTATAACTGTTCGCCTGCCTGGGTTACTTCCATTCACAATATTCCACTGTTCCCTTTACCTCAGCCAGCGTCAGTAGTATCGTTGGTGAGTGTCGTTACGTGTTGACCTGAACGTTTTAGTTCCTTTGTTCGTTTGTTTCGTTTTTGTCACTGTTAAAATGCTTACCATTGAAGGACGTGTGTTTTTAGTCGAACAAGTGTTCAAAGCTGGCGGTAAATACAGAGTTTCAGTTCGTCAAACATTTAATTCAGTTTTCCCAAAAACAACATTCCCACATCGAGATATTGTGTAGATTTGATTAACACATTTCGAAGTACGGGTTCAGTTACAGATGTCCCGAGAAGTGGTCGTGCTAGCGTTTTGTCTGAGGATTAATTACTCGATATTTCCGATAAAATGTCCACGAGTCCGAACAAGTCAGTAAGAAAACTCCTCCAGGAAATCGAGTTTCATTTCGGTATATTCACTGCGGCATACGGCACTGCGGAGAGACTTTTTGAACACCCCGTATAATTCATACATGGAAGAAGTCAGTTACTTGTAAGGTTAGTTCTTGAGTGCCTCTCATCAATGTGACACCCTTATTATTTTGCACTAACAGAACAGGTAGAGAACATCCAACGGAGCGCGGTACGTTCCATCACAGAATCCATCCATACATATACAAATGAATATGTGTGTGTGTGTGTGTGTGTGTGTGTGTGTGTGTGTGTGTGTGCGTGCGTGCGTGCGTTCCACATCTCCTACTGAACCACCTGACCGATTTCAGCCAAACTTGCCACACATATCACTTACTGTCTGGAAATCATCGCTGTGTGGGCGAGTGCTAGGAAGTCTCTCTAGACCTGCTGTGTGGCGGCGCTCGGTCTGCAATCACTGATAGTGGCGACACGCTGTTCCGACGTATACTAGCGGACCGCGACCGATTTAAAGGCTACCACCTAGCTAGTGTGGTGTCTGGCGGTGACACCACAGGTTCCTTCTGCGTCACTCCGGGCTACAACGATAGTGAGAGTTTCCGGTTTACGTTTGGCAGCTGGTTTGTTTCACATTGTGACCACCATAGCGCAACAGATCATTCCAAATTTCAACGAAAAAAACAAAGCCATGCTTCACTGAGATAAATATGTTTCCCCAAATTTCGTTGACTGATGGCAGTTGCAGCTTTTTGGAATGAGAATGTAAGTTGTCTAAACACATGCATTAAGTGCTTGGTGGATTTCATATATGTCTGAAATTTGAGTAGCACAATAACACTAGTGACTTCTTTAACAAACTATAACAATGCTATTTTTTTCGGCATTTTTGCTTGATTCTGCAGGTCATAATGTATGGAAATTGGTGCAGATTAGAAAGGGATGAGTTGCTTTTCAGTTTTTATTTTGAAAAGTTCTTCTGTTATAAATTCAAATTAAATATTACAAACAAATGTTCTGGACAAAAAGACTCGCACGTATCTACGTCTCTTTTCTCAAAATAATTCAACCACATCTGGCATCTCGGATCCATTAGCATCACTTGCTGTAGCAGGAGGTGTAGCTGTGCTATTAAAGTCTATAAATGGGTTTTGAGGAAAACTTGCATATCCCAGATATTAATGTGCTTTATCTGAGCTGTCAAGTTCTTGTGACTGGGGTGGAGCATCAGCAACAGGCTATGGGGAAACTGAGGATGGATAATTTCCATGGTCTCTAACCAGCCGGACTCGAGAAAGTGCTTCATTATCATAACTAGTTTGAATGTGTTTGCAACGTGAAGGGGCGTATTCTTCTAGCTGGGTTTTAATTACGACGCTCATGATTTCCAACACGGTTTCTTCTTTTCTGTTCGCGATTTCAATAGTCCTGAAATGAAGTAGTCTCATATGAATCTAGTACAGGGTTATTACAATTGATAGAAGCGATTTCATAAATTCACTGTAGCTCCATTCATTGACATATGGTCACGACACACCACGGATACGTAGAAAAACTCATAAAGTTTTGTTCGGCTGAAGCCGCACTTCAGGTTTCTGCCGCCAGAGCGCTCGAGAGCGCAGTGAGACAAAATGGCGACAGGAGCCGAGAAAGCGTATGTCGTGCTTGAAATGCACTCACATCAGTCAGTCATAACAGTGCAACGACACTTCAGGACGAAGTTCAACAAAGATCCACCAACTGCTAACTCCATTCGGCGATGGTATGCGCAGTTTAAAGCTTTTGGATGCCTCTGTAAGAGGAAATCAACGGGTCGGCCTGCAGTGAGCGAAGAAACGGTTGAACGCGTGCGGGCAAGTTTCACGCGTAGCCCGCGGAAGTCGACGAATAAAGCAAGCAGGGAGCTAAACGTACCACAGCCGACGGTTTGGAAAATCTTACGGAAAAGGCTAAAGCAGAAGCCTTGCCGTTTACAATTGCTACAAGCCCTGACACCCGATGACAAAGTCAAACGCTTTGAATCTTCGGCGCGGTTGCAACAGCTCATGGAAGAGGATGCGTTCAGTGCGAAACTTGTTTTCAGTGATGAAGCAACATTTTGTCTTAATGGTGAAGTGAACAGTCACAATGTGCGAATCTGGGCGGTAGAGAATCCTCACGCATTAGTGCAGCAAATTCGCAATTCACGAAAAGTTAACGTGTTTTGTGCAATCTCACGGTTTAAAGTTTACGGCCCCTTTTTCTTCTAAGAAAAAAACGTTACAGGACACGTGTATCTGGACATGCTGGAAAATTGGCTCATGCCACAACTGGAGACCGACAGCGCCGACTTTATCTTTCAACAGGATGGTGCTCCACCGCACTACCATCATGATGTTCAGCATTTCTTAAACAGGAGATTGGAAAACCGATGGATCGGTCGTGGTGGAGATCAGGATCAGCAATTCATGTCATGACCTCCATGCTCTCCCGACTTAACCCCATGCGATTTCTTTCTGTGGGGTTATGTGAAAGATTCAGTGTTTAAACCTCCTCTACCAAGAAACGTGCCAGAACCGCGAGCTCGCATCAATGATGCTTTCGAACTCATTGATGGGGACATGCTGCGCCGAGTGTGGGAGGAACTTGATTATCGGCTTTATGTCTGCCGAATCACTAAAGGGGCACATATCGAACATTTGTGAACACCTAAAAAAACTTTTTGAGTTTTTGTATGTGTGTGCAAAGCATTGTGAAAATATCTCAAATAATAAAGTTATTGTAGAGCTGTGAAATCGCTTCAATCATTTGTAATAACCCTGTATATATAAAGATTCAGTGTCAAAATTACCGATAGCGCAGATGTGGAACTGGAAAAATTGGGTGGCGAATAGCGCCTTGCGGCTCTGTTGGCACAGTGGTGCCTTCCACTAGCCGCCACGCGTTTCATAGACAACACTGCCAGGCTGTCAGACCTGCCGGCGAGGAGAGCTGCGACACACAGCTAAGATGGCAGGTGCTGCGGGCTCCATTGTGTCACATGCGTTGTGTCTGGCGTCCCTACCGGCAAAGCTGCCGTGGCATCCCAGTGCGGTAGGGCCCTAACGCCGTCGCACTACTGTTTGAACCCCTGACAATGCACACTGCATTCCTCTGAATACTCTTGTCTCCTTTACTAATATCACCTCTCCCACATTGGAGACTATGTTGTTGTTGTGGTCTTCAGTCCAGAGACTGATTTGATGCAGCTCTCCATGCTAATCTATCCTGTGCAAGCTGCTTCATCTCCCAGTACCTACTGTAACCTACATCCTTTTGAATCTGCTTAGTGTATTCATCTCCTGTACGATTTTTATCCTCCACGCTACCCTCCAATACTAAATTGGTGATCACCTGATGCCTCAGAACATGTCCTATCAACCTATCCCTTGTTCTAGTCAAGTTGTGCCACAAATTTCTCTTCTCCCCAATTCTATTCAGTACCTCCTCATTAGTTATGTGATCTACCAATCTAATCGTCAGCATTCTTCTGTAGCACCACATTTCGAAAGCTTCTCTTCTTGTCTAAACTATTTATCATCCATTTTTCACTTCCATACACGGCTACACTCCATACAAATACTTTCAGAAACGACTTCCTGACACTTAAATCTATACTCGATGTTAACAAATTTCTCTTCTTCAGAAACGCATTCCTTGCCATTGCCAGTCTACATTTTATATCCTCTCTACTTCGACCATCATCACTTATTTTGCTCCACAAATAGCAAAACTCATTTACTACTTTAAGTGTCTCATTTCCTAATCTAACTCCCTCAGCATCACTCGATTTAATGCGACTACATTCCATTATCCTCGTTTTGCTTTTGTTGATGTTCATCTTATATCCTCCTTTCAAGACACTGTCCATTCAGTTCAACTGCTCTTCCAGGTCCTTTGCTGTCTCTGACAGAATTACAATGTCATCGGTGAACATCAGTGTTTCTATTTCTTCTCCATGGGTTTTAATTCCTACTCCGAATTTTTCTTTCGTTTCCTTTATTGCTTGCTCAGTATACAGATTGAATAACATTGGGGATAGTCTACAACCCTGTCTCACTCCCTTCCCAACCACTGCTTCCCTTTCATGCCCCTCGACTCTTATAACTGCCATCTGGTTTCTGTACAAATTGTAAATAGCCTTTCGCTCCCTGTATTTTACATCTTCCACGTTCAGAATTTGAAAGAGAGTATTCCAGTAAACATTGCCAAGACTTTCTCTAAGTCTGTATACCAATAAATGTATTATATTCTTTCTTATTTAATCTTTCTTTTCACTAATAATAGAGAAAGATTAAATAATATAATAAATATATTTTATACAATTATGTAAATTAATATTAGAAAATTAGATTTGCCTTTTCTTAATACTACTTCTAAGATAAGTCGTAAGGTCAGTATTGCCTCACGTGTTCCAATATTTCTACGGAATCCAAACTGATCTTCCCCGAGGCCGGCTTCTACCAGTTTTTCCATTCGTCTGTAAAGAATTTACGTTAGTATTTTGCAGCCGTGAGTTATTAAACTGATAGTTCGGTAATTTTCACATCTGTCAGCACCTGCTTTGTTTGTAATTATTACATTCTTCTTGAAGTCTGAGGGTATTTCGCCTGTCTCATCAATCTTGCTAACCAGATGGTAGAGTTTCGTCAGGGCTGACTCTCCCAAGGCTGTCAGTAGTTATAATGGAATTTTACCTACTCCCAGGGCCTTGTTTCGACTTAAGTCTTTCAGTGCTCTGTCAAACTCTTCACGCATATCATATCTCCCATTTCATCTTCATCTACATCCTCTTCCATTGCCATAATACTGTCCTCAAGTACATCGCCCTTGTATAGACCCTATTGGAGAGTAACGTACCTACGTGAATTTGTCGCACGAGTATTTTGTAAAAGACTTAGTTCTGAATGAATTACTGTTCATTAAGATTTTTCCAATGAATCTCAGCGTGGTATTTGCATTTCCTACTAGTTTCACGTGGCCATACACATCAACCACACTACATTGGCCATACCACATCGGTTGGTTTGTCCCGAATATTTTATAGATGTAGCTGTTTTTTTGGGCGTTGGTGTAAGAGTATAGTCCAAACAGTAGTGGGTTTGGTACATCTTATACGCAGTCCACTGCTTTTTATTACGCAGAATGTTCAGTTGGCAGTTCCTACACAAAGCGGCGATTCTCTGCAAGTCTTCCTGCCTATCGTTACAGTTTCCTTTTTTGCAACTTCCCTGTGGCCAGCAGCAGTATCTGCGAACAGCCTCGAGGAGCTTTCGACATTATCCGAAAGAGCTGAAAAATCATTAATCATATTTATCTCTGTCTTTTATCTTTTGCGCCGTTTTCTACGACTGTAGGAAGACATTTGACACTGTCCCACACTGCCGTTTACTGTAAAAAATACGAACTTATCGGATATTGCCACTGGATTCAAGACTGCCTTGCAGAAAGAACGCAACACGTCGCTCTTAACGGAATAAAATCGACAGATGTAAATGTAATTTCTACAGTACCTCAAGGAGGACCATTAATGTCAATGTATGTAAATGACCTACTAGAACTCGTCGGAAACTGTTTAAGACTGTTCGCAGATGATAAGGTTGGCTATAAGAAAGTGTCAATGCGACAAGAATTGCAGAATGATCTACAGACGATTGACGAATGTTGCAGAGTCAGGCAGTTGAAGGTGACAGTAAATAAATGTAACATATTGTACATACGTAAGGCGTCTTGTTACTGTACGCGCGGTTCCCCCCGTCGGAGGTTTGAGTCCTCCCTCGGGCATGGGTGTGTGTGTGTTGTCCATAGCGTAAGTTAGTTTAAGTTAGATTAAGTGGTGTGTCAGCTTAGGGACCGATGACCTAAGCAGTTTGGTCCCTTAAGACCTTACCACAAATTTACAATTTTTTTATTCATACGCAGGAAAAGAAATCCACTACTACACATCTACACTATTGATGACAAATTACTGAAATCAGTATCTACGGTAAAGTATCCAGGAGTAACTGTCCAGAGCGATCTTAAGTGGAATGACTGCATAAAACAAATAGAAGCAATCGAAGAGACCATATTGAGATTCGCAGGAACGAACTTAAGGAAGTGGCTTGAAAAGGCTCTTGTTCGACGGATTCTTAAGAAGTGTTCATCAGTCTCGAATGCTTACTAGGTATGACTGACAGAAGAGATAGAGAAGATCCAGATTTGTAGAGACCACTTTCCAGAAAAAGTCGGATACCATATTAGTACCGCCCCCATCTTCTCTCGGAAAGTGCACGACGAGAAAATTCCAGAAATTAGAGCTGATACAGAGGCTTACCGACAGTCATTCTTCCCATGCGCCGCCATTCGCTAGTGGAACGGGGAAGGGAGGATCAGTTAGTGGTACCAGAATTACCCTCCGCCATTCTCCGTCAGGTGGCGCGAGAAGTATGATGTAGCCGTAGAAGTAGTAATCTACACGGAAATCTCCTTTAAATGGAGTCACAGGTATATGAAACCTTTATGTACTTTTAGTAGGTCATTGTTGACAGGGCCTTAACTGCGTCATTGTAGAACAAGTATCATGGCTATTTTCGTGAGTGTAACAGAGGTGTGAAGACTGACAGTCGTAACTCGGTTGGGTTGCTGTGCGATATAAGTTATTGCTCTGTGACAAAAATTGTTCATATGGATTTAAAAAGGCGAATATGCATTTCTCACAGCTCATTTTTGCATTCTCTGCCTTTATTTATAATTGAGGTGAGACTCTCTGGTTGAAGCTCAATGCTTACTCTTCTTCGTAGAGACGTTCAGGACTCACAAAAATTTAGGATATTAGGCTTTAACGTATCGTCGACAACGAGTTCATTAGGAACGGAGCGTAAGGTCGAATTAGAGGAAGAACTCGGTCGCGTATTTTGCGAAGTAACCATACGGTTTATGAAACCCCAGGAAAAATAAACCTAAATTGCCAGTCGGGTATTTAAAGCCTCATCCTCCAAAATTTGAATCCAGTGCCTACCTACAGCCTTGCTACCTTGCTCGATACAGTACTGGGAGTAACTACGATGAGCAACATATTAAAGAATCACATTTCGAAACCCCGTAATTGTCTCCCATTGCGACCCACATTTTGAAATTTGGCTGGAAGGTGCCTACAAACTTCATCTGTATTGGTGAAAAACCGTGGTACCCTGCAACGTCATTCTTAGTCATACAGCAAAGTGCCGACAAATGCAAGAAAAGTCCAGAACTCAGAGGTTCATGTGACGTTTGGAACGGGTTAATGATGTCCCATAACCACCAAATTTCACCACAATTTTGCCCAATTCCACTGTAAACGTGTCACACGATGGCGAGGTCGTAGCACCCCGTCTTTTCCACATTTTACCCCTTATTTTTACATCTCTGTGCTGGATGTCAGAACCGCGATGCCCAGCGATGAAATCGCGCAGGTTTTTTACAAGTGGCCGAGCAAAATCGTTTCCGACACACAGCCGCTCAGCGTCCGCACAGAAAGGCCTCAGGTGCTGGCATCAAGGGCGTCGTTGAAACCACCCCTTTCCTTGGGAGATTGATTTCCACGCATTTCGCCGTCGAAAACGACAGTTTGCAGTGAGATGAGCAACAGGAGGACGTTCTAGACAATCTTCGATACTGCTAACATCTCCCTGACGTTTGGGTTGTTTTGGGGAAGGAGACCAGACAACGAGGTCATCGGTCTCATCGGATTAGGGAAGGACGGGGAAGGAAGTCGGCCGTGCCCTTTCAAAGGAACCATCCCGGCATTTGCCTGAAGCGATTTAGGGAAATCACGGAAAACCTAAATCAGGATGGCCGGACGCGGGATTGATCCGTCGTCCTCCCGAATGCGAGTCCAGTGTCTAACCACTGCGCCACCTCGCTCGGTCTGACGCTTGAATCTTTCTCTAAGGATATCGTGAACTAGCACTGCCAATGAATGTGGAGTGCAATGCGACTGAAATGACTGCAATTTTTGCTCTGGTGTACAGGGTGGAACCACTAGGGACCGTTCAAAATCATTCGACGAAATCTGAACGTAATCCGAAACAGCAAAGGTTCAAATGGTTCAAATGGCTCTGATCACTATGGGACTTAACTTCAGAGCTCATCAGTCCCCTAGAACTTAGAACTATTTAAACCTAACTAACCTAAGGACGTCACACTCATCCATGCCCGAGACAGGATTCGAACCTGCGACCGGAAGCAGCAAAGGGATTTTGCGCTTTTCCAGTGCTCCATTTTCACGCCCTCCCGTGGTGTGATCACGGAGGGGGGCGACATTGTCACATGTGTGAACAAAGCGTCAAAGGGTTTCTCTACCCCCCCCCCCCCAGTTCGACAAGAAACTCAGTGGCACCACCCTCCCCACACCCCCCACACCCACCATTAACTAAGAATTTTAAAAATGTGTTTTTACAGAGAAAACCTTCGAAGTAGCGCTAGCCGCCTGCACATTGGCAACCACTTGATACACTTCCGTTGTCAGTTGCCTTAATGGAGGCACCTAGTACTACTCCGAAGGTTTTCTCTGTAAAGCCGCAGTTTTAAAATTTTGAAAAAATGTGGGAGGGAGGAGGGTCCGCCGAGGTTATCGCCGAACTGAAGAGCTTAGAGACACCCTTTGCCATTTTATTCATACGTGTGTCAATGTTGGGGCCCGTCCGTGATCTCGCTACAGGAGCGTGTAACACAGGTGCACTGAAACAGCGTGACAACCCTTTGCTGCTTGTGAGCTCTGGACCTTTTTTCCTCATTTGTCAACACCTTGCTGTCGGAAACGCCGTCGGACCCGAGGGTGACGTCGCAGGGCGCCACGGTTTTGCACCATTACAGATGAAGTTCGTAGGCATCTTTGAGCCAAATTTCAAACTGATGCACCGCAGTGGAAGATAATTACGGGCTTTCGAAAAAGTGATCCTTTTAATTCTGTTGCACAGTGTATTACAACACAGGCTGTCGTCACGAAATGAAACAGTTCATGAGACAACTAGGCGCATCGGTAACCAATTGTCTTAATTCGTTAATTTTTGGGGCGTTGCTCTTGTGTTCTACATCTACATCTACATTTATACTCCGCAAGCCACCAAACAGTTTGTGGCGGAGGGCACTTTACGTGCCACTGTCATTACCTCCCTTTCCTGTTCCAGTCGCGTATGGTTCGCGGGAAGAACGACTGTCTGAAAGCCTCTGTGCGCGCTCTAATCTCTCTAATTTTACATTCGTGATCTCCTCGGGAGGTATAAGTAGGGGGAAGCAAAAATTCGATACATCATCCAGAAACGCACCTCTCGAAACCTGGCGAGCAAGCTACACCGCGATGCAGAGCGCCTCTCTTGCAGAGTCTGCCACTTGAGTTTGTTAAACATCTCCGTAACGCTATCACGGTTACCAAATAACCCTGTGACGAAACGCGCCGCTCTTCTTTGGATCTTCTCTATCTCCTCCGTCAACCCGATCTGGTGCGGATCCCACACTGATGAGCAATACTCAAGTATAGGTCGAACGAGTGTTTTGTAAGCCACCTCCTTTGTTGATGGACTACATTTTCTGAGGACTCTCCCAATGAATCTCAACCTGGTACCCGCCTTACCAACAATTAATTTTATATGATCATTCCACTTCAAATCGTTCCGCACGCATACTCCCAGATATTTTACAGAAGTAACTGCTACCAGTGTTTGTTCCGCTATCATATAATCATACCATAAAGGATCCTTCTTTCTATGTATTCTCAATACATTACATTTGTCTATGTTAAGGGTCAGTTGCCAGTCCCTGCACCAAGTGCCTATCCGCTGCAGATCTTCCTGCATTTCGCTACAATTTTCTAATGCTGCAACTTCTCTGTATACTACAGCATCATCCGCGAAAAGCCGCATGGAACTTCCGACACTATCTACTAGGTCATTTATATATATTGTTAAAAGCAATGGTCCCATAACACTCCCCTGTGGCACGCCAGAGGTTACTTTAACGTCTGTAGACGTCTCTCCGTGTTACTTTGTCCCCTGGGATTTTATTTTGAAAAAATTCTATCATTTGGTAAGAAAGCATTAAATAGCAAGGCAAAATTTAAAGCTACTCTTAATTTGAGTCATCACGAGTAGTGTACCAAGTTCAGAGTCCACTACAGCGACACAAACAATGTCTATCATCAACCAGTAGAGCAGTCTGCTGTCTTCCGCCAGTGTAACACGCCTAGATTTTCTCCTTTCCTAGCCTGTACCGAGTTCGGCACTGTTGTGTTGCGCCATGCCGCAGCGTTCCCTGTGGCCACGGTAGACGAACAACTCGAATTTATACGATTTTTTTGCTCGGAGCGTGTCACAGGAGCCGAAGCACATCGGCGGCTGTCATTCCAATATGGAGACAGCGCTTCACCACTATCGCTTTGATGTGAAGTATTGTAAATGTTCACAACTACATCGAGGAGTTCAAAAAACTGACGCAGAACTGTGAAGGCCGCAGCGAGGCCAGGACGCACAAGTACAGTACATGCGCCACTAACACCAGTGAGCAAACGCCCGATTTTAGCAACGCTATTAACATTCTTTTGAGTTTTGTCGTAGCAGAAACAGACGAAACGGTAGGCAATGAAACAAGCCTTACGCCACAGGATAGCGTCTATATAATAAAAATCAGGAATTACCAATGAGACGGTGGCTATCAATGAGGCGGCAACCTGCTTACACATAATATTATCCGAAACAAACCTAATTTTCGCATTATATGTACACAGTATAAAGGGGGTGGACAAAATATGGAAACGCCAGAAGCACAAAATACACTCCTGGAAATTGAAATAAGAACACCGTGAATTCATTGTCCCAGGAAGGGGAAACTTTATTGACACATTCCTGGGGTCAGATACATCACATGATCACACTGACAGAACCACAGGCACATAGACACAGGCAACAGAGCATGCACAATGTCGGCACTAGTACAGTGTATATCCACCTTTCGCAGCAATGCAGGCTGCTATTCTCCCATGGAGACGATCGTAGAGATGCTGGATGTAGTCCTATGGAACGGCTTGCCATGCCATTACCACCTGGCGCCTCAGTTGGACCAGCGTTCGTGTTGGACGTGCAGACCGCGTGAGACGACGCTTCATCCAGTCCCAAACATGCTCAATGGGGGACAGATCCGGAGATCTTGCTGGCCAGGGTAGTTGACTTACACCTTCTAGAGCACGTTGGGTGGCACGGGATACATGCGGACGTGCATTGTCCTGTTGGAACAGCACGTTCCCTTGCCGGTCTAGGAATGGTAGAACGATGGGTTCGATGACGGTTTGGATGTACCGTGCACTATTCAGTGTCCCCTCGACGATCACCAGTGGTGTACGCCCAGTGTAGGAGATCGCTCCCCACACCATGATGCCGGGTGTTGGCCCTGTGTGCCTCGGTCGAATACAGTCCTGATTGTGGCGCTCACCTGCACGGCGCCAAACACGCATACGACCATCATTGGCACCAAGGCAGAAGCGACTCTCATCGCTGAAGACGATACGTCTCCATTCGTCCCTCCATTCACGCCTGTCGCGACACCACTGGAGGCGGGCTGCACAATGTTGGGGCGTGAGCGGAAGACGGCCTAACGGTGTGCGGGACCGTAGCCCAGCTTCATGGAGACGGTTGCGAATGGTCCTCGCCGATACCCCAGGAGCAACAGTGTCCCTAATTTGCTGGGAAGTGGCGGTGCGGTCCCCTACGGCACTGCGTAGGATCCTACGGTCTTGGCGTGCATCCGTGCGTCGCTGCGGTCCGGTCCCAGGTCGACGGGCACGTGCACCTTCCGCCGACCACTGGCGACAACATCGATGTACTGTGGAGACCTCACGCCCCACGTGTTGAGCAATTCGGCGGTACGTCCACCCGGCCTCCCGCATGCCCACTATACGCCCTCGCTCAAAGTCCGTCAACTGCACATACGGTTCACGTCCACGCTGTCGCGGCATGCTACCAGTGTTAAAGACTGCGATGGAGCTCCGTATGCCACGGCAAACTGGCTGACACTGACGGCGGCGGTGCACAAATGCTGTGCAGCTAGCGCCATTCGACGGCCAACACCGCGGTTCCTGGTGTGTCCGCTGTGTCGTGCGTGTGATCATTGCTTGTACAGCCCTCTCGCAGTGTCCGGAGCAAGTATGGTGGGTCTGACACACCGGTGTCAATGTGTTCTTTTTTCCATTTCCAGGAGTGTAGCTGCCCAAATCATGAGCGAACCACGGCCGTATTTCACTCATGGGACGTGCACTCGGCCAGAATTTGGAAGCAGTGTGAAATGTGACTCATTTTGTTGTGGATTGGCAAGAGAGCCAACCCACTATGAGAGGAAGCCGAAAGGCACGCGTTTTAGCTCACGCAGGCTGGCGTGAGGTCTGGAACAGGTCAAGGAAATGAGACTAGCAAAAAAGGACGTAGCTGTGGAAAATCCATAAATGGTGAACATCGCTCTTGACAGTACATGTTTTACAGCATCAATAGTAACTGGTAATGTCGCCTTGCTAGGTCGTAGCAAATGACGTAGCTGAAGGCTATGCTAACTATCGTCTCGGCAAATGAGAGCGTATTTTGTCAATGAACCATCGCTAGCAAAGTCGGCTGTACAACTGGGGCGAGTGCTAGGAAGTCTCTCTAGACCTGCCATGTGGCGGCGCTCGGTCTGCAATCACTGATAGTGGCGACTAACGGACCGCGGGCCGATTTAAAGGCTACCACCTAGCAAGTGTGGTGTCTGGCGGTGACACCACATTCCTCCTCTGCAAATCGGCGCACGGTTGTGGCATAAGGCTTCCACCCGCCATGGGGAGCACCCCATGTTGACGTATGCGACGAGGTGGGGAGCCTAACAACAGGCGAGGCTGTGCCACCCGCACCCTGCCATTCGGACCGAGGGGAGCTAGGAAACGCCTGAAAACCTGCTCCAGGGTGCACGCTAACATGCAGTGTATGCGCCCATAGAGAGACAGGAGGGGCCGAAGGGTCGACCTCCATCGGGCCGGGGCACCCGACGGGCGAAGACGACATATGGTCCGGAGCAAGAGTTCCATGCCGGAGGACAACTAGTCACGGGAAGCGATCGGCGGCGCGTGATCCAGGGAGGCGCCCGGCGGTTGCAGCGACGCATCCACTGCGGGCGCCGCCGGCGGGATAACAGGCGGCGGCGGCGGTGGCGGCGCGTCGCCATGGGGCAAAATGGAAGGCAGCGTCGGTAACACCTGGGGCTGAGGCGAGCCAGTAGATGGGTCCCCAAGGCGCTGACCGGACGACACCGTCGCTGAAAGCAGACGGGGAGCGGCAGATCCCTTGCGACGACAGAGGCGCAGCGGATTGAGATGCCGACGCACCTCACCAGAGGCCCCCAAAACCAGATACATAGCGCGCCCGAGGCAGCGAAGAATGCGCCCTTCGAGCCAACGCCGTGAACCTCGTGTTTTTTTTTTATTACAGAAAAAGCAAATAGCTTGGCGTGATGGGCAATTCTCACGCGAATGTCTAGTAGCACACCGCGGGCATGATTTTAGCACTGCATTTGCTTGCCGGCACGGTACACGTGGCCAAGAACCAGGTGTCTTTGGCGCAGCCGGGCGCGAGGACTGTTTACTGTTCCGTGCAGCTCGATCGGCGGGCCGGTTAACTTGACACATGGGTGGCGACGTTTCAAATGATTCCTGAGCAAAGTCAAGTGTGTCCTGCCGATCCAATATGTCCATCACTTGTTGAAGGGAGGGATTGACTAGTTTCAAAATCTGTTCCCATATATGAACATCAGAAACGTTCTGTGCAATTGCATCACGCACCATAGTATCTGAATAAGGGAGTCCACATTGACACTCAAAAGCACAATCCCTAGTAAGGCCTTGCAAGGTTGCTGCTTGTTACCTTGAATTCTGAAGGCAGCGAGATGGAATCCAAATTGGCGTGACCACTCCGTCCAGCTTTCCAGTGCAGCATCAAAATGACAAAAAGTTGGTGCAACTGCGTGTTGTGGCTGCGTGAGTAGTGGAGTGGCGGCTGCCGCATCGTTTTGCATTGCACGTTGATCCTGGACAAGCTGTCCAAGGGCATCCAGTAAGGCCTGCGTCTGCTGGTTCTGTAAGCGATAAAATTTGGACAGTACATCTGGAGATTGTGGCGAAGCCATTACACAAGTAAATCAGGGCAGTATAGTTATGAACGCGATGTGGCCTCGTTGCCAAATGTTGTGAATTGGCAAGAGAGCCAAACCACTATGAGAGGAAGCCGAAAGGCACGCGTTTTAGCTCACGCAGGCTGGCGTGAGGTCTGGAACAGGTCAAGGAAATGAGACTAGCAAAAAAGGACGTAGCTGTGGAAAATCCATAAATGGTGAACATCGCTCTTGACAGTACATGTTTTACAGCATCAATAGTAACTGGTAAAGGCGCCTTGCTAGGTCATAGCAAATGACGTAGGTGATGGCTATGCTAACTATCGCCTCGGCAAATGAGAGCGTATTTTGTCAGTGAACCATCGCTAGCAAAGTCGGCTGTACAACTGGGGCGAGTGCTAGGAAGTCTCTCTAGACCTGCCGTGTGGCGGCGCTAGGTCTGCAATCACTGATAGTGGCGACACGCGGGTCCGACGTATACTAACGGACCGCGGCGAATTTAAAGGCTACCACCTAGCAAGTGTGGTGTCTGGCGGTGACACCACACATTCGACCTGAGTACTTTTATTCCATTCTTTCATAGCCCAGGTTTTATGGCTTCAGTACCACATGTTCCTATCGCGGGCAATTGCATCACTGATGTGTGGGTTTGGAATTGTAACCCCCCCAGCAGTTCCCAGTTTATGGACATCCCTTTACTGTTTTGGTGCTGACATGGTATGCGACTGCAACATTTAGTTCGATAGCGACTTTTGAAGATGTGACAGTCCGTCATGATCGATCAACGCACACTCTTGTATCTTGGCGGATGACGTTTTTCCGCTTTTCCTGTATGCGATGACGGCACCCGATAGAGACCAAGATGGATTCCGCAGAATTTACATCAGGCCGATTTGGTCGCCAAGACATCAACGTGAGTTGTAGCACGATTATGGCTCCGAGACATGGGCAGCTATACTGCTGAAAGATGACATCGCCATCGGGGAAGAGATCAAGCATAAAGGTATGTAGGTGATTTGCAGCTGTCAGCGAGTCTTCCATTACTACCAAAGGTCCCATACAAGCGCAGAACATGTCTCCCACAGCATAATGCTGCTCCTACCAGCGTGCGTCCGTAGTGCGCAGCACGTTTCGAGCCGCTCTTCTCCTCGATGACGGCGTTTGTGGAGACGACCATAAACCCAGTGTAGCAAAAATGTGATTCACCCTAAGGGCCGACACGTTTCCGTTGATTGACGGTCGAATCCCGATGGTCCCGTGCCCACTGCAGTCTTAACTGACGATGTCGTTGGGTCAACACGCGAACACGTAGGGGTGGTCTGCTGCAGAGCTCCATTTTCAACAACGTACGGTGAATGGTGTGCTCCGAAAAACTTGTGCGTACACCTGCTTTGTGCTTTTTCAGCAGAGATGTCGCTGATAACCATCAGCATAACCATCATGTTGGTGATTTGCAGCTGTCCAACCATTTAGCGCCTAGTAGTGTTTTCACTGTCCTTTTACCTCTTTCCGTAGATCCTCACGACGGTAACACATGAATATTAGACCCGCTTCGCCGTTTTCGAGATACTCGTTCGCAGGCTCTGCGTAATAATAATCCGCCCTTTGTCAAAGTCGCTTAATGTATTTCCCCAATTGCAACCCATATCTTTTCTAGGGTGATCCCCCGTCCCTGTGTGCTCCGCTTATATACTTCGTTACTACGTTACGAGCCCACAACGCCACCAGGTGGCAACAAACGTCGCTGGGAGCAGGGGTCATTATGTTTTGGCTGATCAATGTATAGGGTTATTACAAATGATTGAAGCTATTTCACAGCTCTACAATAACTTTATTATTTGAGATATTTTCACAATGTTTTGCACACACATACAAAAACTCAAAGTTTTTTTAGACATTCAAAAAGGTTCGATATGTGCCCCTTTAGTGATTCGGCAGACATCAAGCCGATAATCAAGTTCCTCCCACACTCGGCGCAGCATGTCCCCATCAATGAGTTCGAAAGCATCGTTGATGCGAGCTCGCAATTCTGGCACGTTTCTTCGTAGAGGAGGTTTAAACACTGAATCTTTCACATAACCCTACAGAAAGAAATCGCATGGAGTTAAGTCGGGAGAGCGTGGAGGCCATGACATGAATTGCTGATCATGATCTCCACCATGACCGATCCATCGGTTTTCCAGTCCCTGTTTAAGAAATGCCGAACATCATGATGGAAATGCGGTGGAGCACCATCCTGTTGAAAGATGAAGTCGGCGCTGTCGGTCTCCAGTTGTGGCATGAGCCAATTTTCCAGCATGTCCAGATACACGTGTCCTGTAACGTTTTTTTCGCAGAAGAAAAAGGGGCCGTAAACTTTAAACCGTGAGATTGCACAAAACACGTAAACTTTTGGTGAATTGCGAATTTGCTGCACGAATGCGTGAGGATTCTCTACCGCCCAGATTCGCATATTGTGTCTGTTCACTTCACCATTAAGAAAAAATGTTTCTTCATCACTGCAAACAAGTTTCGCACTGAACGCATCCTCTTCCATGAGCTGTAGCAACCGCGCCGAAAATTCAAAGCGTTTGACTTCGTCATCGGGTGTCAGGGCTTGTAGCAATTGTAAACGGTAAGGCTTCTGCTTTAGCCTTTTCCGTAAGATTTTCCAAACCGTCGGCTGTAGTACGTTTAGCTCCCTGCTTGCTTTATTCGTCGACTTCCGCGGGCTACGCGTGAAACTTGCCCGCACGCGTTCAACCGTTTCTTCGCTCACTGCAGGCCGACCCGTTGATTTCCCCTTACAGAGGCATCCAGAAGCTTTAAACTGCGCATACCATCGCCGAATGGAGTTAGGAGTTGGTGGATCTTTGTTGAACTTCGTCCTGAAGTGTCGTTGCACTGTTATGACTGACTGATGTGAGTGCATTTCAAGCACGACATACGCTTTCTCGGCTCCTGTCGCCATTTTGTCTCACTGCGCTCTCGAGCGCTCTGACGGCAGAAACCTGAAGTGCGGCTTCAGCCGAACAAAACTTCATGAGTTTTTCTGCGTATCTGTAGTGTGTCGTGACCATATGTCAATGAATGGAGCTACAGTGAATTTATGAAATCGCTTCAGTCATTTGTAATAGCCCTGTATTTATAGTGATTTGGGATACGGAATGCAGTACACCTTTGGCAGCAATAATGGCTTTAACCCGGCTAGGCATCGAGTCGAACTCAACTTCGATTAGAGATGCGGGTACGTCATTTCAGACCGCTTCAACTCTATGTCAGTGTTCATCATGGGGTAGAGAAGTGACGATATGCCAGCAATTCGGTAATCAATGACTAGGTGTTTCCAGTGAGTGAGAATCTGGAGAAGCTCCTGTCCAGGGCAACAGTCTAATACCACTGTATCAAGACCATTCTTGTCTACACGAGCAACATTCGGTGATGTGTTGTTGGTGGACTCCATAACAAGGGCTCAGTCACTAACCTTAATATATCAGAAATGTAACGGCTGTTGTCCAAATTTTTGGCGTTACCTAAGGTAGCGTTATAGAGCCTCTGCTGTTGCTTATCTATGTAAACTATTTATGGGCCAGCCTGAGCAGCAGCCTTACGTCTGTCTTTCATCGCCCAGTAAAGTCATCAGGAAATCAGAACAAACTAGAAAACTATTTAAAAATGATATCTGTGTGGTGCGAAAATTGGCAATTGATTCTAAATAATGAAACGTGTAAGATCATCCACGTGACTACTAAAAGAAATCCGTTAAACTTCTGTTACACGATAAATCAATCAAATTTAAAGGCCGTAAATTCAACTAAGATCTAGGAATTACTATTACGAACAACTTAAACTGGAAAGAACACATATAAAATGTTGTGGGGAAGGCGAACCAAAGACTGCGTTTTAGTGGCAGAACACTTAGAAGATGCAACACAACGACTGAAGAGACTGCCTACACTATCATTGTCCGCTCTCTTTTGGAGTACGGCGTGGGATCCTTACCAGACAGTATTAACAGAGTAGATCCAGAAAGTTCAAAGAAGGACAGCACTTTTGTACTACGGGAAACAAGGGAGAGAGTGTCACGGACACGATACAGAATTTGGGGTGGTCATCGCTAAAAAAAAGGGCTTTTCTCGTTCCGGCAGGATCTTCTCACGAAATTTCAATCACCAGCTTTCTCTTCCGAATGCGAAAGTGTTTTGTTGACGCCGACCTACATAGGGAGAAACTATCATCATAATAAAGTAAGGTAAACCAGAGCTCGCACGGAAAGGTATAGGTGTTCTGTTCGAGAGTGGAATAATAGAGAATTAGTGTTGAGGTGGTTCGATGAACCGTCTGCTAGGCACTTAAGTGTCATTTGCAGAGTATCTATACATCTGTAGATGTAGAACATTAGACCTATTCCAGTATGACCCCTATTTGATTGCCCGCATCTCGTGGTCGTGCGGTAGCGTTCTCGCTTCCCACGCCCGGGTTCCCGGGTTCGATTCCCGGCGGGGTCAGGGATTTTCTCTGCCTCGTGATGGCTGGGTGTTGTGTGCTGTCCTTAGGTTAGTTAGGTTTAAGTAGTTCTAAGTTCTAGGGGACTTATGACCACAGCAGTTGAGTCCCATAGTGCTCAGAGCCATTTGAACCCTATTTGATTTTGTGTTTATAACCTAGTACTTACCTGGAGAGACGTCCTGTAGTTCCTGCCGCCACACTTCATTAATTCGTACTATTTCTAAGCTCAACTCACATATTTCCTTTTTCAAATTCTCTGACCTACCTACCTGATTAACGAATCTCGCACCAACCTGTAGAATATCACTTTTGTTTCTTCTGATGACGACATACTCCTGAGCCGAATAAGATGTCATACACTAGAGCATCATGTACTCGGAAAAAACAGCGGCGGTAATTTCGCTTTCAGTTGTTTCCAGCACCAACATAGCAAGGCCATGTTAGCTGACGTTGCCAGTCCAGATCAGTCAATCATCCAGACCGTTGCCCTGCAACTACAGAAAAGGTTGTTGCGCCTCTTCAGAAACTATAGGGTAGTCTGGCCTCGAAGTAGACATCCTTCCATTATGGTTGTGGCTGCACCTACGGTACAGCATCCGGGTCTCCGAGACATGCAAGCGACCGCACCTCGTATTGGTCCATGGCTCATGGGGCGTCCTGAATCCGTCAATTCCATTCGCACCAGAGATTCTGACTAACGCTAGCAGCACTATAGCTACACGATGCAGTGTAGTTCGGTGGAATCGATACTGCAACAGTAGTAATTCGAACAAACAACCAGCATTTAAATGCTATTACTGAATGAGGTACCTGCTGCTTGATCTCCCCTTGTATACGGGACGTATGGTGTTACTCCAGTCGGTCTCGTATACTGGAATATGGCTGGGAGAGCGGTGTACTGACCACATGCCCTTCCATATCCGTGTCCAGTGACGCCTGTGGGCCGAGGGTGACACGGCGACCAGTCGGTGCCGTTGGGCCTTTATCGCCTATTTAGGCGGAGTTCAGTTTTTTGATGTTACTCCAGTCCACGTCATACAGTTATGCTGAAATGCTAATCAGTTCCATATCCAAGCATGCTGTACACTTCATGCAATTTGACATTTGTTACAGGCCCTCTCTACAGATCATTTGAAAACAGAAGTATCCTAATATGACTCTTGTAAATGCTTCCAGTGAGATTTGAGACCTTAAATCATCCTCTGTTTGACAAATAAATAATAAATTCATTTATGACTTGACACCCAATCTGTGGAACTTGAACTAACGATCGTATTTGAAATAATGTCCTTGGTTCGAAAATAGCTACCTAGGGACCGATCGCAATCGCAGACATAAAATTTATTTTCACAGCTTGTTAACTATTGCGTAAAATGCATGTAAGTATGTGAAGTCAATGTGACTGATTAACTCAAAATGGCTCAAATGGCTCTGAGCACTATTGGACTTAACATCTATGGTCATCAGTCCCCTAGAACTTAGAACTACTTAAACCTAACTAACCTAAGGACAGCATACAACACCCAGTCATCACGAGGCAGAGCAAATCCCTGACCCCGACGGGAATCGAACCCGGGAACCTGGGCGTGGGAAGCGAGAACGCTACCGCACGACCACGTGCTGCGGATACTGATTAACTATTCGGCACTGATGTTAATATTTCAAATCGAAATATTTATTTTTAAAAAATACAACTCCTTTGCGGCTACTAACTGATGAGTTAGCAATACATGCCGGCCTAAAGTGCGCGTAAGCTGCACTAACATCTCACTAAATGTAGGAACACGTTCATTTCTTACCCCTGTTACTCCTTTCGTCACAACACCCGACGAAACTTTTAGAGTTCACAACATAAAATGCTTCACGAAAACATTTAACAATAAGACCACATGGCAACAGAAGTTTTGTTATCCGTTCTTCCGTATTGATATAAATGCGAAAATAGCTCTGTCTGTTACGCTTGAACCTATTTTGATAAAATTTGGTTCGAAGGTAGTTTGAACGTTGAGATAGAAGATGGGCTACTTTATAAAGTGTGTAGTACAATACATTTACTGATTTGAAGGATATAAAGCGAAATATGGAACAATAATTACTCTTTGTAAACCTTATTTACTCTCTGACTTTTGGACTTTGTCATATTTGTGAAAATGATTCTATTGTTTGATATGTTCTACATAACACGATGAAACGTAATGAATAGAATGTTTATGCAATCCTCTACGTTTTTAATCCGTGCTTCCATAGTGATATCAGTGGCAAACCCGTAACATTTTAGCCGCTGGGCGCCATGCATCTTTTTTAACTTCCTTGTTGCGTTCAACAATAAGCGAACAGCTCGTGGTCACGTGGTTAACACTGCTGTTTCGCGGTTAGGGGTTCCTGGTTTCAGTTTCCGGTTGGGATGGGCCTTTTTTTCTCTCCTTGCGTCTGGACGTGTGCCTTGTTCTCATCATCATCGACGTAAGACTTTCACCAATGCCCGGTCATCCCAACAGTGGCCCCCCAGCCAATAAAGTCATACACACATTTCATTTACTTTTACTGGTATGGTAGCTCAGCTGTGGGCAACGGCTGAATACAGTGCTTTTACAGTTCTCAAGTCTTTAATCTATGCCACGCCACTCTTCCATAGTAGTATCATAAATGCGAAAGCGACTCTGTCTGTTACGTCTAGAGATGGGCAAAACTGTTCTTTTCAGAGATCGGATCAGAACTGTTCACTCCCTGAAATGAATTAGCTCTTTTTCATGACTCACCACTCATTCACAATAGAAAATAAATGGAAGGCACATTGCCATTTAAACTTGGTTTATTCCAATACTATACCTGTAGTTTGATCTTATTTGATCCTATTTTGAAGTAATTCAGATAATGAGTAAGAATTTTGTATTGTTTATTGAAATTTCCACGATATGACAAAGTTTTTGATTATTGATTTATTTTGCACTACCGTGGTTTTTTGGGTGATCGGAAAATGTTGTAACTTGAGATTTACATTAACAATATATTTGGCTATAATGTATTAAAATTTCATTAACCTCATACAAATACATCGCAAGCCATATATTTTGAAAGTGAACGTTTCCTTCCGAAGACGCCTAAAATCGCAAAATCCGTACCAGAATAAGAAAAAAATATAAATTTGACTGTAAAACGAAAGTGCTGCATATAGCCTTACGCAGAATAAAACAAGGAAAATATTGGTGTATCACATTTTGCGATACGTTTATCGGTTCGCTCGTAATTAAAGCGTAAATTCAAGTGTCCATAATAAAAATCCTATAGTAAGAGGAGTCGTCAGGAACCTAATCTGATCAGTTTAAACAAATAAAAATAAAATAAAAACAAATGATGTATACATAACATAATAATGTAATATACATAGCGGTATTACTACAAAGAACAATATCCAGTAGAGACGAACTCCGATGCAGAAGCACTGAGTCGAGCAGGTCGAGCCGCGAGCTGTATTACTGCGTGAGCTAAGACCGCAGAGACCAGAGTGACACCTGAGTTGCTTTGCTCAACGCTCTGGCTAGAGTCGAGAACGGTGGGGTGAGCGTTGAGCGGGCGAGTTCCGAGGATGGGGGGAGCGGTGAACTCACCCGCTCCGAGACAAATCGTCCGCTCCCTTGCGAGCAGGTTGTTGCAAGTAGTTCCTATGTTATCCGCTAGGTGGCTCTCTGTCCTGTTGCTCGCATCAACTGCCCAGAGGGCAGGACGTGCGACTGAAACGATCGCCGACAGAGTGCGATACGAAGTTAAGCTGCACCAGACACTGCACGCGGCAGACGACGCACAGAGTCGGCACGGCATATGTGAAACACAAAATCCAATGGGGCACTGCACAATGCAGGCAGCCAAGGTAGAAGCAGGGCAGAGGCCGGCGCTGGCTGTGTTGTGTGGTGTGCACTGTGCTGTGACCAGCAGAGGTGCTGCTGATATGCTCCGTCTCTCTCTCTCTCTCTCTCTCTCTCTCTCTCTCTCTCTCTGCTGTGGGAAACGTTTGGAGCTACCGTTCTTCTTTTCTGAATCATTGATTGTTCACTCCTTTCAAAGATTGAGCTCTATGAATCAGTTCAAGAGCGGATCCCCCATCTCTAGTTACGTCTCCACCACTAAAACGTTGAAGCGATATCCATGAAATTTAACGTGAGATAGCGCTTGAGCCCTAATGACGAAGTTAGGCTACTTAACAAAGTGTTTAGCACAAGGTAGTTAATAATTTGAAGAATATTACCCAAATTAAGGAAAAATATTTACTCTTTGAAAAAGTTATTCATTCTTTCACTTTTGAAATTTATTGTGAAAATGCTTTTATTAGTTGATACATTGAACGTAATGAATACAATGCCTATTCAATTTTGAACGTGTTTAATCCATACTTCCGTACTAATACCGGTATTATTAACTGCGAAAGTAGCTTACTCTGTTCGTCCTTCACGACTCTATCGCTGAACCGATTCCTGTGATGTTTGTTATGGAAACAGCCTGAACCGTGAGGAAGACCAAGACTAATTTAGAAAGTTGTATCTCTTTGAGTATTTCTAACATTTTTAAATACGATACGCGTGAGCGGCATGCAGAAGACGCTGGCGCGATGGTCGGCGACCCTTAGTGTCTATAGATTATTCTGTAACTGTGCAAATCCATTGTTATTGTGTGAGTGGTTTATGATATTAAGTTCCCACGCCACCTGGCATAGCTGGAGAGTTTTAGTGTCGATACAACAATAAAATCGTACAGGTGTTTAAAACTTTTGCTATACACCTACCAAACGTAAGTCTGATTAAGCGCATATTTCTAAGAGAGCTCAATCTGCGAAAGTTACTCGAATCCAAGAAACTTCAGAGCAATCTTATGTCAGCCGAAAGTGGATGCAGAACGTCAGGGGGCCTTAAGAGCTACAGAAGTGTTAGAATAGTCACAAACCCGTCGCATTTTAGACGTGTCTCTTACAGTTCCAAGGCGCTTGAAGACCCTGAACGACAGCATCATTTAACAGAGTGTCGTGCCTTTACATGTGGAACATGGGACGCTTTCGGTGAGGCTGAATTTGATTAGCATCTATTAACTGAATGTAGCACCATGCTGCATTAAAGTGGAGGGGAGAGACGGTTGGCATACGTCGCTCTGGTGGCAAAATCTGACATCCAGTTCCACGTGTGTCGAGAAACACCGAACGACTCCACCTTTGCATGAATGAATGTAATGAATCGAAGCATTTTTAGACATAATGCATGCTTTCAGATTCGACATACAGCAAAATAACAGAAACACATTCATTATGTACCTACATACAGGCACTGCATACATCTTTTTATAAATACTTCTTTATCGCACTGTATACAAAGACATCTCATTAAATTACTAGCTTGCTTACTCACTGTATCTCATCATAAAAAAACTACTGATGAGCGAGCGAAGCAGCTGGTAACAGCTAGTTTTATATATATATACTAGTGGTACGCGGAGTTGAGAGCTCAAATATCAATACCCCTAAGTAGTTCCATGCAACTCTAAAAAATTCTCGAGAAAATCGACTTTGAATTTTTCCATGGGCTTTTAACACCCTAAACTAAGATCTGCTTTTCGACAGACATTATGGCTCAGTGGTGGATTGCCGGCCTGACACCTCGGCGGCATGGCTTCGATCCCGGTCAATACAAATTTTTAAACATCGGTGCACGTCTTCCGAGCTTTTCAGTGAATCGTTAGTTACATATAGAAGGAAAAAAATCGGTAGCACTGAAGTCGTAATTGCTGTATTGCTGGTTCGAGTTTCGTTTCAGTTAATACATTTCCTTTTGTTCCGTTCAGTTCGAGAACCTACGTCATTTAAAAATAAAATTAAAAAAAAATTATGCTAATTAATAACTACAGAATTGTGATGTTTACAATAAATGCACTTTTTTATTTCTAGTAACGTATCGCACTCTAAGGTCTAGCATTATTGCAAACAGAAATTCTTAATTAGAGATTCTTTTATAGAAGGTTGTTATTGCGGATAGTTTAAATCAAATAAAATTTAAATTATTTTTCGTCATATTTACGTACTTTACGCTTCACTGAAATATCATAGAACTGGGATCTTTGTTTCAAAATTTGCGCTGGGTCAGAACCTAAACCTGGCTGCACCACAGAACCGCACTGCCCGTTCAATAAAACGATTTTATATTAGAGCATTAAAAGCACGTGACAAACTTCAAAGTCGATTTGCTCCAGAGTTCTTGAGAGTTGCATTGACTGCTTTCGGATATTCATATTTGAGATCTCAACTTCAAGTAGAATACATATAAAAAAACTACAAAAATGCGATTGCCGTGTAAGACCCACACTAACTTCTCTTTTGACTTTCGGCAATGCGGCAGTCTACTGACCAAAGGAATACCAACTCCTCTTGAAGTCTTCATCTCTCAACGCTAACTGCCGTTTTTCTGTCACCATAAAACAAATCTCGTCCAACCCTTACATCCCATAGTGTCCTCTGCTACCACAGCGATATAGGCCGTCTTTTGCTGTCGCTTCTGCTGCCTCCTTTCCACCCGCAACCGCACAATACGAAATTTACAATCGTCGATCTCACTGGCTGATTTACATCAATGACACCTAATACGAAGCGCGCTAAAATGCATGTTAATGTGATGTTCAACAACCTGTAAATAATTAGTTATTTCTTTTATAATTTTAAATTCACAATCTGTAACACCGTGAGCTAGTCCTTTCACCAACACAAATCAAACCTCTACGCTTAGCTGGAGTGATAGCTCACCACTTACATCGAAATACCATCTGCGTACAGATTCCCTTGCTGGAATTTCGCAGTGCGCCCAGACCCAACGCGGTTACTCTGACAAATTCTTTCACATTCCAAACTTCCCGACATAAGCGTTCAAAACTGTCCGGCATCGATAATTCTTCATTTTATGAAACAGGAAAGTTTTTATAGAACGTTTTCGGCGACAGTATCTTTGTGATAGAGAAATGCAGAAAATTACATCCCCGGTATTTGGTAGCTCTACGGGAACTAATCATCTGCGACTAGCTTTCTCTCGATATGGTATACGAGGTGCATTCAAGTTCTAAGGCCTCCGATTTTTTTTTCTCCAGACTGGAAAGAGATAGAAACATGCACATTGTTTTAAAATGAGGCCGCATTCATTGTCAATACGTCCCAGAGATGGCAGCACCGTACGGCAGATGGAATTTTACTGCCAGCGGCGAAAATGAGAACTGTTTTAAATACTTAAAATTGCGACGTTCTCCTTACTTGAACAGCGTGCAATCATTCGTTTTCTGAATTTGCGTGGTGTGAAACCAATTGAAATTCATCGACAGTTGAAGGAGACATGTGGTGATGGAGTTATGGATGTGTCGAAAGTGCTTTCGTGGGTGCGACAGTTTAATGAAGGCAGAACATCGTGTGACAACAAATTCGAAACAACCTCGGGCTCGCAGAAGCCGGTCTGACGACATGATCGAGAAAGTGGAGAGAATTGTTTTGGGAGAAGGCCGAATGACTGTTGAACAGATCGCCTCCAGAGTTGGCATTTCTGTGGGTTATGTGCACACAATCCTGCATGACGACCTGAAAATGCGAAAGGTCTCATCCAGGTGGGTGCCACGAATGCTGACGGACGACCACACGGCTGCCCGTGTGGCATGTTGCCAAGCAATGTTGACGCGCAACGACAGCATGAATGGGACTTTCTTTTCGTCGGTTGTGATAATGGATGAGACGTGGATGCCATTTTCCAATCCAGAAACAAAGCGCCAGTCAGCTCAATGGAAGCACACAGATTCACCGCCACCAAAAAAATTTCGGGTAACCGCCAGTTCTGAAAAAATGGTGTCCATGTTCTGGGACAGCGAGGGCGTAATCCTTACCCATTGCGTTCCAAAGGGCACTACGGTAACAGGTGCATCCTACGAAAATGTTTTGAAGAACAAGTTCCTTCCTGCACTGCAACAAAAACGTCCGGGAAGGGCTGCGCGTGTGCTGTTTCACCAAGACAACGCACCCGCACATCGAGCTAACGTTACGCAACAGTTTCTTCGTGATAACAACTTTGAAGTGATTCCTCATGCTCCCTACTCACCTGACCTGGCTCCTAGTGACTTTTGGCTTTTTCCAACAATGAAAGACACTCCCCGTGGCCGCACATTCACCGGCCGTGCTGCTATTGCCTCAGCGATTTTCCAGTGGTCAAAACAGACTCCTAAAGAAGCCTTCGCCGCTGCCATGGAATCATGGCGTCAGCGTTGTGAAAAATGTATACGTCTGCAGGTCGATTACGTCGAGAAGTAACGCCAGTCTCATCGATTTTGGGTGAGTAGTTAATTAGAAAAAAAATCGGAGGCCTTAGAACCTGAATGCACCTCGTACATGCAGATATTTGAAGACTCTCTTCCTCGCCGAACGCAGTGTATTGTCGAGTCTAGAGTCGGTGTTACGCGTCATTGCCCTAATGTCTTCGTCGTGCTTACCGTGGGTGGGAAGCGAGTGAACTGGACCCTTACCACAGACGTGGAACCGAAGGCACGTTTCCTGAAGCAAGCGCGTTTCCCGCCATTTACGGGGCCGTGCGACACGCGTTGGCACTGCGCCCCTGCGCCTCCAAATCTGCCGAACACGCGTCACGCGAACCATCGAGGTTTCGCTCGGCGTGTGGAGGCTGCGGCGCCATGTGTTTGATTACGCGAGTGGAAGCCAGCCGCAGTAATCACATTAGACGCGCCTCGCAGGGGCAACGCAGACATGTCGCTGGAAAAAAATCCGCGCCGCCTCTGTCAACTGTGGGGGATGGACGCTGACGTCACATCCGCATCCGCGTCTGCAAAGAGGAGCGTCGGGTCCACGTGAGTCAGTGTCGTCTGCACCCACAAGGCGCCAATATCGCTTGGCATGACGTAAGGAAAATTCAGTCACGTTTCGTTATGCAGTATTGTGTCTGGAGAAAATAATGAGAAGCGTTGGACAAAATACGACTATACGGAATAATTTGGTCTGTTTTTTGAGTTCAGGATTTTCTAGTAAATATAACTTAGCACGATGTTCTTAACAGGGTGAAATCGACAGATGTGAACGTAACTGCCCCCTTTCCCCAAGAGTATGTTATAGGGCAGCTACTGCTTGCGACATAAAGGGCGGCTCAAAATGAACGTGGCGATTTTAGACGGCTGTAATTACTTAACGCATAGCAATTCGTCGATAAGTATTACAGGGAATGTAAAAGAAAGTTCCAGAAACATTTTACAGACTAATAGGTGTTGCATATTACTCCCCTTGGTCACAAGGACGACATCTAGGCTACGAGGGGCGTTTGAAAGGTCCGCGTAAAGTCCGAGAGATTTCACCACCGGCGCGTATCGAGGTCATGTTTAGTTAGTAGCATCTTTGTAAAGAACGTGCACCAAGTTTAAGCCATATTGGTCTATTTCTTTGTGTTTGGCATTCGTGTGAATCAAGGAAGTCGAGTGATTGTCAAAAACTGGACGACAAAGAATTTCGTGTTGTGATTAAACATTACTTTATGAAAGGCAAAACGCCTCAGGAGACTAAAGAGAAGCTAGATAAACCTTACGGTGACTCTGCACCTTAGATCAGAATAGTTTATAAGTGGTTTCAAAATTTTCGGAGTGGCCGTATGGGCACAGGTGATGCTGAACGTTCTGGACGCCCTATGGAGGTTACGACTCCAGAAATCATTGATAAAATCCATAATATGGTGATGGGTGACAGAAGAGTTAAGGTGCGTGAGATTTCTAGTGCTGTGGGCATCTCTAATCAACGATTACATAATATTTTGCATAAACATTTGGACATGAGAAAGCTATCCGCAAGAGGGGTTTCGCGATTGCTTACGCTTGACCAAAAACTGAATCGTGTGAGGTGTTGCAAGGATGGTATGCAGCTGTTCAGGAAGAATCCGCAGGACTTTAAGCATCGTTTCGTCACTGTGGATGAAACATGGATACATTACTACACTCCAGAGAACAAACAACAATCTAAACAGTGGGTTACCAGGGGGGAATCTGCACCAAAAAAGGTGGAGACTATTACTTCGGCCAGAAAGGTTATGGCGACTGTCTTTAGGGATTTGCAAGGAATAATCCTCATGGACTATCTGGAAAAGAGTAAAACTATTACAGATGCATATTATTCATCGTTATTGGACCGTTTGAAAACCGAGCTGCAAGAAAAACGCCGGCGATTGGACGGTAGAAAAGTTCTTTTCCATCACGACAATGCACCAGTACACACCTCAGCAGTTGTGGTCGCAAAATTATTGGAAATAGGTTTCCAACTTGTTTCACATCCCCCCTATTCTCCAGACTTGGCTCCCTCTGACTACTATTTGTTCCCCAATTTGAAGAAATGGCTGGCGGGACAAAGATTTTATTCGAACGAGGGAGTGATTGCAGCAACTGGCTGGTTCGAAAATGGTTCAAATGGCTCTGAGCACTATGCGACTTAACTTCTGAGGTCATCAGTCACCTAGAACTAAGAACTAATTAAACCTAACTAACCTAAGGACATCACACACATCTATGCCCGAGGCAAGATTCGAACCTGCGACCGTAGCGGTCGCTCGGTTCCAGTCTGTAGCGCCTAGAACCTCACGGCCACTCCGGCCGGCCTGTAGCAACTAATAGCTATTTTGCAGACTTGGACAACTCCTGTTATTCGGAAGGGATCAACAAATTACATCAGCGTTGAACGAAGTCTAAAAGGACACTACGTCGAAAAATAAAGAAGGTTTACCCCAAACACGCAAGTAGTTTTTATTTTTGCACGGACTTTTCAAACGCCCTTTGTATAATGCGCTTCGCATATATGCATATATGGAGTCACAAATGCTAGCGCATTACAAATGTGTACTTTGAGTTCTGGAATTGTTTTCTGCAGAGGATGTAAGTACATAACACCATAAAAGATATCTGGAATCTCTTTTCACCTAGATGAGTAATGGCCAGGGACTGGAGCTCATGCAACTAAGACCGAGAATACTCACAACTCCATCAATACCAAAATGCAAGTATTGACTTTGCTTTTTTAAAATGGAACTAAAATATTATTTTTCGCCAGAAGAGCGGAACATAAATTCATGATATGGTTCTTCTGGTTGCCTAACGAGAAATTATGGAGTATAAATACATTTAATACGGGGAATTTTGTACTAATGTTGCTATTCCAATAGTGTTGTGTGCTGAAGTTTACGACACACTCCACGAAAATTAAACACCGAGGTAAGCGATTGGTCATATTTATGCCACTCTCTGTACATCTACGTCTACATCCATACTCCGCAAGGCACCTGACGGTGTGTGGCGGAGTGTACCTTGAGTACCTCTACGATTCTCCTTTCTATTCCAGTCTCGTATTGTTCGTGCAAAGAAGGATTTTCGGTATGCCTCTGTGTGGGCTCTAATCTCTCCGATTTTATCCTCATGGTCTCTTCGCGAGATATACGTAGGAGGGAACAATATACTGCTTCACTCCTTGGTGAAGGTATGTTCTCGAAACTTCAACAAAAGCCCGTACCGAGCGTCTCTCCTGCAGAGTCTTCCACTGAAGTTGATCTATCATCTCCGTAACGCTTTCGCGATTACTAAATGATCCAGTAACGAAGCGTACCGCTCTCCGTTGGATCTTCTCTATCGCTTCTATCAACCCTATCTGGTACGGATCCCACACTGCTGAGCAGTATTCAAGCAGTGGGCGAACAAGCATACTGTAACTTACTTCCTTTGTTTTCGGATTGCATTTTCTTAGGATTCTTCCAATGAATCTGTCTGGCATCTGCTTTACCGACGATCAACTTTATATGATCATTTCATTTCAAATCGCTCCTAATGCGTACTCCCAGATAATTTATGGAATTAACTACTTCCAGTTGCTGACCTGCTATATTGTAGCTAAATGATAAGGGATTTTTCTTTCTACGTATTCGCAGCACATCACACTTGTCTACATTGAGATTCAATTGCCATTCCCTGCACCATGCGTCAATTCGCTGCAGATCCTCCTGCATTTCAGTACAATTTTCCATTGTTACAACCTCTGGATATACCACAACATTATCCACAAAAAGCCTCAGTGAACTTCCGATGTCATCCACAAGTCATTTATGTATATTGTGCATAGCAACGGTCCTACGACACTCCCCTGCGGCACACCTGAAATCACTCTTACTTCGGAAGACTTCTCTCCATAGAGCCCGAAGAGTGCTAACAACGGAAACTCCCCATCGCAGCCCCCTCAGATTTAGAGGTAAAATGGCCCAACAGATAGCCCATCAAAAACTGAACACTGCTCAAGTATGAAACAGGAAGACGTTGTACTGAGCTGTGAAAAAAAAGCAAAATAGGAACAGAGAACGGTCCGAGCTTAGCAAGTGCAATATTGAGAGACATTGAATGACTTCGGCGTCGTGGGTAAGTAGTCTCGGTGACGGACTGTAAACCGGGCGAGCCGTGTTCACAACTCTGTCGTGTATTTTATTTTATTTTCACAACATTATGAATTGTCTGTCCGGTCACTGAAATGTTTGTTCCCGTTCTGTAATCTTGGCTGTTGCCATGCTATACATTGGTTACTTATCCTTTCTCATGAGTTGTAGTGGTCCTTGTACGACCACCAGCATGCTCTCGCGTAGCATTTCCACTTCCAGCGGCCTTTTTTAATCGTGAGATGACACTTTTGAAGTCACTCATTACTGTAGGCACGGTAGTGGCACTTTGATCGGCTTCGAGCCGTCCAACCGGTTATCCACGGTCGTAAGCACTCAACGTATGTCTTGCAGACATGTCGTACCACACGAAATGTAGCAATAATGGCCGCTGGGGGTGGCCGAGCGGTTCTAGCCGCTACACACTGGAACCGAGCGACCGCTACGGTCGCAGGTTCGAATCCTGCCTCGGGCATGGTTGTGTTTGGTGTCCTTAGGTTAGTTAGGTTTAAGTAGTTCTAAGTTCTAGGGGACTGATGACCTCAGACGTTAAGTGCCATAGTGCTCAGAGCCATTTGAACCATTTTTTGTTGCACTAATTGGTTGCACAACCACCTTCGTCAAACACCGCGCTGGATCAAGTGTCGAATGCATAAAGGGTTTGTGTTTGTGTCCAGGCTACGTTGCAGTTAAGGCGTCCCGCCCTCCACGTTTCCTTTTACTATCATTGGTCGGGTATTCCTTCGAATTGTCGGTTCTTCCTTAGCAACTGGCAATCGTTCTTTAGCAAGTGTCAGTTGTCCTTAGCAATTGTAAAGCAGTACAATTAAAATACAAGCGTTTTTTTTTTTGCTATGGCAGGATCTTTTCACGTAATTTCACTCACCATCTTTTCCATCTGAGTGCGAAAATATTTTGTCGACTACTATCTACGCAGAGAGAAATGACCACTCTAATAACACAAGAGAAACCAGACCTGTCACGAAAAGATTTAGGTGCTCATTTTTCCCATACGCTATTCGACAGTGGAACGGACAAGAAATAGTGTGAAAATGATTCTGTAAAACCTCTGGCATGCACTTAAGTGTGGGGTTACAAATTAATCATATAGACGTAGATGTATAAAGGAAACAGAATAATCCTAATCCGATATTTTTCCCATTCATTTGGGCTATATTCAAGGTCGACTAAATTCTCTACTTCCAATCTCAATTTCTAAGCTAACCCGTAAGCAAATGTGAAGGGGTCATTATAACAACACCGTCTTCCACTTTCATTTCATTTTTAAAAGCAAACGAAGTCGAGTTTTAAATAATAGAGCTGGCCGAGATGGGATCTACGGAAATTGGATATACAGAGCTGTACTTGGGAAGATGTGACGCAGGTCCAACGTTGCCCCTATCAAATCTTCCAGCTTTCAAGGATGGATAAGATGCGGTAAATGTCTGCAATTTCTGTCATTCCTATTGTCACCCAGTTCGGTGGTCGTTTTAGGTATGACTGTTATTCTTGTTGACGATCTAATCTATGTTTACGTCAGAGCTCTGAGTTGACGAATTTCATTAATTCACCTTTCGTCAGGCCAGTCAGTTACGGTTTTCTAAGCCGCGCTTTTGTCGCATTTAAAACAAGAAGGGCGAATTTCATGTTTTTTCCGTAGCCATAATAGAAAGTTGTGTAATTTTCTCTCATAGGCTCCTGCATTTGTGATTCAAGAAACAGAAGCCATTTGACCGAGGCCTAAACTAGAAGAATAACTCATAACGTAAGACTTTTCTTACTGTCGTATTCAACAGGTATTCATAGGTGTTCTGTAAGAGTGTCCCAGCGTGTTACGCGATTCGTGAGTGTGTTGTTGTTCTGATACTTGTCTAAAGTCCCCCAGCAGTGTAATCTGCCCATTGAAAGACGCAAAAAATAGTGTTTTGTCAGCCTCGATCTTTGCTGCTGCTCTACTATGGAATAGGTTAAAACACCTCTTGATATGTGGAAAGTATAGTGCTATCACTAGCAAATACCAATGGAGAGTCTGGGAGCTAATTAATGATGAAATTCACGGTGCATAATGGCATTTCACGATTACCGTTGACTTTTGAGCGTGTTGTCTGATCTCTCGGAGTATACGTGATGGAGTCACCGATAGGGAGGTCACAAGCAATCAGCTTCCATTGCGGTCGCTGTCCGTTTCAAATATCCTTAATGAACGCGTACGATCTAATTTTTACATACCCAGTGGTATCCGTGTAGTGAGATAGATTGCTTTTGTCAGCTCATTAATGACGACATCTATACAATACAGGTACGTACTCATAATACGGGAGAAAAATAATAATTAGTCTAGTATTCGGGAGAGCTACCAATAGTCCCCTTTGTCTGCAATATATTCAGGGGGTAACGGTAGCGCGTCATCGTACACTGCTCTGGGCGGCAGTATCTTCAAACACAACCGCGGAAAAAAGGTGACTGTTTGAAAAGGGACAAAGCTGCAGCCACGAAACGCTGACGCAGCCTACTCTCGGATACACAGTTCGTATTGTTGCCGTTGTGCAGGAGAGCAACACGCCCTTGCACAGAGGGAATTTGCCGCTTGCTTCCCCTATAGAATTTTCGGGGACGCGCTTTAGATGGTATGAACATAGCGGTGTGTACACAGTTGCAGTTACTTGTCTGCGCGTTTTTCGTTTACACCTGCGGGGAACGTCACTTGGTGTTTTCAAAGCGGCTTTGGAAAAAAAAAAAGTGGTGAAACGCCGAGTGTCTGAAGCTGGGAATTTTTACCAGTCGTGCCGATAAAGAGCACACCCACGCAAGACAAAATACTCTAAGAAATAAATGGCGGAAACAGTCTCTGTATGAACTTTTTGAATTCAGTAGTTAGAAAATTATAACCTGTAAGTACTAAGAACTATAGATAAAATAACTGTAAGATCGATTTTTCATTTCAAATGTAAGCTGATTTTAATAAAATCTTCTCGGGCGTACAGCCGTGTCAAGCGGTTAAAACCTTACAGGTTTTCGACTGAGTAATCCTCGGCAGTTGTCAACTACCAACTGAAAGCCTTGTTGTCTTTCTTGCCCTTTATTTTATTTTCATTCCTTCGCATGTGTCAGCACCAGTACAACATGCAGCTCTTCAGCCAGAACCAGAGAAACGAATAGATTTAAAGCACAAAAAAGATAAATATTTACAATTTTTTAATGATTATTAAAATAATTTCACACAGATGTTTTTTTTATATAAAAAAGGAGAGAGAGGGAGATTGCGAGAAAACTGACAGAGCTCTTTACTGTTCTGAAACCGGAAGGACCTGCGCCCCTATGGTACAGTTTGGAACAGGAGAAGTTGAGAAGTATGATGCGGAACTTGAATTGAGCTGATGGCGGAAACTGTTGGTTACGACTGGTAGAAAGACTACATAACAGAGCGAATTTCATGGTCTGGGAATGTGAAACTGACATGGGGAATGTGCCGGTGTGAGGCTCGTGAAATTTGTCGGTATGGGCGCAGCAGGATACCAGGATTGTAAATTAGACGGAAAAATGTAGTTATTGGGGTCGAGTTTGCGGGTTGTGTACCCTACATACGCTAAATGTTTGTGAACAGGAAAGAAAAGTTGTGAGCTAGTAAAGGATTCTTGTAGGGGCGGGTAAACAGATCGGAAACCAAGAGGGGAGTGCGTGACAAAAAAAATTGTTCAAATGGCTCTGGGTACTATGGGACTTAACATCTGTGGTCATCAGCCCCCTATCACTTAGAACTACTTAAACCTAACTAACCTAAGGACATCACACACATCCATGGCTCTGAGCACTATGGGACTCAAAATCTTAGGTCATAAGTCCCCTATAACTTAGAACTCCTTAAACCTAACTAACCTAAGGACATCACACACACCCATGCCCGAGGCAAGATTCGAACCTGCGACCGTAGCAGTCCCGCGGTTCAAAACTGCAGCGCCAGAACCGCACGGGCACCGCGGCCGGCCACACATCCATGCCCGAGGCAGGATTCGAACCTGCGACCGTAGCAGTCGCGCGGTTCCGGACTGAGCGCCTAGAACCGCTAGATCACCGCGGCCGGCACAGTGCGTGACATTCACACATTTGGAGAGAGTGATAGAACTTTGGTGAAGCAGATATCGGGATTGTACTGGCATTGCAGACGATGGAAGGAATCAAGGTCCCATAGGTGTACAGACCTGCGATAGGCTAAAATCCTCAGAACGGCCAGTTAGCAGATTAGTGATTTTATTCTACTGTAGTGTACCTGTTTGATACAAGAAATGTATTCGCAGTTGCGATTATGGTCAACCAACAGCTGTATTACGGAATTACGACAGTGACAATTTGTGCAGGACCGAACTCGATCAGGGATTTCCCTCTTATCGCAAGCAGTCGCCTAACCGTTTGGCTACCCGAGAATCACTCACTGCCAGACGGAAACTTCCATATGTCGTCAACCATGTCTCTACAACCTGTACTCGTACATCCATTATGTGTACTCCCATGCGGGGGAGACATTGTAGTTGAAAGTCGCTTGCTCAGAGTCAGCAGATAAATACGATATTGCAGTGCCTGTGTTATTCCGAATTATGATGCAATGTTCCTTCGGACATGAAGGCGCTTGCGATCAGCCGGAAATCCGGGTTCGCTTCCCGATCCGGCACAAATGTCCATTGTCATTCCATAACGCACCTGATGGTTGTCCATATTCGCAACTTTGAATACGTTTCTTGTATTTCATAACGGCTGTAGTCTTCGTAGTCGCTGTTCCTTTGAATGTGCATGCATGTTCGGAAGAACATTGCATTGTTCGCCTTAAGAACACTGGCGCTGCAGTGTCGTATTTTTGTTGGATTTTTAAGAGATAAGTTTCCGTGTTAGTTTATGATCAAGGAGTAGTCTGAGATATTTTGGTGTATTAGGTAGTTGGACAGGACGATCATACATGATTAGCAAAAAGTTACAGTGCTAGAAGCTGTGAGTGGTTCGTCCTTTAAACATTGGTTAGGTTTCGTATGACTTTATATAATGGAACGACTGGTTTTCTTTTTTTTTTTTTTTTTCGTCAGTCTACTAACTGGTTTGATGCGGCCCGCCACGAATTCCTTTCCTGTGCTAACCTCTTCATCTCAGAGTACCACTTGCAACCTACGTCCTCAATTATTTGCTTCACGTATTCCAATCTCTGTCTTCCTCTACAGTTTTTGCCCTCTACAGCTCCCTATAGTACCATGAAAGTCATTCCCTCATGTCTTAGCAGATGTCCTATAATCCTGTCCCTTCTCCTTATCAGTGTTTTCCACATATTCCTTTCCTATCCGATTCTGCGTAGAACCTCCTCATTCCTTACCGTATCAGTCCACCTAATTTTCAACATTCGTCTACAGCACCACTTCTCAAATGCTTCGATTCTCTTCTGTTCCGGTATTCCCACAGTCCATGTTTCACTACCATACAATGCTGTACTCCAGACGTACATCCTCAGAAATTTCTTCCTCAAATTAAGGCCGGTATTTGATATTAGTAGACTTCTCTTGGCCAGAAATGCCTTTTTTGCCATAGCGAGACTGCTTTTGATATCCTCCTTGCTCCGTCCGTCATTGGTTATTTTACTGCCTAGGTAGCAGAATTCCTTAACTTCATTGACTTCGTGACCATCAATCCTGATGTTAAGTTTCTCGCTGTTCTCATTTCTACTACTTCTCATTACCTTCGTCTTTCTCCGATTTACTCTCAAACCATACTGTGTACTCATTAGACTGTTCATTCCGTTCAGCAGATCATTTAATTCTTCTTCACTTTCACTCAGGATAGCAATGTCATCAGCGAATCGTATCATTGATATCCTTTCACCTTGTATTTTAATTCCACTCCTGAACCTTTCTTTTATTTCCATCATTGCTTCCTCGATGTACAGATTGAAGAGTAGGGGCGAAAGGCTACAGCCTTCTCTTACACCCTTCTTAATACGAGCACTTCGTTCTTGATCGTCCACTCTTATTATTCCCTCTTGGTTGTTGTACATATTGTATATGACCCGTCTCTCCCTATAGCTTACCCCTACTTTTTTCAGAATCTCGAACAGCTTGCACCATTTTATATTGTCGAACGCTTTTTCCAGGTCGACAAATCCTATGAAAGTGTCTTGATTTTTCTTTAGCCTTGTTTCCATTATTAGCCGTAACGTCAGAATTGCCTCTCTCGTCCCTTTGCTTTTCCTAAAGCCAAACTGATCGTCACCTAGCGCATTCTCAATTTTCTTTTCCATTCTTCTGTATAGTATTCTTGTAAGCAGCTTCGATGCATGAGCTGTTAAGCTGATTGTGCGATAATTCTCGCACTTATCAGCTCTTGCCGTCTTCGGAATTGTGTGGATGATGCTTTTCCGAAAGTCAGATGGTATATCGCCAGACTCATATATTCTACACACCAACGTGAATAGTCGTTTTGTTGCCACTTCCCTCAATGATTTTAGAAATTCTGATGGAATGTTTTCTATCCCTTCTGCCTTATTTGACCGTAAGTCCTCCAAAGCTCTTTTAAATTCCGATTCTAATACTGGATCCCCTATGTCTTCTAAATCGACTCATGTTTCTTCTTCTGTCACGTCAGACAAATCTTCACCCTCATAGAGCCTTTCAATGTATTATTTCCACCTATCTGCTCTGGTAGCATCGGGATATGAAGTGATGGCGTTGAAAGGACTGTTGGAATTTCTAGGTGGAGAACTATTAAGGGGGGGGGGGGGACGATCGTCATCAGCATATTGGGTCCGCAGCCCATGGTCTAGTAGCTAGCGTTTCTACTCCTGGATCACGGGGTCCCGGGTTCGATTCCCGGCCGGACTGGGGATTTTCTCTGCCAGGGGGCTGGGCATTTGTGTTGTCCTCATCATTTCATCATCATCAGTCGTGACAGTGGATGGATTGGAGGGCGTAAAAAAATTGCAGTGTGAAGAAGTTGGGACTTTGTACGGGCGCTGATGACGGCGCAGTTGAGCGCCCCACAAACCAAACATCAGCACATCGGAGACGGACAGAGTGGGGTGGCTTGTGCATGTCAGCAGCGTAAAAGGAATGGAGGGAGGAGATTTGGGGCACTCTTGTATAAGGATGGAAGCTGTGGCAATTGCTGTTTATTATGATACACGACGGATAATTGGATAGAAAAGAGACAATAACGTGCACTTAATTCATTGGGTGTGGATTGGTCTGGCGTTTGAACTGGAGACCGGAATGTCATACTTTATCAAAAATTATTTGAATACAAGAGACACAAAAAAAGGCAGATTTTCGGTTATTAAGCTGACAGTAGATGAGTGAGTTATAGGAGTTGGCAAACGAAGGCTGATTTGGGATGGAAGCCACAGTGGTTAATAGTAATGAATAGGTGTTGGCTTAGGTGAGTTGGAAGAGGATCGATTCGAAGATCTTGCTAAACACCGAGGTTGGGAGCAGTCGTCTTGGGCGGGTTTGTTGGGTTTAAGGAACAGTAAGATTCGGGTCAGCGTTGTCGGTATCGCTCGCCCCCCTCCTGTATAGCCATGTTGTCTACTGTGACGTCACTGGTTCAAATGGTTCAAATGGCTCTGAGCACTATGGGACTCAACATCTTAGGTCATAAGTCCCTTAGAACTTAGAACTACTTAAACCTAACTTCCCTAAGGACATCACACACACCCATGCCCGAGGCAGGATTCGAACCTGCGACCGTAGCAGTCCCGCGGTTCCGGACTGCAGCGCCAGAACCGCACGGCCACCACGGCCGGCTGACGTCACTGTGATATTAGACAAGATTAAACCTTAAAGTCCGTGTTTTCTAACCAGTTAAATAAGCTGGGTGTGAGAGTGAACAAGTCATCGGGAATTACAGGGTATGAATGAAATGGACAGCGCTGGACTAAATGTTCAGTTGTCTGCTCTTCTTGATTACATTCACACATTGGTGAACTGATCCAGCCCCATTTGTACCTGAAGTACCTACAACAACCACGTCCAGTCCTTGACCTGTTGAGGTGGCACCAAAGGTTCCTCGGTAGGTCAAAACCTTTTGGCTTCTTTGTGGGATCAAGGTGATGGGCTCTTGTTCCCAATGTTTTTGTTGACCATTCATGCTTCCAGCTTACATTTAGATCAAAACCATCCGCGATGAGTTGTCCTGCAGTAACACTTGATAGTCTTATTGATCGCAATGGTTGCTGTGGCGGATGACAGAATTCCTGTTGCAGTGATGCAGAGATTTTCTTGGTCTCCCTCAGTAGAGCTTGTTTCCGCCTTAAGTGAGTTGGAGGGATGTAACTCAGTACAGGTAACCAGTGGCATGGGATTGATTTGATGGAACAAAAATATCTCGGAATCACTCTAGATGGAACCCTGAGCTACAAAGAGCACATCACCAAGCATTCTCAAAAAGTTGCTGCCAGGAACAACATACTACATAAGCTCAGTTGTACCCCCTGGGTAACCCCTGCTGGATGTCTGCGTTTAACCGGCACCAGTCTTGTGTACTCTGCTGCCGAGTACTGTGCACCTGTCTGGTCTTTCCTACTAATAAATCCTCAATCACGTCACTGTAAATTGTAACAAAGCAATGAACCGTTTCTGAGAGCTAAAGCTTGTCTCTTGGTGTGTTCCAGTGGCGAAACATTCGGCAGCCAGAAGAGAAACTTTGACGAGATCGACAGGAGCGGCTTCAACAGCTTCATCAAGAAGAACTTCGACGAAATCGACCGCTCGGGCTTTGACCGTTTCGTGAAGAAAAACTTCGACGAGATCGATCGATCTGGCTTCAGCGGCTTCGTGAAGAGGAACGCGCCTATGCTGGCACGCCACTAAATGGCCAGGGCGACCACTGAGGCGCTCCACCCCCGCACCACCCTGCACCCGCTCGCTGCTCTCCGTGTTATGTTGTAGAAACAATGCTCCTCTGCCGTACTGTTCCCTCAGTCACAGGAATATTTTCACGTCTACTTAAAACTATTGTGTAGAAGAGCATAGAATTAAAGTGTTGGTGTTTTCAATTATTATGTACATACTCGTGTATAATTATTAAATGTCCTGACGCAACCTACCTGTAAACGTATACGAATAAAAGCATCCATTAGAAAAGGCTATCTTATGCTGGTGCACATTTTGAACCACTCAACTGGGCCAGAGTTCCTGTATTGCGAAATACCTCCTAGTCAGATAAATAAATATCACCGAAACCAATATAATACTTTCATGTTTTCTGTACCATTTCCTTTACAACACCTATCAGCTATTGTGTAAAACTGGCGTTCTTCTCAACAGGTACAACTATTACTGAGTATGAAAACAAATGTAACCCAGTCCTCACGTTATGGGAATGTTTTTGAAAAATGTGCCCCAGTAAACTGGATTAAGGACAAGTCCAGAGGACTAAAGGTTTCTACGTTCATCTCAACTGGTTCATCTCCTTCTACAGATGATGTAATTTCTAACTACTAAAATCTACACTTTACTGAGAACAACAGCTAACATTCAAAGTAAATTTCACTATCCTGTCCTTGAGCTTACAGCCTGCAGCCTTTAATACTCACTGAATAACAACTACAGGTTGCTAAAATATCGATAGTCACCTCTAAACATTGCACCCTATGTGGTTAGTGAACGTCTGCTACACTCTCGATTGAATGTACACTCCTGGAAATGGAAAAAAGAACACATTGACACCGGTGTGTCAGACCCACCATACTTGCTCCGGACACTGCGAGAGGGCTGTACAAGCAATGATCACACGCACGGCACAGCGGACACACCAGGAACCGCGGTGTTGGCCGTCAAATGGCGCTAGCTGCGCAGCATTGGTGCACCGCCGCCGTCAGTGTCAGCCAGTTTGCCGTGGCATACGGAGCTCCATCGCAGTCTTTAACACTGGTAGCATGCCGCGACAGCGTGGACGTGAACCGTATGTGCAGTTGACGGACTTTGAGCGAGGGCGTATAGTGGGCATGCGGGAGGCCGGGTGGACGTACCGCCGAATTGCTCAACACGTGGGGCGTGAGGTCTCCACAGTACATCGATGTTGTCGCCAGTGGTCGGCGGAAGGTGCACGTGCCCGTCGACCTGGGACCGGACCGCAGCGACGCACGGATGCACGCCAAGACCGTAGGATCCTACGCAGTGCCGTAGGGGACCGCACCGCCACTTCCCAGCAAATTAGGGACACTGTTGCTCCTGGGGTATCGGCGAGGACCATTCGCAACCGTCTCCATGAAGCTGGGCTACGGTCCCGCACACCGTTAGGCCGTCTTCCGCTCACGCCCCAACATCGTGCAGCCCGCCTCCAGTGGTGTCGCGACAGGCGTGAATGGAGGGACGAATGGAGACGTGTCGGCTTCAGCGATGAGAATCGCTTCTGCCTTGGTGCCAATGATGGTCGTATGCGTGTTTGGCGCCGTGCAGGTGAGCGCCACAATCAGGACTGCATACGACCGAGGCACACAGGGCCAACACCCGGCGTCATGGTGTGGGGAGCGATCTCCTACACTGGCCGTACACCACTGGTGATCGTCGAGGGGACACTGAATAGTGCACAGTACATCCAAACCGTCATCGAACCCATCGTTCTACCATTCCTAGACCGGCAAGGGAACTTGCTGTTCCAACAGGACAATGCACGTCCGCATGTATCCCGTGCCACCCAACGTGCTCTAGAAGGTGTAAGTCAACTACCCTGGCCAGCAAGATCTCCGGATCTGTCCCCCATTGAGCATGTTTGGGACTGGATGAAGCGTCGTCTCACGCGGTCTGCATGTCCAGCACGAACGCTGGTCCAACTGAGGCGCCAGGTGGAAATGGCATGGCAAGCCGTTCCACAGGACTACATCCAGCATCTCTACGATCGTCTCCATGGGAGAATAGCAGCCTGCATTGCTGCGAAAGGTGGATATACACTGTACTAGTGCCGACATTGTGCATGCTCTGTTGCCTGTGTCTATGTGCCTGTGGTTCTGTCAGTGTGATCATGTGATGTATCTGACCCCAGGAATGTGTCAATAAAGTTTCCCCTTCCTGGGACAATGAATTCACGGTGTTCTTATTTCAATTTCCAGGAGTGTACTATGGTTGATACAAAGACAGCTGTTAAATGATAATACTAACAGAATACCTGATAGCTGCGTTGGAACATAAATTGGTCTTCCTTTCCACAGGCTCTGAAATTTACATGCACTCAGGTCTGGGTTGAGATGCTGCGAGAGCTGTTCACGTATTTCTCCAAACTGTTTGAGCCCTGACGGGCTATAATGTCATGGACGGCTCCACTACCATGGGCAAATTCCTGGGATACCGAATTCCATCCCAAGTGAAAGAATATTGGCAGTAAGATCTTATTCATTGTGATGAACTATTCATATGTTTCTCCAAAGTAACAGAGTAGAATATCATGGTAGAGTCCACTGACATCGGCGAATTCCTGAGACATTGGGTTCCGTCACTCGTGAAAGAATATTGAGAGCAGTATCTTATACACCATGATGTTCATGTGCTTCTCCAAAAGTTTTTTGTCCAGACAGGCCACGATATTACGGGAATCCTCACTGCCATTGGAGAATTCCTCGCACGACGGATTCTAGTCCAGGTGAAAGGATATTGAAAGTAGGATCTTATTCATCATGATAAACTATTTATATGTTTCTCCAAACTCTTTGTGTCCTGACAGGCTAGGATATCAAGAGAGGCCACACTGCTATGGGCGATTCTATCCCAGATGCAAGAGTATTGGGAGTCTTATCTTACTCATAATGATGAACTATTCATATCTTCTTCCAAATTCTTGGGGGCCACGACAGGCTAGAATGGGCTGCTTCACAGCCAAGGACGCATTCCTGATACGTCGGATTCCAGCCTAGGTAAAAACAATATTTGGAGTAGGATCTTATTTTTCATGATGCATTATACATCTGTTTCTCCAAACTCTTTGTCTCCTGACAGATTAGAATATCAAAGGAGGCCCCACCGCCACTGCAAAATTCTTGGCACAACGGAATGCAGCCCAGGTGAAAGAATATTTGGAGTAGAATCTTATTTATCACGATTAACTATTCATATGTTTCTTCAAACTCTATCAAGGGAGGCTGCACTGCTGTGGGCGAATCCTTCGAACGTTAAATTCCAGCCGAGGTGAAAGAGATTAGGGAGTCGGATCTTACTTATCATGGTGAACTGTTTATGTGTCTCTCCAAATCATTACACGCCAGAACAGGCCATGACAGGCGGCCCCACTGCCATGGACAAATTCCTGGGACGTTGGATTCAGATACATGAGAAAGAATATTGGATGTAGGATCTTCTTCTTTACGATGAACAGTTCCTCTGTTTCTCCAGACTACACTCCTGGAAATTGAAATAAGAACACCGTGAATTCATTGTCCCAGGAAGGGGAAACTTTATTAACACATTCCTGGGGTCAGATACATCACATGATCACACTGACAGAACCACAGGCACATTGACACAGGCAACAGAGCATGCACAATGTCGGCACTAGTACAGTGTATATCCACCTTTCGCAGCAATGCAGGCTGCTATTCTCCCATGGAGACGATCGTAGAGATGCTGGATGTAGTTCTGTGGAACGGCTTGCCATGCCATTTCCACCTGGCGCCTCAGTTGGACCAGCGTTCGTGCTGGACGTGCAGACCGCGTGAGACGACGCTTCATCCAGTCCCAAACATGCTCAATGGGGGACAGATCCGGAGATCTTGCTGGCCAGGATAGTTGACTTACACCTTCTAGAGCACGTTGGGTGGCACGGGATACATGCGGACGTGCATTGTCCTGTTGGAACAGCAAGTTCCCTTGCCGGTCTAGGAATGGTAGAACGATGGGTTCGATGACGGTTTGGATGTACCGTGCACTATTCAGTGTCCCCTCGACGATCACCAGTGGTGTACGGCCAGTGTAGGAGATCGCTCCCCACACCATGATGCCGGGTGTTGGCCCTGTGTGCCTCGGTCGTATGCAGTCCTGATTGTGGCGCTCATCTGCACGGCGCCAAACACGCGTACGACCATCATTGGCACCAAGGCAGAAGCGACTATCATCGCTGAAGACGACACGTCTCCATTCGTCCCTCCATTCACGCCTGTCGTGACACCACTGGAGGCGGGCTGCACGATGTTGGGGCGTGAGCGGAAGACGGCCTAACGGTGTGCGGGACCGTAGCCCAGCTTCATGGAGACGGTTGCGAATGGTCCTCGCCGATACCCCAGGAGCAACAGTGTCCCTAATTTGCTGGGAAGTGGCGGTGCGGTCCCCTACGGCACTGTGTAGGATCCTACGGTCTTGGCGTGCTTCCGTGCGTCGCTGCGGTCCGGTCCCAGGTCGGCGGGCACGTGCACCTTCCGCCGACCACTGGCGACAACATCGATGTACTGTGGAGACCTCACGCCCCACGTGTTGAGCAATTCGGCGGTACGTCCACCCGGCCTCCCGCATGCCCACTATACGCCCTCGCTCAAAGTCCGTCAACTGCACATACGGTTCACGTCCACGCTGTCGCGGCATGCTACCAGTGTTAAAGACTGCGATGGAGCTCCGTATGCCACGGCAAACTGGCTGACACTGACGGCGGCGGTGCACAAATGCTGCGCAGCTAGCGCCATTCGACGGCCAACACCGCGGTTCCTGGTGTGTCCGCTGTGCCGTGCGTGTGATCATTGCTTGTACAGCCCTCTCGCAGTGTCCGGAGCAAGTATGGTGGGTCTGACACACCGGTGTCAATGTGTTCTTTTTTCCATTTCCAGGAGTGTATTTTTCCAAACTCTCTGTCTCCCGACAGACTAGGATATCAAGGAAATCCCCACTACCACTGGAAAATCCCTGGCACGGCGGACTCTGGCCACGTTGAAAGAATATTGGGAGTAGAATCTCATTCAGATCGATGAACTATTCATATGTTTTTCCAAGCCCTTTGAGCCATGACAGACTTGTGTACCATGTGGGCGCTCACTGCCACAACCAAATTCCTGGAACATCAGTTTCTGCTGTAGGCGAAAGACTACTGGGAACAGCATCTTATTCATTGTCTTGAACTATTGATATGTTTCTCTGAACTCTTTTGGCCTTGGCAAGACAGAGTATCATAGGTGTCCTCACTGCCACACTTGAATTCCTGGTATCTCTGATTCTGCCCTAGGTGAAAGAATGTAGGGAGCAGTATCTTACTCAGCATGAAGAACTCTTCGTATATTTCTCCAAATTTTATGGGGGATCTTATTCAGCAAGAAGAATTACTCGTATATTTCTTCAAATTTTATGGGGCTTAACAGGCTAGGATAACGTGGGTGTGCCACTGCCTTCGGCGGATTTCTGGAATGTCAGATTTCGGACCAGATGAAAGACTATTGTGGAGTAGGGTCTTATTCATTATGATGAACTATTCATATGTTTCTCCAAACTTTCTGGGTACAGACAGGCTAAGATATTGTGAGAGGCCACGGCCATGGCTGAAACTCTGGGACGTTGGATTCTAGACCAGGTGTAAGACTGATAGGAGTAATATTTTATTCATCATGATGAACTAATGTGTTTCTCCAAATTCTGGGGCTAGAAAGGGTGGCCCCACTATCATGGGTGAATTCCTGGAATGTCGGAATCTGAGAGAGTAGGACCTTATTCATCACGATGCACTATTCATATGTTTCTCCAAATTCTTTTGGCCTGAAAAGACTATGTTATCAAGGGGGGGTCCCACTGCTATGAGCGAATTCCTGGGACGTCAAATTCTGTCCCAGGAGAAAGAATGTTAGCACCAGAATCTCATTCACCACAATGACCTTGGGATCAGGTTACATGGCTGATTAAATATGGAAATCTTATAGAAGCGTCTCCAAATACCTATCACTTTAACTTTTAGTATAACAAGTTTCAGAAGTTTGTGAGATTTGGGAATGAAATGCGAAGTCTCGAAACCAGCTATGTCTCAAATAAACGGTATAATAGTGACGTTTGAATGATATTTTACATAATATTTCGAATTTTTGTATTATTGGGTTAAGGGATGACTAATTTTGCTTACGACAGTTAGCTGTAGAACTCTTGAATCCCTAGATAGGTTAGTAGAGCTGAAAGAGGGGTAAACGAGATGTAATTGGTCTATTAGAAAGTGTGGCGAATACGTCAGTCGCAAATAGAATTATAAATAGATCATTTTGTTACAAATGGAAGAACTTCAGGTGAAGATTTTATTGCAAACAAGAAAAATTATAACAATATCATGGAGTTTGAAGGACAGTAAGACAATCACAATTTCTTTTAAAAACAATCGAAAGATTTTCTACGGAAATGATTCGATTTCATTCACCGACTCGCTCACATTCTGATGATTTAGACCTCAATTAGAAGTACAGAAGCTGATAAAAATCAACATGTCCAATTATGGGAGGACTTGGGAGATTTTAATCCGAAATTTGGAGAAAGACTAAATAAGGATCTGGAACTTTCAATTGATATCAGACAAAGGTCACAACATTTTTATGCATAACATTGATTTACACACGGTGTTCCGTAAATTCCAACATGAAGGAGGGCCTTCAGCATATGTACGAGTTAAGTAATCATGCTGATTAATTCTGCAATGTGTAATACATTAATTACGACCAACGTTATCTACTCAATCTGATAATTATCGAAATAACTCTCAGATTACTTTACATATGTGTTGTGCCCGTTAGGGGTGTGGTGCCGGTTTGATAGACGTATAACAACGTTTAGGTAACATATTTATTCACAACTTTAATTGACAGATCAAAATCAAAAGGTGGACCACTAATCCACGTTTACAATCAGTATCACAACATATAATAACTCCAATATACGACCTTTAAAAAAAGAGAATAAAGGACAGCGTCACTTCGACAGAAGTTAGGAAGTTTAACTCACAGTATCTAGCTGACAAGGCCACAAATAAAAGAAAAATCCAGAAGATCTTAGACCTATGATTCCTTTTACATTTCTTTTAAAGCAATCACGTAAGACACATTCATGCGAGCACCTTGACCACCTACTCAGAGCACGATTCCGTTACTCCAAGCACTCAGACCATTGTGATTTCAAACCTCCAGATTGGTCCTTCCAAAAAATGTTCTCCAAACAGTACTCACTAGAGGTTTCAGAAAGCACTGTGTAGTCTTAATGCAGCCACCCAAAATACACAGTAATCACAACATTAGCGATAAAGATAGGTACCAATTACGACAGATGCCCTTGTCAGAATAACAGCTGCTATTCAATTTTTTTTTCCTTTATTGAATTTCAATTCCCCCCGAAGGGGGCGGGCTGGCAGCAGCTTAGTACGCTGCTCTACAGCCTACAGACTTTTTAAAAAACGTAAGAAGAAAAGAAACAAGAAAAACAGGCGATAAAACGGTGACTTAAATTGTAAAACGGCGGAAAATTGTGGAAAGTTAAAACATGAAGCAAAGGAGTTGGCAATGTTAATAAAATACACAGGTATCAGACAAGTAACATAGTAGACACACAATTGTGGAAAGTTAAAACATAAAGCAAAGGAGTTGGCAATGTTAATAAAATACACAGGAATCATACAAGTAACATAGTAGACACACAATTAAAAAAACATGGCGACAGTCTGGTTTCTGTTCGCAAGAGATAAAAAAATCACACCCAGCGACAGTATGACGGCCGTTCGCAACACTTCCCAAAAGACATACAACACGGAACACTCACTGTAAATCACTCACTGTAAAACACTGCACGAAAATGTCGGCACAAAGATGACACTCCCCAGTCAAGGGCAAATGGGGGGGGGGGGGGGGGGAGCTGCTATTCAATCGGCAACGTGTACTAATATGGAGTCTATGACCATGAATCAATAGCGAGAATAAAAACATTAGCGCGAATAAAAAAAAACACACAGTTACATTTGAGCTCGACAACAGCACGTGTGCGGGCATGAATCATTGTCCAAATCACAATACAGCTTACTATAGCCACCATTTAACAAAGCATATATGACTTTCGTAATTCGATTCGGCTGCCCCACAACCCTTCCACAGCGAGTAAAGATTATCACTTTATTCTTACATAAACCATCCTTTGAATGGCTGGAATATTCTCACGCAGAGGAATGACGTACACTAACGTCACTTAACGAAGGTTTATTCAGCACTTGCACATACAAGAGCGCGGAGCGAACTGCCTCTGGCCAGAACACATCCGGTATACAGGGTGGTCCATTGATAGTGACCGGGCCAAATATCTCACGAAATAAGCATCAAACGAAAAAACTACAAAGAACGAAACTCGTCTAGCTTGAAGAGGGAAACCAGATGGCGCTATGGTTGGCCGGCTAGATGGCGCTGCCATAGGACAAACGGATATCAACTTCTTTTTAAAAAATAGGAACCCTCATTTTTATTACATATTCGTGTAGTACGAAAAGAAATATGAATGTTTTAGTTGTACCACTTTTTTCACTTTGTGATAGATGGTGCTGTAATAGTCACAAACGTATAAGTACGTGGTATCACGTAACATTCCGCCAGTGCGGACGGTATTTGCTTCGTGATACATTACCCGTGCTAAAATGGACCGTTTACCAACTGCGGAAAATGTCGGTATCGTGTTGATGTATGGCTATAGTGATCAAAATGCCCAACCTGCTTGTGTTATGTATGCTGCTCTGTATCCTGGACGACATCATCCAAGTGTCCGGACCGTTCGCCGGATAGTTACGTTATTTAAGGAAACAGGAAGTGTTCAGTCACATGTGAAACGTCAACCACGACCTGCAACAAATGATGATGCCCAAGCAGGTGTTTGAGCTGCTGTCGCGGCTAATCCGCACATCGGTAGCAGACAAATTGCATGAGAATCGGGAATCTCAGAAACGTCGGTGTTGAGAATGCTACATCAACATCGATTGCACCCGTACGATATTTCTATGCACCAGGAATTGCATGGCGACGACTTTGAACGTCGTGTACAGTTCTGCCACTGGGCACAAGAGAAATTATGGACGGTGACAGATTTTCTGCACGCGTTCTATTTAGCTACGAAGCGTCATTCACCAACAGCGGTAACGTAAACCGGCATAATATGTACTATTGGGCAACGGAAAATCCACGATGGTTGAGACAGGTGAAACATCAGCGACGTTGGCGGGTTAATGTATGGTGCGGCATTATGGGAGGAAGAATAATTGGCCCCCATTTTATCGATGGCAGTCTAAATGGTGCAATGTATGCTGATTTCCTACGTAATGTTCCACCGATGTTACTACAAGATGTTTCACTGCATGACAGAATGGCGATGTACTTCCAACATGATGGATGTCCGGCACATAGCTCGCGTGCGGGTGTAGCGGTATTGAATAGCGTATTTCATGACAGATGGATCGGTCGCCGAAGCATGACCCGCACGTTCACCGGATCTGACGTCCTCGCATTTCTTTCTGTGGGGAAAGCTGAAGGATATTTGCTATCATGATCCACCGACAACGCCTGACAACATGCGTCAGCGCATTGTCAATGCATGTGCGACCATAACGGAAGGCGAACTACTTGCTGATGAGAGGAATGTCGTTACACGTATTGCCAAATGCATTGAGGTTGACGGACATCGTTTTGAGAATTTATTGCATTAATGTGGTATTTACAGGTAATCACGCTGTAACAGCATGCGTTCTCAGAAATGATAAGTTCACAAAGGTACATGTATCAAATTGGAACAACCGAAATAAGTTGTTCAAACGTATCTACGTTCTGTATTTTAATTTAAAAAACCTACCTGTTGCCAATGTTACTCTAAAATTGTGAGCCACATGTTTGTGACTACTGCAGCGCCATCTATCACAAAGCGAAAAAAGTGGTCCAACTAAAACATTCATATTTCTTTACGTACTACACGAATATGTAATGAAAATGGGGGTTCCTATCTAAAAACAAAAAAAAAACCAGTTGATATCCATTTGACATATGGCAGCGCCATCTAGCGGGCGAAACACAGCGCCATCTGGTTTCCCCCTTCAAGCTAGACAAGTTTCGTTTTTTGTATTTTTTCGTTTGACGCTTATTTCGTGAGATATTTGGCCCGGTCACGATCAGTAGACCACCCTGTATACACAGCTACAGAACATTCCAGTACAATGATTCAAGCCGTTTTGTATACTTCTAGAATGTATTCGAACCGAACATATAAATTAAAATGTTTCAATTCAGGGGAGTTTCGAACTCACGGTCCTCCGTGCAGCAATCTAGTATCATAACCACGACACTACGGCGACTGCGCTGCTCCGTCTCTTCTGCGGCATTACTCCCTCCTCAAGAGAACAGCGTCACAGCGTCTCCGTGTTGCGTCCTCCTAGTCCGGGAACGAGTCATCTGTCCTGCATACTCCGACTCCCGATGACTGATGCCCGCCCTGGCGGTGATCTTCTTAGAACTTCCCTTGCCGCTGCGTTCTTCGTTACCTTTCCGCTTGTTGCCTGTCGCTGGAGCTTCGAATTTACCCTGGTTTGCAGGATCCTTACAGGGGTTCATTCGAATGGCGTGGACCGTATCTCTGATCTTTTGTCATCTTGTGTCGGGTTCGAATTCTTCAACTCCATAAGCAACATCAGAGAACTGTTTTGTTGTTGTTGTTGTTGTTGTGGTCTTCAGTCCTGAGACTGGTTTGATGCAGCTCTCCATGCTACTCTATCCTGTGCAAGCTTCTTCATCTACCAGTACCTACTGCAACCTACATCCTTCTGAATCTGCTTAGTGTATTCATCTCTTGGTCTCCCCCTACGATTTTTACCCTCCACGCTACCCTCCAATACTAAATTGGTGATCCCTTGATGCCTCAGAACATGTCCTACCAACCGATCCCTTCTTCTGGTCAAGTTGTGCCACAAACTTCTCTTCTCCCCAATCCTATTCAGTACTTCCTCATTAGTTATGTGATCTACCCATCTAATCTTCAGCATTCTTCTGTAGCACCACATTTCGAAAGCTTCTATTCTCTTCTTGTCCAAACTATTTATCGTCCATGTTTCACTTCCATACATGGCTACACTCCATACAAATACTTTCAGAAATGACTTCCTGACACTTAAATCTATACTCGATGTTAACAAATTTCTCTTCTTCAGAAACGCTTTCCTTGCCATTGCCAGTCTACATTTTATATCCTCTCTACTTCGACCATCATCAGTTATTTTGCTCCCCAAATAGCAAAACTCCTTTACTACTTTAAGTGTCTCATTTCCTAATCTAATACCCTCAACATCACCCGACTTAATTCGACTACATTCCATTATTCTCGTTTTGTTTTTGTTGATGTTCATCTTATATCCTCCCTTCAAGACACCATCCATTCCGTTCAACTGCTCTTCCAAGTCCTTTGCTGTCTCTGAAAGAATTACAATGTCATCGGCGAACCTCAAAGTTTTTATTTCTTCTCCATGAATCTTAATACCTACCCCGAATTTTTCTTTTGTTTCCTTTACTGCTTGCTCAATATACAGATTGAATAACATCGGGGAGAGGCTACAACCCTGTCTCACTCCCTTCCCAACCACTGCTTCCCTTTCATGTCCCTCGACTCTTATAACTGCCATCTGGTTTCTGTACAAATTGTAAATAGCCTTTCGCTCCATGTATTTTACCCCTGCCACCTTTAGAATTTGAAAGAGAGTATTCCAGTCAACATTGTCAAAAGCTTTCTCTAAGTCTACAAATGCTAGAAACGTAGGTTTGCCTTTCCTTAATCTTTCTTCTAAGATAAGTCGTAAGGTCAGTATTGCCTCACGTGTTCCAGTATTTCTACGGAATCCAAACTGATCTTCCCCGAGGTCGGCTTCTACTAGTTTTTCCATTCGTCTGTAAAGAATTCGTGTTAGTATTTTGCAGCTGTGGCTTATTAAACTGATTCTGTTTTACAACCTCATAAGGTCCAAAGTAGCGCCTGAGGAGCTTCTCAGAGAGACCGACCTTCCGAACAGGACTGAAGATCCAGACGAGGTCACCAGCCTGGTAGACAACAGGGCGGTGGCTCGCGTCATACCTTCGGCGATCGTTTTCTTGGGCCTGCAACGTACTGAATCGAGATAACTGCCGAGCTTCCTCAGCTGTGGTTAACACCTGACCGATGCAGTCGTCGTCCACGTCATCAGGATGTAACGGAAACACAGTGTCCATCGTCGTCGAGGCCTCACGCCGATGCACCAGGATAAATGGCGTAAATCCTGTGCTGTCTTATTTGGCGGTGTTGTAGGCAAACGTCACGAAAGGTAGCACCTCATCGCATTTGCTCTGCTCGACATTGAGCAACATTGATAGCATGCCAGCCAAGGTCTTGTTGAAGCGTTCAGTAACCCCGTTAGTTTGCGTATGGTAGATAGTCGTCAAGTGATGAGTAATGTTGCACCGACGGTTTATCTCTGTCACAAGATTCGATTGAAAAACTTTCCCTCGATACGTAATAATCGACCTTGGGGCACTGTGTTTTAATACAATGTCTTCTACGATGAATTTGGCTACCTCGAATGTTTCGGCTGTTTTCACGGCTTTTGTAATCGCATAGTGCGTCAGATAATCATTGCAAACAACAATCCATCTATTGCCACTAGCAGACGTTGGAAATCATCCGAGAAGGTCAATCTAAACACGCTGGCGAGGCGTTTCGGCTGGTGGAATTGGTATGAGTCGGCCAGGTGGTTTCTGAGGAACTGCCTTTCTCCTCTGCTCTCTACAGTGCGACACATAGTGACGGACACTCCTAAATAAACCTGGCCAGATAAATCTCTTGCGGATCCTATCGTATGTCTTAATAAATCCTAAATGTCCAGCCTCAGGTGTCTCATGGAATTTCTGTAGAACATCTAAGCTCATGTGTTTAGGAATCACTGATAGCCACCTGTTTCAAAACGAATCAAAGTTTTTCTTGCAAAGTAATCCATTAACTACCTTAAAATGTCCTTTCACATCCTCTGGCCGATTTAAGGCAAGCATAATTTTAGATATCTTGGCGTCCTTCTGCTCAGCAGAGAGATACTGGAGTGCAGCGAGACAGTCACTATCTTCATCAAAGTCTTGATGGTCTTGCGCAGGGTTTCTTGAGAGACAGTCGGCATCTTTTGTACACTATGTTAATGTCATACTCTTGAAGACGTAGTGTCCACCTGTCGAGTCGTCCTGTTGAATTCTTAAGACCTGTCAACCAACAAAGTGATTGATTGTCTGTAACAACTGTGACTCGCCTTCCATAGAGATACTGTCGAAATTTACACATGGCCCAGATCACAGCAAGACATTCTGTTTCTGTAGCTGAGTAGTTTCTCTCGGCTTTTGTAAGTGTCCTAGAAGCATAGGCTATAACCTTCTCTTTTCCATCCGAAATCTGCTCCAGAACAGCACCGATCCCATACCCACTGGTATCTGTGTGTAAGTCTGTAGGTGCTCTCCATTATACAGAGCAAATACAGGGTCAGTCGTCAGAGCTTTTCACTCCACATAGAAAGAATCTTGTTGAGCACCACCCCAGATAAATTCAGCATCGGCTTTTAACAACTCTTGGAGTGGCCTAGCTTTGATACAGAAGTCTTTGATAAAACTACGGTAATAAGAACACAGTCCGAGGAAGCTTCTCACATCTCTAATAGTTTTAGGAATAGGAAAATCCGTTATAGCTATCAACTTTTCTAGGTCTGGCCGCACACCTTCGTTTGCCCAAGTATTTCGATTTATTTTGCTCCAAAAGACACTTTCTTGGATTAAGTTTTAGTCCAGCTTGCTGGAGACACTTAAGAACGGCCATCAGTCTTTTTATGTGTTCATCAAATGTCTCTGAGAACACCGTAATGTCGTCTAAATAACAAATACACATCGTCCCCTTCAGGTGCCTTCAAAAGTTGCTGGTGCATTACACAAACCAAACGGCATTACCTTAAATTCATACAGACCCTCAGGGGTGATGAATGTAGTTTTCTCACGATCAGCCTCATCTACTTCGATTTGCCAGTATCCCGAGTACATGTCCATGATTGAGAAAAACTTTGCCCCCTTCAGACAATCTAGTGTATCGTAAATTCGTGGAAGAGGGTAAACGTCCTTTTTAGTTATTAAGCTTCCCGTAATCAACACAAAAGCGCCAACTGCCATCCTTCTTCCTGGCAAGAACCACTGGTGACGACCATGGGCTCTGCGAAGGCTGAATGATATCATTCTTCATCATTTTCTCTACCTCGTCGCGAATTATTTGACGCTCCTTTGCTGACACACGCTATGCTCTCTGGCTTACTGGTTGATGGTCTCTTACTGCTAATCCGGCGTTTCACCGTCGATTTGTCTAATTTGCTCTTCACCTGTGGATTGAAGCATTCAGAGAACTCTTGAAGAATGGCAAGCAGCTTCTTTTGTTGTTCCTAGTGAGATCTGGTGATAGTCGAGCTAGAAGATCCTGTCTCGTAGTGGTAGCACTAATTTCGCCCACAGACTCGGCATGGGAGGTTTCTATGACGCTCAACTGTTCGGCAATTAACGACTCAGCGTTTGCCACGCACATGCGTCTTGGTAGGATCTGCGGTTCTCGACAACAATTATCCACAGTTCACAGAATCCGTTCTTAAACGAGACGACAGAGGCTGGGATGACCAAGTTATTCTTCACTGGTATGCTTCTCTTACATTCCACTACAAGATCCATGAGTTGATGCATGGCATGACACATGACAGCTACCTTTCTAGCGCTGACTGCAGGAATGATCACTTCATCCAGCACACATAGTATACATCCACTCGAAAGCGCATCTTCCTGTCCACAGTATCTCATCTCGTCTAGCATAATCTTCGAGCGATCACAATCTACAGTTGCTTGAGAAGCTTCCAAAAAGTCCCATCCGAGAATGACGTCATGACTACACTCTTGAAAGACGATGAATTCTAACAAGGGAACCTCCCCATCGCACCCCCCTTAGATTTAGTTATAAGTTAGCACAGTGGATAGGCCTTGAAAAACTGAACACAGATCAGTCGAGAAAACAGGAAGAAGTTGTGTGGAACTATGAAAAAAATAAGCAGAATATACAAACTGAGTAATCCATGTGCAAGATAGGTAACATCAAGGAGACTCTGAACTGAGGAGCGCCGTGGTCCCGTGGTTAGCTTGAGCAGCTGCGGAATGAGAGGTCCTTGGTTCAAGTCTTCCCTCGAGTGAAAAGTTTATTTTCAGTCAATTATTATCTGTCCGTCCGTTGTTGTAGTATATGTGACAAACTCTTACGTTTTCATCACTTTTTTGGGGATGGTTATCACATCCACAAGAAAACCTAAATCGGGCAAGGTAGAAGACTCTTTTTACCCATTCGCCAAGTGTACAAGTTAGGTGGGTCGACAACATATTCCTGTCATGTGACGCACATGCCGTCACCAGTGTCGTATAGAATGTATCAGACGTGTTTTCCTGTGGAGGAATCGGTTGACCTATGACCTTGCGATCAAATGTTTTCGGTTCTCATTGGAGAGTCACGTCCTTTCGTCTACTAATCGCACGGTTTTGCTGTGCGGTCGCAAAACACAGACACTAAACGTATTACAGTGAACAGAGATGTCAATGAACGAACGGACAGATCATAACTTTGCGAAAATAAAGAAATTAAACTTTTCACTCGAGGGAAGACTTGAACCAACGACCTTTCGTTCCGCAGCTGCTCATGCTAACCACGGGACCACGGCGTTCCTGAGCTACCACGAACCTTGATGTTGCATATCTTGCTCATGGACTACTCAGTTTGTATATTTGGCTTATTTTTTTCATAGTTCCACACAACTTCTTCCTGTTTTCTCGATTGATCTGTGTTCAGTTTTTCAAGGCCTATCCACTGTGCCAACTTATAACTAAATCTGAGGGGGGTGCGATGGGGAGGTTCCCTTGTAAGGGCTGCGTATAGCCGCTTATACCCACACGAATGACACATCTTCCTGTAGGGTGTTGTGTCGTCTTCATCATCATCATTCATTCCCATTACGGTCGGAGGAAGGCAATGGCAAACCACCTCCGCTAGGACCTTGCCTAGTACGGCGGTGCGGGTCTCCCGCATCGTTCCCCTACGCTCTGTCAAGGAGTATGGGACTTCATCTTCATCACCTTCAGCAGAGATGCATGTTGTCGAAGAATACGATTTTCTACAACTGGCGACGGTACTTCTCCGAAATTACTGAATATGATGCTCCAGAGTCCACAAGAGCTTGGGCTGGTCGGCCATCTATGAGGATATCGACGTAGTTTCTATCATTTTTGTAGTGACCGACAGCGGAGGATTTTTCTCTTTGGCGGCCTCACCTCCAAAGAAGGTCGCACCCTTTAGTTTTCCAGGTTGCGGCGGCTAGGTGATCGGCTGGAGCTTCTAAACGGCGATAGAGACCTTGATCGACGGGTTGAAGAGCGTCCTCTCCAGCGGCTAGCTTGCAGCGATAGTAACCTACGTCGTTCTGCACCCACATCTTCTTGTTCACCTTCGTCGTCCCGGAGTTGGCGTCGGCTGAGATCGGCCTGCTGTCTTCTGGCGCCGGCTTCGTCAAATATCCACCGCCTTTCTCGACAATAGCGCACCATATGCCCCAGTCGTCCGCAGTGGAAACATACTGGTTGGTTATCCTGGGTCCTCCAGACGTCAGTCTTCCTTGGTGTCCAAACAGGTTCCTCATGCGGCATTGTAGGAACGTAACTTCGCCTGGGTCTCGACTTTTTCACCGTTTTAAAGGGAAATGAAGGACGAGAGATTGGGTTCAATGTCTGTTCCACTTCCTCCCTTATGACCTCTTGAAGCATCTCGGTGTCTCAGTACAGGGTAATTGCATTCGTTTAAATTCTTACCCCTGTTTATCTTTGTATCTACACTGAACTGAAAATGTCTGCACAACAGTGCAAAGGTATGCGGTGTGTGTCTTGTTTGGATTCATTCACAAGCGGTACTTTCCATTGACAACAATTACTCCTCGCCCTAAATCTCAGTATTGCTCGGTTTTGTCTGAGTTTTTTTTTTTTTTTTTTTTTTTTGTTTTGTGGCAGAGTCAGTTTGTACGTTCAAAGCGATACACATCGGTATGGATCGTTTGATGAGGAAGAGTTGCAAATGCGGAGAATACAGCCGCTCTGTGACGTGACAGCTCGGCATAGCGTCATTGTGCAGTTCTCCCGTTGTTTTTAGTGAACCCATACATCAAATGCATATCTGCCAGTTCTGCATTAATAAGCCTATGCAAACTGCTGCGTCAATGTACCACTACCTCACTGTGCTGGAGGACTTATTACTGTTATACGTAACGGACGCCTAGAAGACACATTTGTGTTGTGGGGATGAACGATGCTGAGTCAACACAGCACGTTCAGGTACCACCAAAACGTCAGCTTTTAGTTCTTTTGCATTCTCCTCGCGATACCTATGAGCTATAAGTTGTAGATGGCGATCATCATTTGCTGGCCGGTGTGGCCGAGCGGTTCTAGGCGCTTCAGTCTGGAACCGCGCGACCGCTACGGTCGCAGGTTCGAATCCTGCCTCGGGCATGGATGTGTGTGATGTCCTTAGGTTAGTTAGGTTTAAGTAGTTCTAAGTTCTAGGGACTGATGACCTCAGATTATAAGTCCAATAGTGCCCGAGGCAGGATTCGAACCTGCGACCGTAGCGGTCGCGCAGTTCCAGACTGAAGCGCCTAGAACCGCTCGGCCACACCGGCCGGCTCGACGACGCAGTTTCAGAGGAAAGAGTCTGACAACTGTCATAAGTATTTTAGTGAAACGAGGTAAAACATTAACCCCAATGATCGAATAGGGACCTGAACCTCCTTCACCCCGAATACGGGCCCAGTGTCCCACCACTGCGCCATCTCACTCGACTGAAATACACAAAACAATGGCTACAATTTTTTTCCAGTATTTACAATCATCTTTACTTTTTTATTATTTATTTTTATTTATAGAAGGCCGCTGGCTTCATTAAACTATTGCGATTGTCCTTTTGTTACTGGTGGTGGTGGAGGCCTCATGTACAGCGAAAAGCTGACGAATTAGATCATCTGAATTCTTTATGGAATGGCCCAAACGTACCTGTAGGTGAACAGTTATTTTTGGAAAGGGTTTTTGGCCAGCATATAGCAAACGCAGTACTAGACTTTCTGAAAACTTTCTTATAGTGACTTTTCGTGCAAAGTGTAACGTAAACTTTCTTCTGAATTGATTTCGGTTGCACTTCCTCGATGTTTTAATCTATGGCTTAAGTTTGGACTTTAGTAATGTGGACCATCCTAAAGAAATATGTGGCCACCTACTTTTTTAGCTGCTTATAATGGAGAAGCTGGCTTTCTATGAACTCCCACAAATTCTGAATGAATTTTTGCTGGCGATAAACCGTCACATTTTTTTATGGAATATAATTCATTTAATCAACAGAGACAATGGGTTTCCTCTTAGCAAGACGTGGAATCCTGTATTATCTCGCATCAAAACTGAACGTTCTTCGGTGCGGCCCTGAGTGCGATATGTCGTTGTCAGCAGTGTTCCACTAAGGGCGGCGCCACCTCCCTGTCTTGGAAGGCAGCAACCGTGATGGGCGGCGTATGCGCCGTGTACTGAACGGTGGCCTGCATAGGACGTCGATTTGCAGCCTGGCGTCAGTTCTCAGCGGGACTCATCAGCAGAAGTAGCATTTTCCTGAAGATGGCGACCAGTGGATCTCCGAAATATCGAGTCAAGTTGATTTTAGGATCCGGCAGCAAACCCGAAGAGACTTTCAAGACTTATTACGCCGGAAAAGCCTACGTAGTCACAACAAACCACGAACTTCTCGCGATAACAAGCAACAGCCTTGTTTGAGTTTTGACAATTTCGTGAAAATAGCAGGAAAGAGTCTCCATCCTACCACTGCTTCTGTTCTACTCGAACACATTCCATTAAGACTTCTCATCAACATGTATGACTATATTACGGCCGCCTAATTAAGGCAACCGTGGATACACAAACATTCACGATCTTTAAGTAAGGTTAACAGGTAACGGCTAAAATGCTGTTATTCAGGAAAGTTACTTGACTGTGAACACAATACATTGTTTTATTCGGGTAATAGAGGCTACAATGATTTACTGAGTTGACTGAAAACGTAAATTCCGAGCCCTGTTCACATATGTGTAAGAAATTCATCGTTAATCAGCTTGAAGACTTGTTGGTGATATTCAGACAAAACAAGGATGAAATTCTAGAATGAAATTTCCACTCTGAAGCGGAGTGTGCGCTGATTTTGAAACTTCCTGGCAGATTAAAACTGTGTGCCGGACCGAGACTCGAACTCGGGACCTTTGCTTTTCGCGGGCAAGTGCTCTACCAACTGAGATACCCAAGCACGACTGACGACCCGTCCTCACAAATGTACTTCCGCCAGTAGAGCACTTGGTAGAACACTTGCCCGTGAAAGGCAAAGGTCTCGAGTTCGAGGCTCGGTCCGGCACACAGTTTTAGTCTGCCAGGAAGTTTCAAGGATGAAAGTAATTAGGAATTAAAAGCCTAGTATCCTAAGTAAATTATATGTATTAAAGTGACAGTAATAGTGATCAAGACAATAAATTACAGCGTCAAGATGTGTCACAGGTACAGTATCAACAGACGTCACTAGATCACAGTACGACCAAAAGCTCGAGAATTAGACTGAATAGTGACTGCAATTTTTTATTTATTTATTATTTACTGTTTTTATGTGCACCATCTGCACCCTAGAAGACAATTCAGTCCATGTTGCGGAACGCTAAGCGCTGTTTTGGATACACTGCAGCGCTTTCCATAATTTCCAGATAGTGTCTAATACTTTTGTTATAAATATCGTGACTTTTCGAGTTTTCTTTCGTTTCGTGTCTTCTCTGATTTAAAACTTACGTTCAGTGAATATCGGTGGTGTGTTGACAAGCTAGTGTCAACGTGTGCACGCCGTCTCATTGTTAGATGTCGTTTTGGACTCATTACAGTGATTTACTAAATTGACGATAGGAGAAACTCAAAAATATATCAAATTAAGCAAACAAGAGAGAACAGAGACACCTGAAGAATGAGTGCGAGAGGAAGGACAAAATGGAAAAATAGGAATGGATAGAGCAGAAATGCAAAGCCACAGAAGCGTATATGACTATAAGCAAGATAGACACCGCCAAATGGAAACTCAGAAACCATTAAAGAAAAGAGTAGCATCTGCATGAACATCAGAACATCTAGAAGAGGAAACGAATTTGAAGACGCTTTTAGGGAAAGGGAGTAGAAAGCAAATGAAGAAGAGATGGGATATATGATGTTACTTCCAGAAGAATTTGGTAGAGCAATGAAAGACCTAAACTGAAACAAGGCCTCTGGAATAGACAATATGTCCTCAGAATCCTTGCGTGGAAACGCATTAGCTGCGTTTGAAACACTCGAATTAATAATTCCCAACTTCCTAGTTAGTGAGCAACGCAGTCAAATTGTCAAATAAGTTCGAGCCTCATAGATCCATTCGTAGGCCACTGAATTACAAGGTGTCCACGAAACCCCACTACAAGTTCTAAAAATATAACTTGGAAAATATTACAGATAGACCTTTGTAGTTTGTTGTAAAACATTTTGTAGCTCTCACAGTTTTTTTTTCCGTTACGTCACAATTTCACCGTGTGTCCCACTAATCGTTTGTACAACATCGAGGCAGTATTAGATTTCTGTCCTTATACAGGTCATCACTGCAGCATCAACAGTTCTTACTGTTTCATTGATTAGTCCACGTAGAGTAGCAATGTCATTGACCGTTTTGCATACACCCGATCCCTGGCCAAGTCCCATAAAAAGAAGTCCAACGGCATGGCACAGGGAGAACACAGGGGCCATGGGATGGGACTATCACTACCCTACCACATGTCACAAAATATGTCATTCAGAACGTCCATCACGTTCAGACTCCAACGTGGGGTTGCACCGTGATGCTGGAGGATGATGGACGACTGTAGCCCTTAGATGTGTGGTACCAGGAGCTCTTCGGACATTTCCAGGCAAACATTTTCCAATATGCTGGGTTCTGAACCACATCATTGTGCTTGTTTTGCCTATGGTGCCCTCCCATACTGGCGTCAATAATTTCGTAGAACAGTTGTCACAGATTTGCATTCTGCGTGCCAAATAACACACTGCGCTTCCTCCTGGTCTGTAGCCACTTTGATGTACTCCGTGTTAAATCTGCAACAAAGAAAAAAATGAAAAAACTTTTAGAGTTGCTAAATGTTTTACAGCAAACCATGATTCTCTATCACTAATACACTGAAGGAAAAAAATTGCAACAACCAAAAAATAATTAACGCAGAGTAATGAAATTTCCGAAATACAGGGTGATTAAAAAAGAATACCACAACTTTAAAAATGTGTATTTAATGAAAGAAACATAATATAACCTTCTGTTATATATCATTGCAAAGAGTATTTAAAAAGGTTTTTTTTTCACTCAAAAACAAGTTCAGAGATGTTCAATATGGCCCCCTCCAGACACTCGAACAATATCAACCCGATACTCCAACTCGTTCCACACTCTCTGTAGCATATCAGGCGTAACAGTTTGGATAGCTGCTGTTATTTCTCGTTTCAAATCATCAATGGTGGCTGGGAGAGGTGGCCGAAACACCATATCCTTAACATACCCCCATAAGAAAAAATCGCAGGGGGTAAGATCAGGGCTTCTTGGTGCCCAGTGATGAAGTGCTCTGTCACGGGCTGCCTGGCGGCCGATCCATCGCCTCGGGTAGTTGACGTTCAGGTAGTTACGGACAGATAAGTGCCAATGTGGTGGCGCTCCATCCTGCTGAAATTGAATTGTTGTGCTTCTTGTTCGAGCTGAGGGAACAGCCAATTCTCTAACATCTCCAGATACTGTAGTCCAGTTACAGTAGCACCTTCGAATAAAAAGGGACCAAAAACTTTATTGGCTGAAATGGCACAGAAAACGTTCACCTTAGGCGAGTCACGTTCGTACTGAGTTGTTTCCCGCGGATTCTCATACTTCGTTCGAAATGCACGCTGAACAACTGTCGTCGATTCACTTCTGCCGTACTCAATAACACAAAAAGCTTTCTTTTGAGCGGTCGCCATCTTAGCATCAACTGACGCTGACGCCTAGTCAACAGCGCCTCAAGCGAACAAATGTACAACTAAATGAAACTTTATAGCTCCCTTAATTCGCCGACAGATAGTGCTTAGCTCTGCCTTTTGTCGTTGCAGAGTTTTAAATTCCTAAAGTTGTGGTATTCTTTTTGAATCACCCTGTATATTTGTCTAGGTAACACAATTAAGTGATTGACATTGCAAGTCCACGGGTTAATGTACGCATGAGATAAACCATCGAAAATTAACCGGTACAACCGCCAGAATTTTGAATACAAGCGTGCAAACGTGCATGCACTGTGTTGCACAGGTGCCGGATGTCATTTTGTGGGATAGTGTTCCATGCCTGTTGCAGCTGGTCAGTCACTTCAGGGACGGTTAGTGCTGTTTGTGAATGATGCTGGTGTTGTCGTCCCACGATGCCCCACATGTGCTCGACTGGACACAGATCTGGTGATCTGCAAAACGCTATCTCGTAGAAAAACACCCCTATTTATGTTGTTCATGAATGGCAGCACAATAGGTCGAATCACCAAACTGAGGTACTAATTCGCAGCCAGCGCGTGTAGGATAGCCACGAGATTGCTCCTGCTGTCATACGAAATCGTTCCTCAGACCATAATTTCATGTATAACACACAGGTAGGTCGGCTGGCTCGGAGCGTCTGGCTCGGAGCTGCCCTTGAAGTAACAGATTTGTAACAGTTCGTTGTCTCACTGTGGTGCAAACTGGTGCTCAAATTGGTGCTGCAGATGCAGACGATGCGCCAGAGGCATACGCCAGCACGATGGTCTTCCATCTGGCGTCCGGAGCTCGGTCTACTTGCGACCGTACATTCTCTCGTGACCACCGCTGCCAGCAGTCATGTGCAGTGGCTACATTCCTGCAAAGTCTTTCTGCAGTATCACAGAAGGTACACCCAGCTTCTCGTAGCCCTATCTGTAACGTCCCCTTAGAAAAAACCTTATAAATGACAGTGCTGGAAAACCTCTACGTTATTTGATTTTCAAACAGCTGAGCAAAACTGAACGTGCTCAGACATTTCTCTCTTTACTTATTCTGATCAACACTAAACTGACACACAATATTTTTAGCGCAACGCAATCTGACTTTCAACAATCCCTACAAAAGAATGGCCGTGACTAACAATAACCTATACCTTTCATGAATCACTTACCTCACAAAAATCTTCGTTTCTCGAACTACTGCAATACAGCGAGCGTCAATACTGCCAGCTAAAAGAAAGATTCTCACTACTGATAGCTCTAACTACTGATAGGCATAGTTAGCAAATGAAAGATTTTGATAGAGAACAAACAATGTATATATACACTATTAAGGTAAATACATTATATATATATATATATATATATATATATATATATATATATATATATATATTATTGGTGTTTTGCCCTTAAAGAGCGCATTTGGACTAAACTACATGGCCCAAACTTCCCTCATTCGCTCGCTGTGTTTCTGTTTCCGGTCCTCTGTCCATGCTTCTTGTCGGCTTTGTGTCTTCGGCTTCATCTTGATTGCCTATTTGGTTGCCCATATTTCTTTCATCTTCCGGTTGTGATCTTGCTTGCGTTCTTCGGTCCATTTTACGCCTGTTCGTGTGTCACATTGTATTTCATGTAGTTTACTTTTCTGAATTTTATTGTGTCGTTTATTGTGTCTGCTGCTATGTTGAGTTGGTTCAGGTCGTTTTTTTACCTCTGCCACCCATTTGTTGTTTCTAGTGGTTACCCAGTCAAAGATCTGTTTGGTCAGTCTGTGTGATGGCATTCTGTATAGGTGTCCATAGAATTGTAGTCTGCATTTTCCAATCTTTTCTGTGATTGTCTCCGTATGTTTGTATAGTTCCTCTGTATGTTTCTTGATTCATATTCCATTGTTGTTAGTTGCGCCAAATATTTTCCTAAGTATTTTCCGTTCTACTTTTTCTAGTTGTCTGATACGTGTGTGCCCTAGGATTAGTGTGGTCTCTGCTGCATATAGTGCCTCGGGGAGCACCACCGTGTCGTAGTAGCGTAATTTGGCTTTTTGTGAGATAGACTTCTTGTTGTAATAATTCCACACTACTTTGTATGCCTTGTCCAGTTTAGTTTTTCTTTCTTAGTTTGAGTCTCTGTTATGTCCACTCATTTGTAGTGTTTCACCGAGGTATTTGAAGTTTGCCGTTTTGTAATTCGTGCCATACTTTGTGTTCAGAGATGAGAGTTTCTTTGTGCTCATAAACTGTGTCTTTTCGTAAGAGATCTGTAGTCCAGCAGTTTTGGAAGCAATATATAACAGTTCATGACATCCGGTCATACAAATTTCGTTTTTCTGACGGACACACATCCAGATCGTCCACTCTCAAAATTCTGCCATCTCTCTCCCCACATCCACCACTGCTGGCGGCTCACCTCCAACTGCGCAACGCTACGCGCTGTTCACATCCAACTGCCCAACACTACAATAGCGAATATTCCAACAATGCCAACCAGCCACAGATTGCACGCAGCACAGTCAGTGATTTCCATACAGAGCGCTACGTGGCGTTACCAATATAAAAACCTAAACAGCCTACTTACATATTATACGACCTAGTTCAGACCCAGTGCGGTGTTAATACTGGCGTTTTTGTCTCCTTAAACGCGTTCTTGAATAACATCAACTCACCACGTCCGGTCTCAAAGTTAGCTAACACTCACGACCGTTACAGCGAATATTTAAAGTGAAACTGATTTGCATCTTCATAGTGGCACTACTAGCGCCTCTCTTATGCGAATGGCATGAAATTTGAACAGACCTCATCTTTCAAATGTAGAAACACGCCTATCATCGTCCGTTTATGTCGCAAAACTCCTTCTTGGCGTTGCTATTTCTTCCCGCCCGTCTGGTTTCCATGTTACGATTTTTGAACTGAGAGTGAAACGTTATAGACACCCTATATATTTATGTGAGAAATAGCTCCATTTGTTAATGAAAATAACTTCACTTTTTTGTGTGTATAGAGCAACCAGTGTACCCACTTCTTCTGGAATGTAGTGGTTAATCTTTCCGAGACGAAGAATTTCAAAGAGGCATCACTTCGAGTTTATTCATTAGAACAAAACACCCACAACATGTCTCCTCTCAAAAACCGTCATCTGAGAATCAAATTGACACTTGCGATGTGTGCCAACATCACAATTACATTTTTGTTTTGCTGTCACCACCATCTCACCCTCAGGCCGAAAAGTTTACCTTGTTCTCGTGTACCTTGCAGCAGAACTGCACCCTAAACTTCACTGCCTCTTGAAAGCCCTAACCGCAACTAATTTACAGAGTTTGCTTCTCGGGAGAATGTAGCACAACATTTCAGCCTCACACGAGTGGCGTAATTAGGCAGAGGAAAACGGGGCAATGCCGCAGGGCCGATTAAGGCGATCCTGGCACCCGAAAGAAAGACTCGAAAAAGTAAATCAGTTGCAGTTATAAGGGAAAGAAAAAGGAAAAAACAGTGCAATCGATTAGTCACGTAAGGTCCTTCCGCAAGTTAAAGTAATTAAAGGTGGTTTTGTAAATCCTTATGAGTTAAAAATATAAGAGTCGTTTACATCTTTTACTCGTGTCAAAGACCAGTCTGTATTAGCACTCAAACATCAGTTAATTAGATATGTAGAACGAAAAGGTCTGGACGTGAGAAATTTTGCGACCAAAGGAATGCCGGAATTGAAGACTTCAAAACGTATTTGCGAAATGCCGACTGAAAAAATCTACGCAATGCACTTGGCGTCAGTGAAAAACAAAGTATTGCTTAACATAGACGTAGGCTACTTACTTTGAACAGAATTGTTCTAAAAAATTAACGTGTGTGAGTACACTAAATGTTCCCTAAATCCTGGGCTACAAACAGAATCATGATAACATGCAGATTAACTGAATGAGCACGAAGCAACTTCTATGTTCGCATGGTGTAAGCTGCGTGGCGCGAAAAAAGTGAATTACTCCAACGAGCAGTGGACAGAAAAGCTCTTAAATTGTCAGCTATGCATTAAGTATGAATCTTCAAGCCCCAGCATGAAACTGGAAACCCAGTGTGACCTGTAATGATTAACAGAATAATCAAAAATAATGGTTCAAATGGCTCTGAGCACTATGGGACTTAACATCTATGGTCATCAGTCCCCTAGAACTTAGAAATAATTAAACCTAAGTAACCTAAGGACATCACACAACACCCAGTCATCACAAGGGAGAGAAAATCCCTGATGCCGCCGGGAATCGAACCCGGGAACCCAGGCGTGGGAAGCGAGAACGCTAACAGAATAACCCCAGACGCACACACACACTTACCTAACTTAAGCGCAACTTAGAATGGGTCCTGCATAGCTAAAATTTGAACATTGGCCTCCAGCAATGCTCATGAGGATGCCGCCTCAACCATGCAGTCATTTACTCTTAGCCGGAAAGATAAACTGAAGCATAAGAATCAACACATAATTTATGAATCCTGTTTCTGTCTAACATCTCAGTAAGCTTCAAGAGCACTCAGCAGCATATTTAATAAGCACCGCTCGCCGGAATTGCAGTAATCCACCTACCTTTCGGCATCTGAAACCTAAATTCGTACCAAGAGAAAATTTATTCCTAATGATTCATAGTTGCAAAATTAATTCAGTTGATGACCTCTGAAGCATAAGAATATTCACGACCGGTAGTTAGAATAAAGTTAAAGCAATACGGAAGCGTAGCAGCTTAGCAATGTATCACGAACAAGTAAGAAATAAATTAGTTGGTTGGAGAGAAACAATCAGGAACAAGCATATTAATAAATAAATATATCGTTACCAAAAGAACACAGTTGATTTACAAGGCCACCTGAGTCGTCAGGGCAATAGAAACATGCGCAAATTTCACAATGAACTATCGGAATACTAGTTCTCAGTGCATGAAGTTTAATTAGACAGCAGCTCTTATCATCCAGGTGAGGATGATAATTTTGAATTTACTGGACGACGGATGGACTAGGTAATAACCGTTACGGTAATCAGCTTCCATTTAGTCAAAATTGAGCAAGCTAGGAGTTTCCATTTCGTCATGCGGAAGAATACTGCCACAAACCTGGCCGCAGAGTAATCTCGAGTAAACTGTGCAGATAGCTAGCAAGCTCTTCCGAAATAACCTAACCAATTCATCTATGCTTCACCACGGCAATTTCCTCATAGTTATGGAAACTCCAAGCAAATCTAATTCGCCACCAGTCAAAGCCACCCTTCCCGCCAAGGCAGAACTCTCCATCGTATCATAACAGAACACATCAAAGGACAAAACCAGAGCAGCGGAAATAGGACGAAATAAGAAACAGCTAGTGGTTTCCAAACCCCGAAAAGTTTCCCATTAGCTGATAGAAAAATCGACCTTTAAAAGATGCGAAAGCGTCTCGGTCAAGGCCATATAATACTGTGAACAGCGGACAATTTGAAAGGCGCTTCGTTAGTCACTGTCTTGGTAAACTTATACACGCCTTTGATTATAACACAGCTTCTTTTCAGTTAAGCCACAAAGCTAAGTTCTCATTTACATAATTAACTGCACGACAGCAATTTAACCTACATACAAACGACAAACAACCACTGTTTACCGATTGTTTTGATATTTTGCAAAAACTTTGCCGTAACTGTTTGTTCGCAACTAAATGCAGCTTATTACGTTAGTATGAAAGTGAATTCTAACACTGATATGCAGTACGCATATGAACCCTGATACCTGGCATTGTGGTGTTCTCATTAACAAAATGGTTCAAATGGCTCTGAGCACTATGCGACTTAACTTCTGAGGTCATCAGTCGCCTAGAACTTAGAACTAATTAAACCTAACTAACCTAAGGACATCACACACATCCATGCCCGAGGCAGGATTCGAACCTGCGTCCGTAGCGGTCGCTCGGCTCCAGACTGTAGCGCCTAGAACCGCATGGCCACTCCGGCCGGCTCTCATTAACATCTGAGCTAATTTTAATGCTCTTGTCCCCTTGTATTGTTATAAAAGCAAATACTCTTCAAAAAAAGGAATGCAAATGTATTGACGTATCCCGTCCCGTCTGAATCTATAAGTGCTATAACTGATGGTCTGTAATATAAAACAACTAAACATACCCACAGACCAGGAAAAGGTAATATTGGTTCCTTTCGCGAATTTATTCGTGCAATTGAACGCAGCACAATTCTTCACTATTTTTATTCATGTACACTGGAATGTGTAGGCAGCGCAGTTACGACTAACAAATATTGTATTTATGCAGCAATATAATGACCGATCTATGTCCTTATTAACCACAACATAGTTTGACTTACCAGATTCTTACTACCACAATGGCGTCCAGGCGAAGCTATGTTAAACTGTGACTGAAGGCTCAAAATATTACGCGCCTGCAGCACCCTCCGAAACTCTAGGTATTTTTTGAAGGTCTTTGATCTTGGTAGATACGAAACAAGCAAAGAGATATTGTTTGTACACGTCGTTGGTAACGACCATAGAGTGTAATTATCTATGGAGTGAGCATTCGGATGCGCAGAACGAGAAATCTGTCTGCAACATCTCCTGCTGTTCCAGTCACGTGGTATTGGGACGGCGCTTGTTAGTCCGTATGGCTCTTAGCGTATTTTGAGTGTTATTACTTCGCTAGAACAGACAGATCATCTTCAGAAGTATCCTGAACCTTTGTATACGCGTTTCATAGACATCTTAACAGTTTTATACCTGCAACTAAAATACAGTAGCTTTAAAGCTGTGAAGAGTAAGGATATTATGCTTTTTCTCCACAGTATCATAGCTCAGGTCCACTTACGTTTTTTCGGATGTGGGAATAGAAGCGACTGCCAACAATACCTTTTTAAGTTTTCTGTTGCACTTATTCATGTTGTAGAATCTCCGTTCTAATTAATTACGTATTGAGCGCCGATGCATTACAGAAAGGGAGGACGCATTTGTAACAATGAAATTGTTACAGTTAATAAGCAACTTACACCACCTGCTTTATTTATATGACAGCCAACAATATTTTTATACGTCTTCTATTGCACTTATTCATATTGTCGAATCTTTGTTCCAATTAATTACGTTACAATTACACTGTATTAGGCGCCGATGCACGAAATTAGTCACACTGTCTTATATAAATTATCTGCAGATGAACATAGCACGAATGCGTAAACACTGACTGGCAGCTTAAACGTAGTTGAAAATTTATATACCAATTCTCTCGTAAACACATGGGCAAACACAAAAAATCGCAGAAATTTGCTCTACAATACATTAAAATACCGCGTCTCGATATTTTTTAACATATAAAACATCTCACATCAATATGATGTTCACTATTAGAGATTTTTTTTGTACGTACCTATGAAAAGCAACTGGTCCTCCTTTCACGTACTTCGCTTTACATCCGTAGCAATAACAATACTGCACCATAGCTGTTATTACTACTAAAACGTACAGAAATGTATGGATAACGGGAGAATACGTGTAATATTAAAGTTTCGCTGTTACCACAAATTCCATACAAGCAGCAACATTCCATTACCACGTGACTAGCCCGGTTTGATGTTGAGAACATGTGTAGTAGGCTACGCTCACTCCATATATATTTATACTCTATGGTAACGACGTTGCTCAAAGAGTTGAGTAGAGTAGAGACATCCTATGTAGTGCAAAGATAAGTGCCGCTATTTACTCAATACATATTTTCTTTAACGTCGTTTGTTCTCAAAAATGTCAGCTTATTCCTAAGATCTAGCAGCTTTCACTCAGTTAATACTAGGCAGATATCCCATCTGTATTTAGAACTCACATCTTTGACACTTGTGCAGAAAGGCGTGCAGTAGTCTGCTGCATCCATTTTCAATAAGATGCCACAAGAATTCAAAAATGTTAGCAGTAATCGATGTGAAATTCCTGGTATAATTAAAAAATTAAGGTAATTCTTGTTTTACATTGTTGATTAAGTTTATTTAAACTTATGGCTTATCATCTGCATAGGAGTCACATACGTTTGGTTTTGTCAGTAATTAATCTTCTGTTATAATTTTATGTACTGATTCGTTCCATGACCATGGAGACTTGTTCTTCAGTTTCGTCCTACGGAAAATGACATATAAAATAAAATAAAAAGCAACATATGAACGATAAAGATGAAGTTTCCGAGGAACTGGATGACTTTCAACGGTTAAATCATATTACAAATTGAAATGAAAAATTCTAAGCATAATTACTATAGAATAAAAACATATGTATTTTCAAAGAAGGAACGAAGATCACAGTTTAACACTCTGTCGACGATGAGGCCATTGGAGACTGAACACAAGCTTAGCTTCAGTAAGGACAGGAACAGAAATCAGCTAAGTCCTTTCAAAGGAACCATCCCACCATTACCTTAAGCAATTTAGAATAAAATCTAAATCTGGGTAGTTGGATGGAGCTTTGAATCGCCGTCCTCCCGAATATGAATGCACTGCAAGACCACAGAGTGTAATTTGAAGAGGAAATAAATTCCTTTAGCAACAACAAAAAATCTGATTGCAGCATAGTAAAGAATGAGGCAGGTACAAGTAGTCAGGAAAATAAGGAAACTGTTGGAGGCTAAAAATGAATTGCCCAAAGGTAGACCCCATATTGTGGACGCTTTCTAAATTTTCAAGTAAGTAGCAGTCTGAACATTACCTTAGTGGATAGACTACAGTCCCTCCACCCTTCCCCCCCCCCCCCCCCCAAAAAAAAATAAAGTTTCAACTCTTACAACTATTAGTTAAGTACGCAGTTTTTCTAATTACAAATCTCTTGGTAAATCGCTAATGTGCTGCAAGACTGAAAAGTGACCTATTGCAGGAGATACCGCTTCCGAGATGCCAGCGATATATCGCTCGTGTGTGGGCCCTCAGTGAACTTCTCGATGGAACTAGTTGATGTGCCAGATTAGGGGGTACACAGTGGCGTCAGAGGCCATGTACAAATGACACTTATCGTTATAAATTACTTGAACAAGGTGGAAATTGCGAAACGCGCCGTCGGCTTTGACTAGTAACGTAATGAACATCCGACAGGCAACGTAAATAACATGACAACTATAACGTCATATCCTTGCCCATGCTTTGAAGTAAAATTGTCCGTTTGATTACGAGCATTTACTGGAATGGGAGAAGAAGTATTTCATATTACAACTACGATGCTCAGTCACATATTAATAAGCCAAACTTTAATCGGAAAATAATCATAAAAAAAGTTCTGCTGCAGCTGTGGAGACAAGAGCGAATTAAGAAAAATATCGTAAATCGATCGAAGTTAGTACTGCAAAATACAATTTAGGTACATAGTTTCAGTGGACGCCATGATACAAAGAATAAGTAAAAACATACATTTATCGCAAGAAAAAAGTCATAAATTACCGAAGTACCACTATTAGAGTTCATGCCGAAACAACTGAGTCAGTATCTTCTTTTGTGACACACAACACAGATTACAACGTAAATATGACAACCAATAACGTGTGAGGGGGCTTTCTTTTTTCAAATTCGGATTAAATGTAAGTCTGTATCCTTAAATATATCCTGAATGAAAAGATGCCCATTTACACACAAAATTTGTACCCCCTGAAATCGTATTATAATGCTACCTCACTATATGCACTAAGAACTTGTGATACAAGACAGGTGAAACCTAGTTTGTGCGACATACTAATAAAGGACATAAAATTGTCCCAGCCCATTAGCCTATATTTCTTATTTAGAAACATGAATGTTAAAAGACACAAGCGATTACATTATACATTAGATGATAAGGTGCCAGTCTCTTCTGAAACTCTGGTAGATGACTTACCGTCTGTTGTTTAAAAATCATACGAAGGGAATGCACGGAGCATATTGCTCATCTCGTTATCTGAAATATGTATGTGTTGCAACGGTTTTGCAACAGTAGCACAGGTAAAGGCAATCAGGTGCACTTTGATACATTTGTGATGTCATGTGGCCTAGGTCATTGACTTGGTGACATCAATATCCTCATCAGATACATCGTCAGTGACATCTTCACTGTTACTAGTGATGTCGTCGTCCTTATCAATGTGAAGTCACTATGCTTTCCCCCTCTCCCCTCCTCACCTATGTCTAACCAATCATAAGGCAGTATTTAAAAAATCTAAGATAGATGAAAAAAGTGGAAATTAAAAACCGTGTCCTCCTCCCCCTATCTCCAGTCAAACACATGGTACCAGTACTCCTAATCTCCAGCTAATCACATTGCTGAAAAAATCGATGATGGCGGAACTTAATCAACTTCCCCCAGTAGCTGGTTGTAGAAGACTGCACAGAGCATTACAGTAGCTACACTTGCAGCCTAACATATAATGCATAAGGCCTCCAGGCAACTAAATTATATCAGTTTCCCTCCCTCCAGTAGCTGTCATCCATCTGGTGTTCAAAATACTCTTCAATACTCATTAATGCCTGATCCTCAACGGCTGTAGATTTTGGGTAAGGAATAGATTCTTACGTTCACCATAATTCATTTTATTTATTTTCTTATGTTCACCTTTTATTAAAAAATATTAAATTTTATTTTCTTTCGTTCACCTTTTGTGAAAAAAAATAAGTTGGGCCTGAAAACTGGATTACAGCAGATTGCTTTAGTAGGTTCTGGGTTCGTTTTGGCTCAAAAACGGTGGAACTTCGTGAGTGGCCTAGTGAGCCAGGGCTGAGCCAGGACCTACTAAAGCAATCTACTTCTACCATCACTATATGCCGTCTTTGTCTTAATTAACTTTGCGTTTAAGCCTTGCCACCATTTACCCCATTTGGGGTTCCAAAATTGTTGTTTTTGTTCTGCCAGTGATCTGGCCCATTACTATATTAACCAGGGTAACATCTGTTATCGTTTTTCTCTTAGTATTAAAATGTGTCGGACTGTGATCAAACGGCTGTGTGCTGTTCAGCAGGGCAACACCAGCTACGTCATAAAGTTGACACAACAGTCTCTTGTCCTACCATGATTCTAAGATTGCGCACACAGTGGAGAGGATTGAGTCGTGCCATTATTGTTATTGGTCAGTTTTCAATATTCATGTATCAGATAAAGTGAACCTAATACGACATGAAGTGCTCAAGGTTGGTTTTTGGAGGGTGTGGTATTTATCCCTTGGGTCAATTGGTAATTTTGCATTTAATATTTTAAGGACGTCCCTATGTGATATGAACTTGTCCCAGTACCATGACTTCTTCAAGTACGTCCCAAAATACTTGCACAAACTTCTTTGCCTGCCGTTAAACAGTTCAGGATTAAATATCTACTTACAGAGTATTTCTTCCAACACAACTGTAACAGTATTTCGATAAGAATGCCTTCTAGACTATTCACAAGTTTGACAATTTTTAATGGTCTCGGTTGTCCGAAGGGCGGCTTCTCTCTTAACAAAGCCTGTAGTGAAGTGCATCTTTTCTTGATCTATCTATGAACTTCGTAATACACCTTTAAATGACTCGATAAAAATAACCTTTTTGTCTGTGGTAAAAAAGCTGTAAACGTCTGTGCTTTAATAAGCTCTCATCTTACAGCACAGATGACAATGGAGATGCTACCCCAACCCATATGATACATGGCTAGGTTACATGCTTGTGTTATTTATATTGTTACTGTACCTTCCACCATATCCTGTAGGACTAATATTTTCACCACGTATCCCACCAACAGAAGGCAATGTGTAATTTACTTTTTAATTAACGACTGAAAGTACCAGTTGTATGGTACTGATTCGTGATGCAACACTATCACGTCACTCCAGTAAATTTGGCTTAGTGTAGTTTTAATTTAATTCTGTATCAGTTACTTCTCCCAAAGAGTCTCCCTGAGATAATACGAGTACATCAGAAACTGTCTTCTGTGCAACATATGATAGTTACGAACCTAGCCTTTCATTTATATTTGTTTCCTTATTCGAAATCTACTCGGAAAAATCTTTACAATAAATTTTCTCTTTGTGCATGAAACTGTATTTTTATCTTAGTCTCTTGTTCAACAGTAAAATTATCTACTTTTATATCTAGCTTACAAACAGATTCTTTTATTTGTGCTTGCTCATCAGTGAATTGTTTTATCGCAACAGAAATTCTTTGATCTCCAGTTTTTAATGCTCTAATTTCATTTGCCAAGGCATCCTGCTGTGCCAACAAATTTGCCAATTTAGATAATATTTGATTTCGTTATAACGTTAAATTTGTTATAAGAGTTGACACAGCATTTTTCAGCAAACATTTCATTTTCTAGTTATGTCAAAGTTGATAAATTGTTTGTCGAGTTTGTTCCCTTAAAGAACAGTTCATTATTTTTATTGGTAATTTCGTTACACAGTTCATTTGACAATTGGCTAAACATTTCATTTAACTTTAATGAGAACTGTTCAGTGTTTGCTTTCATCATTTCTTCTAGCCTACAACACAAGGCAGTAGATAGATCTTCTGTGAGACTAGTGATTGGATTAATTTTCTTGCTCTTAGCATTACAGCCTATTTCAAGCGCTAAAGTGTCAACTTTCCCAAGGGTCGCATCATCCAGTCCGCGATTACAGGCATTCAATTCTATGTCACATTGTGTTTCAGTTCCCATTTCGGTGTGCTTCCCTGTTTTCACTATAACATAAAAGATGGCTGAATTCTTGTGCTTGCCCGCATCTCGTGGTCGTGCGGTAGCGTTCTCGCTTCCCACGCCCGGGTTCCCGGGTTCGATTCCCGGCGGGGTCAGGGATTTTCTCTGCCTCGTGATGGCTGGGTGTTGTGTGCTGTCCTTAGGTTAGTTAGGTTTAAGTAGTTCTAAGTTCTAGGGGACGTATGACCACAGCAGTTGAGTCCCATAGTGCTCAGAGCCATTTGAACCAATTCTTGTGCATAAAATCAAGTATTTTCACTTAATAACAACATACAAATAATAATTCAAGTACGAATGTTCTGGAAAGACAACATTAATTGGTTGAAACAATAAAGAAGTGGCATGCAATTCCGCACTCTCTTGACGTGAAGTCAGCATCTTGTACAAACTAAATTCACTGTTGTTCAAACTAAATACCATTAAAATTTTAAAATATTGACATACCGAACAAAGCTGAGATTGAATGATTACAGCTACCCACGAAATCTACTCATTGCACAGTCCAAGGAGAGTAAACAATGTTGTCCTTTTTTTTTGATTATGTAGTAACACAGATCACAATCCACAATTTTTTTAATTTGTTTTTTTAGCAGATGTTTTTTGGAATCATAGTTGTTGATTTTAATATTTATTTATCGACTTCTTTTTCAGCTGCTGATCAATTTCCTATAACACATCAATTTTTACGGTACAGGAAATAAATACAAAAAAATTATAACAATATAATGACAGTAGGTGTATCTCATAAGAATCGTCAGACGTATTTTCTCTGGTGTTTCGGCGGATATTTGCAATTACGTTCTCGCAAGGTGTAAAAGGTGTCACCCCAAACAAATCCTGCTCATCGAATCCCACATACACCGTCCAGGGTCTACAGAAAGTGCTGATATGTTTCCCGTTACAAACAAAACGATTTTCAAAGTGTAATTTCACATGCCTATCGGCAGATCGGACTCAAATTAATTTAGTGCGATATTCGCTTTATCGACGTTTGTTAAGAGGGCAGTAAAACACAAAGAATGAGCAGAACTCCACCAGCGTCAGCGCCGCCCTGGCCCGTGTTGACAGCTACTGGGCATACAGCAGCGCTGCTCAGTCGCTGCTGCAGTACTGATCGTTCTTTGTCTTTTACTGCTCCTGTTAATGCATACACGAACAATGCACTAGACTAATTTCCGATCTTTCTATCGAATGGGCACGTAAAACTGCGATTTAAAAATCATTTTGTTTGTAACGGGCAGCAAACCGACGCTTTCCGTCGACACTGGACGTCGTATGTGGGGGATGATGAGCAAGATTTGTTTGGGCTGATTCCACCTACACCTTGCGACAACGAAATGGCAAATATTTGCCGAAACACCAGAGAAAATGCACCTGCCGACCCATCGATGCATTGGTCCTGTCACTGTGTCGACAGTGTAATGCTGGCTTTGTTTTGACCAGTGTGGAATATTTTAAAGGTTTTTGAAATTATCACTAAAATGTTCATGAACTTGTCCACATGACATTAACAACAGCAAGAGAATGCTAAAGTCATTAAAACCTAAGTTTTAGAGTTAATGAACTAGAATCAAATTCTTCTGCTCCATCTAATCTCTTAAATTGATGAAATACCCGTTATCTTCGCGTGAATGACTCATCTGACCCAGACGTTGTTGGCAAGTGTAAAATTTTGGTAACACAAGATCGTGTTAATGTGTAATATCAATACTAAGAAATTATTAGCATGATAATAACAGTATAATCGAACTTCGTAAAAAACACTAAATTGCAGGCTCGATTTGTAGAAATAAAAATACATAAAAAGTAGCACGCTGATGGCCTGCGATCACTGTGACACCCTAAAAGCCACTTCCAACAAAACTAACGTGCTGAAACATTAACACAAGCTTCAGACATTATTAGCAAAAAGGATCGATCACATTGCTAGAGAATAAAACATAATTAAGCTATAAATGTGATATTATTCAGATAAGATTACAGAACATTAAAGATACGTTACCTTATAGAATTCTGGCCGGAACTAGAAGGGATAGTAAAGAGACGAAGACTTTTCATACTCAGCTTTTTCTTCTAAAAAAAGGATACAACTGAAAATCAGAAACAAATATTAATTCATTACAGGGAGACTAATTCTGCTTCAAGCAAGACGGTTCTTTCCCTGACATAGCGATTCTCTACATTGCAATACATTACTAGCAAGATATTCATCAAGGAGCTGTACAAAACAGGTATTGAGCACATATCCTTCTCGTCTAATAATTAGCTGCACATACTTAGCGATGTAAGCTAAAAAATAGCGCACTTGCTTTGAACTTTAATTTTATGATTACCGTTTCGATAATAGACAGGAGGGTGTCTCAGTAGGCAACCTGCAAACATTTTTCATGAAGGCATTGACCGTCTTCCCTCACAATTGGATAAATGTATTAACAGTTAAGGTGATTACTTTTTAAATAATAAACAGTTTACTTAGTTTTTTCCATCTGTCTCGTTTTCACTTGATTGCCCCTTACACATAACAAAGTATAGCTCCATATTAAACAGCTAGCCCAGTTACATATAACAGGTAAATAATTTTCAGTGCACCTATACAGCGTGAACATTAATAAAACCGACAAATTCCTTCTAACTTAATAATTCCTATTGTCTTACAATATGTAGCTATTTTTTAGCATGTCAGGTCCACTATATAAAAAAAATTTGTGTTATCGGTGAGAGATTTGCAAATGCTTGAAGGTAAATGAATAAGTAAAGACATAAAAAACGGGTGGAATAATTGTAACCAGGATCTGGGCGAGTTGATTTACCATGCGATCGATGAGTTTATATTAAATATGCACTATCAGTTTTAGATTTTACAGTTATGTATACTCACTTGATATTTATTATCATCATTATGACGTATTCTTGTTTTGTTAAGAAAAAACCATCACAAAGTGAATATAGAAAGAATACAGTTCAAAACTATGGTGACAGTCTAGAAAACATTATATCATCAGTTTCCTTGTCTTTTGTCGCCAGTATTCACTTCATCATCGACAGAACTAATGGAACAAATGCAGACTATCGAAAGAGCTCTAGGCAACTTGTGACATGACAGTATGTGAAGACCTAAAGCAAGAGTTGTAGCCCAGATGAAGACTGAATTTTGCTGAAGACTACATCAGTAGTGTGCTTTCTCTAATGCAAGGAGCTCTATTAATCACCTGTACATTATCCCAAAGTGTCAAATGAATCTCAGATGATTTAAACATCTTTTCCAGAGGACAATCAGCATGAATATATTTTAAGAAACGCATAACATTAGTGCTGATTTGCATCGCATTTTATTCACCAACCGGATTCAGTGTAAGATCGCGCTTGCGGCAGTCAAAATACTATCACAAATCCAACACTATATGTCATACTTTTTTGTTTAGTTACTAGGCTTCTGCCTGGTTTGATATGGCCCACCATGAATTCCTCCCCTATGCCAACCTCATCATCTTAAAGTAGCACATGCAATTTTTGTCCTCAAGTATTTGCTGAAAGTATTCCAATCTTCGTCTTCCTCTAAAGTTTTTACCCTCTACATCTCCCTCTGATACCATGGAAGTTATTCCCTGATATCTTAGTCTATCACCCTGTCCCTCCTTCTTGTCAGTGTTCCCCACATATTCCGTTCCTCACCGATTCTGCGCAGAAGCTCTTCATTCCTTACCTTATCAGTCCACCTAATTTTCAACGTTCATCTGCAGCACCACAACTAAAATGCTTCTATTCTCTTCTGTTCTGGTTTCCCTACAGTCCATGTTTCGCTACCATACAATGCTGCGACGGCCTTTGTGGCCGTGCGGTTCTAGGCGCTTCAGTCTGGAACCGCGTGACCGCTACGGTCGCAGGTTCCAATCCTACCTCGGGCATGGATATGCGTGATGTCCTTAGGTTAGTTAGGTTTAAGTAGTTCTAAGTTCTAGGGGACTGATGACAACAGATGTTAAGTCCCATAGTGCTCAGAGCCATTTGAGCCATACAATACTGCGCTCCAAACATACATCTCGGAAATTTCATCCTAAAATCAGTCCTATGTTTGATACAAATAGACTTCTCTTGGCCAGGAATGCCCTTTTCGCTAGTACTAGTCAGCTTTTTATGTCTTCCTTGCTCCATCCATCATCGGTTATTTTGCTGCCTATGTAGCAGAACTTCTTAATTTCATCTACTTTGTATCCCCAATTCTAATGTTAAGTTTCTCGCTGTTCTCACTTCTGCTACTTCTCATTTCATTCGTCTTTATTTGATTTACTCTCAATCCATATACTGCACTCATTAGACTCTTCATTCGATTCAGCAGATCTTCTTCACTTTCACTCAGCGCAGCAATGTCCTCAGCAAATCATATCGTTGATACCTTTTCACCTTGAATTTTAATGCCTCTCTTGAACCTTCCTTTTTTCCGTCATTGCTTCTTCGGTGTATAGATTGAGAAATAGAGGCAAAAGATTACATCCCTGTCTTACACTCTTTTTAATCCGAGAATTTCTTTCTTGATCTTTTAGTCTTATTATTACCTTTTGGTTCTTTTAGATGTTGTGTATTACGTCTTTCCCTATAACCTACCCCTATTCTACTCAGAATTTCGAACATATTGTACCATTCAACACTGTCGAAGGCTCTTTTCATGTCGACAGATTGCCTCTCTGGTGCCTCTTTACCTTTCGTAAAGGCAAACTGATCGTCATCTAACAAATCCTCAATTTTTTTTGTCATTCTTCTTTATATTATTCTTCTCATCAACTTGGACGTATGAGCTGTTAAGCTGATTGTGCCCTAATTCTCGCACTTGTTTGCTCTTGCTACCTTCCGAACTGCTGGATGGTGTTTTTCCGAAAGTCTAAAAAAAAATGGCTCTGAGCACTATGGGACTTAACATCTCAGGTCATCAGTCTCCTAGAACTTAGAACTACTTAAACCTAACTAACCCAAGGACATCACGCACATCCATGGCCGAGGTAGGATTCGAACCTGCGACCGTAGCGGTCACGCGGTTCCAGACTGAAGCGCCTAGAATCGCTCGGCCACCAGCGGCCGGCCTCCGAAAGTCTAATAGTATATCGCCAGTCTCATAGATTCTACACATCAACTTCAATAGTCGTTTTGTCGCCCTCAATTATTTTGGAAATTTCGTTGGAATGTTACCTATCACTTCTACCTTATTTGATTTTAAGTCCTCAAAGCTCTTCTAAAATCTGATTCTATTACTGGGCCCCCTACCTATTCTATATCGACTACTGTTTCTTCTTCTACCACGTCATCAGACAAGTCTTCTCCCTCATAAGAGGTCTTCAGTGTACTCTTTCCACCTATCTGCTCTCTCCTTTGCATTTAACAGTGGAATTCCCAGTGCAACCTTAATGTTGTATATTACGTCTTTCCCTATAACCTACCCCTATTCTACTCAGAATTTCGAACATATTGTACCATTCAACACTGTCGAAGGCTCTTTTCATGTCGACAGATTGCCTCTCTGGTGCCTCTTTACCTTTCCTAAAGGCAAACTGATCGTCATCTAACAAATCCTCAATTTTCTTTTTCATTCTTCTTTATATTATTCTTCTCATCAACTTGGACGTATGAGCTGTTAAGCTGATTGTGCCCTAATTCTCGCACTTGTTTGCTCTTGCTACCTTCCGAAATGCTGGATGGTGTTTTTCCGAAAGTATATCGCCAGTCTCATAGATTCTACACATCAACTTCAATAGTCGTTTTGTCGCTCTCAATTATTTTCTTTTAATTTCACCGAAGGTTGTTTTGACTTTCCTATATGCTAAGTCACCGCGCGGAGTGGCCGCGTGGTTTGAGGCGGCCACTCATGCCAGAGGTTCGAGTTCTGACTCGGTCATGGGTGTGTGTGTTGTTCTTAGTATAAGTTAGTTTAAATTTGTTTAAGTAGTGTGTAAGTCTAGGGACCGATGGTCCCTTAGAATTCACACTCATTTGAACATATGCTAAGTCAGTCCTTTCGACATTCATTTATTTTTCGATTTCTTCATATTTTCCATGCAGCAACTTCGCCTTACCTCCCCTGCACTTTCTATTTATCTCGTGCTTAAGTGACCTTATTTCTGAATTTCCGTCATCATCTTCTTTCCAAGGATTAGGCTGTTGCCTGTTCCGAACTCACAAACAAAATCATTCGCATCTTTTTTCTAAGTCTTCCGATACCTCTTTTCCCGGTCGGCTTGTAGTTCAGTGTCTTCTGACGAATTCTGTGACCTGGCATTTTCATGATGCGTTGATTCCAGTTTTCACGATATTTTTGAATTTTTTCATTCATGCTGAAAATATTTAATTCTGGTCTAATCATGTCTCTTCTTGTTCAGTCATTCGTCTTTCTTAGAAACTTCATCTCTGCTGTTTGAATCGTATTTTCTTTGTTTATTTGTGGTAACCCAGCCTTCGCTTCTGTAGGATAACACTGTAACCGCTATTACTTTAAAGAATTTCATCGTGGTTTCTTTTCGCACTTTAGGGCCCAATGTTCTGCTACTGGTATCACAGACAGCTTGGAATTTGTGTATTTTATTTTCAATATCAGGGTCCAAATCAAAACTTATAGCACAGCTTAAATAAGAGATTTCACACACTTATTCTAAAACTGAATTATCCAAAACAATTTTTGATCTGACTGGATATTTTCCTCGAAATGCCGTTTTTTATGTTACTAGAAATTTTAAAGTTGTACTTCTTACAAATTTCGTACAGCTGGTCTTTGGAGGCCGTCTTCATTCTTTTGAATAATAACGATCTCATCAGGAAATGAAAGTACATCTAGTTATTCCTCATTCCTTATCTTAATTGCTTTGTTTATTTTACATTTCCATTTGCGAAGAATGACATCAACGTAGATATTAAAAGGGGTAGATGATAGTCCACATTCTTGTCTAATCTGAATTTACTTGAACTGTTTTTTTTTAATTTCTTTCTTTCGTAAGCCGGCCAGTGTGGCCGAGCGCGTCTAGGCGCTTCAGTCTGGAACCGCACGACCGCTACGGTTGCAGGTTCGAACCCTGCCTCGGGCATGAATGTGTGTGATGTCCTTAGGTTAGTTAGGTTTAAGTAGTTCTAAGTTATAGGGAACTGATGACCTCAGATGTTAAGTCCCATAGTGCTCAGAGACATTTGAACCATTTCTCTTTCGGAAATCAACTAAGGTATTTTTTCTGTTACCCACGGCTTCTTCGCAGTGACCTTCCTTGAACCTATGTTTTTCTTTCCAATTTCTGTAATTGCCGTTTTTAGAGATCTCTATACCTCAACAACTGAACCGCCTACTGAGCTATTCATTATCGCACTATCAATGCCCGTAGAGAATGTGAAGCGTATCTCTTCGTTCCTTTGTACTTCTGTATGCCACTTCTTTGAGCACTAATTCTGTTGTGACGTAGCAAGAGCCACGCCACTCGGAGGTAGCCGAAAGGCACGCGATCTAATGCAGACGGGCGTGAATTCTGGAACAGGATAACTATTGAATGGTAGCAAGAAAAGTACGTAGTTGCTTTATACTTAACTTTTATTCTCTGATGAATACAGCGTTCTTCTTGAGACATTTCTACTATAACTCTCAAAGTAGGTAAGGCTAATGGCGCCTTGCTAGGTCGTAGTCATGTGCTTAGCTGAAGGCTATTCTAACTGTCTCTCGGCAAATGAGAGGAAGGCCTCGTACGTCTAGTCGCTAGCAATGTCGTCCGTACAACTGGGGCGAGTGCTAGTCCGTCTTTCTAGACCTGCCATGTGGTGGCGCTAGGTCTGCAAGTACTGATGGAGGCGACACGCGGGTCCGACATGTACTAATGGACCGCGGCCGATTTAAGCTACCACCTAGCAAGTGTGGTGTCTGGCGGTGACACCACAAATTCTTTCTGGCTAGTGTCTTAAACTGCAGTCTGCTCCTCATCCTCACTAAATTGTGATACGAGTCTATGTCTGTTAATGGCTAAGACTTACTGTCCAATCTCTTATTTCGAAATCTCAGTGGTTAGCACACTGGACTCGCATTCGGGAGGACGACGGTTCAATCCCGTCTCCGGCCATCCTGATTTAGGTTTTCCGTGATTTCCCTAAATCGCTTCAGGCAAATGCCGGGATGGTTCCTTTGAAAGGGCACGGCCGATTTCCTTCCCCATCCTTCCTTCACCCGAGCTTGTGCTCCGTCTCTAATGACCTCGTTGTCGACGGGACGTTAAACACTAATCTCCTCCTCCTCCTCCTCCTCGAAATCTCAACATGACCATGACGTAATCTAAGTGGGATCTTCCTTTATCTCACGGCCTTTACCATGTACATCTCCTTCTTTTGTAATTCTTGAACTGGTTATTCGCTATTACTAGCTGAAATTTATTGCAGAATTCAATTAGTTTTTCTCTGCTCTTATTCCTACTATCAAACCCATATTCCTCTGTAACCCTTTCTTCCACTTCTTCCCCCAGAATAGCATTTCAACCCCCAATGTGTATTAGATTCTCCTCTCCCTTTTCTTATTGAATTACCCGTTCAATAACCTCACATACTTTGTCTGTTCATCTTCTGCTTGCGACGTCGGCATATACGCTTGAACTATTGTTGTCGGTGTTGGCTTGCTGTCGATTCTGATGAGAACAACCCTACCACTGAACTAGTCATAGTAATTCGCTCTCTGTCCTACTTTCCTCATCATCATCATCATTTAAGACTGATTATGCCTTTCAGCGTTCAGTCTGGAGCATAGCCCCCCTTATACAGTTCCTCCATGATCCCCTATTCAGTGCTAACATTGGTGCCTCTTCTGATGTTAAACCTATTACTTCAAAATCATTCTTAACCGAATCCAGGTACCTTCTCCTCGGTCTGCCCCGACTCCTCCTACCCTCTACTGCTGAATCCATGAGTCTCTTGGGTAACCTTGCTTCTCCCATGCGTGTAACATGACCCCACCATCTAAGCCTGTTCGCCCTGACTGCTATATCTATAGAGTTCATTCCCAGTTTTTCTTTGATTTCCTCATTGTGGACACCCTCATGCCATTGTTCCCATCTACTAGTACCTGCAATCATCCTAGCTACTTTCATATCCGTAACCTCAACCTTGTTGATAAGGTAACCTGAATCCACCCAGCTTTCGCTCCCATACAACAAAGTTAGTCGAAAGATTGAACGGTGCACAGATAACTTAGTCTTGGTACTGACTTCCTTCTTGCAGTAGAGAGTAGATCGTAGCTGAGCGCTCACTGCATTAGTTTTGCTACATCTCGCTTCCAGTTCTTTCACTATGTTGCCATCCTGTGAGAATATGCATCCTACGTACTTGAAACCGTCCACCTGTTCTAACTTTGTTCCTCCTATTTGGCACTCAGTCCGTTTATATTTCTTTCCCACTGATATTACTTTCGTTTTGGAGATGCTAATCTTCATACCATAGTCCTTACATTTCTGCTACAGCTCTGAAATATTACTTTGCAAACTTTCAATCGAATCTGCCATCACAACTAAGTCATCCGCATATGCAAGACTGCTTATTTTGTGTTCACATATCTTAATCTCACCCAGCCAATCTATTGTTTTCAACATATGATCCATAAATAATATGAACAACAGTGGAGACAGGTTGCAGCCTTGTCTTACCCCTGAAACTACTCTGAACCATGAACTCAATTTACCATCAACTCTAACTGTTGCCTGACTATCCATGTAAAGACCTTTAATTGCTTGCAAAAGTTTGCCTCCTATTCCATAATCTTGTAGAACAGACAATAACTTCCTCCTAGGAACCCGGTCATATGCCTTTTCTAGATCTATAAAGTATAGATACAATTCCCTGTCCACTCATAACACTTCTCCATTATTTGCCGTTAGCTAAAGATCTGGTCCTGACAACCTCTAAGAGGCCTAAACCCACACTGATTTTCATCCAATTGGTCCTCAACTAATACTCGCACTTTCCTTTCAACAATACCTGAGAAGATTTTACCCACAACGCTGATTAAAGAGATACCTCTGTAGTTGTTACAATCTTTTCTGTTTCCATGTTTAAAGATTCGTGTGATTACTGCTTTTGTCCGGTCTGATGGAACCTGTCCCGACTCCCAGGCCATTTCAATTATCTTGTGTAGCCATTTAAGACCTGACATTCCACTGTATTTGATGAGTTCCGACTTAATTTCATCCACCCCAGCCGCTTTATTGCACTGCAATCTATTGACCATTTTTTCCACTTCCTCAAATGTGATCCTATTTCCATCATCATTCCTATCCCATTCTACCTCGAAATCTGAAACATGACTGATCGCATTTTCACCTACATTGAGCAACTCTTCAAAATACTCCCTCCATCTGCCCAAGGCATCCACAGGATTCACCAGCAGTTTTCCTGACCTGTCCAAAATACTTGTCATTTCCTTCTTACCTCCCTTTCGAAGACTGCTTATTACACTAGAATGGTTTTCCAGCAGCTTGACCCATAGTCTCCAACCTGTTTCCAAAGTCTTCCCACGATCTCTTCTTGGATGCTACTTTCCTATTGATAACAAATCCTTCTCCCATTATACCATTCTGTGCTGCTGTTGATATTACCCAGTGCTCGTGTGATCAGAAATCTCTGTCTTTTTTCCATTTCACTTCACTGACACCACTATATCTAGATCGAGCCTTAGCGTTTCCCTTTTCAGATTTTCTAGCTTCCCTACCACGTTCTAACTTCTGACATTCCACATCAAATTTCGTAGAACGTTATCCTTTCGTTGGTTATTCAAATTTTTTCTCATGGTATCCTTCCACTTGGCAGCCTCCCCCCCCCCCCCCCCCCCCCCCGCCCCTGGAGATCCGAAAGGCGGACTAGCCCGGAATGTTTTGCCAATGAAGAGATATCATGACACTTTTTTCAATTACAGAACACATGTCCATTCAATTCACATTATGTTTCTTTAATGCAGTGGTTTCCATTGCCTTCTGCATCCTCATTCCGTTAATCATTGTCGATTCTTCTGCCTTTTACGGGCAGTTTCCCACGTCAAGGACATGTGAGTGGCCTGAACCTCTGTGCGCTCTTCCGCCCTTTTTAGCAAGGCCGTTGGCAAAACGAAGGTGACTTCTTGCGCCGAAAGTCTCCGGCATCCACCGCTGATGGCTTTTATTCAAAATTTAAGCTGAACTCGGGACTGAGGACGTTTTGGTTATTAATAAAAGACGCCACAACTAGACCACAGGTGCAAATTGAACAGCTTACGAAAACGCAAAACACCTCATGAAATTCAAAGGGTACAGATCCAACACAAAATGACACTCTGAGGGACAGACGCTAATCAGTTCGAATTTATCAGTGCCCGTCTCTCAGACAGTCATTGTGTCTTGGATCCGCACTGTTTCAGATTAATGGTGTGTTCTGTATTTTCGTAAGACCGCGCGTTATACGAGGTGCATTCAAGTTCTAAGGCCTCCGATTTTTTTTTTTCTCCGGACTGGAAAGAGATAGAAACATGCGCATTGTTTTAAAATGAGGCCGCGTTCATTGTCAATACGTCCCAGAGATGGCAGCACCATACGGCAGATGGAACTTTAACGCCAGCGGCGAGAATGAGAACTGTTTTAAATACTTAAAATGGCGACGTTTTCCTTACTTGAACAGCGTGCAATCATTCGTTTTCTGAATTTGCGTGGTGTGAAACCAATTGAAATTCATCGACAGTTGAAGGAGACATGTGGTGATGGAGTTATGGATGTGTCGAAAGTGCGTTCGTGGGTGTGTCAGTTTAATGAAGGCAGAACATCGTGTGACAACAAACCGAAACAACCTCGGGCTCGCACAAGCCGGTCTGACGTCATGATCGAGAAAGTGGAGAGAATTGTTTTGGGGGATCGCCGAATGACTGTTGAACAGATCGCCTCCAGAGTTGGCATTTCTGTGGGTTCTGTGCACACAATCCTGCATGACGACCTGAAAATGCGAAAAGTGTCATCCAGGTGGGTGCCACGAATGCTGACGGAGGACCACATGGTTGCCCGTGTGGCATGTTGCCGAGCAATGTTGACGCGCAACGACAGCATGAATGGGACTTTCTTTTCGTCAGTTGTGACAATGGATGAGACGTGGATGCCGTTTTTCAATTCAGAAACAAAGCGCCAGTCAGCTCAATGGAAGCACACAGATTCACCGCCACCAAAAAAATTTTGGGTAACCGCCAGTGCGGAAAAATGATGGTGTCCATGTTCTGGGACAGCGAGGGCGTAATCCTTACCCATTGCGTTCCAAAGGGCACTACGGTAACAGGTGCATCCTACGAAAATGTTTTGAAGAACAAATTCCTTCCTGCACTGCAACAAAAACGTCCGGGAAGGGCTGCGCGTGTGCTGTTTCACCAAGACAACGCACCCGCACATCGAGCTAACGTTACGCAACAGTTTCTTCGTGATAACAACTTTGAAGTGATTCCTCATGCTCCCTACTCACCTGACCTCGCTCCTAGTGATTTGTGGCTTCTACCAACAATGAAAGACACTCTCCGTGGCCGCACATTCACCAGCCGTGCTGCTATTGCCTCAGCGACTTTCCAGTGGTCAAAACAGACTCCTAAAGAAGCCTTCGCCGCTGCCATGGAAGCATAGCGTCAGCGTTGTGAAAAATGTGTACGTCTGCCGGGCGATTACGTCGAGAAGTAACGCCAGTTTCATCGATTTCGGGTGAGTAGTTAATTAGAAAAAAAAATCGGAGGCCTTAGAACTTGAATGCACCTCGTATGTAGAACACTTAGAAAATGCAACAGATCTGCTAAAGAGACTGCCTACACTACGCTTCTCCGTCCTCTTTTGGAGTACTACTGCGTGGTCTGGGATGCTTACCATATAGGATTAATGGAGTACATCGAGAAATTTAAGAGAAGAGCAACACGTTTTGTATTATCGCGAAATAGGGGAAAGAGTGTCACTAACATGATACAGGATTTGGGGTGGACATCAATAAAACAACGGCGTTTTCCGTTGCGGCAGAATCTTCACACAGTTACCAACTTTCTCCTCAGAGTGAAAAAATATTTTGTTGACACCGACCTACATAGCATAGCGAGAAACGATCATCATAATAAAACAAGGCAAATCAGAGCTCGCACGGAAAGATATAGGTGTTCGTTTTTTTCCGCGCACTGTTCGAGACTGGAATAATGGAGAATTATCGATGAACGCTCTGCCAGGCACTTAAGTGTGATTTGCAGACTATCCATGTAGATGTAGATTAAGATATATGATGTGTATTGTTGGATTTGTAATATTATTTTGATTACCGTGCGCATGGTCTTGGACTGAAACCGGTTGGTGAATAAAATACTACCCAGCATTCGTTTATATATGCCTTTAAAAAAATCTCATTTGAATTTACGAACACACATGAGATGATGAACTCAGCGAGATGAGCCAAGTGATCTAACAAGTAGGACCAGAACTAAGAAGATCTTCTTTTCGCAGTCAGATATCAGACACTTGCAGCAGCCTCGCAGTACAATGTTTGTGCATTATTCACAGTTTTTTGTGCTCATTTTTAAAATTAAACAACAACTAGTATTTGTGCACATTTAGTTCTCGTAATTTCTTTACTCCTATGAACAGGATGGCCTGCATGCCTCGATGATATAGATAACCCTATGATATGTACAGCCACAACAAAGAGGTATCTATCGAATGACCAGAGCAATATTTCGCTTCTGAATAGGGTCAGCAACCTTTTCAGATGTCGTAGGGCAACAGTGTAGATGAATGATTGATCTGGACTTGTGACATGAGTCAGCACAGTCTTGATGTGTATGTAATGCAAACTGCTGAAAGCAAGGAGAAGTTACAGTCATTATTTTGCCCAGGTCATACAGCTCTAAGCTATGGCTTAATGATAATGGCAGCACCTTGGGTAAAATATTCCGGAGGTAACATAGTCCCCCATTTGCATCTACAGACGGGGACTACTGAGGAGGATGTCATCATCACGAAAAACAAAATATGCATTTTACGAGTCAGAGCAGGGAATGTTAAACATGCATCGGCAAGAAGGCTAGAGGATTTAAACATGAAAATGGATAGTCTGAAGATATATGTAGTGGGCATTAGCGAAAAGCCGGGGCAAGCAGAACAGAACTTCTGGTCAGATGAGTACAGGGTTATAATTATAAAATGAAATAGGAGTAACTTATGAGTATGTCTAATAATGAATGAGGAAATTGGAACGCCGGTAAGCTACTATGAACAGCAGAGTGGACGCATTATCGTAGTCTACACTGACACGAAACCACAGTAGTACAAGTTTATATGCCAACTAGCTCAATAGATGATGTAGAAACAGAAAGAATGTAGTAGAAGGCAAAGGAAATTATTTAGACAATTAAGAGAGACGAAAATTTAGTAAGGATGGGGGACTAGAATTCGAGAGTAGGAAACAGAAAGAGAATGAAAAAAAAATAGGACTGGAGAAAAATGAGTGAAAAGGCAAGGCCTAGTGGAATTCTGCACAGAATGTAATGTAGTCGTCATTAAAGCTCGGTTTAAGAATCACGAACGAAGGTTGTGTGCATGGAAGAGGCCTGGAGACACTGGTAATTTCAAATAGATTATATAATGGTAAGATAGAGATTTCGACACCAGGTTTTAAACTGTAAGACATTTCCAGGGCCAGTTGCCGACTCTGACCGTAATTTATTGGTCATGAACTGCGGATTAAAACTGAAGAGACTCTAAAAAAAATTGGTAATTAAGGAAATGGGACGTGAATAGTAGTAGAACCAGATTTTTTCGATAGTTTCAGAGAGAGCATTAGCCAAACATTAAAAAAGCAGAGGAATACAGCAGAATACGAATGGTTAGCTTGGAGAGAAGAAATAGCGAGGACGGTAGAGAGTCAAATAATTAAAAGAACAAGGCATAGCAGAAACCCTTGATTAATACAGTGAGTACTGAATTTAATTCCTGAAAGGAGAAAATATACACCAAAGAGCCAAAGAAACTGGTGCACCTGCGTAATATCGTGTAGGGCACACGCGAGCACGCAGAAGTTGCGTAACGCGACGTGGCATGGACTCGAATAATGTCTGAAGTAGTGCTGGAGGGAACTGACACCATGAATCTTGCAGGGTCGTCCATAAATCCGTAAGAGGACGAGAGAGTGGAGATCTCTTCTCAACAGCACGTTGCAAGGCATCCCAGACATGCTCAATAATGTTCAAGTCTGGGGAGTTTGGTAGCTAGTGGAATTGTTTAACCTCAGAAGAGTGTTCCTGGAACCACTCTGTAGCAGTTTTGGACGTGTGGGGTGTCGCATTGTCCTGCTGGAATGGCCCAAGTCCGTCGGAATGCACAATGGACATGAATGGATGCAGGTGATCAGACAGGATGCTTAAATACGTGTCACCTGCCAGAGTCGTATCTACACGTATCAGGGGTTCCATATAACTCCAACTACACACGCCCCCCACCATTACAGAGCCTCCACCAGCTTAACAGTCCCCTGCTGACATGCAGAGTCCATGGATTCACTTGATGTTTTACCGGATTCTGGATATTCACGGTACACTCTTGAAATGGCCGTACGGGAAAAACCCCACTTCATCTCTACCTCGGAGATGCTGTGTCCCATCGCTCGTGCGCCGACTATAACACCACGTTCAAACTCACTTAAATCTCTATAACATATCATTGTAGCAGCAGTAACCGATCTAATAACTGCTTTTTTTTTCCTTTATTGGGTTTCGGCTCCCCCTAAAGGGGGCGGACTGGCAGCAGCTTATTACGCCGCTCTTCAGCCTACAGATTTTTTTAAAAAGATGAAGATAATAAAAAATAATAACAGTTGGCGATAAAATCGGCGACTTAAAGGTAAAAATGGCAGAAAATTCTGGAGCGTAAAACATAAAACACAGGGCCGATGAAGCTAATAAAACACACAGGAAGCAGAAAAACAATAGACAGACAATTAAAAAAACACGGCGACAGTCTGGGTTCTGTTCGCAAGAGATATAAAAAGCACACCCAGCGACAGCATGATTTCTGTTCGCAACACTGTGGAAGGACGCACAACACCGAGCACTCACTTAAAGACTGCGCTAAAAGTTGGTACAAATACGACATACCACACCTGAGAGCAGGTGGGGGAAACTGGTCAGATGACGGGAAAAAAGGGGGGGAGGAGAGGAAAAGGGAAGGGGGAGGGGGGAAATGAGCCAATGGAAGAGGAAGATCCATAAGAGGGGTAAGCTGTCGGCACACGGACCGTGCATCCGAACGTTGAACGTTGAGCGTGCCGAGTTTCTGACGTCACAGCATGGAATAGCACGCTCGGGAGTCTTTCGGAACGTGCAGAGCAATATCTGGCATGTCAGATATTCTGAGCGTGCGTCTGAGCGTTGACCAATGAGATGGCCCAACGCCGCCTACGTCACAAGCACGCCGTCTCCCTTCAGTACAGAGTTGTGAAGCGCCATATTGGCATTCATTTCAAGTCTATACGTATATATGCCGTTCCGAGCACCAGCAAATTGAGAATCACTGCAAAACCCGTTGTTAACTGTGTGATTCGTTCCAATAAAATAATGAGAAACATCATATTCGCGGCAAAAGAATTATTGTAACTTGCGTATAATGAGAGTAGGCTATTTGAAGGCAGCGACACACTGAAGATCCACCAAAAACGCATTGTTCTTGGTACAACTTGTTATAATTAAATTTCAATTACTAATATATCTACGATTAATGTGTTTAGCATGCGCTAAGATGCTGTGATTAGTGCCAGAATGTGAGATGTTGGATTAGCGTAATGAAGAGCATCAGTGATTTGTAATGAGTTCTTTTTGTTGGGGCGGTGCTTCGCGTCCTGACACAACGAATTTTTTTTTCTTAACATTCACGTTTTTATTAGGTTCCGATACTTTATTATTAGTTTAATACAAGTGTAGACTATAATATTTGATGTTATGTAAATACAAGTTCACCTTTCTTTGGGGGGTGACTTTCTTCGATTGGCTTAATCTAAAGGACAGCTTGCGCTACTTGTTTAAAGATATTTTAGTCCTTCTTTTACGCTTCGTAATTCACATGTTGCAAAGATTCTGCTACTGGGTAGCAACAGTGATCAAGTAAGACTGACCTTGGGGTTTTACTAAAATGTGGGAATCATGAAATAACGTTTATCTTATGCGGAGAAGTATTCCAAATTTGTAACGCACTGTCTGTAACGGAACTTTTATAAGCCTGTGTCCTTACTGATTGGACATGGTACTTTCCTTTTCGTGGACGATGGAAGAAATGTGCGTTTTATTAGAGCTAACGTGGGAATTACGCGCACCCGTTGAGTAAACAGTGTGATTTACGAACTAGAAACATCCCTCAACTGTCGCTGGAGTGCGTTGCGATCGCGTATACCACGTTGGGGCCCACGTGCCGTATGCACAAGTCGCATCGTTCCTGAGCGTTCAGCAGCACGTTGAACTTGGCACGCTCAACGTTAACGCTCGACAGCACGGTCCGTGTGCCGACGGCTGTAGGGCGTGCTGAGCAGACGGGCCAGGGATTGGGGAAGGCAGAGGAGGGGAGTACAAAAGGACTCGGGGGGAGGGGGAGAAAAAGGAGATGATAGGCAGGGACAAAACACAGGATGGAAGGGGGGAGGAAGAGGGAGCCCAGGGAAAGGACAGAGGAAAGGAGGGGGGGTTGAGGATCAGAGTTGATAGGAAGGATAAATGGAGGGAGAGAGGGCACCATCTGGGAGGGGGAGCTGATGGAAGCCACCTTGGGAAAGGAGATGTAGGGTGTAAAGATGGAGGGTAGGGGGGACACAACGGTGAAGACGTGGCAGGGGGCGGGGATCAGAGAGGAGCGGAGAGGAGCAACAAGGGGGTGAGGGGGTTCAAGACGGCGGGAGGTGTAGAGGATGCGGATATGTTCGAGGAATAGGAGCAGATGGGGGAAAGGAATGAGATCATAGAGGATCCGCGTGGGGGACAGGAGGCGTATACGGAAGGCGAGGCGGAGTGCATGACGCTCAAGGATTTGGAGGAATTTATAGAATTTGGGGGGGGGGGGGCAGATATCCAGGCAGGACTGGCATAACAGAGGATGGGACGGATTAAGGATTTGTAGGTGTGGAGGATGGTTAATAACTGCGCCAGATACTTGCTTATGTAGGCATTGCCGACCGCAGCGCCGTATTCTGCCTGTTTACATATCTCTGAATACGCATGCCTATACCAGTTTCTTTGGCGCTTCGGTGCATAAACGCATTAAATGTGCCGTATCGACAGCATCTTCGTCAACCAAGCCCGGCGAGCCGCACAACGCTCACACTTACATGCGATTCTAATCTCCCCTACTGCGCCGCCAGGTAAGCATTGCTCTTTTATCACTCGCTGTTCTCCGTCGGATGGCGCCACGTTTACACTCTACCGGAGAACATGAAATTCATATTACGTCACTACATGGGTCTCTTATTGCTCGGCGAATCCTTTTAACCAGCCGCCACTTGGGATCTAAGTCTATTCTTGGTTCTCTCCAGAGGATACGCAGACTAGCATGAGATTCCAGAGTGAGCAGAAATACTGTTTGGAGAATGAATGGAGAGGGGAAATTATATATATAATCAGTTTTTGTACCGAGTACCTAAATTAAAAAAGGACTTCACAACTGTCATAGAAGGAACTTATTATTCTACTTTCAGATCTAACACCGAGTAAATAAACAAAATGTTCACTATGGAGCATTAGGAATACAATCAGCATATCATGGACCAATGATTAAGTTATCTGACCTTCTTTTACGAGAAGTTACAGGGTGTTTCAAAAATGACCGGTATATTTGAAACGGCAATAAAAACTAAACGAGCAGCGATAGAAATACACCGTTTGTTGCAATATGCTTGGGACAACAGTACATTTTCAGGCGGACAAACTTTCGAAATTACAGTAGTTACAATTTTCAACAACAGATGGCGCTGCAAGTGATGTGAAAGATATAGAAGACAACGCAGTCTCTGGGTGCGCCATTCTGTACGTCGTCTTTCTGCTGTAAGCGTGTGCTGTTCACAACGTGCAAGTGTGCTGTAGACAACATGGTTTATTCCTTAGAACAGAGGATTTTTCTGGTGTTGGAATTCCATCGCCTAGAACACAGTGTTGTTGCAACAAGACGAAGTTTTCAACGTAGGTTTAATGTAACCATAGGACCGAAAAGCGATACAATAAAGGATCTGTTTGAAAAATTTCAACGGACTGGGAACGTGACGGATGAACGTGCTGGAAAGCAGCCGCCACTTGGGATCTAAGTCTATTCTTGGTTCTCTCCAGAGGATACGCAGACTAGCATGAGATTCCAGAGTGAGCAGAAATACTGTTCGGAGAATGAATGGAGAGGGGAAATTATATATATAATCAGTTTTTGTACCGAGTATCTAAATTAAAAAAGGACTTCACAACTGTCATAGAAGGAACTTATTATTCTACTTTCAGATCTAACGCCGAGTAAATAAGCAAAATGTTCACTATGGAGCATTAGGAATACAATCAGCATATCATGGACCAATGATTAAGTTATCTGACCTTCTTTTATGAGAAGTTAAGTGCTGATGGAGCTCTGTATTTTAGTAGCATGTTCTGCTGGAGTTGCTAGAAGATGTTTCACTACCAACGCAGTTGGAAATATGGCTGCAGTAGGTTGAACGTCGAGCACATTTCTCCTTGGCGACTAGGCATGCCTCGAATCGTTTTTTTTTTTTATGGTTAATAGTTTGGTACAGGACCAGTGACTTGGTCGCCATTGTCGTCAGATTTAATTCCCCTTGCCTAACCTTTTTGAGGCATCATAAAAGACACTGAGTATCAACAGTTATCTACAACGCAAAGTGATAGGAATTATTAAATTCGCAGATCATGCCACCAGATGCACAGATACCTCATCATACTCAAGAGTACGAATAGCCCAGACAACGAAGATAAAAAAAGGTCGAATAGGAGAAAAAATTCGTGTAGTCGCAAATTTTTGCGCAGTGGTAGGAGGGAGTGTCCTAACAGTACACAAATAATCCTGACCGTTGGGGTGTGAGTGCATGGTGGGGTGGGGAGGGGGAATTGGAGGGCGTTTAAAGGTCACTTTTTTTGGTTCACTTGAATAACTCGAAAACTGCGGCTTCCTGTGAAAATGTTTCCTGCTACAATATTAGAGTAAAGAAATTACTAAAACGCTCTACACAATTTTTCTCTTAGACTAACGGTTTCCACGCTACAGGGGATAGAATAATCTCAGATTATTAAAAATAGTGTTTTAATGGTACATAATTAATGTTCATCGTTAAACTAGCCGACAAACCGTGCATTGCCTGGGTATCCATTTTGCCAGTTTTCTGTTACAACCGAAAACAAAAATTGAAGTGTGTTCGTAGAGTAACACTGAAAAAATTCATTCTCATATATTCGTGAAAACACCTTCGAAATTATGAAACAGTCATACAAAGAACTATACATGATATACAAATTTATAAATAAAGTATCCAAATTAAGAAACATTCCATTTCTGTACGTCGGGCGTGGCTGTTCGCGTCTCTACAATGCGATTTTGTAAAAGTCTCAATTGCTAAGCTTATACAGCTATTGTTTTGCCTATGACCCTGGGTTCGGTGTGGGGCGGTCGTGGGGTGAGTGAACTGCTGTAACCTGTTGTGGAGCTGTGGACCACTGAGGGCTACGGCGGGGACAAGGCCTCGCCGTCGTTTCTAGATCCCCAGTTCCATACAATACAATTGCTTTGCCTACAGCCGTTTGCGCTTCGCAGTTGAAATCTGTCAAAACGGCTGCCAGGTGTCACGGATTTCCTTAAGGGGCTCCGGAAAGGCTCAAAATCATGAAAAGTTCAATTTTTACTTTTTTGCGTTTTCTGAATCTGCAGACTATTACCTTTTAATAGATATATAATTTATTCAATTCCGAAGACTACAACTATTTTTAATTTTTTTTTTTGAAATGTGTTCTACATGGGCGTGACCCACTGTGGCGCTGTTAAACTGCTGTCAAATGGTGTTATTATTAACGTCCGTGTTCATCAGGTACATTTTAGTGATGTGAGATAAAGTAAGTGTTGTGGCTAACCTGTGCTGGTTCAATATATATCGCTGGTGTGATTGTCGATTGTTTCATGTTTATTTACTCTGTCGTTATCTCGAAAATATTCGTAATTAATTCTGTTTCTTGAGTCTCTGTTTTGTTGAAGTATAATAATGAGTAAAAGTAAAGTTATTAGAAATCCTCTGAAGGCTTTTAAGAACAGGAGAAATGTTGGAAAGCCAAAGGTATGTGTTATTACTGTAAATAATAACATTCTAACATGGTACAAGCGATGCTTGCTTTAGACAAGGAACGCCTTCGGGCTGCAGACAGGGCTGGAAAGAGTCTAGAAACACAAGCAAGACTAAACAGGAGGAGGAACAAGAGGAAGCTGGAGGAGGAGTTTGCAGAGGATGAAGATAATCCATCCTATGGACCTGGAATGCACTAAAAAGTTAATCCAATCTTTGTCGCTCGATTCCCAAAACTTTTATTTTCTCATACTAATTACATGTTTTCTAAGGATCTTCCAAACATATTTGTTTCAAACTTTCAGTAAATGTTACACAGTACCTTCTGCATAATTTAACACAGCCTTTTTCCAAAAAACTGTATATTTTTGAATATATAAATAAAAAATTGCAAAAAAATGTTGTGAATTTTCATTACAATTGAAAAAAAATCGTCTTTAATAACTGAACTAAAATTTTGTAAAATCCCTGTGTTAAGTTGTAGCCCATATTCCAATAAATAATCTGCAAAAAGTTCAACTTCCTACCTCAAATACTTTGTGAGGAAAGATGTAATTTATAAGCGTTATTTTAACATTGCAAGTATAGGACGTTGCGGAGCCCCTTAAGCTGACTCGACTGTAGGAGTGTCTTAGACTTGTCCGACATCATGTAGTACTTTCCGTACACAAAATGAGTCAGTTATGAATGAATGACTGATTCACTGACGTGGCGTTTCTTCGCGCATCTCAGTGTGTATGACGTCATATCTCTTGAACTATAGATCGTACAATGATATATTTGCGTAGATACATTCAGCGGCATATATGGCTATTGTCTGCGAAACAAGTTGCGAATAGAGTTAGTAGCTAAGAAGTAATGTATTTAAACGTCATGCATGATGAGGCAGTTTTTCTCGCATCTCAGTGTTTATGACATCATATTACTTGATCTATGTGTCTCAAAATGAGCTAATTTTGTAAGTACATTCAGAGACATATGAGGATACTGTCTGCAAAATGTGTTGCGAATAGTGTTAGTAGCAAATAAGTAATAAATTTAAACGTCATGCAAGACGCGGAATTTTTTCACGCATTTCATTGTTTATGACATATCTCCTGAACTATGGTAGGCAGGTGGATCCTACCCCAAGATCGATTGTTGCCTGACAGTACGGGACATGTGTACCAAGTTAGGTTGAAATTGATCCATTGGTTTAAAGGGAGATATGAAGAGAGAAAAAAACACACACACGCACTTTTGTTGTATGTGTGGATGAAATGAGTTAAAAACAAATATTAAACTATGTACCACAACAAAACGCAGTAGTATTGTATTGTATTGTTGGGATGTGATAGGCTGGAAGGGACGGAGGAAAATGGCAGAAGCTGAACATGACACACACACGGTATCTCCACGAATTTAATCGAAAATTGCGAAAAAAAGTGCGTATTGTGTGGAAAACTTACCTTGTTCGCGTGTTATATCATCGCTAATGTTGCGGATAAAATGAGTAAAGAAGTAGTAAAACGCACAACGAAGCCACGTGCTCAGTTTACACTTCGTGTAGTGATTGAACATGAGCAGTCACAGTGACCTACAAAGGAACATGAGAACAGACACACACTAATTTTTGCTATTGCAAAATACGTGTTGCTGAAGGTGTTTCGTGCATTAAATGCAAGACGTTTTATCTTTATAGTAGTACAGAAGCTAGCAAAAATCAAGAAATATGAGATTTTCACTCTGCAGCGGAGTGGGCGCTTATATGAAACTTCCTGGCAGATTAAAACTGTGTGCCGGACCGAGACTCGAACTCGGGACCTTTGCCTTTCGCGGGCAAGTGCTCTACCAGCTGAGATACCCAAGCACGACTCACGTCCCGTCCTCACACCTTTACTTCTGCCAGTACCTCGTCTCCTACTTTCCAAACTTTACAGAAGCTCTCCTGCGAACCTTGCAGAATTAGCACTCCTGAAAGAAAGGATATTGCGGAGACATGGCTTAGCTACAGCCTGGGGGATGATTCCAGAATGAGATTTTCACTCAGCAGCGGAGTGTGCGCTGATATGAAACTTCCTAGCAGATTAAAACTGTGTGCCGGACCGAGACTCGAACTCGGGACCTTTGCCTTTCGCGGGCAAGTGCTCTACCAACTGAGATACCCAAGCACGACTCACGCCCCGTCCTCACACCTTTACTTCTACCAGTACCTCGTCTCCTACTTTCCAAACTTTACAGAAGCTCTCCTGCGAACCTTGTAGAATTAGCACTCCTGAAAGAAAGGATATTGCGGAGACATGGCTTAGCTACAGCCTGGGGGATGATTCCAGAATGAGATTTTCACTCAGCAGCGGAGTGTGCGCTGATATGAAACTTCCTAGCAGATTAAAACTGTGTGCCGGACCGAGACTCGAACTCGGAACCTTTGCCTTTCGCGGGCAAGTGCTCTACCAACTGAGCTACCCAAGCACGACTCACGGCCCGTCCTCGCACCTTTACTTCTGCCAGTACCAGCTAAGCCATGTCTCCGCAATATCCTTTCTTTCAGGAGTGCTAGTTCTGCAAGGTTCGCAGGAGAGCTTCTGTAAAGTTTGGATGGTAGGAGACGAGGTACTGGCAGAAGTGTAAGGACGGGGCGTGAGTCGTGCTTGGGTAGCTCAGTTGGTAGAGCACTTGCCCGTGAAAGGCAAAGGTCGCGAGTTCGAGTCTCGGTCCGGCACACAGTATTAATCTGCCAGGAAGTTTCATCAAGAAATATGGTTGTGTCGAGAATGTTGCCAACTACGAGTAGGCCTAACGTTAACATTAAAGGCGAACTCCTCTAAATGTTACCATAGCCAGTAGGCCTATGGCATACAATAAAGCGGGATTCACGCATGCCACTAATATGAAGCCACTGCTTGTGGCTTTCTGTAGTGGCATCGCGAGCTACCATACACAAAGGACGCCATAAATTCTACGTAGTTGCACAGCTTTCAATAGGGCGTCAACTGAAATCATATGGACAGTTGGCAGTGTTACAGTGCTGGTTATGGAATTAGAGATGTGACAAGATTTAAATACAAGCAAGACGAAACCCAAATGTTAGATCCGAAAATACACTGACGGACAAGAAACGCACCACCAAAAGTTGACAACATAAACAAAAGGTGGTAGGCGTGTTTCTACATGTGAAAGATAATGTCTATTCAAATTTCGCGCCAGTTGCACAGGAGTGATTCTAGTACCGCCACTATGAGGGTGCAAATCAGGTTGGCTTTAAATACGGGCCGTAACGGAGGTGAGAGTTAGTTACCTTCTAGACTAACATGATGAGTTGAAGTTAGACAAAAATGCCTTTAAAGCGAAAAAGACGTCATTATCATCACTGAGGATGTAAAGGGTCGTGTGGTAAGGCTACGAGAATCTGGATGTTCTTTCTGCGTTACTGCAGAAAGACTTGGCTGGAATGTGGCGACCGTACGTGATTGCTGGCAGCGGTGGTCAGGAGAATTACGTTCGCAAGAAGACTGGGCTCCAGACAGTCAAGCGGCATTATCGAGAGGGAAGAGCACCGTGTTCGCCATGTGGCTCTGTCGCATCGCACTGCATCTGCAGCAGCAGCTTGAGCAGCATTTGGCACCACAGTGACACAACGAACTGTTACAGATCGGTTACTTCATCGACAGCTCCGGGCCCGACACCCTGTAACGCAGGGGCGGGCAAACGTTGCACGCGGCTCATGAGCACACAGCGCTGCACGTGTGCTGCTCGCGTGCAGTCGTCGACAGGGGCAGTGGCGACAGCCAGCAGGTTGCGGCAGTGTAGTACCAGGCTAAGATGCGGACGATGAAGCGAAGCGACCACTACGTAGTGAACGTTGTATTTCAATAACCGGAAAATGCAGAGTGAATCAAGGAAACGGAGAATTGGAGATTTGCTATCTTTTAAAAAGGAATGGGAGAATCATTTTTTTCTCTGTGCAAAAACGTGAAAATTGGAAATGTATAATATGTGACAGTATTCTGGCTGGTCAGCGGAAGTTTAATATTGAACGCCATTATAATAAATTTCAGTATGTTGCCGTTCTTGGTGCAATAAACGAGGAATTTCTCAAGCGATTTGGGGATATATCTTACTTATCCCAAGGTTTTGAATAGTTCTCGAGACAATCTGCTGTTTCTGTAGATGATATTCATCCCAGTTTACAAATGGAATTAATAGATCTACAGCGTAATTCTCGTCTGAGAGACAAGTTCCTTTTGGCAAGACGTGTAATAGATTTTTATCACGACTTTCCACAGCAAGAGTTTCCTCGTCTCCATCGTGTAGCCATGAAGATAATGTCAATGTTTGGCTCGACATACGTTTGTGAGAGATTTTTTTCTGTTATGAAAGTCTCGGTTAAGAGCAAACATCAGTAATGAAAATTTACGTAACTGTTTGCGTTTGTATGTATGTAGAAATTTTGTTGCAGACATTAAACGTATTGTAAACTCTACCTGTGATAATTAAATAAAACGTATCGAAGGTAATAGGTACTCTTTCAGACCACGATTACTTTCAAGCACTCCTACTAACCTTATTCCTTCATTCAATAAAGCAGGCCAGGAAACAAGACGCATTACAAAGGAAGAAGCGGTGAGACGGTATGGCGGGGAGGGGTGAGAAGCGGGTGGCCAGCTTGCCCCTGTGTGCGCGCAGAACACCTGTTAACTGCACACGTGCATGTGCACCGCACACGTGCAGAATTCCTGCCCGCCCCTGCTGTAACGTGTATTCCACTGACCGCAGACCACCGCCAGTTGCGAGTTCAGTGGTGTCAAGTGAGACCTCACTGGAGGGAAGGATGGAGGTCTGTTGTATTTTCCTATGAAAGCTGGTTCAGCCTCGGTGCCGGTGATGGCCGCAGCAGTAGGATGGGGCTCCTCCACGTCCACACCGACGTGGTGACCAAACCAAAAGTTCTACTGTCACCTCCGTATAACATGTTAGTTCGGATCAGGAGTCACAGGATGCGGGCTGTGATGTAGTCCATGCGTCTGGGTAGAATTACTCATTGACATGGTCCATCAGGAGACAGAAAGTAGACGAAAGTGGTCGAAGGGTAGCTGTTTGTAAGGGCAGAGGGAAAAAAGTGCCGAGGCTTGCTATCTGCGACAGTGAGGATATGTTAGTTATGTTCGTGCGAGACCTTTGTTGCTGCGGGTGCTCGTTGTAGATAGGTCAGCCCGGGCGCTGCAGTTGGGCTCCTGTGAACTCTCCAGGGCTTGCTGCAGCGGCTTCGACCCTGCAACAGTCCGAGGTCGTCATTCATTAGTGGGCGATCAGCCATAGATCAGCTCACAGTGTCTAACATTCTGCGTGGTGTCTGTTTGTTCTATATCGTGTCTCCCTACCACTTTCGCGCAACGACGCTCTGAGCGTGTTTTTTAGGGAATTGACTAGTTTGAACCTGGGACCTGTTGCTGGTAAGGAGACGCCAGACCACACATGACATGTAGAATTCAGAAGAGTTCAGTGAGACTAGCGATGACATAACCAAATACTTAATGATTTCAGCGTCAGCTCCACTGTAAAAGAATCTTAATACTAACTAAATTTAGTGGAAGGCGTTCAAGGCTTTCCTACTTCTAGTTAGCTGGTAAAATAACGTCGTAAAAGCAGTTAAGTTTACCATTGGAAATTTTATTCTACTCACAAAACATTGTTTATAAATTGCACTATTGATAAAAGGAAATGTTTAAATACAGGATGGTAAAAACCAACTGCATTCAACAAAAATGTGAACGAATACTCCCTGAATGGGTTTCCAAGTTCTATAATGGATCTAAGGATGACCTATGCCATATCACATCTATAATCTAGGTTTAAATTAAGTTTCACAAAAGAGAAAACTACACTCCTGGAAATGGAAAAAAGAACACATTGACACCGGTGTGTCAGACCCACCATACTTGCTCCGGACACTGCGAGAGGGCTGTACAAGCAATGATCACACGCACGGCACAGCGGACACACCAGGAACCGCGGTGTTGGCCGTCGAATGGCGCTAGCTGCGCAGCATTTGTGCACCGCCGCCGTCAGTGTCAGCCAGTTTGCCGTGGCATACGGAGCTCCATCGCAGTCTTTAACACTGGTAGCATGCCGCGACAGCGTGGACGTGAACCGTATGTGCAGTTGACGGACTTTGAGCGAGGGCGTATAGTGGGCATGCGGGAGGCCGGGTGGACGTACCGCCGAATTGCTCAACACGTGGGGCGTGAGGTCTCCACAGTACATCGATGTTGTCGCCAGTGGTCGGCGGAAGGTGCACGTGCCCGTCGACCTGGGACCGGACCGCAGCGACGCACGGATGCACGCCAAGACCGTAGGATCCTACGCAGTGCCGTAGGGGACCGCACCGCCACTTCCCAGCAAATTAGGGACACTGTTGCTCCTGGGGTATCGGCGAGGACCATTCGCAACCGTCTCCATGAAGCTGGGCTACGGTCCCGCACACCGTCACGCCGTCTTCCGCTCACGCCCCAACATCGTGCAGCCCGCCTCCAGTGGTGTCGCGACAGGCGTGAATGGAGGGACGAATGGAGACGTGTCGTCTTCAGCGATGAGAGTCGCTTCTGCCTTGGTGCCAATGATGGTCGTATGCGTGTTTGGCGCCGTGCAGGTGAGCGCCACAATCAGGACTGCATACGACCGAGGCACACAGGGCCAACACTCGGCATCATGGTGTGGGGAGCGATCTCCTACACTGGCCGTACACCACTGGTGATCGTCGAGGGGACACTGAATAGTGCACGGTACATCCAAACCGTCATCGAACCCATCGTTCTACCATTCTTAGACCGGCAAGGGAACTTGCTGTTCCAACAGGACAATGCACGTCCGCATGTATCCCGTGCCACCCAACGTGCTCTAGAAGGTGTAAGTCAACTACCCTGGCCAGCAAGATCTCCAGATCTGTCCCCCATTGAGCATGTTTGGGACTGGATGAAGCGTCGTCTCACGCGGTCTGCACGTCCAGCACGAACGCTGGTCCAACTGAGGCGCCAGGTGGAAATGGCATGGCAAGCCGTTCCACAGGACTACATCCAGCATCTCTACGATCGTCTCCATGGGAGAATAGCAGCCTGCATTGCTGCGAAAGGTGGATATACACTGTACTAGTGCCGACATTGTGCATGCTCTGTTGCCTGTGTCTATGTGCCTGTGGTTCTGTCAGTGTGATCATGTGATGTATCTGACCCCAGGAATGTGTCAATAAAGTTTCCCCTTCCTGGGACAATGAATTCACGGTGTTCTTATTTCAATTTCCAGGAGTGTATTAATACGGGACCTGTTGCTGGTAAGGAGACGCCAGACTTCTGCAGTTCTGATTGAAGCTTTATGCGCTGTTATGCGGCATCACGTGCGTTCATTACCTTGTCGGTGTTCGTCAGAGGGCGGCGGGCAGCACAGCACCGCTCACCTCGCCGTCTCGGAAGCAACTCTCTCCTAACTTCTCCTTACTACAATTTACCGAAGTTGGTTTAAAAAAAACTATCTGGCTGTGTTTTCATCTGACCAATCAGGGGCTCAATGTTGACCTTAAGCTCCGCCTACAAAAATTCTGTCTATCCAATGAGAAACGTTATACTTTTCGTGGTGGGGCAATGTTTTTAAAGTTTGCAACGTAACACAGACGCGAAAAAGTCTCACGCTAAGGCTCTAGCTTTTAACATGGGCTGGGGGGTGGTCCTACCGGTTAGCTGGCGACGTGAGTGTCCGTCCCTTATCGTAAGGCCTTCTCACTTAACACGGTTCTGCTCTCGGCTTCTGTTCTCGTTTCTCCCCTCGGAACTGCGTCTGTCTCACGGTGGGAAGGTATGACATGCATTTAGGGATTCTTGTGTTAGTCTGTGGTATTTCATTTGCTCACTCGTTACTCGTATTACTTTGGTTAATTTAATGTCACGATTTATTCGGAGCTATGTGACATACTACTGGATTTGCTTATCATGTCAGGGTTTTCATGGAAGGTGTTGGATTTGCCTGACACCTTACATATCACCACCCTTCGAGCTTAATTTTCACACTGAATTTAGGCAATGATTGAATCGTTGTCTAAGTCAGTCAAAAATTATTCCTTTATCTAAATTTTGTTGCCTACTGTTCAGCCATGTTATTCTGGTTCTATGCTAGTTTGCATTACTAATTTATATTTTTATATTCTTCCACATTATTCTCAAAAATGACAAGAGAAGAATATTTTTATGCTATTATTAAAGTTAAATTATTTTCTTTCTTTATTTAAGTGTAAAGTTTGATTTTTAAGAAGTTTGTTATCGAAAGTGAGGAATCTTTCCCATCGATTTTCTTAGAAATATATTTTTTTTATAAATGTAGTAATTAAGTAAAATCTGTTCCTAACACTTTTTCTAAATATCATGTACAAGTAAAATGTTTTTGTTTCTAGACACTCATTTCAACATTGTTACACTAACAAATAAGAATTATTTCCAAGAATTGCTTTGACAAAGAAATATACATACACAAGTATTGAGATATTATCTTAACAAATGGTACAAATGTTAAAAAAAGGGAAAACATCCAACAAGATAATTTTTATTCCTTGTTTTTATAAGGAGAAAATAAGTAAAATACAGTTATTCTTTTATTTTTATGAGGAGAACATAAGTGGCATATAGTTTTAGTGTTTATTATGCCTTACTTTTGTTCTTTATATACTGTCCATTTCAGAACTAATGACTTATTTTTATCGATAGTTTATTTTTTACTTAAGTCCATAGTCAATGACTGTTATTTTGTAGTTTATTGGCTGTTTGGTGTGCTTAACTTATTTAGTTTTCCACACATTTCTTTTGCACAATTCCTACATCACATAATTTGATTTCACACATTCACACAATCCTATTAATGTTTAAGCATGAGGTTGGCGAATGTTTTTGCGCGAAGGTGATGGACTTGAGCGAGATGGATGTGGGCAAGTATTTGATGTACAACTTCGTTCGTCGTTCCTTGTTGGCTTTGCAAGTGTGTGTTGCTGTTGTGGAGGTCCCATAATGGAATGGAGCTGTGAGTGCAGAATCTCGTGGTTACTGGCTTTGTATGCGTGAATGTCATCGTTATGTGTCGCTGAAAGCAGTCGTTTTTCGTTGTAATACTTTGCAGACGACTAGTTTACAATAGCATAGGGATTTGGGAAGGTATGTCGTCTATTCTTCACCCATCTTCTTTCTTGGTCTCAATCTTGCGAATCTTCAACTTCTGTTCTTCCTGCCTTTTCTCTGCTTCTTACTTGCTTCTTGGTTCTTCTCTGGGCAGGATATGAGAATGTTTATTGATAACTAGTCGCTTTGAACTTCTCCTCTTACTAAAAGTTTGATAAATTGTTTGGGCGTGTCATTTTTACTTTGTGGATCTTTTCTTCAGTTTCGTGCATCAGTGTGCTGTTTAATAGCAGTAGTGTTACTTTTACACTTTTTTTTTTTTTTTTGCCAGTGGTGGCTTGCTCAGGCGGTCTTCTCGTCGGGCCGTTTTTTGCTCGCTCCGCTGAGTCAATGCGCTCGGAGACCCTTTGGGCGTTCGGCGTCCCGTCGTGTCTCTGCAGGGTTCCGCCACTGCGCGGCTCTGTGTTCTATCCCAGCTGGGTTCCGCCTAGCTGGCAGATTTATTGCCCACTTTTGATACAAGGGCCTTCTGTTGGTCTCACTGTCCTTTCCTTTCTCTCGACGCTTCTGCCTTGTAGGAATCGTGTCTTGCTAATTACGTCCTTTTCTTTCTTGATACTTCTCTCGTTGCAACTTGTGGGTCATTGCATCTTGTCCTTGCTGGAGTTTTTACAATGGTTCTTACAAAAAGTTTTACTTATATTCATCTAACATATGTCTAGTACCTACATTGTTTTACGCCTTTTTAAAAAGCTTTACAAATTTCGGCGCCCTTTCCATGTTACTATTCTAAGATATTTTGAGTCTTAACTTATACAAGAAACCTCAAATTCGTTTTTTTTATTTTTGTGTAGTGTCATGGTGTATAGCATTTTAATATTTCATGCTGTTAGACTATCTACACTTTATCCCTTCACCTTAATCTATGGTACTATTGGTGTTATTTTTGTTTTTGTTTTTATTGAAACTACTTTCTTTTTCCCACCTTCCTCTCTCTTCATTCTTCTTTCTCCTGACGATCTTATCTGCAACATAATCTTGAAATATTGTGCTGATTATTTACCAGTAATAAAATTAATCTTCAAACTTGTACTGAAAGTGTTTAATACTGCCAGTCTTAGGTAAAAATACCGCTGCTTTATCTCGTAAAATACCCTCTAATTCTCTTTTACTGTGTTCCGAAATACCTTGAACTTCTTGCAATTTTTCGTCGATTTCTTTATGGACTTCTAACATGAGTTGAGGCGATTCCCCCTTTTGTGCATACCATTCTAATTCTTCATCCTCTTTATCTCGCATCATTCTTAATTGTTTGTTTATGACTGGTATTTCTTCTAATTTTAGCTTTTGCTCAAAGAGAAGTGTGACATTCCTGAATGTTACGCTACCTTTCCCCATATCTATTATCGCTCGTCTCTCATTTAAAAAATCTGCACCTATAATCAAATCTACAGTTAGTTTAGGTATAATCACGAAGTTGGCTTCGATATTTTGACCTTGACACGAAAGAGTTAACCTTGTTTGTCTCATAACTTCCGCAGCATTGTTTCTAATAGGACTTCTTACTTTAATCTTATGTGTTTTCATAACTGGCAATTCCTCTTTGGCATTACACTGCATGAATAAATTTTCTGAGATCGCAGTCAGTTCACTTCCACTATCAATTACAATATTGACTGGGATATGCTTTACCATGGCCTTCACAATTGGTTGAATTTAAAAAGGTTGGTTCTGTTCTTCTTCTTCTTGCATCAACGAATCCTCCACTAAATCATACATGAGTCCTTTCAGGATTTTCCCTTGTGAATTCGAACTTTCTGTAGGATAAGCTTCGACTGCTACTTCTCTCTCTTTTATTTCCTCTTCTCTATTTCTTCCTTCATTTATGCTTTCTTCAACATCCTCTACTTTTTCCTCATCCTCATCTATCTTCTCCTTCTTCGTCTCTACTTCCACTTAATCGCATCTAAATGCTCTAATTATCGCTTCATAACTTCCTTCATTATATACGTTGGGTTGTGTGCCCACTCGTAACTTATTTTCAACTTCTGTCGACTGCGCATTATCCTCATTGAAATCGCTTTCCCTGGTTTCCATCTCAAACAGCTCTTCGTCCTTTCCTCCGACATTCGTTGTGCATGCCTCTGGTAATTCATCTTCCTCGTCAGTATTCTCCCAATTAATTTCGTTCCAACACGATATTGTTATTTTCTTGTCTTCGTTTTCATCTGGTCCCTGCGGATTTGTTTCTTTCTTCTTCTCTTCTCGTGATAAGATTTTTACTTCTCTGTTCAAGATGCTTCAATTGCCCTGGGTCGGTGCGTCATTCTCTTTGGCATGGGCGCTTAGCTGTCAATTCGAACGTTTTTCGGGGTTTGGTGGTCTTACCTCCACCTCTTCTATCTGTATTCTCTTTTCTTGTTCAGCTTGTTGATAGTGGTTTCTTTGTTGATAATTTGTCGGTCTATTGGTTCTCCAGTACCCGTTCCGGTAGTCGTTATTCCCTCTGTAATAGTTGTTGCCGTTCCTGAGTGAATGATAGTTATTGCCATATTCTCTTCTAAATCCATAACCGGTTCTTTGTTGAAATCTATTGTCGTTTCTTGGTGCGAAGTTATCACGTGGTTCGTAATTATTGTTTCTTCGTACTGTGTCTTGTGGATTCCACTGCTTTTTGCTTTCGTTTTCACGTGCGCTTCGTCTTTTTCTTGCGTCATCTTCCGAAAATATGAACTCTAGTTCCCTTAGAATACCTTTAAATGCTTCGACGTCATTGCCTCCGCGACCTACTAATGATTGCTGGTATTTCAATGGTAGCTTCATCGCGCATAATTTAATCAACTCTCCGTCACTGTATGGTACATCTAAGCATTGATTTTTCTTTGCCATTAATTCGAAAAATTTCACGGGACTCTTCTCTCCTGAATTTTCAAAATATGGGTTCTGTAATAATTCGTACTTCTCTCTGTTCTGTGCTTCGCTGGACCAATACCGTGAGAGAAACTTCTCTCTGAAATCTTCGTACGATCGGCATGTCGCTGCAACATTCTGCATGGTTTCTGCGACTGTTCCTGACATGTGTGCACATATAAAGTCTAATTTGTGTGCTAGCGTCCAGAGTTCTGGTAATCCTACTCGGAATTGATCAATAAAAGTTCGTGGATGTAACGAGTTTCCTTCTCGAAAGTGTTGAAATTTTCTGACTGTGAGGAAATGATCGTTGTCGTACTTCGTCATAGTTCTATATGAAATTCGCGATTCTTCGCCACTTTTGTTTCTGATCATTTCTCCCGTCGTTCTTTCCGGTTGTGGTAGATCCATTGGATATTGTCCACTGTAACTTTCGCCTACCCTTGCGTAGTATCGTTGGAGTGGTACGCAATAATTTTCTTCCATCGGTTGTGAACGTGTAGCTGAATGCATTGCACTGTACTCTTCGCGACCTGGCTTTCCATTGTCAGGTATTGGTTCGGTATCTTGTCTGGCTAACCTTGCTGCTTCATTGCACGATGCAAACTGTCTTGAAATATACATTTGTGGTTCCGCATGTGTTTGTGATGACGTTTCTTCATCAAGAATTTCGAAACGTGTTTGTTGCTGTGCAGGCTGTCTGATTTCACGTATGTTACTTTCCGCCTGTGATTGGAATCGCTAATGCATGATATCTTCGTTAATTGCTTGTTTTTCCGGTGCTGTTACAGATACGGATGTGGTTGCAGACTCAGTGCTTATTCGATCCTGTTCACTACGCTCTTCAATAGTTTGCAACAACTCTATTCGCAATTTCTGAAATTGTCACTTTGTTTGCGCTTCTATTTTGACTATGCGGTTATCATATCTTTTCAGCGCTGCTTTTGTGATACGTTTGTGTAACACACTGTTTTCAACAATTTCACGCGCTGTACCTGCTGCTTGTCTAGTAATTACGTATATCTGTTTCTCTAGTTTCTTGACTTCTCCCTGGGTGTTGTCACGTAATGTTTTGATCTCGTCCTGAGTGTCATTACGCAATGTTTGTACGTCCACTTGTACCTTGTCAATGTCTGTTCTCAATTGATTGTAACATGTTAATAAAGTTTCCTATCACTTCTCGAGATTCTTTTGCCTCGTCTTCAATATGACTTAGGAGTAACTGAATTTTTTTTTGTTTTGTTCTTTAATCGCACGCATATGTCTCGTGGTTTCTGCATTTTGTTTCGTCATTTCTGCATTCTGAATTTTAATTTGGTTCGCAATTTCTTTATTTTGTCTTGTCATGGTTTCCGTCATTAATTGTAATAATTCTGCCAGATTGGTAGGTCCTATTGCGTTTTCTTCCGACGTCCTACGCTCTGTGTTTTCGCCCAATTGTTGGTTTGCAAACGATTGCATTGAACTGTGCTGTGACACGTTTCTGCTCGCATTCCTTGTACTCTGTGGTGAGGGAGCTCTGATTACTTGTACTATGGGTTCTACGTATTCAAGATGCAAGTTAGAATCCTCATCGACAGTCTCTCTACTTTCCTGCTCCTTTGTCGTATGCTGACTTACGTTTTCTATGCCTTGACGTACATTATCCTCGTTATGGTGCGTTATATGTCCTATTTCTTGCGATACTGTATCGTCTGTTGTACTGTCCTCTATTCTCTGTCCATTTTCATGCTGGGTCTCTACCTCAATTCGGTCAAGGTCTCGATCTGCCATTGCTAATCTTTCCGAATCACTTATTTTCAGTTTTAAAAGCAATTCACGCGCCCTACTTTGCGTCAACATGCGCTCATACGATCTCACGCGTTTCATAAATTTTTTGCACACACGACTTGACAATCAATTCACTTACTTGTTGGGTCAGAACCAACTTGTCAGTGATGTATCCGCCACCTGTGCGCTTGCATTCGAGAGAAAACTTAATTCTAACAATATTAAAATTCATAACTTAATTATGCTATTGTCTCTGCCAGAATGTCTCACTTTTTTTGAATACTTTCTTACTATCTATCGCTGCAGCTACTGTTTTCGACTATTTATAACGTTCAAACCAAATTTTTTTTTACAAAAGTTTTTTCAACAGGATATTTTTCTGACCTAGTTAGGCATGTGGCCGACCTTCAATCATGGTATTTTACCATCCTGGCAGGGTCGCCATTTTCTAACATTCTGCGTGGTGTCTGTTTGTTCTATATTGTGTCTCCCTACCACTTTCACGCAACGGTGCTCTGAGCGTGTTTTTTAGGGAATTGACTAGTTTGAACCTGGGACCTGTTGCTGGTAAGGAGACGCCAGACTTCTGCAGTTCTGATTGAAGCTTTATGCGCTGTTATGCGGCATCGCGTGCGTTCATTACCTTGTCGGTGTTCGTCAGGGGGTGGCGGACAGCACAGCGCCGCTCACCTCGCTGTCTCGGAAGCAACTCTCTCCTAACTTCTCCTTACTACAATTTACCGAAGTTGGTTTAAAAAAAAAACTATCTGGCTGTGTTTTCATCTGACCAATCAGGGTCTCAATGTTAACCTTAAGCTCCGCCTACAAAAATTCTGTCTATCCAATGAGAAACGTTATACTTTTCGTGGTGGGGCAATGTTTTTAAAGTTTGCAACGTATCACAGACGCGAAAAAGTCTCACGCTAAAACTTGCAGCTGGTGTGGTCCTTTTAATGTTATCGTAAGATCTATACTGTTCTTCTGGAGGGCTCTATCTTCTAACATCCTGGTTCTGACGTAACAGAGACGCGAAAAAGTCTCACGCTAAGGCTCTAGCTTTCAACATGGGCTGGTGGGGTGGTCCTAACGGTTAGCTGGCGACGTGGGTGTCCGTCCCTTATCGTAAGGCCTTCTCACTTAACACGGTTCTGCTCTCGGCTTCTGTTCTCGTTTCTCCCCTCAGAACTGCGTCTGTCTCACGGTGGGAAGGTATGACATGCATTTAGGCATTCTTGTGTTAGTCTGTGGTATTCCATTTGCTCACTCGTTACTCGTATTACTTTGGTTAATTTAATGTCACGATTTATTCGGAGCTATGTGACATACTACTGGATTTGCTTATCATGTCAGGGTTTTCATGGAAGGTGTTGGATTTGCCTGACACCTTACAAGTGTAGGGGGTGTGTGTGGTTGGTTTGCGTGTTGTATACAGTACGGCTTCCCTGCGACTGCCTGTTTTTTGGCAGGTCGAGCATCTGGGGTTGCCAGTAGTAGCTGTGTTGCAGGGGCTCGCCAGTACTGTTGTGTTAACGTGCTATGGACCATAGATGTTTAGTTCCCCGCTAATAGTGGTGATGGCCGTGTGTTGGCTAGGGGGAGGCCAGTTGAGGGCCTGCACCCAACCTTTCGACGTGTGAGACTCACTACACCTACTCCTGGAGTTATGATTTGGGGAGAGATTTCGTATGACAGCAGGAGTGCTCTCGTGGTTATCCCATGCAAATTTGTACATCAATCTGCTGATCCCGCCTGTTGTGCTGTCATTCATGAACAGCATTCCAGGGGGTCTTTCCAACAGAATATAACTCTCCCACATACCACTGCTGTAACCGAATATGCTCTGCAGAGTGTCGACATGTTGCCTTCGCCTGCTCGATCAACCGAACAATCTCCAATCGAGCACGTATGGGACAACATCGGACGACGATTTCAGCGTCATTCACAACCAGCATTAAACGGCCTTATATTGACCGACCAAGGCCTACAGGCATGGAACTATCCCACAAACAGACATCCGGCACCTGTGCAGCACAATGCTTACGAGGGGCGTTTGAAAAGTCCGTGCAAGGTCCGAGAGATGGCACCACCGGCGAGTATCGATGTCATGTTTAGTTAGTAGCATCTTTGGAATGAATGCACACCACGTTTCAGCGATATTTGTCTTATTCTTTGTGTTTGGCATTCGTGTGAAACAAAGAAGTCGAATGATTGTCAAAATATGGACGAAAAAGAATTTCGTGTGGCTGAACGCCTCAGGAGACTAAAGAGAAGCTTGAAAAATATTACGGTGACTCTGCACCTTCGATTAGAACAATTTATAAGTGGTTTCAAAATTTTCGGAGTGGCCATATGGGCGCAAGTGGTGCTGAACGTTCTGGACGCCCTGTGGAGGTGAAGACACCAGAAATCATTGATAAAATCCATGATATGGCGATCGATAACAGAAGAGTTAAGGTGCGTGAGATTGCTAGTGCTGTGGGCATCTCGAATGAACGGGTATATGATATTTTGATAAGCATTTGGACTTGAGAACGGTATCCGCAAGATGAGTTCCAGGATTGCTCACGCTTGACCAAAAACGGAATCGTGTGAAGTGTTGCAAGGATGGTTCGCAGCTGTTCAGGAAGAATCCGCAGGACTTTAAGCGTCGTTTCGTCACTGTGGATGAAACATAGATACATTACTATACTCCTGAGACCAAACAACAATCTAAACAATGGGTTACCAAGGGAGAATCTGCACCAAAAAAGGCGAAGACCATTCCTTCGGCCGGAAAGGTTATGGCGACTGTCTTTTGGTATTCCCAAGGGATAATTCTCATCGACTATCTGGAAAAGGGTAAAACTATTACAGGTGAATATTATTCATCGTTATTGGACCGTTTGAAAACCGAACTGCAAGAAAAACGCCTGCGATTGGACCGGAAAAAAGTCCTTTTCCATCACGACAATCCACCAGCACGCACCTCAGCAGTTGTGGTCGCAAAATTAATGGAAATATGATTCCAACTCGTTTCACATCCCCAGTGTTCTCCAGACTTGGCTCCCTCGGACTACTGTTTGTTCCCCAATTTGAAGAAATGGCTGGCGGGACAAAGATTTTATTCAAACGAGGAGGTGATTGCAGCAACTAATAGCTATTTTGCAGACTTCGGCAATTCCTATTATTGGGAAGGGATCAACAAATTAGAACAGCGTTGGACGAAGTGTATAAGTCTAAAAGGAGACTATGTAGAAAAAGAAAAAAAGGTTTACCCCAAACACGTAAGTAATTTTTATTTTTGCACCGACTTTTCAAACGCCCCTCGTATGCTTGCAGTCAACATTGTGGCGGTTACATCGGTTATTAATGTACCAGCATTTCACATTTGCAATGGATTATCTCATGCTTACATTAACCTGTGATCTTGCATTGTTAATAACTTAAATATGGTACTTCTGCAAATGTATTTCCGAAATTTCGTTCCTCTGCATTAATTATTTTTTTCGTGTAGCAATTTTTTCCGTCAATGTAGATTTCATGCACAGATAAATCAAGGACCATAAACACATTTACAAAATAAATGACACTCGAAGACGAAAACGTCGTCTACTATGGCAAACTACCAGCTGGCATGTAAATAGCATCTGCAGACATGCCACTCTTCCAAGATTTTGGAATCTTATTGTATTCATTGATGTAAGCATTTCCCGCAAATAATACATAATTTATACACTGCTTGGTCTTACCAATACCGAAGTTTATACGACTCGCTTTTTTGCTTACATATTAAGTTTATTTATTTATTCATCCAAATATCTTTCAGTACTGTGGGACAGACCTGCATCATAGATTTGCAAATATTGTTCACACACACTATATTGCTACAGAAAATTAAACACGGGTTGCTCCTCTTGAAGTTCCAGAAGCATCGAAAGTGCACCTGCCGAGCATTGTTTTAACTTTTCTCAATAATAAAATGAAAAACACTGAAATCAGAGTGCAGCAGCAACTACTCCACGATAACTCACGGAATGCTCGTGTTTGGAAATACCGGGTGATCAAAAAGTCAGTATAAATTGGAAAACTTAATAAACCACGGAATAATGTAGATAGAGAGGTAAAAATTGACACACATGCTTGGACTGACATGGGGTTTTATTAGAACCAAAAAAAAAAAAAAACGAAGTTCACAAAATGTCCGACAGATGGAGCTGGGCAGCAAAACGTCAGTGACTGCGCATGACAATCGTGTATAAAAGGAGCTGTAATGAGAGAGAGAATCAGATGCGCCAGCAGTCGCAGCATGTTGACGTTACCTGAAAAGGCGCTTTTAGTGCAGCTGTATTATCAGAATTGGGAATGTGCTAGTTCAGCGTTACGATCCTGTCGCCATAGGAAGGGGATTCGAACGGGTAAAGGTCCGTTGACAAATGCAGCTGTGGCGAGAATGATTTCGAAGTTCGAAGCCACGGGTTGTTTAGACTATAGACCCCGTAGTGGCCGACCGAGCACAAGGCGTAATGCTGCTGAGACAGTTCAGGAAGAAATGGAGACAGTAGCGGGTTCGTGTATACACGAGGAAGTCAGCGCTCGTGCAGTCGCACGTCACACCGGCATTCCATACACTACTGTTTGGTTGGCATTTAGGCGTACCCTCCGATGCTATCCGTACAAAATCCATCGGCATCATGAACTGTTACCTGGCGATTTAGTGAAGCGTAGGGCATTTGCGGTGTGGGCGTTCAAAAGATGGCGGAAGATGACGGTTGGTTGAGTAACGTGTTGTGGACCGACGAAGCTCATTTCACGCTCCGAGGGTCTGTCAACGCCCACAACTGCAGAATTTGGGCTACCGAAAATCCTAGAACTGTCGTGGAAACTCCACTACACGACGAGAAAGTCACGGTATGGGTTGGATTTACCATATCTACCGTTAACGGGCCTTTTTTCGTCGAGGAAATGGGTGATTCTGGTTTTGTAACCGCTGCCGTGACGGGTGAGAGGTACTCCGATATGTTACAGAATCGCATCATCCCCAGCCTGGCTGATAAACACCTGCTGGAACGTACGATGTTTATGCAGGATGGCGCTCCACCCCATATTGCTAGACGCGTAGATCTCTTGCGCGCGTCGTTTGGTGAAGATCGTGTGCTCAGCCGCCACTTTCGTCATGCTTGGCCTCCCAGGCCCCCGGACCTCAGTCCGTGCGATTATTGGCTTTGGGGTTACCTGAAGTCGCAAGTGTATCGTGATCGATCGACATCTCTAGGGATGCTGAAAGACAACATCCGACGCCAATGCCTCACCATAACTCCGGACATGCTTTACAGTGCTGTTCACAACGTTATTCCTCGACTACAGCTATTGTTGAGGACTGATGGTGGACATATTGAGCATTTCTTGTAAAGAACATCATCTTTGCTTTGTCTTACTTTGTTATGCTAATTATTGCTATTCTGATCAGATGAAGCGCCATCTGTAGGACATTTTTTGAACTTTTGTATTTTTTTGGTTCTAATAAACCCCCTTGTCATTCCAAGCATGTGTCAATTTGCACATCTCTATCTACATTATTCCGTGATTTATTCAGTTTTCAAATTTATACTGCCTTTTTGATCACCCAGTACTGCAGTCACCAGGGAGTAGTGGTGGAAGAAAAGTGGCGTAACAAAGTACAATCAAGTTGAACTTTATGTGGCATGACAAACGTTGTATCTGGTAAGTTGTACCGCTGAAAACGGGGAGTTTACACATGCAACTGCAGTATGTCAATAGCTGTGGTGACACTTTCGTTGCGTGTGTGAACCCTGCTTAAGATAAGCAATAGGCAAAGAACAAACTAGTAGAATTACATATGCAGTCACCAGTGTGAGAACTGAATTACAAACAAAGCGTTTCTAGTGATGGAACAAACGCCCAAACGAAAGTAAGAGCACTAAATTCAGATAAAGTAGGAAACGAAGGGACGGTGACAATTCAGGGCGAAATTCATGGACATGATATCACCGAAGTCATCAGAAGAAACTCTAGTGTAAAGATATTTAGCTTTATTACATCTGAGGCTGTGTCAGTTGAAATGTTGAAGATTTCAAAATCCTCGGAAATAAGCTGTTTGAATTCGAATGATATTGTGTTAATAGTGGGTTCAAATGACAGACAAAAACAAAGCACATATGGCTGTTAAAGTTATAAAAGACTGTATAGAAAACCTAAGACACACTATTGCGATAATAATAAACTTTCTGCAACATCCGAATTTCCTATCATGGTCGCGTGTTAATCCAGAAATCTGCGTCGCAAACCTGCAATTAAAAAATGAGTGGCAGAAACTTTAAAATGAAGAAATTGTCGACATAAGTCGCTTTGGATGCAGATTTCATACCAATCTACTTAGGAAAACAGTTATTCGCAACGAAAATAATCTCTGTGATGGACGACTGAAAACTATAAACACTCACAAGGTAGTTTGTAAGTAGTTGCTGATTACGCAACGGGTAACAAGAAGTAAGACGAAAACATTGATAAAACCATACCCAGTGCGTACTGAATGACTCCATGCAGTTAATGTCAACACCACCAAAAGGACATTTTCTGACGGGGGGCGAGCAAAGAAAGACAATACACAAGATCCACAACCAACGTACAAGTGACTCCTGGAAAGACAACATTATCAATAGCAGCAATAAAAAAACTCAGACCGAAAAGCTTCACAGAAGAAACAATAGCGACAGCACCAGAAAGCACCCAGCGAATGGGCCTGAGACCCATGATTTACACAGAAAAACCATCATCTACATCTACATCTACGTAATTACTCTGCTATGCACAACAAAGTGCCTGCCAGAGGGTTCAATGAATCACTTTCAAGCTGTCTCTCTACCGTTCCACTCTCGAACGGCACGCGGGAAAAACGAGCACTTAAATTTTTCTGTGCGAGCCCTGATTTCTCTTATTTTATCGTGATGATCATTTCTCCCTGTGTAGGTGGGTGCCAACAAAATGTTTTCGGAATCGGAGGAGAAAACTGGTGATTGAAATTTCGTGAGAAGATCCCGTCGCAACGAAAAACGCCTTTGTTTTAATGATTGCCATTCCAATTCACGTATCATGTCTGTGACACTATCTCCCCTATTTCGCGATAATACAAAACGAGCTGCCCTTTTTTGTACTTTTTCGATGTCATCCGTCAGTCCCATCTGATGCGGATCCAATACCGCACAGCATTACTCCAGAATATGGCGGACAAGCGTGTTGTAAACAGTCTCTTTAGTAGACCTGTTGCAGCTTCTAAGTGTTCTGCCAATGAATCGCAGTCTTTGGTTTGCTCTACCCACAATATTATCTATGTGATCGTTCCAATTTAGGTTATTTGTAATTGTTATCGCTAAGTGTTTAGTTGAATGCACAGCCTTCAGATTTGTGTGACTTATCGCATAATTGAAATTTAGCTGATTTCTTTTAGTACTCATGTGAAGAACTTCACACTTTTCCTTCTTCAGGGTCAATTGTCACTTTTCGCACCATACAGCTATCTTATCTAAATCAATTTGCAAGTCGTTTTGATCATCTGATGACTTTACAAGAAGATAATGAAAGCATCATCTGCAAACAATCTAAGACGGCTACTCAGATTGTCTCCTATGTCGTTAATATAGATCAGGAAAAATAGAGGACCTATAGCACTTCCTTCGGGAACGACGGACATTACTTCTGTTTTACTCGATGACTTTCCGTCTATTACTACGAACTGTGACCTTTCTGGCAGGAAATCACGAATCCAGTCGTACAACTGAGGCGATACTCCGTAGGCACGCAGTTTGGTTAGAAGACGCTTGTGAGCAGCGGTGTCGAAAGCCTTCTGGAAATCTAAAAATATAGAATCAATTTGACATCCCCTATCGATAGCACTTATTACTCCATGAGTATAAAGAGTTAGTTGTGTTTCACAAGAACGATATTTTCTGAAACCGTGCTGACTATGTGTCAATAAATCGTTTTCTTCGAGGTACTTCATAATGTTCGAATATAGTATACGTTCCAAAACCCTACTGCAAATCGACGTTAGTGATATAGGCCTGTAATTCAGCGTTTTAATCCTACTTCCCTTTTTGGGTATTGGTGTGACTTGAGTAATTTTCCAGTCTTTAGGTTCAAAAAAATGTTCAAATGAAATCTTATGGGACTCAACGGCTAAGGTCATCAGTCCCTAAGCTTACACATTACTTAATCTAAATTATCCTAAGGACAAACACACGCACCCATGCCCGAGGGAGGACTCTAACCTATGCCGGGACCAGCCACACAGTCCATGACTGCAGCGCCTGAGACCGCTCGGCTAATCCCGCGCAGCAGTCTTTAGGTACGGATCTTACTGTGAGCGAGTGGTTGTATATAATTGCTAAATATAGAGCTATTATATCAACATACTCTGAGACGAACCTGACTAGTATACAATCTGGACCGGAGGCCTTGCCTTTATTAAGTGGTTTAAGCTGCTTCCCGTTACACCGAGGATATCTACTTCTATGTTTCTCATCTTGGCAGTTGTTCTTGATTGGAATTCAGGAATATTTACTCCGTCGTCTTTGGTGAAGGAGTTTCGGAAAACCGTGTTTAATAACTCTGCTTTAGTGGCACTGTCATCAGTGACTTCACCGTTGATTGCGTCTTGCCACTGGTGTGCTTTACGTATGACCAGAATCTCTTTGGGTTTCCTGCCAGATTTCGAGACAGAATTTCGTTGTGGAAATTATTACAAGCATCTCGCATTGAAGTACGCGCCATATTTCGAACTTCTGTAAAACTTTGCCAATCATGGGGATTTTGCGTTCTTTTAAATTAGGCATGCTTTTTTGTTGCTTCTGCAACAACGATCTGACACGTTTTGTGTACCATGGGGAATCAGTACCATCACTTATTAATTTATGTGGTATATATCTCTCAATTGCTGTCGATACTGTCTCTTCGAAAACATTCTGCAACATTTTTACACTTACATGATCAGATCGGAAGGAGTGAAGATTGCCTCTTAAAAAGGCGTTAAGAGCATTTTTATCAGCTTTTTTAAATGGATATACTTTGCGTTTCTTTTTGATGGTAGTAGGTGTTACGGTATTCAGCCTAGCAGCAACTGCCTTGTGGTCGCTAATCCCTGTATTCGTCACAATACTCATTATTTGTCCAGGATCATTTGTTGCTAAAAGGTCAAGTATGCTTTCCTAATCATTTACGCTTCCAGTGGGCTCATGAACTAATTGTTCAAAATAATTTTCTGAGAAAGCATTCAGTACAATTTCGGATGACGTTTTATGCCTGCCGCCGGCTTTAAACGTGTAATTTTTCCAGCATATCGAGGGTAGATTGAAGTCACCACAGACTATAATTGTATGAGCGGGGTACTTATCTGAAATGAGACTCAAGTTTTCTTTTAACTGTTCAGCAACTATATCTTCTGAGTCGGGAGATCGGTAAAACGATCCAACACTAAAGCGGCAAGCATCCAAAGAATGAGAGACTAAGAAGAGCCACAATACAAGATGAGAAATTTGTATGATATAGTCGCAGAATGGGGAGAGATCCATCCCATACGTAAGTAACATGGCCCAGCCCAATAGTTATCAGTCTCATTATCTGTACAAGAAGTCTCTCTTCTCCATAAAGAATTGGTCCTTAAGTGTGCTGAAAGAAACAACATCCAGTTCAGTGGTACCAAATACTAGGTTAAGTACTTACTGTGTTACAATGCAGCATTAGAAGTAAGATACTATAGTTGGAACATTATTGTTGAATGCTAGCTAGCCACTTATATGTCTCTTATTGTCTGTGTAGAGCTCTACCTTGGGAAGCAAGGAGAGGATGTTGGTTAGTGGTTGGTATGCTCGTTCTAAAACACAAACTGCACGCAATTATTAACTGGGTTCTTTCAAATGGTTCAAATGGCCCTAAGCACTATGGGACTTAACATCTGAGGTCATCAGTCCCCTAGACTTAGTACTACTTAAACCTAACCAACCTAAGGACATCATCACGCGCATCCATGCCCGAGGCACGATTCGAACCTGCGACCGAAGCAGCAGCACTATTCCGGACTGAAGCGGCCGGCAACTGGGTTCTTTATTCATAAACAAAGAGCTACTTTACTTAAGCTTCCATGTGCTGTGGTACAAGCTTTCCTACATAGACCACTTTAGCCTCAATTCTGGTGAAGTAGAAGTCCGCTACTTTCACTAGCCTATAACGTTGCTATGTGCTGCCTGTCTCTGTGCTAGGGGCTAAGACTGCGGCTCCGATTCGGTGACACGCTGGATCTCACAAGGCGGGACAAAAATGTCTCTGAGCACTATGCGACTTAACTTCTCAGGTCATCAGTCCCCTAGAACGTAGAACTACTTAAACCTAACTAACCTAAGGACATCACGCACATGCATGCCCAAGGCAGGATTCGAACGTCCGACCGTAGCGGTCGCGCGGTTCCAGACTGTAGCGCCTAGAACCACTCGGTCACCCCGGCCAGCCAAGGTGGGACAAACTCGTACTAACTGAAAGAACTGCCCCTCCGATTTGTGGCGGCAAGGCTACATGCTGGCGGCCAAGAGGGCGTTGGCGGTACGTTTCCAGCAAGTCTGTCGTTGGCCTCGATCTTCTTGTGACCTCTATGCCACATGCTGTGCAGGCGCCAGCTTACACCAGCACGTTCCTCCCCTACGAAATGCCGCACCATTGTCGCGTAGTGAGGCTGCGAACGACAATGGAGAGGGAGGCAGGACACTGGACGTTAAGATGGGCTGGAAGCCGTGACTGGAGGATGGCGTATTCCCGACCATACTTCGCCATCTGGCTTTCGAGGCAAGAGAAACATCCTCCAGAAAATTGCTGCCAGGGCGCACGTCCAGGAGTGAGGGCACGTGGTGCGGCGATGACGGCGACAGCGACGGCGGGTCCTGGTCCACGGTGTCAGCGATGGGGGATGGCAGGGGCGAGGGCAAATCGTTCATCAGCTCCTCCTGGGCTGCCCTGGTGGCAACCAGCGGGCGGCTGCAAAGGCCGCGCGGTCCTGTGAAGTCGTGACTCTGGGGGAAGAAGAGCGGCAGAATCAGGGGGGCAAACGATATGCGCGAATTTGGTTCTTGTGGCGTCGCTGCAAACCATCGGGGCCTGCAAGTAAGGGGGGTACATACGACGTGTGGCTAGAAAAAAACGGGACTAGTACTGGTGAAACAATAAAACGAATGCAATAAGGCTGAAAGTCGCGTGGCCTGTCACGTGACTCTCGCTCCGCCTACTGCTCGAGTTTCATCTGCCTCCTGCACTCAGTCTGCCCGTGGCGTCTGTTTTAAGTAGTTGACGTTTTGTCTGTGCGTCGGAAAATGTTGAGTGTACAGAAAGAACAGCGTGTTAACATCAAATTTTGTTTCAAACTAGGAAAATCTGCAAGTGAAACGTTTGTAATGTTACAACAAGTGTACGGCGATGATTGTTTATCGCGAACACAAGTGTTTGAGGGGTTTAAACGATTTAAAGATGGCCGCGAAGACACCAGTGATGACACTCGCACTGACAGACCATTGTCAGCAAAAACTGATGCAAACATTGCAAAAATCGGTAAACTTGTTCGACAAGATCGCCGTTTAACAATCAGAGCAGTGTCTGAGTTAACAGGAGTTGACGGCGATCTTGTCGAACAAGTTTACCGATTTTTTCAATGTTTGCATCAGTTTTTGCTAACAATGGTCTGCCAGTGCGAGTGTCATCACTGGTGTCATCGCGGCCATCTTTAAATCTTTTAAACCACTCAAACACTGGTGTTCGCGATAAACAATCATCGCTGTACACTTGTTGTAACATTACAAACGTTTACTTGCAGATTTTCCTAGTTTGAAACAAAATTTGATGTTAACACGCTGTTCTTTCTGTACACTCAACATTTTCCGACGCACAGACAAAACGTCAACTACTTAAAACAGACGCCACGGGCAGACTGAGTGCAGGAGGCAGATGAAACTCGAACAGTAGGCGGAGCGAGAGTCACGTGACAGGCCACGCGACTTTCAGCCTTATTGCATTCGTTTTATTGTTTCACCAGTACTAGTCCGGTTTTTTTCTAGCCACACCTCGTATATCAGCCAATGCATTCCTGGATTACGCCTGTTTTCCAGCGCTTACGGTTGCCATAAAACCTGAAAAGAACAAGATCGCGCGGCGCAAAGCGATGCTCGCGGACCATTGGTGGCGCCGGCCGCTGCGGTGGGTGTAGCAAGTGTAGCAGCGTCCGATGGTGGCTGCCATGCAGAAGTTCCACCGGTGATGGTCCGTCTCGTGGGCGGGAGCGATAGGAAGTGACAAAGAGTTGCAGCGCCTGTGTAGGTGGGTAATGCGAAGCTTGGCCATCTGTTTGCTTGAAAGTGCGTACGAGGTGTTCTGCTTCTTTGTTGGACTGCGGGTGGAATGGAGAATTTGTTAGATGATGAATGTCATTGCGTTCACAAAACAACGTGAAGTGCGGTCCGTTGTCCGACACAAGTACGTCTGGCAAACTTTTTATGCAAAATATTGGGAACGACACTTGAATGGTGCTACATGGCTTCGTAGAGTTTCTAGGCACTGCAAATCTAAACTTGCTGAAAGTGTCTGCCGCTATGAGCCAACGAGTGTTCCAGAAGGGTCCTGCAAAGTCAATGTGCTCTAGTTGCCATGGCTATTCTGTCTTAGAACAAGTTGAGAATGTCTGTGGTGGAGCGGATTGGTATACCGCGCATGTGGGCCACTGTGCCGTCATTTGTTCATTGTGGGGGTCCATGCCATGCCAAGTACAGTGCCGGAGCACTAACTGTTTGGAAACCATGCCCAAAGGAGGACTCGAACCAACCGACAGGTGGAATCGCGCGAACCGTGACAAGGTTCGTCAGACAGCGCGGCTACCCAGCGCGAAGCTAATTGTTTAGTGCGAACAATTCCCCAATGGAGCAACCGCAACTCATCCTGTTGCAACACTTTGGGAATAAGCACACGAGATTTTCCATTGTCATTTTGAACTAGAATCACACTCTGTTGAACCGAAAAGCTATGCCGACGAGCAAAGGCGCTCATGTTGCCGAGCGGTTCTAGGCGCTACAGTCTGGAGCCGCGCGACCGCTACGGTCGCAGGCTCGAATCTTGCCTCGGGAATGGATGTGTGCTATGTCTTTAGGTTAGTTAGGTTTAAGTAGTTCTAAGTTCTAGGGGACTGATGACCTCAGTAGTTAAGTCCCATAGTGCTCAGAGCCATTTGAACCATTTTCGACGAGCAAAGTATCGACGCACAATTGAGTTCTGGATACTGTTCAATGAATGAGGCCAAGACGTGCGAATATAATGCAATAAAATCTTGAGGTCTGGGTCTGCTCCCATGGCCTGTCCAATTTTTCTGTAGTGCAACGGAAAAGATTCCAGCAATTCAGAGTCATGCGCATCGATTTGGCAACAAACTGCGGAAGGTGCGTCAATTTCATAGTCTGGGCCAATCGGAAGGCGGGATAGGGCGTCTGCATTGCCGTGCTTTGCCGTAGATCTGTACACAATTTCATACAGATACTGCAAAAACAACAAAGCAAAACGTTTTTATTTTTGAGCAGTGTGTGTAGGAACTGGCTCTAACGAATGAAACTAGGACAGCAGACTTGTGATCCGTCAATAAATAGAACTTCGGATCATACAGATAGTGATGGAATTTTGTGACACCATACACAATAGCGGGAGCCTCGTTTTCTATTTGAGAATAACTGCACTGAGATTGAGTTAACAACTTTGAGGCAAAAGTAATAGGTCTGTCTTGCGCACCAGTTATGTGCGAAAGCACAACGCCGATTCCGTAGGAAGAAGCGTCGACTTGCAAAACTAACGGCTTGACAGGGTCAAAATGCACTAAGCAAAGCATTTGAGTTTTTGAAAGGCGTCTTGACATTCTTTAGGCCACACAAAAGGTACTTTAGTGTGACACAAGTGATGCAGTGTAGCCACGATCTGAGCAGCATTCGGTATGAATCGAATGTACTTTGGTTAGTAGTGACTGCAGCTACATTTTTAGGAACTGGTAGGTCACGGGTTGCAAGCAAATGGGTTGGAGAGAGTGCACACCCTGTGTGTTTATCACATGACCTAAATACTGTAATTCAGTTTGAAAAAGTCACACTTTTCGAGACGACACTTGAGTCTTGCTTCTGACAACATTCTAAAAAGAGTACGCAAATGTGTTCCTCTGGTGTACGAACCTGAGACGACAAACTCGTCAAGGTAGTTTGAGCAAAATGGCACTTTTGCAGTCAGCTGTTCCAAATAACATTGAAAAATTGCGTGTGTGGAAGCACTGCCAAAGGGCAACCGCAAATACTTGAACAGTCCTCAGAGCGTATTTAGAAAAAATTTCTGTGATTCTTCATCCAATGGAATTCGCAAGTAGGCGTCACTCAAATCTGTTGGAAAAAGTAACGTCCTGCAGCAAGCCTGTCCACGAGTTCCTCAGGGCGAGGGAACGGAGGAATGTCAACTCCTGTCTGTGGGTTCACTGTAGATTTGAAATCAACACGAACGCGAGAGCGACCAGAAGGCTTAGGCAACAAAATTAGTTGACTTGGCCATTGACTAGCTTGAATGGGAGCAATTACACCATTATCTCGCAATTCTTTTAATTCACTGGCCACTTTGTCTCGTAAAGCAAATAGAATGGGACGGGGCCGGAAAAATTTACGCTGTGCATTGTCTTTCAATGGAACATGCGCTACAAAGTTATTAGCTTTTCCCATTCCTTCTGAAAATAGTTCAGGAATTTTTTTAATCAGGCTAGTGATACTGTCTTTTGGATCACAAGCTGATATGGAAAGTACATTGTCATGGATGACAAGGCCAAACAAATCAGAGGCATCTAAACCGAAAATCTTCTCACTGCCTCTTGACTTCAACATAGTAAAAGTCACTGTCCTAGGTTGAGATTTGTAAGTGGCTGGCAAACTACACTGGCCAAGCACTGGAATTTCCTGTGCGTTGTAAACAGTGAACTGCTTGCTAGATTGAGAAAGGCGTAGTGAAGCTAACTGTTCGTATGTGACACAATTAAGGAAAGTGACTGATGCACCTGCGTGTAACTGAAAGTTCACACGACGGCCTGCAATTCGCAGTGAGACAAATAGTTTGTTAAACGTCATTGCACAGCACTAGGGCGAGAAGGAGACACAACTTTAATGTTACTTTTGTCAGAACCTGTTGTTGGTTTGAAAAACAATGTTTACTGCATGTGCACGAGCCTGTTTTCCCTTGGAGCGTGAAAAATTGTCGTTTTTGTGCCGTTGCAAACCAACTGCTTAGACATGTCCTTTCTTTCCATGCGTGTAACACATTGCGTTGCGTGATGGGCAGTCCTGTCGTTTATGGCGAGCAAAACATCTAGGGCAAGACCACTAAGTTGACAGGTCTGTTTACATGTTTACGTGACAGTCCGTGCGGCTGTGTACGCGCTCGCTGTTGTGACTGCTTTGGGCGGTCGCGAGCAAGGGGCGACTCGAGCCGACAAATCTGGGCATGGTCAAATTATCGGTCGCTATGGCACCCGAATCACATTGCTCTAAGATCTGCAACACTTGAGGAAGTGGTGGATCAGAATACTTTAGGATCTGTTCTCGTATTCTACTATGGGGGACAATGAATGTTATAGCATCCCTAATCATTAAGTCACACCCTCCCGGATGATGCCCTCTCTCCCTCCATTTATCCTTCCTATCAACTCTGATCCTCAACCCCCCCTCCTTTCCTCCGTCCTTTCCCTGGGCTCCCTCTTCCTCCCCCCTTCCATCCTGTGTTTTCTCCCCGCCTATCATCTCCTTTCTCTCCCCCCTCCCCCCCCCGAATCCTTTTGTACTCCCCTCCTCTGCCTTCCCCAATCCCTGGCCCATCTGCTCAGCACCCCCCACCCTTCTTATGGATCCTCCTCTTCCATTGGCTCCTTTCCCCCCTCCCCCTTCACTTTTCCTCTCCTTCCACCCCCCCCTTTTTTTCCCCGTCATCTGACCAGTTTCCCCCCACCTGCTCTCGGGTGTGGTATGTCGTATTTGTGCCGACTTTTAGCGCAGTGTTTAAGTAAGTGTTCGGTGTTGTGCGTCCTTCCACAGTGTTGCGAACAGAAATCATGCTGTCGCTGGGTGTGCTTTTTATATCTCTTGCGAACAGAACCCAGACTGTCGCCGTGTTTTTTTTAATTGTCTGTCTATTGTTTCTCTGCTTCCTGTGTGTTTTATTAGCTTCATCAACCCTGTGTTTTATGTTTTACGCTCCAGAATTTTCTGCCATTTTTACCTTTAAGTCACCGATTTTATCGCCAACTGTTATTATTTTTTATCTTCATCTTTCTAAAACAAATTCTGTAGGCTGAAGAGCGGCGTAATAAGCTGCTGCCAGCCCGACCCCTTTAGGGGGAATCGAAACCCAATAAAGGAAAAAAAAAACATTAAGTCAATGTAAAAGTTACCAGAACTACACTTAAATTTACACTTCTTAGTCATGTCTGTTAATCTGTTCTGGCTTTTTCTACGAACGAAAATACTGATATCTGGCTGCAGCTGCATGGACCTGCTGGTCATAGTACTTATTTAATGCAGCGATTACTTCGTCATAACGGAGGCGCAGTTGGGAATAGTTTTTGTTTTAACCTGGACACTGGAGACCCTGCAATCGAAAGAAAGTATTGCACCTTCACAGTACCTTGAACGCGATGAACTGCACAATGAGCTTGGAACTGTGTCAGGTATTCGAGCCATTCCTCTTCCGGAATGATGGAATGCTGGTCGGCGGTACTTGCTGAGAGTGTCAGTTGGTCTGTTTGGCAGCCGCCGTAGCTTGTGCAGCCAGAAGTTGTCGCACTGTCGTCAGCAAGACACCAATTTGTTGGCCGTCTGCGGCTGAGGCGCGGTGGCAGGGGGAACGAGGTAGGCATGGTTTACACAAATACGTTCTAGCAAAAGAAAACAAAAAGCCTCTGAAAAGAGAAATTTGATTAATTCTGCGGCTCCCTCCTGAAAAACATGCAAGAACACAACTACGCATTAGCAACTAGAAATTACCAGCCCTGCAAACAAACACAAGGGAAGCAAGCAAGTTCTTCACTGAAGTTTTCTCGTCATCACTATTGAATCCTCGTCAACAGCTTTTATGTCTCTCGTTGCCTCTGAAGAGCTGAACCATGGGAAGCAAGCAGAGGATGTTGGTTGGTGGCCAGTAGCCTTGTTCTACAACACAAACTGCACACAGTTGTTAACTGGGTTCATTATACACTCCTGGAAATGGAAAAAAGAACACATTGACACCGGTGTGTCAGACCCACCATACTTGCTCCGGACACTGCGAGAGGACTGTACAAGCAATGATCACACGCACGGCACAGCGGACACACCAGGAACCGCGGTGTTGGCCGTCGAATGGCGCTAGCTGCGCAGCATTTGTGCACCGCCGCCGTCAGTGTCAGCCAGTTTGCCGTGGCATACGGAGCTCCATCGCAGTCTTTAACACTGGTAGCATGCCGCGACAGCGTGGACGTGAACCGTATGTGCAGTTGACGGACTTTGAGCGAGGGCGTATAGTGGGCATGCAGGAGGCCGGGTGGACGTACCGCCGAATTGCTCAACACGTGGGGCGTGAGGTCTCCACAGTACATCGATGTTGTCGCCAGTGGTCGGCGGAAGGTGCACGTGCCCGTCGACCTGGGACCGGACCGCAGCGACGCACGGATGCACGCCAAGACCGTAGGATCCTACGCAGTGCCGTAGGGGACCGCACCGCCACTTCCCAGCAAATTAGGGACACTGTTGCTCCTGGGGTATCGGCGAGGACCATTCGCAACCGTCTCCATGAAGCTGGGCTACGGTCCCGCACACCGTTAGGCCGTCTTCCGCTCACGCCCCAACATCGTGCAACCCGCCTCCAGTGGTGTCGCGACAGGCGTGAATGGAGGGACGAATGGAGACGTGTCGTCTTCAGCGATGAGAGTCGCTTCTGCCTTGGTGCCAATGATGGTCGTATGCGTGTTTGGCGCCGTGCAGGTGAGCGCCACAATCAGGACTGCATACGACCGAGGCACACAGGGCCAACACCCGGCATCATGGTGTGGGGAGCGATCTCCTACACTGGCCGTACACCACTGGTGATCGTCGAGGGGACACTGAATAGTGCACGGTACATCCAAACCGTCATCGAACCCATCGTTCTACCATTCCTAGACCGGCAAGGGAACTTGCTGTTCCAACAGGACAATGCACGTCCGCATGTATCCCGTGCCACCCAACGTGCTCTAGAAGGTGTAAGTCAACTACCCTGGCCAGCAAGATCTCCGGATCTGTCCCCCATTGAGCATGTTTGGGACTGGATGAAGCGTCGTCTCACGCGGTCTGCACGTCCAGCACGAACGCTGGTCCAACTGAGGCGCCAGGTGGAAATGGCATGGCAAGCTGTTCCACAGAACTACATCCAGCATCTCTACGATCGTCTCCATGGGAGAATAGCAACCTGCATTGCTGCGAAAGGTGGATATACACTGTACTAGTGCCGACATTGTGCATGCTCTGTTGCCTGTGTCTATGTGCCTGTGGTTCTGTCAGTGTGATCATGTGATGTATCTGACCCCAGGAATGTGTCAATAAAGTTTCCCCTTCCTGGGACAATGAATTCACGGTGTTCTTATTTCAATTTCCAGGAGTGTACATGAACAAAGAGCTACATTACTTAAACGTCCATGTGCTGTGGTACAAGCTCTCCTATATAGTCCATTTCAGCCTCACTGCTGGTGAAGTAGAAGTCCGCTATGTTCACTATAAGGTTGCTTTGTGCTGCCTGTCTCTGTGCTAGAGGCTAGGACTGCGGCTCCGATTCGGTGACACACTGGATCTCACAAGGTGGGACAAACTCGAATTAACTCGCACTAGCTGAACGAAATGGCCCACCAGTCTGCGGCGGCGATCCTAAATACTGACGGCTGAGAGGGCGTTGGCGGTGCATTCCCAGCAAGTCTGTCTTTGGCCTCGATCGATCTTCTTGTGACCTCTATGTCGCATGATGTGTTGGTGCCAGCTTAACCCAGCACAATTATTGTAGAAGACAGAACGTGGATGTAATCTGAACATCAGAATACTGGCTAACTGAAGTGGAAATATATTTTTTTGTTTCTCAGTGCTATGTTATTGCCAGTATAATGCCAATAAAACAGAAAAAAATGGATGAGTTGCAATTTTTACGAAAGAAGGTCTGAAATTCACAAAAGTTGGCGTAAGTTGATAGTGTTCCTAATTAGATTGTGAGTAGTTCAGTTGCATAAAGCTGGCAGACCAGAATATTATAGTTCTTAGTGTTCATAGGTCTCCAAAAAGAGCTGTAGAAATATTCTTCAACATTTTTGAGCTTATTTTCAGAAAAGTATTAAGGAAAAACTAAATATTGCTATCTTTGGTGACTATAGGATAGAAATGTCAAACTCTAACAAGCAAGTATCAAGACTGTTTTTCAGTATCTTAAGGCCACTAAATTTATTTTGTAAATACAAAAGCACTACTTGGAAAAAAGCCTGCTTAGATAATATTACTGTTAACTCGTTCAGTGAGATTTTTACTGTTGGTCATGAAGATGGTTGTTTTTCTGACCATGAACCACTACTCTCTACACTATACAGATAACTGTCTACTCATACAAATAACATTATCCTTGAAGAAGGTATAGTCACTTGGATGAGAGGTCAGGAAGATGTGGTTGTTAACTTGTCTGCTGATAGATTAAGTTACATAAAGTGTGATTTTATGTTTCAAAGACAGATTGAACAAACTAATGTTGAATCAATGTTTGGCTGATTCTTTAGAAAATATATTGAAGTGTGATGTACCTGTTCTCCACTAAAAACGACATTTCAAAGGCAAGCACAAAAGAAAGTACCGAAACTGATATAACAGAGAATTTGAAATCAGGATCTTTGATAGCCTCAGCTGGATCTGGGGCAGGATGTGTGACTGGGCCCAATATCCAAATACAATAATCTAATTTTGCTGTTATTTTAAAATATTTTTGACATGATTTGAGTGGAACACAATTTTGGGAATACTGGAGATACACAAAAAATACTCTTTGAATGTAATACAGAATAATTATAACTCTTTTTATAATTCCTTATTAACATTGAACATACATTCTCAAATGCAATTTATACAATGGTAGTATACATTGCATGAGATATTCCCATTGGAATTCGAGTTCACTGAACAGTTGTTCATGGTGCGAAAGGTTGAATTGTGTAGCATCAAGCCACCATCAACAGCACTAAGTTTGGTTGCATGTTGGATGCAGTGTTATCCTGTATTACAGAGTCCATGAACATTCAAGGAAATCATGTGAAGTTTTCAAATGCAGAGCAGAAAGTTTATACACAGATGTATAAGTGTAACTGTTCCTTATTTTTTTTGACATCACACAGAACATGAAAATAAACATGACTTATCAATAATACAATGTCCGCTACTGACTTATTTTCTATACAGAAGCCAGTGCTCATCACTCAGATTTTGAATACTTCAGTTTGAGTTGAAATTATTACCATGGAAACAATGAACTACTGAAGTAAGTTGGTTATTATAAAACACTGAATATCTTGAAATCTGAAACTTAAGTTTCTGGTATGTACAACATTCTTTTTCTACGAATGTGTGGAAAGATGGGCTTCCTAATTGCAGAACTGACACTTAAAGTTAAATTGCCTGTCTCCAGTACGCAATTTTTTCTGAGCACATTTTCTACATTCACATTACTCATTCCCACATATATTTTCAATGGGAAATAGAATAGATTGCGGTAGTTACAAATTTAAATAACGTTTATAAACGAATTCGCAATTTTCGTTATATTTAAGTAAAATAATACAAACAAAACCTTTTGAGAACATACTTGCATGATGTGCCATTGCTAAGATCATGTTCTGAATTTCACATTCGCTTTACAGTGAAGTCTTTACAGCACCTTTTTTTACAATATACCATTTCCTTTATCCTAGCACATGCTCAAGACAATGTATTACCACACAGTGTTTTATTAAGGACTATGTTTAACTTCATACCCTCTATTATTTCAAAAAACAAGAGGTACTTATGATACACCTTGTATAATGTTCTATTACAATCAGCATCATTGAGAATGTAGTAAAACAAAAACTAGTCGTAAATCAAGTCTCCAATTGCTTTGAAAGAACTAACACATAAATTGATGAATCATGAATGAATGTACAAAGGTTAAATATGAGAGATATCCAATAAGAAAGATTCCCTGTTAAAAAACATTACACACAATTTATTATGTTGTAATAATTTTAGTGGTAGTGTGCAATGCTTCTGTTACATTTCTGTTATCACCATATTTTTCCAAGCTTTTTGGTAACACAAAAAAGTTTATAAAAACCAGTGTTGTACCAGGTCAGGTCCTGTGCTCATAACCAGTTCTTCACTGTGAATGTGACTTTATCATCAGTATTACCTCCAAGACAACCTTTGTATTGGTCGAAAATATGAAAATCACTTGGAGGAAGACCTAATTTATATGGAAGATGTGTAAACACTTCACTGTTGAATCTTCTGAGATAAGTGTCAGCCCCACCTGTGTGTGCATGTGATGGACAGCTCCTATCAACACAGTTACCTGTCGTAGGTGCATACATAGGATCACTAAACACTGAGATTCTAATTAACAGAACTAAATTGCGATAAGTGATACGAAAAAGGTGAACGTCAAATCAATAAGATCTCAGCAAATTTAGACACAAGTGACAAACATGCAATATTAAATAAAATAAATGTCCCAAAAACATTTTTTTTCAGGAACATCCCTTGGAGAGTATGTGAACAAGATCCCAAAGATTTCAATTCCATAAAAAACTACATCTTTTGAACCACTATCATGTGCTGGTGCCCGTAACTCATTTGTAAGGTAACTGGATGTGGGGCTCTGTTAAATACATTAGAGTTCCGAATCTGGTGGGGGGATGTAGGTTACAGTTTGTTCTCTCTAGCAGAAAACCGCTGGTGCAGAAACATCGCGATACACAGTAATTATTCGGCTAGGGAGCAAACTTCTACAACACCTTCGTCTAAACATCCAAGTTAAATATTATATAATAGACTTCATCAGCGGTAAAATGTTAGCCTTGTCTAGAGAAATGTTTTGTTCAATGTTGGTATTACGTTGCTATGGCAACGAATTATCGATTTAGTTCATTGAAGAGTGAGGTTCTTGTGTTGTGTTTGTTGTTGACAGTTTGTGCGATGGATGACGTACGTTATTATGAAAATCCGTATGAGGATTACGTTGCTCATAGGGAAACTACTACGAAAATTGTATTAAATGGGGAGGTGAATGTTTTGTCTTTTATGTGCATTTGTTCCTAACGTTACTCTCCCTTGAATAAAAAAATAGTGGAAACAATTTTTGACTGTTTCAGATTCACCCCCAGTTACTCGACAAACTGCACTCGGCAACAAATTCTTTACTTGCCAAATTAGTGGCAAAGTTGGCTTCTGTCGACCAGAATGATTACTCCATTTATACTGGGACAACGGGGATAGCATTTTTATATTATCTGTTGAGTACAAAGCAGAGCAATCCAGAGTTTTTGAAGGTAAATTTGGTCCTGTGTGTGTGTGTGTGTGTGTGTGTGTGTGTGTGTGTGAGTGTGAGAGAGAGGGGGAGAGAGTGAGAGATTGCCGGTGTGGGGGGGGGGGGGGGGGAGGTAGAATGCTAACTGATGTGGATGTCACACAACCGGATTTCCTGCTTGTTATGTTAAACACAAGCGAAATATAGAGATTTAAATCAGTGTCAACAGTATCCTCCTTAATAGCAAGCAAACATCCATATTTGCAGTTTACAATTTTTTAGTATCTTGTTTTTATTTAATAGTAGGAACAAATAATGAAAGCACTGACTTTGGCCATTGTTTGTTCCAGACTTCGTGTTGCAATTGACTGCACACCGAAACATAACACTGTTTTTCGGATATCCCATGTTAGTGGCTAGCTAGACTGGTGCAAAACTTTTTATTTCATCAGTTTAAGTTCTGAGGAAAATAGCTACAAAACCTGTGATATTTTCTACGTTGATGCTTAAAAGTGTCATTAGAAGTACAGTTAGGCCTTTTTGAGCGATAATTACACTTAGTTTGATTACATTTAACCTTAAACTGTTATCGTGAAGTTATTGTTGCGCTACTGGTATGGTGGGTTCATGAGCTCCCCAACTTTTTTTTTCCAATATCGTGGAATATAATTACGCCCACGTAATATCGATGTCGTTTTAATAATTGCTAATATTTTAAGGTGAACTCACTTAAAAGAATTAGTAATTCCATGACCAGTCATCCAGACCATGATTCCCATTATCATATTGAGAACTGAGATTTTGCGTACTGCTTTTGTTGTTAATTACATGAACTTTTGCCAATTTTTATTGTTTTTTATGTTAGTAGTAATTGTAGAAAATGTGATGCAATGCTTTCCTTAAAACCAGACTGTGAAAATTTGAAAATTGGCGGCAGTTTGTAAATGAAAAAAAGTAAGTTGACAGTTTCTTACCTGAATATCGTTTATGACATCTGCCTTATGAAAAAATTAAGAATTGATCAATAATATATTGCAGATTAATTTTATTTTAGTTTATTGTTAAATATAAAAATTGAGCACTTGCTCCCATGAGAAAATCATTGACAAATGTAGAAAGTGATTTGCAAATAGTAAAGTTTCATCACAGCCAATCAGTTTTAAAGAAGTAATGGCATGAAAACAATTGTGAATATTGAGAACATTTCCATTTTGTCATTAACATAAATGAGTACAGCATTATACAAATTCAACAAAAATTGTAATATAAAGCAAAGCTATAAAATGTACATACCATACAATATATGAACATAACAATGACAACATCTGTCATACCTGAATTAACTTAGTGCAGTGACACACAAGGTTTTGTTTGTGGTACTTGAACACTGTTTCAAAATTCAATACTATGTCAACATTGCGGAAGATATTGATAGTGCAGTGTGTGTTAAAGTTTATTTTGAATTATACGTGGCTAGACACTTTTTAAGACGCACATTAAAATTCACTTTTCTTCCACCAACTTTGAAGAGTCTTTGCGTAGAGAGTAACACAGCCTGTTGCTGTGGTGATACCAACTTTACATAGAATGTGAGGGAATGGGACATCACAAACATCATTATCAGGCTAATAGAAGGATGGAGATGGCCCATGAGGGTGACGATTAATCTTTGTGGGTAATTCCATGTCAGTTCAAAGCAGGAAAGTGAAATTTTTCAACCTGACTATCTCAGATTTATATCAGATTTGGTGCATACAGTGATCCAGATAAGAGATGGAGAACGACCAATCTAGAGAGGTATATGACAGTTGTGAAGTAATATATAGGTCTGCAAAGTTTGGAAGTTGCGTGAAATTTGCATGCATCTGTCTCAACATGACTATAATCTGGTACAAATCAAGATATTGCAGTGGAACTTGGGTTACTGAAAAGCTATTGAGTAGAGCTTTATATTTATATACAACGCAGTGGATTTCTAAGAATTTTTATGTTCAACGTCATTGACCTTAACCTTTGACCTTAAATATCTCAAAATGGGTTAATGGAAGTGTCGGATTCCTCCCATCTGCTTTGACCTGTGACATAACTGTGTTGTGTTGTATGATGTCATTGAGGTGCAGTGTGTTAAAAATGGATTGTGTTTGCAATGGGCTTGTTGGAGTAATCAGTGACACATTCTATTGTGTGGTATTTGTTTCTAAATTGTTTGTAAGTGATGTTAATGTGGTATTGACCTTAGTGCTGCGTGTTACTCGATGTTGTGGGAGCTTGCTTATTAGTTGCCTTGGCGGTGTCGTTAGTTATTGGCTACCAATTTAAGTTTGGTTTTGAACTTGTTAGTTCTACGTGTTTTTTTATGGTTTTAAAGTTGTTATTTTTGGAGTTTTATTTGGTACTAACTGTGGATGTCACAACAAAGTTTACAAGTCACTGGTTGCTTGCTGCTATTGGCGAGAATATAGTCTATACAGTTAAAGTCCTTCAGTTATATGCTTGCTTAGTGGAATATGTGAGGTATCAACAGTTTGTGTAAATTATGATAATGAACCGAGTATCTGCTTCTCAATCCAAGTACAAGCGTATGCGACAAAGTTTTCAATGGGTTTCAGGTTTCAGTAATGGTTATTTTAGTTTTTGGGAGAATGGGAACGGGGGGGGGGGGGGCAGGTGGAAGTGCCTTGTATCATTTTCCATTGAGCTATATATGTCAAACATAATATTCCATTGCAGATTTTTTTGTGTTTTTTACTCTGTTTATTTTCGAGAATTTTGTGTTCATTATTTTTCGGTATTGTTTGTTGTATAATGGTGCCAGTCTTACTGTCCCCACCAAGACCCTCTACTTTACACCCAATTAGCTTCAGTTTATTGGTGAAGTGAAATTCTGTGCACTGTTAAATATTTTTGTGTATGGTAGTATTTAGTGACTTTGTGATTGTTAATGAGTTTGTGGTTGCCATATTGTATACACTGGGAATAAGTGTGTCCACCATCTTGATAACTTCATGGGTCAAAGCAGACGGGTGGAATCACTGTATTGTCCTCGTGCCCAAAAGTTTATTTTGTCAGCATCAGTACACATCAAAATACAGAAGGCAGCACATGAATATGAAACACAAATTATTAAAAAGTGCAATTCATAAGTAATATAGTACAAAAATATGGTTCTATAATATTTTAGTGGTATTATGAACCATTTACAATGTAGCTTGACTGAAAAGCTAATAAAACAAGGTAAAATCTCAGTTCACGCGTCCCAGTTAAATTGTTAATGTCCTATAGATATGATACAGGCAGACTGTATATCTGTTTTGACTGTACCTTTGTTAATAGGTATTACACAGTGAAGCTTCTGGGTATCTGGGATAGTCATTTATTCTTGAAATGCTATGTCACCTTGGCAGTGCCTTCATTGTGATGGGATCTAGATGTATAGTGGAAGACCCATGAAGGAATATTTTCTTTGCACCGTTGAAATAATTGTGGTGTCAAAATCTGGTTTTCATGAGGTCACCTGAGGCAATTGCGACCAATCTCTTTACAGTCCCTACAACCCCATCACAATTTCCTTTATAATGTGCTGTAGGGGAGGCGGGAAATGCCATTCAGCTATAACATCACAAACTTTGTGATGGCAAGACAGATTCTTGAAAATCTTTTGTCCTTTTTTTGCATTGGGCAGCATATCCACCAGAAAAGTAATAAATTATATTTTGGAGTCAGAAAGTGATGAAACTGTGCCGGAAAGAACTCTCTCTCTCTCTCTCTCTCTCTCTCTCTCTCTCTCTCTCTCTCTCTGTCTGTATCATGCTGAAGCCATCAGATATTTCCATATATGATATATGAAACATGGTGTATTGCATTAGTAGTTGCGTCTCGGTGATAAGCAACAAACGGGTGAATTGTAAAGTGTGGATTGTTCTAATGAAATCCCTGAACTTCGCCCTGAATGGTGAATGAGTAATTCCCCACAAAACCTCAGACAACAAGAAATTCTCTTACTTTGAGCTCTTATTTAGTGATTTTAAAGAACTGTGACTGCTGCTGGGTGATACATGAGTATAGTAGGAGCTGTTGTAAACTTGATGCAAACGCCTCAATGTAATCATCTATGGATTTTGTTACAGTCTCTAGAACTACCCTGCCTGTTGTTATCCAACACTTATATGTAATTTCATCAATGCAGTTCATACCAAACAGATAATCAGTCAGTCTTGTCATACTTGAATGAAGGGACGTGAACCTAACAAGGGGATCTCACCATCGTGCGCGCGCGCACACACACACACACACACACACACACACACACACACACATTTTATGGTAAGACGGCCCGTCAAAAACTGAAAACAGGAAGAAGGTGTCCTGAATTGTGAAAAAAAAATATCGAAACAATGAAAGGTCAAAGGATAAGACGTTCAATATAGGGCAGCATTGAATAGCAATGGCGTCATGGTGTTGTTGGTCCATCACATGGGCGACCCGTGTTCAACTCTCTCTTGTGCCCGTTATTTTTATCTATTTTTTTTTTTTTTTTCCAGAACATTGTGAACTGTTTATCTGGTCATTGAAATGTTTCTCTGTCTGGAACCTTGTCAGTTGTCATACTATTCACTGGTTATAGCGTGCAAGTAATGTGGTAAGAATATGTTACCATCACAAGTAAACATGATGAATAGTGAGAGCAGGCGAGATGCCACATAGACGTCTCACAGAAATAAAAACAACAAATAGATGGGTGTGAGCTGTGTTTATTTGTTTGCAGCTTATGAGACAAATTATTATGTTTTCATCATTTCCTTGAGAATCATCATATTCAAATTAATGTGAACACCTAAATCGGACAAGGAGGCATAGCTCACTCATTTACCAGGCGTACAAATTAGGTGTGTTGGTAAGAGATTCCTACCGTATGACATGTATTGCTACTAATGCCGTGTATGACATACCATGTGTGTTTTCTGTTGGAGGATTTGGTTGACTTGTCACCTTGTCATCGAACATTTGTGGTTCCCATTCGAAAGCCAGTTCCTTTCAGCTGTGAATAAAGTAGTTGTGCAGAATCAAATGTCATTATAGCTCCATTCCTTATACCTTGCTGTTGCAAATGAACCCAGATTCGTATACAGCTGCCCTATATTGTACTTCCTATCATTTGAACATTCACTGTTTCTATTTAGCTTTTTTTTTCCCCACAGCTCAGTACACCTCCTTCCTGTTTTCATGCTTGATCTGGGTTCATTTTTTGATGGGCTATCAACTGAGCCATTTTACCATGAAATGTGAGGGGGTGTGATGGAAAGTTTCCCATGTAAGAAACATGCTGCAAATGCAAGATTGCTTGTAACGAATGCTACAGTGCTTGTATTATGGTAATGTGCATTCTTCACCCTTCTCTAGTTCTTTCACTTTACACCCTACAACCCTTAACTTAAAATTCTGGTGTGAGTCACACAAATAAACATGGGTGCCACTGATATTGGCAAGAACAGTGCTTTGGTCATGATTCACAAAATTTTGAGAATTCACTATTTACTCTGGGTATGTATCTTTGAAATATGCGTATAATTTCTTAAGATTGTGCAACCCCAGCTGCTTCTGCTTATGTACTCTAATTCCATTTTCTTTCACAGACTTAGTCTTTTCTTCCTAGCATCACATGGCTCACATTCTGATCACAGTAAAAACCATGTACACCATAATAATAGGCCTAATAATAAAGATTTTATTGTCTTTAGGTCATTACAGCAATTGACAACGTCAAATGAAGGTACAATTTATAATACAGTGTGATAAGGTATTGACTACTGAAATATTTTAGCTTGTATTACAATAAATGTACAGGGGGTCATCTGTTGGATTACTGCATTTTACAGTTGAAGAATTCATTGATATCATAGAATGGGTGGGCAATAAACCATTCATGCAGTCTTTCTTTGAATGTATGTTCAGGAAGATCCTTTATAGCATGTGGCAGCTTATTAAATAGTTTGTGCCCTGTGATTTCATAGCTATTTATTGATTTTGATAACCTGTGGTAAGGCGTGTATATGTGTTTGATGCTTCTGGTGTTGTAACAATGTACATTTTCTCTACGTTTCACATCTTGTAGGTTCTTCGTCGTAAAGATTAAGACATTGTATATATAGAGGTTTATTACTGTCATAATTTTTTGTTTAGTAAATAAGGGTTTCCAGTGAGCCTTATGTGAAGAATTTGTAATTATACTAATGGCTTTCTTCTGCAATAATAGGATGTCATAGGATATTATACTTTGGAAAAATGCAAAATAAGATGATCTGATGTATGTTTCAGGTACACAATTTCTGAGTTGTCTTAATAAATAAATTACATGTTGGCCCCAGGATAACTTTTCACCTAAATAAATTCCCAGGAATTTAACAGAACTAGGGTCATCAGATAGTGACTTGTCTCTTAAGAGTGAAGATTATCTGCTGAGTTTTCTTTTCATTTAGCAGGAAACCATTTTCTCTGAACCAATATGCTGTGTGAGTGTATTTTCAGAACAGGTTTTAAGATCATTAAGATTGTTACTGCTATGAAGAAAAGTTGTATCATCTGCATACAATACAGTGGTGGATCTATAAACAAGGGGAGGTCATTGATCATTATCCAAAACAGGAAGGGTCCCAGTACAGATCCCTGAGGCACACCTACTTTAACATTTTCTATGTTTGACATTTCCTTACCAACGCACGCTACCTGTTTACGTTTGTTGATATAAGCTTTTAATAGTCTGAGACGGTTTCCTTTGATACTGTAGAATTCTAGTTTCTCTAGTAGTGGCATGTGCTCGACACAGTCGAAGGCCTTGCTTAGGTCACAGAATGAGACCTGAGCAAAGCCTTTGTTCTCAAAAACTTTGAGGATGTTACTGACTACCATGTTGATTGCATCAATGGTCAACAGATTCTTCCTAAACCCGTATTGTGTATTCCTAGATTTTCAAAGTGAGATGATAATTGTTGGTACATGATGCATTCTATTACCTTGGAGAATGCGGGCACTATTGAAATAGGCCTGTAACTAGATGGAGAGTCTTTATCTCCCTTTCTGTCTACTGGGACGATCCTGGACAGTTTTAACTCATCAGGAAAATATCCCTCAAGTAAGCACTTGTTTATGCAATGGGTTAAAGGGTACAGAATGCAATCACACACTTTTTTTAGCAGGTTGCATGATATGCCATATATATCTAAGCTATCAGATGATTCAGTAGTTTTATGGCACCTTGTACAAATCTAGGTGATACTTCAGAGAAAGTTAGCATGCTTGTATTTAGTGACTGTCTACCCCAATTTTGGGAGAGTAACTCTGATGGACTAATGTCTGGTTTGATAATTGCGTCTCCTATTTCTTTCACTGAATTAATAAAAAACTCATTGAGTGTTTGAGGTGGGATATTAATTTTGTCTTTTTTAATATCTGTGGCAGCACTGTTAATTACTTTCCAAGCAGTTTTGCATTTTATTGGTGTAATTATGTATGCTGTTGGCATTGTAGGTTTTTTTGGCTTGCAGGATGGCTTTTTTGTATTCATTCCTGCATGCCACATAGGCTGATTTGGCATAGTCAGGCTTCATACTATTGTATATGTTGTACAGTAACAAAACTTGTTTCTTTAGATCTGTCAGCTGTTTAGTGTACCATATATTTTGTCTGTTATGAGATCTGGATTTGTGGCTGCTGTCCATTATTTTGATTTTCTTTATGGGAATACTATGGTTAAACAGGGTCAAGAATGCATTAAAAAATCTATCAAATATTTTGGCGGCAGGTCATTACTTGATGTGTAATGTCCATCGACACTACAATGGCCAAACCAGTCTCTGTCAGCAAGGGAATTATGAAATGTGTTAATTTTATCCTCAGTTACGGGTCTGGTAATCACAACTGTTGGGACAGGTCTGTTTGCATTGCTCCTATTGAGGGGAATTTTACTTGCATAATTTAGAGATATGGAGTCATGGTCAGAGAATGGGAACACTAAAACTTCGCATGTGTTTTCAGTGGTCTTGAAGTTTACAAAGATGTTATCTAAATGTGCTTTGTTTCTTGTGGGCCTGTTATTGACATGATGTAAATTGTTTTGTCTTCGTAAGTTTTCCAGTTCTGCAACACTACCCTTACATTTAGTAACATCAAAATCAGCATTCAAATCCCCTCCTATTGCAATATCATAGTGTAGCCATTTAATATTACTTAATTCACTCAGTAGCATGTCCATTTTTACTAAAAATATGTTAATACATCCCTTTGGTGATCTGTACTCGGATACTGCTATTAGCTTATGACTATTAATGATTATACCCGTAACTTCAAAGTACTGTTCATCACACAAGGAATTTAGGTCTAGTTTGGGTATCGTACAATTGAGTGACTGGTTGGAATAAATTGCCACACCACCTCTAATGTGCTCTTTCCTACAGTAGCTATTTACTATACTAAAATTGTCAAAATTGGTAACTGCAAGTTCATTCTCATTAGCCCAGTGTTCACTCAGACAAAAAATATCAAACTGGTTATCAAGACCAAACTCATTTATGATAAGTTCTTTATCTTTCAGTCCTTGAATGTTAAGGTAACATATTTTAAGATCCACACTCTTATTGCTTACACAATGAAGACTATGGTGATTGGTTTTCAAACCTTTTACAAGGCTTATCTTTTGGATTTTTGCCTCTTGTTGCCTTTTACTAAAAAATTGTTCAATTGGAGTGGTATCACATCTACTATTGTATGCCTACTCTTCCCTCCTTGTGATGATATTGTAGATGAAGCTGCTACTACAGGAATTGATAGAACTGCTGTTATGGTGTGTGGAGGCACTGTTGTGGCATCTGGTGACTGAGGAGATAGGGTTGTTGCTTCTTCTTCTGCTGCTGTTGAATCTTGCTGATGAAGTGTGATAGGTACTGCTGCTGCTGCTGCTGCTGCTGCTGTAAGCATTGTTGTGGCAACTGGTGACAGTGAAGATTTGGATGTTGCTTCATCTTCTGCTGCTGTTGAATCCTGTAGATGGAGTGTGGTAGGTACTGCTGCTGCAGTGTTTGTTATGTGTGTAGGTACAATTGCTGCTTCTACCTCTACTGCTGGTATAGAAGTAACCATTTCTTCAGGCTCTGCTTGCGTCAAGCAAGGAACTGGAAGTGCAGCAATTACTTCTTGGTTGTCAGATGCTTTTCAGTATCATGCTGATGTTTTGGCACAGAATCTTCTTGCCTCTGTTATTAAGGTGCATGCCATGTCTCGTGTAACAGTCTCTTTGCAAGGAGTCCATACTTATAAAATACGCATTTTGGTAGGCCCTGCAAATCTTTGAGTATTGCCTGTTTGCTTTTATGATTTCCACGTTCACACATTACCATTCTGAAAGGTCATGCCTATGTGGAATTCCGACTACAAAAACTGATTTCTCTTCTGTTGAATTTAGTATTGCCTTAAGGTTTCGTGTTGCACTGTGGAGATCGTTTTTATATACATTATTGGCCCCAGCTATGACGACAGTATGACGATCATTTTCAATTTCTATGTTTCTAATGAGTTCTTGGATGGGTGCACCTGGTTTGACAATACTAGTTGCTTGTATACAATGACTGTAACATAGTATTTTTGCAATTTCACATCCATGGCTATCAGAATATTTTCACTTTGAGTTTGTCTTCATGTTTATTGCCGAAGTTTCTGCTCGTGTGCTTGTCACTATATAGATTCGGTGTGTTGTCGCCACAGTTTTCCATGGATTCCACATTTATATCTGAATCTAGTGCATGAAAACGGTTTTTTGTTACCACAGGAATTCTACAGTCGCTGGGTTTCACACGACCAACCCTTTTTGGCTTAGTAAACATTTGTTGCCTTGTTGTTTCTGCCTTTAGGCCTATATCCACTTCAGAGCACTCGTTTATTGTAGTTAGGACACTGAAACTGCTTTTATTGCCGCGGTTCGTTCCATTCGTTGTATTTATCGCCTTTTCGCTTCTTTCTTCCGTGATCATGCTAGTCCTGTGCTCCTAGTTCCATGTTTTACTTGCTTTGGCGATCGGGATATTACATGCCTTTTTCAGTTCGGCATTTTCATTTTCTAAACGCACAATGTCCGCCTTAGTACATCTACAATTAATTGCAGGCTTGATACACGTTCATTTAGCGTCACTATTTCACTGTTATAATTTACGTATGTTCCATTTTTCACGACACAACTATAACTTTTGTTCACTTTCTCTCTATAAACAGCTATACCGGATGCCATGTTTCACAGTAGCAGTTTTCTCACACACTGTATTACCTGGATTTGGATATGTTGTGCTATTAACTGTTTTGCTCTTTGAGCTATGTAATCCAAAGTGGAAAATTCTTTCATGGTTTTTCTTATGCTCCAGCACTTTGGAAGTACTGTCTAAATTTGTATTTTGTTACATGTAGTCCAACCTTTTTCAATTTTTGGTTTAGGTACTTTCTCTCACTCTGAAGCATCTTTTTCTTCACAGGAGATTTGCCTAAATACTGATGGCTGGTCTTTGAAGAGCCAAGTACCAGATGCAGTACTGTTTCATATTCACTTAATTTTTATCTGGAAGTACCTAGCATAGCTGAAGCAACACCTGCAGGAATTGATGGGTTTTGCAATATTTGCTTCCTACATTTGCTGCAAATTTTTCCACCTATCAATACATTAGAACACCTTTTTACCTTTCGTTCCTGAACATTCCTAGATTTCCACTGTATTCTTGTATGACCTTCTTCTTTAAATGTATTGCAACAATACAGTTTTGACTTGAAACACCTTTTTTACAAACTACTCCTAAATACTGGAGCAACTGTACACTGCAGATTGAATACACCCACGACTTCAAGCTGATGATGATTGGTTGAAACAAAAGTCTCCCTGATTGGCTGTTCACAGCAAGAATGTTCTCCAATTCATCAGAATATATTGCTGCTTACTGCATTTTCTAGTCTAGTGATGTAGATGAATTAAATTTTTAGGCATGATGCTTTTGGTGTATCATCTTGATATTTACTGTATGTATAGTAACACATTTGAGTAGTTCTGTATATATTCTTCAAAAAAATTGAAGATGGCATGTTCGGAGCTACATGAGGTCAAAGATTAAGGTCAGTGGCCATGAACATGAAGAGTCATAGAAACTCGTCTTGTATCAGATCAGCATAAAGTTCTACTCATTAGCTTTTCAAGTATACTAGTTTCATTGCTTCTTCTGGGTTAGAACCAGAATTACAGTCATTTATGTTGGGACAGATGCTTGTAAATTTCACAAATTTCCTAACTTTGCAGACCTATAACATTCTTCACAGTTGTCATATACCTCTGCAAACTGGCAGTTTTCAATGAGTACTGCATTGACTTAGCATGAAATTATCCCCTGTAACATCATCTTTTCACCATTCACTTTCTCAACAATTCCCAAATACCAAAAAGAGTAGTACACACTTGGAACATAGCAGTTGGCTTGCACAGAACATTCTAGCATTAGCAGCGGAAGTGCAGAGAAATTGTGCACAGTGTTAAAATCTCTATCACAGCTTATCCTTTTTGCTCCAATCTCGGTTGGCAACAGTGGTATAATGTTGTACATAGATCGTGTTCCAGGAACTGTTTTCGCACTCACAAAGTGGGGAAAAAGAAATTTTCTAACTTGTATCATTGCATCTTTTGAAACAGAGAGAACTGAAATTCCTTGCGGGCTCTCCTGGCAGAATTCAAATACCTGTGATGCTGTAGGCATTTGATCTTTATTGGGTCTTTGCAATCTTCTTTTTGTCACAAGTCTTTTAACAGTACCCACAATACCACTGCAGGGGGATTTTTCATGGCTGGTTGCAAAAAGAAAAAGAAACAAACACCACCTGCATGTTACATTAAAATTCTGTTCATTGTAACATTTTTGAATTTCTTACAATGTTTGTAATATGCAACACATTCATCATTGATATATTAAGCAGAAGCAAGTGGAATTCCAGGAAGTTCAACTTTAAAACGTTCAGTATAAACTTCTGAGTCTGGTACATCTGGGGCACATCATCCCTGTGCTTCATCCTGAACAAGAAAATTGAAATTTTCACTGAAATCCATCAACATTAGCACTGATCCTTCATTGACTGTTTCCTTCTCCATTTTCAGACAATCAGATGTGATTGAGAAATAAGAGTTTGGAGTAAGTTTTTGAATTTTCTTAATTAGTGTCACAGCATTTTGATAGGGTGGTTATTTGAACACCTAGTCATTATAACAGCTGATACTCATTTACTATACTGAACTATTTCACCAGGATCATAGTCTTCTATTTCATTTTATAAGTGTATATAATAGAGGGAATCTTTCCACGTGGGAAAAATATATCTAAAAAACAAAGATGATGAGACTTACCAAACAAAAGTGCTGGCAGGTGGATAGACACACAAACATACACACATACATACAAATGCTTTGAACATCTCTACAGTGAATGTTGCTCATACATGTATATGCCCTCTGTGAAAGATTAGCCTGGATGCCAAACGTATGGAATGGAGGTTATTGTGGATAGCATAATGTGCATTATAGCGTAGCCTGCCTATAGTGTTTTCTTAACCTCATTGGATACAGACAATGTTGCTGCATCAACTATCATTTTCTTTTGGCTTCATTTGTGTCAACTACAAAACAGACCGGTTGTTTATGTGTGTAAGAAGTTGTTGTTATGTCTTAATGTTTGAATAAAGGTAACAGTAACAGAAAGATATACACAAGGTACCCCAGATGTAAAGTGGATATAATTTGATGCTTTAACTGTGGAAAAGGGGGAGGGTGGGGTGGGGGGTGTCATTTGCCGCGAACGTGGCTCAAACATCAGCAAGTATGTATATCCATTCCCCATGGCATTGCCTCATCTCACTTAGCTAATGGGACTGCTCCAGCACTGCACAGAAGTCGTACTACCTATTCTTGGCCACGTTGGACGTAGTTACAGCATTGCCAGAGCCTCGTTTTTTAAACTGCATTTCTATTAAACTTATTGGTGGGAATAGGTTTTGCTAAATACACTTTTGTCTTGGATTAGGATGACGAATCTCCTGCCGACCTCCAAGTGCGACATTTCTTTTCTTTGCTCTGTATATTTTATGTATACATACTTTTTTATTAGTGTGGTTCTCTTGGAATGCTCTTATACATTTCAAGTATCATCTCTAATATTGCATACTTTTTTGTTTGTGAAGTAATAGAGAATCTTTGAGTTGCTCTCTTGATTATGTTGTTTCACCTGTGTCAGATGGTCTTGCTAGTAAAAGCTTTCATTCATGGGCAGCATTCTAAAGAGTCTGACTGACCCTGGTAATACTACTGTTCATAATCACTTGCACTACATTGTATTTAGCCATACTTCCTCCCAGGGCAGAAAGTGTTATCGTCATCGTCATCATCATCATCATCATCATCATCATCATCATCGTTGTCGTCATACAGTTCCAGTTTCCTGGGTATTATTAATGAATCTGTTCCGCCTTCTTTTGTCTACATATAATCTGTACGCCATCTATTATTCTTTCTATGTTAGTGAGGTCTTCCTCAAACTCATGTCCAGCCAACGGGTTCTGTCTCTTCCTGTTGGGCTTTTTCCTTCCAGCTCTCCTTCCAAATTTATTGGGGCTGTTCTTGCAGTTTCCAACCTCATTACATACCTGTTCACTGTAGTCTGGACGTGCTGGTATTCATCCTAGTCTTCTAGATGGTAGGTCTAAAGAATTTCATTTATGATGCTCTGATGCTGGAGTTTTGATGACACTCTTCTTTTTAAGGGTGCATGCTTTGATACCATAGGTCAATAATGGCACAAAATAGCTGTTGAACATCATTAATTTTGCTTTTTCTGGAATCTTGTCATCCCATAAAACAGTTCTCATTTGTTGTTAGGATTCAGCACCCTTTTTCACACATGACAATCTTCTGTCTAATCATTGTGTTTGTCAACAATGTAAGGAAAAGGTAGCAGATTGCTGCTTACCGTAAAGATGACATGTTAAGTTGCAGAGATGCAACTAAAAGAAACTTCCTGGCAGATTAAAACTGTGTGCCAGACTGAGACTCGAACTCGGGACCTTTGCCTTTCGCAGGCAAATGCTCTACCATCTGAGCTACCCAAGCACCATTCACAACCCGTCCTCACAGCTTCAATTCCGCCAGTGCCTCGTCTCCTGCCTTCCCAACATCACAGAAGATCTTCTGTGAACCTTACAGAACTAGCACTCCTGGAAGAAAGGATATTGCGGAGACATGGCTTAGTCACAGTCGAGTTCGAGTCTCGGACTGGCACGCATTTTTAATCTGCCAGGAAGTTTCATATCAGTGCACACTCCACTGCAGAGTGAAAATTTCATTCTGACAACTAAAAGACATTTACACATTAGCTTTTGGCCACAGCCTTCATCAGAAAAAAACACATGACATTCACTCACACAAGCAAGCACACCTCACACATACATGACCACCGTCTCTGGCGGCTCAGACCAGAATGCGACTGTCACGTAGAATGACAGCAGCAATTTGGTAGGGGCAGGGGAGGGGAAGGGATAGTAGTAAACGGGTGGGGGGAGAGAAGAGCACTGTCTGGCAGTGTGTGCATGGACTAGACTGCCAACCAGTGCAGTGTCAGGAGGCTGTGGGGCAGGGAGGTGGAGAGGCTGTCGGAGAGGGAGACAGGGAGTGAAAAAGAAGAGGAGCAGGTAAAGATGGGTGGGTGCATTGGCAGAGAGGGGCATACGAAGAGGGTAGGATGAAAGAATAGGAAGGAGGCAACAGGACAGTGGGTGGATGGGGGGGGGGGGGGACAGTATGTTGTTATTGGTTGAGGCCAGGATAATTTCGCTACCTATCAGCTGGTGCCCATGTGTGTTTTGTTGTGGTTGTGCTTTCAAGCAAATCATGCCTGTTGATTACAAAGAAGGCACACTGAAATTTATAGATGATTACAGACAAAGTAAAGTCTCATGGAACTCTGCTTCTGTAGATTATTTGAACAAAAATTTGAGGGCTAATGCATTGACTACCAATTATGGGCACACACAGTTCGAATTAAAAATAAGATAAAAATGTCTCCATTCATGTTTCTATAAAGAAAGTGGCGAGTCTCAGAGTAGAAAAAATTTATGAAAAAAGCATGTGAGTGAGAACTACGGGCAAATATTTGTGCTTTGAAGACTTAATAACACAGAAATTGAGAAACCTGAAACTGAACAACTGAAAAAGGTAGCACAGATGGAGATCCTCAATAAATTACTAGAAACTACAAATTTGGAAAACATGACCTCCATTGGAGTGGATTGTGGGATCTAGGACATTTGTGAACTTTTTGAGTGTGATGATGCTAATCTATATTATTTTTTTTTAAATATAACTATTATGTGTAGAAAATAAAATACAAATTATGTAATGAGTGTGGGCTATTTTCACACAATTGCTAAGAAAATCTCTTAAGTTTTCCAGTTTCAGGATTAATCACTGAAATCCTTGGTTTTCAAATGCAAAATAAATACATCGTATATGTGTTGTCAGATACCAGTCAACTAAGAGTTAATGGCAGCCTTATAGCTGCAGAAATTATGTTGCATACAACAATATTTTGCAGCAACATTTACCCATAGTAGCATTTGTGTTTTCTGTTGTCTTTAATCACAATAAATTCAGCAACAACTGTCAAGCAAAGAAGTGGATGCATCGGGGATTGCTCAAAGAGTTAGATAACTTGTTGACACAAGAGTGTGCATGTGTACAGTATGTTCATTACACTAGTTTTTGTTTGTGCACTTTTGTTCTAATGCATCTGGGCTTGTACACAAGGGAAGAGACATTCTGTTACTAAGTTGTGGATATACCTACAACAGATGGTTGCGATTCTGATCCCAGTGGACATGTAACAAATGATGAGATGAGTCATCTGATACAGCTGCATATACAAAAATTTTGGCATATATTGTGTATCAAGTCAGAATAGTAGCTGCTGCACAATCTTGCACTTTGCAAGAACATAGGTATATCAGTTCTTGTATGGAGTCTTTAAACAAGATTTATTTATTTCTTTATTCGTTCATTCATTCATTCATAGCTGGAATTTTGAAACCCACTGCCTTGTATGTTGAAATATCTTGTATTGTTCACAGAATTTCAGGAATCCGCGATATAATTTGTTTAATTATATTAAACAGTGCAGCAGCTAATGATTAGAAACACAAAATACCATACATTAACCAAAATAACTACTTTACAATAATAAATTGGCATTGGCATTTAGTTTCTACCCTGTGGTACCCCTGTTCTATATTAGATCATTATTTGAACCCTTCATGCTAAAAATGATAATTTACTCTTTGTCTCTGAGGCACAAAATATTTAAGGACAACACCGCATAGAAACAGAGGGAAAAAAATACACAGTTTGCATATTTGTGTTTCTCACTTTTCCATCATTTTGGAGGTAATGTGTGACATTCTTACCTGTGGCATTTGATTTACATCTATACTCCGAAAGCCACCGTATAGTGTATGGCGAAGGATATTTTGGGTGTCCGTCGTATTCGCAATTCCATGTTTGTTATTCACTAATGGCACATTCTGAAAAAAAGAATTTGGGGCCATCTTCCTAAGCCCTTATCAACAGCTAGTTGCTTACAAGAGAGTTATCATAGAAGCCAACCAGTGAAGAGCTGGGTCGTACCTTCTCTTTTGTTCGCCGTTGTTGTATTGGTCTGCAAACGACAGTTATGTCTGCTAACATAATTGTGATTAGTTTTTGTCATGTATTTTATTTCTTACTAGGCCTGAACGTATAAAATAAATGGCAGTTTACATGCCGGAATGATTAACTAACAAAAATTTAAAACGAATGATCGGCACCCACATAACTTCACAGACTCCGGATTTCTGCACCCAACTTCAGTCCCCCCCCCCCCCCCCCCTCCCCCACACCTGATCCTGGACTCTTAATCTTTTGTTGAGCATTTTAAGTATAACTACAGTGAAATCTTCATGAAAGAACATATTATGTAAAGAAAATCAGTACCTGCACGACTACGACAAAGCACATATGAATACTTGACAACCAGAGAGTAACAGTAACAACAAGGAGTAAAGAATGTGCTGTCGATGTCAATTCACGTATCCTAACACATCCCTCATTTTTCGAATATTCGGCATAGCTTTAACAAAAACACTATTCTTCATAAATGTGAAAAAAGTAGTTTTATATTAATACATTTTCAGCATTAATAATATTGATACTATCCCTTTAATTATATTTAGAATACAATTGTTGTGTAGACACTGCTTTAAATTTCAGTAGTGAATAATATGTTTGTAATCTTGTGATATGGGTGCCACAAACAGTGCTGAACCATAAAAAAAATTTTGATGGTGTTGAGCCACAATAATTGCATTACTTTTTAAAAGAATAAAATGCCCTCTGACTACGATTACAGTATTAATCTTCTATATATAAGCCGAAATCTGGATAGTACAAAAGATAAATGTAGTAATATACAGTCAAATTGCGGTTTACTCTTTTAAAAAAGTACTGAACCGTGTTTATTAAAAGTAAAACAAACAGACAGTGTCTTGCAGAAGGTGGAATATCTCACCAATGTAGAAATCAGTTTCATGGTAACTCATGGTTTGATGATGATGGGTATAATAGTAGACTAAAGTTCTAGATATATTCTAAATATGAAGGCCTACTTTTAAAATATAACCTGTGTGTGGTATAACCATTACTTCAAAACTTTGCACCCTTTCTCCAGGCAGACATGCAAAGTCAGTGTATGGTGGGTGTTGAAATATTGCCTGAAGGATCAAGTAGGTAAATCAAATGTCTCAAAAATGAGATTGACAGGAAGTGCAAAATGGCTAAGCAGGGATGGCTAGAGGACAAATGTAAGGATGTAGAGGCTTATCTCACTAGGGGTAGATAGATACTGCCTACAGGAAAGTTAGAGAGACCTTTGGAGAAAAGAGAACCACTTGTATGAATATCAAGAGCTCAAATGGAAACCCAGTTCTAAGCAAAGAAGGGAAAGCAGAAAGGTGGAAGGAGTATATAGAGGGTCTATACAAGGGCGATGTACTTGAGGGCAATGTTACAGAAATATAAGAGGATGTAGATGAAGATGAAATGGGAGATATCATATTGCCTGAAGGGTTTGATAGAGCACTGAAAGACCTGAGTCGAGACAGGGCCCCCGGAGTAGACAACATTCCATTAGAACTACTGACAGCCTTGGGAGAGCCGGTCCTGACAAAACTCCACCATATGATGAGCAAAATGTATGAGACAGGCGAAATACCCTCAGACTTCAAGAAGAATATAATAAATAATTCCAATCCCAAAGAAAGCAGGCGTTGACAGGTGTGAAAATTACTGAACTATGAGATTAATAAGTCACAGCTGCAAAATACTAACGCGAATTCTTTACAGGCGAATGGAAAAACTGGTAGAAGCCAACCTCAGGGAAGATCAGTTTGGATTCCGTAGAAATATGGGAACACATGAGGCAATACTGACCCTACAACTTATTTTAGAAGCTAGATTAAGAAAAGGCAAACCTACGTTTCTAGCATTTGTAGACTTAGAGAAATCTTTTGACAATGTTGACTGGAATACTCTCTTTCAAATTCTGAAGGTGGCAGGTGTAAAATACAGGGAGCGAAAGGCTATTCACAATTTGTACAGAAAGCAGATGGCAGTTATAAGAGTCGAGGGGCACGAAAGGGAAGCAGTGGTTGGGAAGGGAGTGAGACAGGGTTGTAGCCTCTCTCCGATGTTGTTCAATCTGTAATATTGAGCAAGCAGTAAAAGAAACAAAAGAAAAATTCGGAGTAGGTATTAAAATCCATGGAGAAGAAATAAAAACTTTGAGATTTGCCGATGACATTGTAATTCTGTCAGAGACAGCAAAGGACTTGGAAGAGCAGTTGAACGGAATGGACAGTGTCTTGAAAGGAGGATATAAGATGAACATCAACAAAAGCAAAACGAGGATAATGGAATGTAGTCAAAGTGAGTGCTGCTGAGGGAATTAGATTGGGAAATGAGACACTTAAAGTAGTAAAGGAGTTTTGCCATTTGGGGAGCAATATAACTGATGATGGTCGCAGTAGAGAGGATATAAAATGTAGACTGCCAATGGCAAGGAAAGCGTTTCTGAAGAAGAGAAATTTGTTTACATCAAGTATAGATTTAAGAGTCAGGAAGTCATTTCTGAAAGTATTTGTGTGGAGTGTAGCCATCTATGGAAGTGAAACATGGACGATAAATAGTTTGGACAAGAAGAGAATAGAAGCTTTCGAAATGTGGTGCTACAGAAGAATGCTGAAGATTAGATGGGTAGATCACATAACTAATGAGGAGGTGTTGAATAGGATTGGGGAGAAGAGAAGTTTGTGGCACAACTTGACCAGAAGAAGGGATCGGTTGGTAGGACATGTTCTGAGACATCAAGGGATCACAAATTTAGCATTGGAGGGCAGCGTGGAGGGTAAAAATCGTAGAGGGAGACCAAGAGATGAATACACTAAGCAGATTCAGAAGGATGTAGGCTGCAGTACATACTGGGAGATGAAGAAGCTTGCACAGGATAGAGTAGCATGGAGAGCTGCATCAAACCCGTCTCAGGACTGAAGACCACAACGACAACAACAACAACAGTAATCAGTCTGATAAGTGATGAATATGATAATGAATTGTCATTAACACCAGCAGCAGATGTCAAGCGTTGAATGTAAGTGCACATTTCTGTTGAAATTTAAGGGTTTGCAGCTTTGATGTATCAACATTGACATTAAAATTCTGTATTCAAATGTATAGTGTTATGATTTTGTTCTTTTCTTTCGTAGTAATCAATCTGACTATCGATTAACACAATAATGATGTTGAGACTCTGCCAGAAAAGCAATAGAATGTTGGAGTTTGTTTCTCTTACTGCTAGGGGATAGGTGTGGAACTGTAGTTCTATTCTCCCTAGTTTTGTTGCAATGTTTCATGCATCAATAAAGTTATCATCAACTTGGTAATGTGAATGGAGTTAATGTTAGATGATGGATATAATTTCATACTGAAGCAAGCAGCTGGTCTCTGATCCGGTTTGCTGAAAAGCAGCACTACAATATATTTAAAAGTTAGAATTCTGTAATCACTTACAAATGTTAAACCAGTTAGATAAGTTTCATGGAGTGTGATTATGAATGCTTGGAAGTTTTTCATCAAACAAATTGTGTATATTCTGTGACTGAATGCAGGTAATTTCACCTGAAAGACTTGTGCTGTAAAATTAGTAACTATGTTGTTCTCTTATATTACTAGTTGTTAGATGCGGACTTGTAGTTTCAAAACACATTAGAACTAAAATAAAAATATCAGATGAATTATTAACTCATTTCAAAGTTACTTCCTTCCTGTTTGATTGCATTCAACTTAACCTAATGAACCCACTTTGTTTGCTTTTTTATCAGGGTGGACCCCTCCTGCTGGGCTTGACTGCTATTTTACAGTGAGCTCAGACACATTCTCATTCAGGGTGAACACTTGCAGTGTCATTCAGTTTCTGAGGTATGCTTGCCAGTGAGTTGATGATGAGACTATACTGTCTCAAAATTGATTGTGCTTGAGTGAAAATGTCCAAATATGCCATACAGCCACAAAGAAAGGTTAAGATTGCCACTAGAATAAATTCATCAGCAGTAGGGAGTGATAACAGGATTACTCTGCCACTGATCCTGGTTGGTTGCCTTACCCTTACAAACATTGGATGCTGCCCTTGTGATGGTGCAAACACCACTCAGCAATGCCCCAGACGCAGGAACAAACATGAAATGTCTTGTCTGTTCCTACCTTCATATTACACAATTCTTTGGGAAGTAATTGATCCACTGGAGCATGTGCAGACAAGCGAAATACTTTACACAATTGTCTAGTAGGAGCTGCTCCCTTCAACCACCACCATTCTAGGGGAATGACACCATATTGTAACACTTCAGTGATTATTTTCAACTACAATCACATCTTGAAATTAATTCTATTATGTTACTAATCTATGATATTTTATATATAAATCAGAAGTGACATCATTAATCAGTCAGTCAATATTGGCAAAATTGTCCTCACCAGGTCTGGAACATAGAGCCTTGAGTATAAAAGCCAGGATTGAGGTGTGCTCCAAAGGGTACATTTTGATTTCCTAGGCTGCAAAGGCAAGGGGAAAGGATAATGGGGTGCCCTTAGGTCAGAGGAAAAGGCCACCATAAGTCAACTGTCAGTCCAAAAACCCTATTACTTCCACAAACGTACTTTAATTCCTGCGTAGCTCACACCATCGGAGTACTTAGCTCAGCGAGTGACTTCGGCTAAGTACTCTTCTAATGTGACCGCAAATTCTGAGTACTTAGTCTACTGCTTAGATCAGCAAAATAAGCAAGAGAGTGAGAAGAACAGTTTATATTCATTTGACTTAGTGGATGGTTCTTCATTAGGTGTCTGCACATCCATGCAAGTTTGCATAGGTTTCTGAACTTCTTAAAATTGACTTAATAGTATGCAGACAGGCACAATTAAAAGACACTCACATATAGCTTTCGGCCACAGCCTTTGTCAGTAACACACACACACACACACACACAAAAAAAAGCAAGCACATCTCACAGACGCACAACCGCCAACTCCAGCTATGTGTGAGTGTCTTTTAATTGTGCCTATCTGCAACTTGACGCGTCTTCTTTACCACAAGTAGCAATCCGTCTTTTCCTCCAGTGTTGATATTCCTAATTGGAGTTTCCATTGTTTGACTTAATAGTATGTCAGATACATTTTCAGCTATTTGTTGTTATGCCGAAAATCATCAGTAATGAAATATGGCTTCCTCCTATGTCAGACATCTATGGGAATAAGGTTTCAGTTAAAATTATTTTAGAGTGAAGGCATCATTCCTCATTAAAACCCACCACACATCTACTATTTTTTAAATCTTGATTTATTTGACACTGTCTTATACTACGACTATACTACTGTCTTCACTGTTCCTCTCATTTACTGCTTTGTTTTATATGCTTAAAACATTACAATTAATCAATTGTTAATAATAGATCGCTTGCCATCTAGAACTCACTTCTGCAGTGGATAGGAGCTTATAAGAGTTCTGTCTAAAAAGTATCTGACCTTTGATTTTCCTGTGCAAAATAGAGACGATAGCGCAGCACCACTGTACACAGCAGTAAAGGAAGAGACCTATACGCACACGTGTGAATTTCGTTCCCGCCTTCCGGTGCGTGAGTCGCTGCCTGTCGGTCGCTGAGTGAGGTGCTACTCAACACGTTCGTCAGATTACCGATTCTCCCAAGATGACTGAACGTGTTGAGTAAAGATACTGCATCAAATTTTGTCAAAAGCTTGGTGATTCTCAAAGCAAAACAATTCGTAAGACTCAGCAGGTGTTTGGAGAAGGTGCGATGGGTGTGTCACAAATTAAAGATTGGTTCAACCAATTCAAAAAATGACCTCACATCTGCGGAGAGTGACCAGCATTCTGGCAGGCTCCAAACTGCTCAGAGTGCAGCTGTTGTTGAGAGGGTGCAAAATTTGGTGATGGCAGATCATCGTTTGACCATGCGGGAGATCGCCCAAGAGGTTGGAGTGAGTAAAGATTCTGCACCTGCCATTTTGCATGATGATTTGAATATGCACCGAGTGGCTGTGAATTTCGTGCCTAAGTTGTTGCCGGAACAAAAAGACCTCTGTTAAAACGTTGCACAGGACCTTCTAGACACCACCAACAGTGATCCTGGGTTTCGGAATACAGTGATAATTGGAGAAGGGTCATGGGTGTAGGAGTACGACCCAGAAACAAAAAGACAGTCTTTGCAATGGAAGTGTCCCGAGGCTCCAAGGCCGAAGAAAGTGCGGCAGCTGCGAAGCAAAATCAAGGTGATGCTGACTGTCTTCTTTGATGTCCGTGGAATTGTGCATCACGAATACACACCGGAATGACAAACACTGACAAAGGAGTAATACCAAGATGTTGTCCGGCGACTCCGCGATGCAGTTTGGTGCAAAAGACCAGACATGTGGAAGGCAAAAAACTGGCAACTGCCCATGACAGTGCCCCCACACATTCATCCCACTTGATCCAAAATTTCTTGGCCAAACATGGAATTACAGCCATTCGCCAACCTTCCTGTTCTCCAGACATGGTTCCTTGCGACTTCTAGTTGTTTCCAGAATTGAAGACGCTTCTGAAAGGATCCCATTTTGAGAGTAGAGAAGAGAGAATGTGGAACATGACGACGGAGCTGAACACCATTCCAAAAGAAGACTTCCAGAGGTGTTTCCAGCAGTGGAAGGATCGGTGGGCTAAGTGTGTGCAAGCACAAGGGGCCTACTTTGAAGGGGATTAGGGTCCCAACCCCATCAGGTATTTGAAATATTTTTTCTGGCCAAAGGTCAGATACTTTTTAGACAGGCCTCGTATTATAGCATGCTTGTCAGTGATAGCATCATGACACAAATGGAAATACCATATGGTCAGAGCCTTTTCTATTATGGTGGCACATTCTATATGATTAGTTGGAATCGGAAGTACAAAAATCATTCAGTGCAATAAAATAAAATTAGGTGGAGTCTAAAATACACAAATAATCGAATATAATGAATTAATCTGTGTGTTCCAATTAGCTTTTTTTCTGATTGTATATTTGATTCAAAGATGATGTGTCAGCACCGAGGAGTTAGACATACAATTGTGTTAAGCCTGAAAAATGACAGTGCACTGAGGAAGAATCTACAGGACCAAAATATAAGATACATGCGTATCTTGTGTTGTAGCTAATCTCAAATCATTAGTGAAGTAAAGGTATTTTTCACTTTATGAGGAGCATTGTGTGAATTCAGTTAGGTTATCTGTGAAAATAGTTTTCATATCTCAAGGTCAAATTCAGAATATATTTACAGAATTGGACATTGAGGAAGTGAAGACATAAAGGATCCATCAATAAACAGCATTATATGTAATCCTGAATCCAGAATTTCTGTTACTTCTGGCATTGGAAGACCCAGTATGACCAATGGTACACCAACAATTTTCCTTTGAGTCAACAAGGATTTGTCAGTTAAACATTTTGATGTCAACAATTCAAATGCTACAAGTTACAGTTTCATTTGGAATTACTTGTTAATTTCTGCAATGGTTAACACTTTTGCTCTTTAACAAATTGGATACAGTGATATAACAATCTGTTTTTCGTACCATGTATTTTATTTTGTATTTTTTTGGAATAAAATAACCTCACTCTACAGCATTTGTTTTACTTTCCTTAATATATTCCTCTGAGAAGTAATATGAAATCCAAAACTTTGAAAAGAAAGACGGGTGTGGTTACCTTATACACCCTAAAAAATATGTTCAAAATTTTCTGTTGCCAAATAAAAAAAATAAAAAAACAACAATTTACAACTTATTCCTTGCTGGTGTGGCCTCTCTGATAATGTTGTGTGATCTTTGAAATGAAGGTACTGTATTTTTCAGCAATGAGCAGATTGTGCCCATTCTTAGAAACAATTAATACATTATTCTACTTTATACAGACACTTATTTGGCTAACATAAATGGTGAGCTGAGGTTTATAACAAGTGACTCAGCTGTTGTAAACAGATCACCAAGGTAAACTGCAAACATACAGCGTGGATGGCTATTAAGGCAGAACATTTCATAGCAGACAGTTATTTGAATGTTCCATGGGTCATACTTGCATGTCTCACAACAACATGAAATGAGTCAATTTTACAATTATAGTAAGCCTTCAATGGAAAATTTGGCAACCTGCTGAGAACTTGCAGGCTGTACTAAATTTTTCTTCCTAGGTTGATAAACACACACACACACACACACACACACACACACAATGTAATATGAAAAGGATCCTGTAACAATTTGGTGATATGTAATTAAAGAAAAGAGTTAAAGTTGTACTGATGGTGTCGGAACATGGTTCGAATTAAATTGAGTAAGACAGTGTTTTATACCAAAGACATTGTGTGTTGTCGAAGTTCACAGTGTGATTTTTTAAAAGCTACTGATTAAACTCGCCTATCACACCATTTTGACCTACGTAGTTTGAACACCTTAAGAAATGCAGGTTTAGCTATTGCTGTTAAAGTGTATATATTGGTGTATGATAATTGGGGAAAATGAACAAGGAGGAGGAACAGCAGATAGTTGATGCAAAGCTGAATTCTTGGGAACAAAAGACAGACAGTCACAGATCAAGATATCGTGTAGATGCTGTACTTCTTGACTCCAGAGAAGTGCTTGACTCTGTATCAAACCAACCTTTATAAACAAAATTATTATTGTATGGAGTATCAAACAAAATTTGTGTCTGAGTTGAGGATTCTTTTGTATGCAGGACGTAGCATGTTATCTCAGATGGAAAGTCATAGACAGAAGTAGAAGTAACTTCAGGTATGCCTCAGGGAAGTGTGTTGGGACCCTTGTTAATGTTTTGGTGTGGTGAACAATATTTATAGCAACCTCAGACTTTGAATTGTGCACTTCACTAAACAAAAGAGCCTTATGTACTGTTATTAACATCAGTGATTCACAGTTAGAATTAGTTCTCTCATACAAATACTTAGGTGTAACTATTTCTAAGTTCAGTTGTAGGCAGGGCAGTTGGCAGGCTTCATATCATTGTCTTTTTTCAGTTCAGCTATCTCGTGAAAGTTTACTTGCAAAATTTCAATACCAGTTTTAAGAGATATTCATCAGCCCCCTACTTATTGCTCCCATAGAGGCCATGAAGACAAAGTTAACTAACTACGTCATGCCCAGAGCATTTAAGCATTTGTTCTTCCCACACTCCATGTGCAAATGGAACACAAAAAAATCCTAACTTGTGGTACCATGCCAGTACTGTGTCATGCACTTCACAGAGTATGTATGTAGATGTGAATGAACTGATTCAAATGTTTAGTGGCAAGTCAGATAAGTTTGTAAGTGGCATAAATGTTTTTATGAAGACCAGGAGACAGTGATGACAGTAACTGAAACAAACCTGAACATTACATCTGTCCCTAAGTAAAGAAAAGAAGATAATAAGTTGACATATTGGGTGACAGGTGAAACACTAAACATCTACCAAACAGTGCTTCTGTAGGTATTGTACGACAATTTGAATAAGCAGGGGTTGTGCACGTGATTTTTCTGACAAGTGAGCATATGGACTGTTGTCAAGTTGAGTCTTGCTAAGAACTTGTTGTCATGATCAGTGTTGTCCATGTCTGATCATGATAAGAACTTTTTAGGTGAATCTATTGGTGATAAGACTTGTTTATCCACAGTGCGAAAGGAGGAAAAAAAAAATCGGAATTCTAGAGGTGTCATTGAAACGCCTCCCAGATTGAAAAAAACTCATTTTAAAAAATCAGATGTGAAGAATTGATAGTGGTTTTTGAAAGCAGTAGTGTCATTTCCAAAAAGTTTGTGTCCAGATAGAAAAGTTGATAAGGAATTATATCCAGAAGTGTTGAAAAGTTGTTTAGCTCCAGTCCAACAAATTTGATGGGGCCTCTTTATATTTTGTGGACATTTCCTGTTGTGTGACAACACTCCGACTTATTTGGCAACAACAAATCGCAGAATTGAAAGTGCATGTGAAGGGCACAAGAATTGTCTTTATTAAGGAGATACATATGATTGTGAGATCTGAAAACAGTCTTCTCTGAGACGTTGAATAGATTGAAAATTTGCACAGAGAAATATATCATACCAAACTGCTATTACTTTGAGTAACTAAACACTAAAAATTTATAGATGTTTTAAACTGTGATTCCCTTTGTTCAGAAGCAATGGACCTCACTGTAAAGTAAGCTTAGGCTAAGGCAACTGGCAGTAGATTGCCACTTGAGAAGGTTGGAAATGGGGGCAGATTGAGTGCTACTGTTATTATTATAGGGGGAGAAAGTGATGTGGCTGCATCTATTACTCTAGAGGCATGATAACCTTTCTTAAATCAGAGAAAGACAGGCTGACAGAATGTGCAGCTAAGCGACTTGTGGATGAGTGATTTAAGTTTAAGCATTATGAAATTTTGGTTGATATGCTTAAGTTGATCACAACCATAAAGGTCACAGCTTGGCATTGATCAAATCAGTGGAAATCTCATTCTGCAGTCTCCCGTTCTTTCAGATTAGAACTACTTGTTGCTAGTAGATATACATGAATTAGTTAGGAATGAGATTGATAGTTATTAAAATCTCAACTATTATCTTAAAGCGAGAGTGCATCATCAGTGTGCTGTGATTTGGCTTTATTATGGGTTTGTCAATTGACATGTCAGTTGGCCATTATGGGTGGAGTTCCATGATTGATAGGATTTGATTTGGTATGCAGATCTGCTGCTATGGAATGGGATGCTAATGATAGTAGTTCAGCAACACACATGCATTTTAGCATTAGCAGATTTAACATCATAATTCAGCACTCACTTTTCACACAGATGTTACTACTGGCTACTAAAATGTTCAGTTGATATAAAATAGAAGTGACCAAATTCCAATATTGATGTGAAATGATTCATCTAGTGACTCCAAACACCTATAATGAAGTGTAACTAGTAGTACAGTAAGATGTTCCTGTTATAGTAATTCCAGAATGAAATGGTCATTAGACCATAAATAAAGCACTGTAATACTTCCAGCAAATTTGTTAGAAAAATTTCAAACCTACGCCATTGCATTACTCCTCTCCATTGTAACCATTCAGATTTAAGTATTTGTCATGTCTCTTCACAAATTGATAAATTCCCTGTGCATAAAATTCTTCATCCTGAGTTTTCAGGTAGTTCGCGACAGCATCTTGTAACTGTTCATTGGAGTCAATATTCTGGAAGCTGGGCCACCTTTTCATATGTAGGAAGATGTGGAAATCACTTGCTACTAAATCTGAACTGTAAAGCAAATGTTCAATAACTTCCCATTTCAGCTGACACAGTGTGGTTGCACGGGAGAGTCTGACTGAATATTGTGTACAAAAACATGACACCAGTTGTCAGAAAACAGTATCTCTTGTTTTGACAGGCTCTTCTGGGTTTTTGCAATTCCTCAGCATTGATTGTCCTTCCATTATCTATAAGTCCATGAGCATGATTCCAGATTTCTCTTGAAAAATGGTCACTGTAACGTTTCACACTGACAAGTGTGAAAGGCTTCCTTTGGTTTGTTGGGTAAGAGCAAGACACATAATTGATCTTTTTGTCTCCAGATTAGCATAGGAAATGTATTCCACATCACCAGTCACATATCTCTTCTATAGGCCTTGTCTGTTGACATTGTAATACAGAAAGAAGTCCAAAGATGTCGTCATCCTTCAGGTATTGTGATTCTCCAAAAGGAGTTTTGGAGCCCAACAAGCACAGAACTTGTGATACCCTAATTTGTTACTCACTTTCTCATGTAAAACACACTGAGAAATTTGCAGAAAGCTGTGATACTTGAGATCATGAAATGCAGTTTTTCACATTTCTTCATAAACTTTTTGTACCAGTTTGTTGCTGATTACTGACAAACGGCTAAATCTGTCAACATTAAAACATTAGTTCCAGGGTAGTCTTTTATAAACTAATATTTATGAAAATTACCTCATAAATACAGACTTTGAGAATATATAGAAAAGTTTACCAGCAAAAAGTGATTACAACTGTAAGGACCAGAGTAAACAGCTTAACCTACTAGTGCTGTCTCTTGTGTGTCTGTAACAAATTTCTGTAAGCAAAGAGTCATCAAGCAGATGTTAGTGTGTCCCTTCATTTCGTGTTCAATGAGACTGTGGGGGGCAAAATTGTTGTTTGGAAAATGATTGTGATTTTCTCTCTCTCTCTCTCTCTCTCTCTCTCTCTCTCTCTCTCTCTCTCTCTCTCGCTGTGTGTGTGTGTGTGTGTGTGTGTGTGTGTGTGGAATGAGAAGAGTATTATGCTCTTATTAATCATAATTGATGATGTCACTGGGTTGACATGAGAACACATAGTGGGTCATCTGCTGCAGATGTCCATGTTCAGTCATGATTGCTGAACAGTGTGACCTGCAACACTTGTTCTTGCACCAGTGTTGAACCCTGTCATCAATCTGCCACAGATCACTGCCAAACGTCTTGCCACCTACTCGTGGTTTCACTGTATTTCAACCATTTTCCATGGAGGTCACAACAGTAGCATGTGAACAGCAGACCGGATTTGCTGTTTCCAATTTACTCATTCCTGAAAGCCAGCCCGTAACTATCTGCCCTTTGTCAAAGTCCCGTATGTCAGTGATTTCCCATTTGTGGCCCATACCTTCACTAGAATGATTCCCCATTCATCTCTGTTCCACTAATATACTTTCCTAAACTCACAAGACAGCATCCAGTCCCACAGTGAGCAGTGTTCATAGTGTTTTGGCTCACTGATAGACAATGCTAGTATGAAAACAACAACAACTTGATTTCAAGTAGAAAATCTAGGAAACTGTCAGCTGTTAGAACAATATTCTAGATGAACATATTTATTTGTCTGTTAGCAGTAATATGTCATATCAATGTAATAGTAACAATATTCAATTTTATATTAACAAACAAATAACAACACACAACAGTACATAGTTAAGGCATTGCTTTCCTTTCGTTTCTTTCATTATAAGGTACTTGTGAGTATGTACCATTATGTTTGCATTAATTCTTATTGTTCTAGTTAAGTGATTAAGCTGCAAGTTGTGCAATACGATAAAATTTTGCTAGCATCAGATAAAACTCGATGAAAGACAAATGTAAAATGATATATGTATTTGTGAGATCATTATTGTTGGAGTTAAGGTTAATTATACAGTTTGTGCGAAACTGCAAATAATAAATTTAGCTTTTCATTAATTAGAATTTAGTGAACTGGGCCATATTTTGTATCAAAATACTCTTTGCATTATTGCACATCTAACACATTTATTGTTACTATTATTTTTCTTAACTAGACAATTTGTTAGATGCTTGTAAATTTCATGTAATTTATAGTGACTTGCATCACAAATGACAAGTGACAAGGAGAGAAGCAGTGAAAGTTACAACCAGTGGGAAATTAGTGCTCTGAGGCATTAGGGATTAGAACAAAAAGTGAGGACTTAACATTTGGGATCTACATCTACATAGTTACTCTGCAATTCACACTTAAGTGCATGGCAGAATATTTATCAAACCATTTTCATACTACTTCTCTACCATTCCACTCTCGAATGGTGTGTGGGAAAAAGAAACACCTAAATCTTTCCATTCAAGCTCTGACTTCTCTTATTTTAATATGATCATAATTTCTCCCTACATAGGTGGGTGCCAACAAAATATTTTAGCATTAGGAAGAGAAAGTTGCTGACTGAATTTCATAAATAGATCTCACCGCAAAGAAAACCACCTTTGTTTCAGTGACTGCCACTCCAATTTGCGAATCATATCAGTGACACTCTCACCCCTATTGCATGATAACACGAAACGAGCTGCCCTTCTTTGCACTTTTTCGATGTCCTCTGTCAATCCTACCTCGTAAGGCTCCCACACCGCGCAGTAGTATTCCAGCAGAGGATGGACAGGTGTAGTGTAGACTGTATCTTCAGTGGGTTTGTCGCATCTTCTAAGTGTTCTATCAACAAAGCAGTCTTTGTTTTACCTTCCCCCACAATATTATCTATGTGGTCTTTCCTATTTAAGTTGCTCGTAATTGTAATTCCTAGGTATTTAGTCGAATTAACAGCCCTTAGATTTGTGCGATTTATCATATACCCAAAATGTATCGGATTTCTTTTAGTACCCATGTGGATGACCTCACACTTTTCTTTGTTTAGTGCCAATTGCCACTTTTTGCACAATACAGAAATACTCTCTGGATCATTTTGTAATTGGAATTGATCATCTGATGATTTTACTAGACGGTAAATTACAGTGTCATCTGCAAACAGTCTAAGGGGGTTGCTCAGATTATCACCTGGATCATTTATGTAAATCAGGAACAGCAGAGGGCCTATGACCCTACCTTTCAGAATGCCAGATATCACTTCTGTTCTACTCAGTGATTTACTGTCTATCACTACGAACTGTGACCTCTCTGAGAGGAAATCACGAATCCAGTCACGTAACTGAGACGATACTCCATATGCAGGCAATTTGATTAATAGTCGCTTGTGAGAAACAGTACCAAAAGCCTTCTGGAAATCTAGGAATATGGAATCAGTCTGAGATACCTTGTTGGCAGCACTCATTACTTCATGGGAATAAAAAGCTAGCTGTGTTGCACAAGAACAATATCTTCTGAACCCATGTTGGTTGTGTATCAATAAGTCATTTTCTTCAAGGTGGTTCATAATGTTAGAGTACAGTATATGCTCCAAAATCCTACTGCAAATTGAGGTCAGTGATATGGGTCTGTAATTCAATGGGTTACTCCTATTTCCTTTCTTAATATTGGTGTGACCTGTGCTGCTTTCCAGTCTTTAGGAACAGACCTTTCGTCAAGTGAGTGGTTGTATATGATTGCTAAGAAAGGCGCTATTGTGGCTACATACTCTGAAAGGAACCTGATTAGTATACCATCTGGACCGGAAGACTTGTCTTTCTTAAGTGGTTTGAGTTGTTTAGCAACACCTAAGATATCTATTTTTGTGTCACTCATGCTAACAGCTGTTCTGGTTTTGAATTCTGGAATATTTGCTTCATCTTCTTTCGTGAAGGAATTACGGAAGACAGTATTTAGTAACTCCACTTTAGTGGCACCACCATCGGTAACATTTCCATCATTATCGCGCAGTGCCAGTATTGACTGCTTTTTGCCACTGGTGTTCTTTACATACGACCAGAATCTCTTTGGGTTTTCTACCATATTTTGAGACAATATTTCGTTGTGGAAACTATTAAAAGCATCTCGCATTGATGTCCGCACTAAATTTCGAGCTTCCATGAAACTTAGCCAGTCTTGCGGATTTTGCATTCTTTTGAATTTGGCATACTTTTTTTGTTGCTTCCGCAACAGTATTCTGACGTGTTTTGTGTACCATGGTGGATCAGTCCCTTCTATTATTAACTTATGCGGTATGAATCTATCTATTGCTGTCGATACTGTATCTTTGAATTTGAGCCATGTCTGGTCTACACTTTCTTAATTAGCTTGGAAGGGATGGATACACTCTCTTAGGAAGGCATCAAGCGAATCTGTATCTGCTGTTTTAAATAGATGTATTTTGCATTTATTTTTAGTAGTTTTGGTTGATATTGTTTTGAGCCTTGCTACAATGACCTTGTGTGTTCACTAATCCCTGTATCTGTCATGATGCTCTCTATTAGATCAGCATTATTTGTGGCTAGGAGGTCAAGTGTGTTTTTGCAACCATTTACAATTCGTGTGGGCTCATGAAATAAGTGTTCAAAGTAATTCTCAGAGAAAGCATTTAGTACAATTTCAGAAGATGTTTGCTGTCTACCACCAGTTTTGAACATGTATTTTCGCCAACAAATTGAGGGTAGATTGAAGTCTCCACAAATTATAACTGTATGAGTAGGGTACTTATTTTTAATGAGATTCAAGTTTTCTTCGAACTGTTCAGCTATTATATCATCTGAGACGAGGGGGTCTGTAGAAGGAGCCAATTATTATTTTGGTACGACTGTTGAGTATAACCTCAACCCATAGTAAATCGCAGGAACTATCTATTTCAACTTCACTACAAGATAAACTACTACCAACACCTACTTTATTTACTCTATCCCTTCTGAACACAGTTTGCGCCTCTGTGAAAATTTCGGCAGAATTTATCTCTGGCTTTAGCCAGCTTTCTGTTCCCATAATGATTTCAGCTTCAGTGCTTTCTATCAGGGCTTGAAGCTCTGGTAATTTTCCAACACAGCTACGACAATTTACAACTACAATACCGACTGTTGCTTGGTTGATTCTTGTCGTTTCTTTGCTGTGTACCCTTTGAGACTGGAGCTCTTTTTGATCTTTCCTGAGACTGCAGTGAAGGAAGGTTTTTTGGTCAGTGTGCGATTTTGTTTCTAGGTCAAGGTACTGTGAAGATGTGGTGGACTTTTCTGGATAGCATACAGACACATATGATACAGTTCCAACACTTAGAAATTCCAGAAGTGAAACTGAGTTATGGAATCAGAAAAAATTATAGCTAACTTGGTGATAGACTGCAAAGTAACTGAGCAGTGAACTTCAGTTATAAATTGTAATAGAATTTTATTTGAATACTCGCTTACTAGTTGCAAGTACTGATTGCTAAACATAGTTCTTTATTTGCTGTCACATATATAAGTGTTTGATTAATTATCAGTTTGAGTTCAAACTTAAGCTTGGGTCGGGCCACAGGCACCATTGGCTAGAATGAGTAATACTGACTCCCAAGTATTAAGTGCAGTCTGAACAATAACTGCTAGACCAAGGAAGGTTTTGAGATGAAGAACTGCAGCCCTGGCCCCATTTTTTCAGGCAACTCAACAGCCCATATTTAGCAAAACAGTGCACAGGCAAATATAGCAAGGAATTTCAGAGCCTTCTTCGGAACATTATGAGAACCTCTGCTTGTCTGATTTTCGTCTTCAGCTGTCTTGTCTGCAACATGTATGGCATCTAGTAGTTCATCAGGGCCCTCCAGTAGCCATTGTTGACACTTTGTGAACTCAAATACAAATTACACATGTCAATTCCTTAGGGTTGTATCCAGGACATTTCTGATATCATGCAACAACATTTAAAGATTCTGATTACAACATGTAGATGCTTTATAACACTCAGTATTCTGAAAGTCAGGAATCATATAAAATTGTGTAATTCTGAGCTTTAGTGTACTGTTAGCTAACTAAACTTAGTAAGAGAGTCCAGTTTAGCCTCATATCTCCATGAGATAATTTTCAGTATCGGCCGCTATCTACCAGTTCTGCCTAACATTTACATGGGAACAATAATGACTGTTAAAGGATATTAAGTATATGCATACTGCAAGAATGGAGGTCAGTTAACAGTGTATATTTTTACCTCTTACATTACTAACAGGTATGTGCAATTCACAAATGTAAATAACCAAATAATTTCGTTGAGAAAAAACTAATAAAATATTTTTGTGTTTCATTCTGGCTAGCTATGGACCCTGTTAATTTGGCCATGTCTGTCCTTGAGCTTTAACTTTGAGCCAGTACCTTGTCATTCATATTCTGTGAGCTTGCTTTCTTCGGCCTGTGTCTTGCCAGTTTCCAGCTTTGGAATCATTTTGATATACTTTTGAGTCAGCAGAAGTTTGCAATTCCTTGACTGATGTTTGTGTGTAGCTTCGTCAAAACTTCTGCTTATTGAGTGGAACTTTGCTCACATTCTTGTAATATGTTAGTTTCATTTCATTAACTCCTGCCTCCCACAGGTACTGCAGTCATATAAAACTTGAGAAATTACATTTTCCTCCTTCAACTGTAATTATTATTTATTTTCTGCTATTGGCAAATTTCAACAGTTAACATCATTTTCAAGGCACACCATTTGCAAGTGGCAGCTGCAAAGAACAGAACAGCAAAGTAACATTTAATATTGGTAGGGGGAAGGGGAGCGTAATAAAAAATTACAAGAAGTGGCAGTTCCATCGGTACACAGAATCAGTAAAATGTACTTGACACGCATCATCACAAGCCACCAAGCTATTGAGATACCAGCATATTATGGGCAAACCAAGGGTGTCCCTATGACTGTATGTAGGGGGCAGGGCATAGACCTAGGGGTATGGAGTATTTTTAATATTTTGGAAGATTAATGGTGAGTTGTAAGTAGCCATAAAAAAGTTCCAGTTTCAACCCTGTTAAAAAAGAAAAAATGAATACACATTACTGAAAGAAAAACACCTGACTCCAATAAATTTTTTCCTTTAGTTGAGAGCTAGGAGGAGGGCTGCAGTCCCCCCTTGGCTCTGGACGTGGACATCCTTGAGGCAAACATAAAACTTAAAAAGAGGTAGTCACCTTAAACATAGTGGCTGAAATCATGTAATCCTGGTCCATTCATTGCAGCTGACACTTGAAAATTACGTAACTGCAGAAAATGGACAATAATGGAATAATAATCGCAATTAAAGGTGAAAACAAGTCCTTTCAGTGCCATTTGAGTTTGTTATCCGTGTGAACATCAAAGACATTTTACATATTGGATTTTAGTTTGTATGACCAGTACTGCCTTATTTCTTAAACTGATGAGGCTGTTACTCCAGTGTATAGTGTCTTGTTTCCAAAAGCTGATTTTAACTTTTTTGTGTGCTAAAGATGGCAAGGATTAGCAAAAATGTTCTTTTGTTGCTCAGATAAGCCTTTACTAATTTGATGGGTTAATACTGTGTTGAAACTGGACATAGCTTTTGAGAGCCATTTAAGAAAGTGTTTACACAATTAACTGTAGTAGGCTATTACAGCTTGAGCGTCCGCCTGCATACAGCCATGATTCCAGGAATAAGGTTGGGCAAACAGCTGAACGTGAGCAGTGTGCTGGACCCCAGCAAGCGTGATTGTACTTCTCTGGCTGAGAGCCCACTGATGGGGGTGGCAGAGTACCTTGCATGTGCATAGAACACTTGTAGTAGGGCCACCTGGCATGTAGCCTGTACCAATTCCGAATACCTGTAGGACTTTAAATTGTTATTTCTCCTCCTCCTCCTCCTCCTCCTCCTTTCCGTTTTGGCCATCTGAGGAACACATTAATTCACATCAGCTTCATTTATTCTGGTTTTCTCCCTGTCCAAAAGTCTTTCATTCTCATACTTTGCAACCTTCTTCACCGTTCTGTCTGTGGTGGTTTTGTTCTGGGTCTAATTCTGTCCTCAAAACCAGTAAAGCAAAAAAAAATTATTTAAAAACCAGACTGCTGCATGTCTACAGGTCCTGTATTCTCATTTCTTCCATATACCTTTGTACCTCTTGGACCGAGCATACTTTGATTTTCTTGTTCACAAGAAACTGTATTATTTGCTATGTTAACCTCCATTGGTCCATTCTAACGGTGTTTCCAAAGAGCCACCTCTTCCTTTCCCTGATGATGTCTGAGATTCTCTGTATCTTGGTATATAGTCCTTGGTTTGCTTGTCTTCCAAACTGACCATTTCCTGTTCTTTGAGGTCCTAATATCTTCCTGAGAATCTTTTGTTCCACCAGTTATAGTCTCTTAAGTACTCCTGTTCTTACTAGTTTAAGTCTCAGAGGGTTCAATTTCGTATTGACTGAAATATTCTTATTGTTGATGTTCATAGTTAATTTGTATGTTAAATTCGTTTAGTTTATTTGTGCTCCCATTGCTTCCTTTTCTGTCAGCCCTGTTTCTATCCATTCTCCTGGGTATTTTAATCTTTCTACTTCCTGAATTTTCTCTCCTATTGTCATGCATCTAGGAGCTGCTTTGGTGTTTGTCATATGTTGCATCTTCTTGACAGAAATCTGTAGGCCCACTTTAATCACCTGTCCCTGTAGTTGCATGGCTTGGTTAACCACCTCTTCTAACGATTCCAACAATACCACAGTATCATCTGTGAATGCTAGACAGTCTACCCATGTTTCTTTCTTTTCTTACATCCCGTCTTATTCCACCGACACCTTTCGTTTCTAATAGTCACTTGTTGGTTACCTTATCAAGTTATTTATTTACTGCAATGATAAAAATTATCCTTAAAGCTGTATATTTTATTTCCATGTTTTGTATGTATAATGAATGTCAAAACAATATTGTCTCATCTTCATGCACCTGTTAGGTGTGCTCCACAAATCAAAACTTTTCTATGCAGAGAGTAGAGTGTGTTTGACACAAATTATCAAACTGTGTACCAGATGCATTATAGGCACCTCCATCAACTGAAGAAAACGCATGGTACTTAGGACATTGTATTCATGGAGCATGCCTAACGGGTACCTGAAGACAGAACAGTATTGTCTTGAAACTGACTGTACATACTTGAGATAAACATCAAAATAAAATAAAACATGATCTCTCAGATTTTATTGGTGTGGTTTATTAATAGTGAACTTCCAGGTGTTCAGCCAAATTGATGTTTTCATTTTCTGCACAATATTTTGAAAACCAACCCAGCTGTCTTCTTCAAGTGCTGCACATTTTGCTGTTATGTGTACTCACTGCCTGGGCTCCAGCCACACTGCCAGCTATTGTTAGTCTCACACCACTATTTGTAGCTGAGTTCAATCCAGATTGCCACTAGAACAACCTGACTAAAGAGTCTATTGAAGTAAAGATGTCAGAAAACATAATAAACAAGAACTGAGGTTTCAGTTTAAATAATTCTTGGTGTCTTGGGATTGGTTTTTTATTATCTCACTGGCCATCACATCCATCACAATTGGAAAACACTGAGGGAATTTGTATTTTACAGAATATCAGTGCAATAGCTCGCAGTCTGATTGGAGTCCAGGCAGTTAGTAAACGTAGTAGCAAAACTTACAGCACCTGAAGAAGACGGCTGGGTTGGTAATCATAATATTGTGCAGAAAATGGGAATACTTGGCTGAATCAGTAATTACAACTGTAAGAAAATTGCTTTTCATTGGAATAGACTCTACCTTGCTCTGTTTAAATATGCTGCAAAAGACAGTCAGACTATGTGATGACACTGAAAGCACAGTTGGTGCAGTCAGAGCACATAGATGGTCAGCATTCTGTTTGAGTAACAAGCTGTATGTAAGAACAGTACTACCTGGGTGCTCAGTAACACAAGTATACATAATACACAATCTCAGAAAGCTATATTATGCTTCTAACACGTCTCATCTTGGCATAGTGCATGAGTTGCGGAGAGTTACAAGAAAGTATTGAAGTAGCATACTTTAATGGTGTTTTTCTTGTTGCTCAAGAAAATAGGGTAATGTGAGTTTAGGACAAACATCATCTGTTACTCATTTCACGTATACAAGATGTCAAATTGGCCTAGATGGTAATAAACATGTAGATGTAAAAGTGATTAAATTTTGAAAGATATATATGGCACTATTCCTTATTTATTTAAGAATAAGACTAGAGAAAAAATGAGGGTAAAATTTTATAAAACTGTGTCTCTTCCAGCACTCTTCGTGGGTACATAAAAAAAAGAATGTTAGATAAAATGCAAAGCACAGAAATGAAATTTCTAAGAGCAACAATAGGGTATTCTAGAAAACACCACATATGAAATGAAACAATATGCCAAGAACTAAAAGTTGAGCCAACTGAAAGAAGGGTAACCAAATACCACACCACTTAATAAGAACATGCACAAAAAATGGACAGTGAACAGCTTCTCATATATCTTATACAGTGAAGCGCCAAAGAAACTGTTATAGGCATGTGTATTCACAGAGAGGTGTATACAGGCAGAAAAGAGTGCTGCAAACAACAGTCTGTATAAGACAGTGCCTATATAAGACAAGTGCCTGGCGCAGTTGTTAGACTGTTGCTCCTGCTACAGTGGCAGGTTATCAAGAGTTGAGTGAGTTTGAACGTGGTTTTACAGTCAACGCATGAGCAATGGGACACAGCATCTCTGAGGTATTGATGAATTGGGGATTTTCTCATATGACCATTTCACAAGTGAACTGTGAATATAAGGAATCCGGTAAAACATCAAATCCCCAAAAATTGCTGCGGACAGAAAAAGATCCTGCAAGAACGGGACTGAGGACGACTCAGGATAATTGTTTAAGTGACAGAAGTGCAACACTTCTGCAAATTGCTGCAGATTTCAGTGCTGGGCCATCAACATGTTTCAGCATGCAAAGCATTCAACAAAATGTCATCGATATTGGCTTTCGGATCTGAAGGTCCACTCATGTACCGTTCGCAGACTCACGACACAAAGCTCTACGCTTCGCCTTGGCCCATCAACACTGATGTTTGACTGTTGATGACTGGAAACATTTTGCCTGGTCGGACAAGTCTCATTTCAAATTGTATTGAACAGATGGACATGTACAGGTATGGAGACAACCTTGTGAATCCATGGACCCTGTTTGTCAGCAGGGAACTGTTCAAGCTGGTGGAGGCTCTGCAGTTGTGTGGGACGTGTGCAGTTGGAGTTATATGGGACCTCTGATATGTCTAGATACGACTCCGACAGGTGACACCTACGTAAGCATCCTGTCTGACCACCTGCATCCATTCATGTCCATTGTGCATTCCAACAGACTTGGGCAGTTCCAGCAGGACAATGCAACACCCCACATGTCCAGAATTGCTTCAAAGTGGCCCCAGGAACACACTTTGTAGTTTAAACACTTTTGGCTGCCAAACTCCCCAGACATGAACATTATGGAGCATATCTGGAATGTCTTGCAATGTGTTGTTCAGGAGAGATCTCCACTCCCTCGTACTCTTGCATATTTATGGACGGACCTGCAGAATTCATGGTGTCAATTCCCTCCAGCACTACTTCAAACATTAGTCAAGTTCATGCCATGTCGTGTGCTGCATGCTTGCGGGGGCCCTATATGATTTTAGGCAGGTGTACGAGTTTCTTTACCTCTTCAGTGTATAAGCCTTAGCTTATAAACAGGCATGAAGAAGAGAGATTGGAAGATGTAAGAAGAGGTAATCTGTGAAGACATAACAGACCGAATGCCTAATCCATGATTTGTAAAGTAGAAAAATTAAAATTTCTTCCCCAATTTAGATCTTATGTCATCTTTCTCTGCTTCATTGCAGAAAATCATTACACCACAAAAGGTAACAGAGACTACTAACAACTTCACAATTCATTCCTAAATTCAAATAATTCTTCAGATCTTCTCATACTACAGATTACCAGTTTTAGAATGTACAGGGTGTCTCTCCCAAGAGCCTTCAAGCACTTTTCTCTGGTGTTCCTGCAGATATTTGCAACTTTTTTTGTTGCAAGGTGTAGCTGGAGTCAGTTCAAACAAATTCTGATCATCATCTCTTTTATACAGTATCTGGCATCAATGGGAAGTGTTGGTTTGTTTCCTGTTACAATCAAAATTATATTGAAAGTGGAATTTTATGTGCCCATTCTACAGAGCGATCCCAAATAAGCCTAATACGATATTCCTTTTATCAATTATATTAATATGGACAGTAAAGCATGAAGAATAATAGTACTCCAGCCTATCACTACTGCCGTGACCCTTGCTGACTACTGCTGCCATGCAGCAGTGCTGGTAAGTCGCTGCTGGAGTATTGGGTATTCTTTGAGTTTTACTGTCCTGTTAATATACATTGATAAAGGGAATGTTGCACTAGACCAGTTTGGGACCACTCTGTCATATGGGCATGTAAAAATCCACTTTAAAAATAATTAAGTTTGTAATCAGAAACAAACCAATGCTTTCTGTTGATGCTGGGCATCATGTGGAAGATGTGATGAGTAGGATTTCTTTGGGCTGATCCAGCTTCTTGTTGCAAAAAAAGAAATTGTAAATGTCGACTGAAACACACGAGAAAATGCATCTGGCGACTCATACGAGAGACAGCCGGTATAGTTAGTACCAGTTTTCTACGTTTAACAAAATTCGTATATTTTCCCTGACATAAGTCTGAGGCTTGTTAAGAAAAGTCTGAACATATAGTACTAAAAGCAACCATCGGTTCTTCAAAACATTTGCACTCATCAAATATCATTTTTATTGTTGTCACTTGCTGTAGTTATTCTATATGATCACTGACAAAGTGCACACGCAATGTCAGTAACCATTTTCTTACAAAAATAAACAAAAATAAAGGCTTTAGCTCAACATTACTAGTATAAAAAGTAAGCAATTGCAGCTCTGCAATATTGTTTTCAATGAATGGTGAAATGAGGAGAGAAGCATTCTGCAATCAGAATCAAGTGTGTAACTTCACAATAATTCAAATACCAAGTAACTGCAGTGAATCTCAAAGCCTTTCAGGTAGTGAGATCAGAGTGTCACTGTGTTATTAAAGAGAGCAAAAAGACATTGCAGCACTAATTCCTAAACTCTTACAAATTATTCCACCAAGTCAATAGTAGTACATGAGAGAGGCTAGTAACAGAGTGTCTATTTCGTAACCAGTTGATTATGGAATCAAGTCCTGGTCGAATGACAGAAATTTTTCAGTCTAAATTTAACTTTGGCTTCATTTCTCAGTGATGTTAAGATTCGTATTCAACGTTAAGCTGTAGGTCCACTTTCTCTGCTAGGATTACTGAGGTAGAATTAGGGCACACTACTCAACAAAGTGAAATTAGTTGAAAGGCTTCCATAAGGCTGTTGAGCCACATGAAATTATTGTATATTTCGTGAGACTGTCAGGTGAATTTTTGAGCAATGGAAGAATCTCCAGTTACTTGTGTGATGAACCAGAGTTGTCTTCACAGGACAGTCCAGGCAGTGCAGAACAGAATTAACAGCTATTTTCAACCAACATCCAGCTTGTAATCATCACAAAATCATCATCCAGAACAGTGAGTGGGTCTTTTGTTAAAACAATGAGTAAATTTACAGCTGCCCCTTCTCCATTTGGGAGATGGTTTCAGTACTGTCCATTCCTATTGACATGGCACCTTGTCACAGAAAGATACATTTCAGCAGTTCCTGGCACCTCACAAGAAGAAAAAAGAAAGCCTTCCCCCCTTTTTTTATTTTATGCAGCTGACAGGACATTTTCTTGTTTCATAGAAGAAAGTTATTTTTATCTCTCTTGTGAAATTTGTGAAATGTACAAGCCTTAATGGCTACAGCAATGTTGCCCTCATGTTTCATGTGATAAAGTCTTAGAATGTATGGAGAACTCATCTTTGATTTCTTGAGAATAAAGTCAGTTCCTCAGCTGCTTTCTGTGTAGAATCAGTACACCCTTCATAACATGACTATGCCAGAGATGACTCTGCAGCAGGCTTTCTTTTGTAGGTAACATCCCATAGGAGTCTCTCTCGACCGAAAGACATAAAAATACCATTTGAAGGCAGCTCCAGCAACAAGGCTTTCAGGGATGACTACCTATATGGTTCTTCTTATCATGGCACTGTTTCCCCACAATAAAAGCAGTGTCCACAATAAGGAGAGTACTGTTAGTTGAAACTGATAATGGAAGAGTGGGCTGCATGCACAGGCTGTAAATTCTAGGCACAGTAATTGTGTGTGTGTTGACATCCGTCATTCACTAAGACCTGTATTTTTAACTAGAGACATGATTCTCAGCACAAGAGATTCAGTCTCTGTATGTTGTTACTGACAGAATCTCTCCTGGCTCTAGCATACGAGAGCCTTGAAAGCAAGGTTTCTTGAAATGGTTAACATTGTTACGGGCTCAGCTGCAGGTCTTTGGGGATCAGTGAAGCATACCTACTACAGTTTTATAAAGCTTTTGTGCAGACCAGGCAGGATTTTGAAAATTAGGTCTATGAATCAACTGGTTGGAGGCATCACCTATCATGGCTGCTATCAAGGCCCAAAATTCATTTAGATTTGACAAAGTACAAAAGAGAGGGTGCCCAGAGTACATTTTTAAAAAAATCATAAAATTACGTTTTAAATCAGTGTCACAAGCATTCCAGTCTACACTAAAGGGTCTAAAAATGTAGACGATGTAAACAGCTCTCTGGTTTGGCCTGATTTTGGTCTCAAGATATATTTACTAAATGAGTTCACTGCTGTGATTCATAGATAAAGGTGATCTTGAGGGCACTGGAGAGGGAGAAATGAAATTCGTCAACAATCCGTGAAACTGAGTGCACCCCAAGCCAATCAGCACATGCACCTTTCAGAGAAACCACTCCAGGCTGTTCAGGACATTGCTTCATGTGCATCATCTAGGGAGAAAGTTAGGGCACGTGGGAATTTAGTGTAATGAATTAGAGCAGATGAACCAGCTAAGGAGATATGTTAAAAATGATATGTCATGTGCAGCTGTCGAACATAAGGTAGGCCAAAACAACCTAGTAAATAATTCATCATCGAAATTTATGCTCCTGCACCAAAATGTACATTCCTTATCAAATAAAGTTAGTGAGATAGAAATATTATTATCAGATGAACTAAAAGAAGTGTCAGTAATATGTGTTAGTGAGCACTGGTTATCAGAAAATATGTTACATCACACAAGGATAGAGGGCTTTACCCTTTCATTTTTTTTTTTTTTTTTTTTTTTATTTTTTTTTTTTTAGGAAAACCTTCATGCATGGAGGAACATGCATATATGTTAGAGAGGACGTCAAACACGATAATTTAAAGTTCACTAACCAGCTAGGGGAAGAGCAAAACTTCGAAATTTCTGCTACACATCTGACAAATTTAAATATAATTGTTATTTGCATATATAGAAGCCCAGATGGAAACATAACTACTTTCATTGAAAATCTTGAGAAGGCACTTAACAATATAAAAATAGTTAGTAAAACAACCATCATATGTGGTGACTTTAATATAGATTTCAACAAGAACTCAAAAGACAGATTAAACCTTGAGGCCTTATTAAAAACCTAAATATACATACAACTATCAAATCCCCCACCAGAGTCACCAAATCGTCAAGCAGTGCCATAGATCAGATACTAATAAATACAGATAAATATTTATACAAATCTGGAAATATGAATACAGGTTTCAGTGATAATTATGCACAGTTTATTGAATTCCCAGTAGAGACTGCATGAAATACTGAACAACAAATTACAAGAAAAGGTAGAAATTTTACCAAGCACAACCTAGAACACTTCAGGCACTTACTAAAAAAAGAAACATGGAATGATATAGACAACTATGATGACACATGTAAAAAGTTTGACATGTTCATGGAAATATTCTCCCATTATTTCAATATTTCTTTTCCAGTTAAAAACCAAACATTAAAAACTAGAAAAAGAAATGTTACATGGCTGACGAAAGGCATTAAAATATCATGGGCTGAAAAGAGGAGACTATATGAAATTTCAAAACCACAAAATGTTACAGAAGAATTTCTGGTGTATTTCAAGAATTATAAGAGAGTGCTTCACAAAGTCATAAAAGAAGCTAAAAAAACAACAAATGATCACCATATAAAAATGGCCAGGAACAAAATGAAAGCCATGTGGAAGATAGTCAGAGAACAAGTAAGAAATGAGACCTCCCAAAATGTAAATTTCCAGGTAATCCAAGATGGCAAAAAAATTACAAATCCAGAAGAAGTAACCAATGCTTGTAATACATACTTTGCAAATATTAGTGAAAAATTACTCTCTGACATAAAATCTTCAAATAAAAATCCTGCTACAACACCATCAAATCAAAATAGAAACTGCAACTCCCTATTTCTTACTCCAACCAACCGTAAGGAAATTATACTATCAATTAGAGAGTTAAAAACAAAATTTTCAACAGGTGTGGATGAGATTCCAGATTATGTCATTAAAAATGTGGGTGACCTCATTGCAATACCATTAGCCCACATTTTCAACAGTTCATTAGCAAATGGAGTCTTTCCTTCCTGCTTAAAGACAGTGAAACTGAAACCACTGTTTAAAAAGGGTAAGAAAGAAGACATAGCCAGTTATAGACCTATTTCCTTGCTATCTACATTTTCGAAAATACTAGAAAATTTTTTTCATAAGAGGTTGCTAGATTTTCTAGGAAAGTGCAAAATATTATCCACAACCCAACGTGGCTTCCGGAAAGCCTCAACAGAAACAGCAATATATGAATTTCTGGGTGAAGTACTCGAAAAAATTGATAGTGGACAAAAACTAACTAGCATATGCCTTGATCTGTCTAAGGCTTTCGACATCATAGACCACACCCTATTGCTGCAGAAGCTTCAAAGGATTGGTATCAGAGGTATGCCTAACAACTGGCTTAGATCATATCTTACTGACCGCAAGCAAGTAGTAGAAATACATTTTCACAAAGAAAATAAATCAACAAGACACTATTCTGATTATAAAGCAGTAAAAATATGGAGTACCGCTGGGCTCGGTACTGGGCCCCATCCTATTTTTTATATATACAAATGACCTAACATCAACCAACCAGTACCATAGCACTATCCAGTTTGCAGATGACACAAGCATATTAGTCAGTGGGAAGACTGCAGAGATACTACAGACAAGACTGTCTGAGGTGTTAACAAATGTTGTAAACTGGTTCAACCAAAACAAACTAATAATAAATAAAAGTAAAACAGCAGCATTAAATTTTCATATGTCAAGAGAAACACTGAAGAGGATATAAGAATTCAGATGTCAGACACAGATATTGCAGGTGTGCCTAATACAAAATTTCTGGGGGTCTGGCTACAGAATAATCTTAGATGGGAAACTCACATTGACAACATATTAAAGAAGCTAAGTACCATGTGTTATTTAATGAGAGTGCTAGAAAACTGCTGTCATAAGGACTGTCTAATGACAGTTTACTATTCTAATATACATTCTGTCCTAAAATATGGGATCACTTTCTGGGGTAACTCGCCATCCTGCCTAAAACTCTTCAGGATGCAAAAAAGAATAGTGAGAATCGTGGCTGGAATAAAAAGGAACAAACCATGTAGACCATTATTTAAAAGGATGGGGATTCTTCCCCTTCCATGTATTTTCCTATTTGAAAGTGCAATGTTTATAAAGAAATCTACAATAACAAATCCTAGTATCCTCCCCAAAAATGAAAATGTTCATCATCATAATACAAGACAGAAAACTGACTTTCATGTACTCCATACAAAAACCAGTTTGTGCCAAAAAGGAACATTACACCATGGAAAAATTATCTACAATAAATTGCCAAGAGAAATTAAAGTAAAGACAGATGTAAAAAATTTTAAAGCAGCATTAAAAGAATATCTGTTGACACATTGCTCTTATAGCGTGGAAGAGTTCCTCCAAAATCCTCGAGAGTCTAAGTGATGATTATGAAAATACTGTAACCATTAATACTGGTCTATAAATACATTCAGGTGTAATTCTCAAGTTTCTAATGGGGTTCATGTATAAGTTGTATACCGACTTGCCTAATTTTTGAAGTAAAATTCTGTGAATGTAATTCTCTAGTGTACATGTCAGTTCATAGTGTAGAAGAGTTCCTCAGAAATCCTTAGAGCTTAAGTGAGGATCATGCAAATACTGTAATAGTTAATGTTGGCTTATACATGTATTCAGTTGTAATCTTCAAGTTTCTAATGTGGTGTAATTATAACTTACACATTGACTTGCTCAGTATATGAAGTGCTGTAAAATTTTGTGGACATAATTTTCTAGATTCTGACGTGTTTTAATTGTAAGATATACTTTGACCTGTCCAATATCTGATGTGCTGTACTGTACATGTAAGATTTACTGGACCAATAAATACAATACATGCACAGTACTTATTGTGGCACAATACAAATTCCCCCAGCATGCAGTGACCTCTCTATTAAGGCTTAGGACCATGCGTTGTCGGGAAGAAGTGACTAGTTGTGGCTGGTGAAAACAACCACCTAGCCTGGTGCAGCTCCTTCCAGTTACTAAGGTGGAATGTTTTAGTGTGTGTTTAACACATTCATAGTAAAGCTTTTATTTGTTTTAAATATCTCTCAGCCAAGAAAAATTTTTGCAGGTGCAAGTAAGAACCCAAACAAAAACAAATTGTGCTACATTACTGTGCATTATGCATTTTTTCCATTTGTGTTGTGGAAAATTTGTGGAACTAAAATATTTAGACATTCTTTGATTATTGCCATTTTGTTGAAAACTGATATTTTGTACTTTGATTGTGTGTACAAAATACAAGTTGATTCTTGCACAGGAGACATCGGTAACAAGCCCCTGTTAATAATGCTGTTTATTTGGACAAATAGTATTGTTACCAATTTTGAACTGATAAGTTCAAAGGGAGCAGCTGACAACAAATGAAAGCCACAAGAAATGTTATCTAAGTGTGAGCAGCCAACTGAAGACGGACCTGCCAGTTCAAAACCAGTAAAGGTGTTATTTGTGTAAACGGATAGCATTAGTAACAGTCACTGGTTACTGTTTTCTCCTTTGCATGAATCAGCTTATTCTTGATTACATTCATAGCGATATATATTATGAACATTACTTTACAGCGTGCCTCTGAAATTATTGATACAGTATTACCAAAACTGAAAAATCATCGAATTACTTTCCTGACTGGTGATGCTGGACCTCTGGCTCTTGGAGCTGTTGTATATCATAAGCAAGGGTTGACGGATAATTCTAATGAACTGATAAAAAGGTACAAATTATAAATACTATGTTGAAAATGTTCTTTTATAGCAAAGTAGTTGCTTTAATTGTGGCCCATTAATCCTAATTGTATTTACTGTATGTGTTGACTGCTAGTATTTTGTGTTTTCCTAGGCTTAAATCTTACATGCCCCAAATAATGAGTTTAAAATCAGACCTACCAGATGAAATTTTATATGGAAGGGCAGGCTACCTTTCTGCATTGTTGTTTGTGAACAAACACATCGCACCAGACACTATTGATGGTGAAACAGTGAGAAAGGTAAGTTGGCAAGGACACTTCCTCATATCTTAGTAATGATAAGATGATAAGATTTAAAGCCTCTTTTCTTCTGGAGAAAGAGTTAGCAAACACTTTCTGTCTGTAATAGTTAACAACAAGATAGTGTGTGTTCCAACTCATCCAGTCCTGAGTGATACTTCCCTACAAAAAAAAAAAAATAAATAAAAATAAAAAATAAAAATTAAAAATTTAAAAAAAATAAATAAATAAAAATCACCTTTCCTTCTCAGTCTTCTCTTTCTTCTTCTTCTTCTTCTTCTTCTTCTTCTTCTTCTTTGAACTCATTAATCTTTTCATTGATCAAATGCAGCCATCTATTTCTTTCATTGTGTCTGTCTTGCATAGCCACTCAAACTAACATTTCTCCTGAACTTGAAGCTACAGTCAAACAAAGATAGAAGCTTCTACTTACTAGGCATCATCAGCATAGACAAGAGGGTTCTCCAAGAGAAAATGGAAGAAACTGAATGGGAAAAAGAAAGGCCAAAGAATGTTCGCTGAAGGAAAGGAAAAGACATTCCAGTCCCTGCATCAGGAGAAGCACAAGGTCTAGGATATAAGTGTGCAGTAATGATGGGCACAAATTCAAACTAACAATTATTTCTTGGTAATTAAAATGTCAAGAGATTACAGCTAAACATGAAAGAATAATAGGGTGTAAATTGAAGCCAAGGTCAGGACAGAAGTTGAGAGAAAAAGGGGGGGGGGGTTCATAATCAGTGGTAAGAAAGTAAAAAAATGTTTAATTTTAAACAGTAAAGACAAGACAAATTGTGAAGACTGATGAAGAAAAGTGATAAACTATGAGGGAAAGGATACATTACAGGTGACTGATGATGAATTTTGCACCATTACAGGTTATTCATACCATGGTAACATGTTTAAACTCATCCCAGCAGCCAATAGATTTCTACCTATCTTAACTAGCTACAAAAACTATTGATCTATCTGAAAACCATCAAAAAGGCATATATCGTATTACACAGTACTGCCTTGGCATGGAATGCATAGACCGGGCCTATGATTTTTTGAAATCTCCAGGATTGGGTCACTACTTATAATTCCAAAGTAACTTTCTGTTACCCTCGACTTTCTTCCCATGATATCTCCTCTGAACTCTTCTTTTTCTCAAATTATTTCCTTTCTGTATGGTTAATTCATCTGCCAACTCCTCAACCCCTGCTCCTCCCCATGCCCAATGCAAAATTTGTCGCATGCTTCCTTCTGTGAATAACTACTCCTGTCTCTTCACTCTTAAGGTGTGCTTCGTTAGAGGGAAAGACTCTGGGGAAACAAGTGGCATAACACATGTTATTGTGAGGTTTTGTGTGCACCCCACCATAACATCCACCATGACCAAGTTCAGTACATTAGTTGGAGCTGAGCTACAGGCACTTAAAAATGGCTGCCATCATTGATTCTCCCACTGAGTGCGAGTTGTGAAGCATCATTCGTTTTCTGCAGCAGGAAGGGAATAGCACAGTAGGAATTCATTTCAGAATGAGCCATGTTTAGGGTGCAAAATGTATGAGTGAAGGTGTTGCATGAGTGGTGTAGGAAATTTAAAGAAGGCTAAACAGATGTCCAGGATGAAGGTTGACAAGGACACAAGTCTGTCGGTAGTGAGGACCTCGTAAACTAAGTCGATCCAGCAGTTCAAGAGAGACAAAGGTTGTCTATGGATTTTCTGGATGTTTCAGGGTCAGTTCTGTTCAGTATTGTTACAGAATGCCTATGCTATCAAAATCTTTGTGCACTCTGGTTGGTTCCCAAAAAATTGTCCCAGGACCATGAATCGTGGCATGTGGCATTAGCCTTACCCTTTTTCACATGTTATGCTGATGATGGGGAAGAGTTTTTGAGCTCTATTGTGACTGGGGATGAAATGTGGATTCTTTATAACAATCCAGAATCAAAGGAACTTTCCAAACAGTGGATGCAAATTCACTCCCCAAAAATACCCAAAAAGTGCAAACAAACTTACAACTACATGAAGGCCATGACTACTGTTTTCTGGTATGAGAAAGGTGTGTTGCTTTGGAGTTTATGGAGTCAGAGACAACAATCGCTGCAGATGCATACTGCCAGATATTACATCACCTGTGAAGAACCATTCATAACAAAAGCATAGGAGGAATGCAGTCATCTGGAATTGTTTTGATTCGTGACAATGTGAAACCGCATACTGCTACAGTAGCACAACAGCTGCTTATGCAGTTTCACTGGGAAGTGTCCAGTCACCAGGCATGCAGCTCAGGTCTAGTACCTAGGACTTTCTTCCTTTTTAGCAGCTGAAGAGAGGTTTGGGAGGACAGTGCTTCAGCACCAACAGGGTACTACAAGACAGCATGAAAACCTGTGTCCATAGGCTGACAGCAACCTTTTATGAATACGGTATTGAAAAGCTTGTCTGTTTATAGGACAAATATTTTAATCTTCACAGTGACTATGTGGAGAAGTAACTGTAACTGTGCTTGACTCCTGGTGATAAAAACTTTTTGTGATTCACATTTGTCTTTCTGTTATGCCCCATAGGAGGTTGAAAAAAAATAACTCTCATAAAAAAATTAATTTGAACTTTAAGTAAGCTCGTCAACTAATTTATACTCTCACAGCGTTCGTTCATCTTAGTAGATACTTTTTAAACATAAGTCTAAAAATTGACATTACTTTCCTTGGATTTCTTTTTTAGCTGTTTTAGATCTTTTTTCAGATCCTCATTACTCCACCTGTAAAATCTTAAATGTTGCCATACTTTCATTTCCTTTTATAATTTAGACCTTTGTCCATATTGTTTAAATGTTAATTCATATTTTCATTCTTTACTCAGGTTACTTGGGAAGCACATAATGTTTCTGATGATACCATTTATATTGTGATCATCCATAACTCTTACAGCTATCAGTGAAAATTCCAGGATGGGATAACAACACTATGGAAATCGTAAATTGCTACTTGTCATACAGAGGAGGCACTGAGTCACAGAGAGGCACAGTGGAAAAGACTACTAAAATATTAAAGCTTTAAGTCAAAGTACTTCTTCTGCAGTAGAAAATGCACACATTCACACAAGCTCGATTGTCAGGGCACTAGGGCCTGACTCCCCCACTCGGATCTAATGCCCTTAGGCAGTGGTCATGTTTATGTGAGTTGGCTTGTATGAATTTGTGTCTGTATTCTACTGCCTCCTCCATATGGTGAGTAGCAATGTAAGAGTTATGGAGCCACAGAAATATATCCGTTCCACATTGTAGTTACTCTTGTATCTAATATATGGACACCTGCTGCTTTCATCTGTCCTGTAAAGACAGTGGTAAAAATCGTGTTCCTGGTTAGCTTTTGAATTCTTCAAGATCTGCCTACAAATTGTGCTGCATCCAGTATGTAATAAGTAAAATTATCTTTTCTTCATATTGTATTGTGGAATTTTCATTCCTTAAAATCAGGGGTCATGACTCATATGTACTTACTCATATTAAAGGTTGCTAAATGGTGAGTAAATGGAGCTCAGTTGTATGTACACACCAAGTTTTAAGAGCTAGAACATCATTAATATTATGAGGTATTTAAAACCATAATTTTTGTGCGTGCCATATTAACTGCCTCGTACAATGACTCTGGGGCATTGTGTGTTACAGTGCAGTTCTCTGCATCCTGGAGAAGATGTAAATCTCAACCTGCAGGTGTATTGATGCAAGGCACTCACTACCTGGCAATATTTTTTTTTAATTTTTTTTTGCTTGTTTGTGTATTGATTGCTCAAGCTCCATGGGACCATTTGAGCCAAAGTTACATGTGGAATTAGTCATTATGTATCTCTTGCAGAATAAAAGCAGCATTAGTATATGAGGTAGACCAGTTGCACATGTAGCTTATAATAAGTATTCGGAGGATTATAGCTCAGAATATAAAACTGATACAATAACAGTTTTATTTAACATTCTGAAGTAGGAGACTTTTGTTTGTAGTTCGCAATCCCAGGCTGTTTCATAAAATTGTTGCTGATATGTAGTGGTCACACTTCTACATTGGCAAACAATACTGTCTGGAAGAAAAAGAAAGAAAAAGTTGCTGCAATCCATATCTGATTTAGAATAGCACATGAGAAATAAGATTTTTGTAGTATACAAATGTCAGTACTGAGTTCTAACAGCAACTTCGGAAAAAAAATTAAATGCCTCAAGAAATATTTGTAATTAATGTGAGTTTTAGCATTTAATAGTTTCTTTTCTTAACCTTCCTGTAGATCAAATATGTGTGTTGGATTGATTCTTAAATCTGGACCCTTGCTTATGATGGGAAAAACACTTATTGAACTACCCAAGCATGAAACATGAACTGCACTCAGAGGTTTGACTCTGTTTTTATCTGTCTCCTATAAACTGTACAGTTTAGAAAAAAATTAGTCAGCACTGAAATCAGGACATATATTTCACAGCTGAGGAACAGACCAGGGAAAACAAGACCTGTTTTAAAAATCAAGCAAGGTTATTCCATGGAAATTATTCAAGTTGATGTGCCAATGTACTCACAATCTGATGAGTGTCCAGAAGACCTATATAAATAATTAAAGAAAATTATAAATGACAGCACATACCACTACAAAATGGTAATGGGGGATTTTAATGCAAACATGGGACAGAAACTGTTCTATTGGTAGTTGAGGTGGGCAAAAAATACAATCAGACACCTACAAAAAGGTAATACATTAATAAGTTTACCCTAACTGTATTTAATAAATCAGTTATACATAACTTTGAATGCTGTAGGTTCTTCTGTGGTGCTGAGTTGTATACAACCGATAGTAAAGTTTTTGATAAGACCAAATAGTCTAGAATGGTTACACACTTACAGAAGTCTTTAAATATTAGTCATGTCTAGTAGGGCCATGTTGCATTGATGTATTGTCCATACTACAGTTATCCATATTAATCTTTATAAGTCCGTAGATGCACTCAATCTGTGGGTGAGCTCTGAATTGTGGCTGCTTAAAAAGGCATGCCAGCCAGTTAGAATCATGTGCAGTGAGGTAATGTGATTTTAGTGCCTTCTGCTGGCATATATGTGTGGTACCAGCTGCTTGAGAATGGTAAACAAAGGAAAAAATTCTCACCCCACAGCATGCTGGAGGGCATGATGACCATATAAGAGTTCTACTGGCAATGCTTCATGAGTAGGCACAGTGCGATAGGTGCTTGGACACAACAACAAAGCATTTCCCTTCAAGTGCAAAGCACAGAGTTTGAACATCTGAGCCTTGATAGTGCAGACAAAATGTTCAGCTTCACCTTCTGATTGAGGAGAGAACAGTGAGATTTGAGTATGTGGAATTCCATTTTATTGGCAAAATTGTTTAAATTCCAGCTAAGAAATTGTTTGCAGCAAAACTTTTAAGCAAAAGACAGAAGCAAGTGCTTTGATGGTGCTAGTGTTAATAGTCAAATGCACTGGAATGACAAAAGGATATTTGCTGTAGGCATCATTGCCAGAAGGGATCAGCAAAATTGATGTGGATACTTTCCCAAGGACCATACGTTTGAAGCCAATTGAAAAATTCATGACGTAATGTTGCCTGGTTATCAGCGCATGTACGGCATAGCAGGTCATATCTTCTATTTATTTATCCAGCTGGGATCCACACACAATGCTGATGCACTAGCCGCTTTGTTAAAATGATTCCCCCATATTCTCTATGTAATAGTTTCAACACATATTGTTGCAAAGATGTAGGAATTAGGACATGCATTTGTTCATTAAGAGAATGCTATAAAATTACCCCATTTTAAAGAGAAAGACTATTGCGTTATGCATGGCATTTGCAAACTACTGCATTTGAGATTGATTTTGGACTGTGGGGCCAGCACAACCAAACGTAGTACTGGATCAATCACAATTGTTGATCTTGTTCAGTAGCCTGTGCGACTTGCTGAGAATCAATTGGAAAAGGTTGCAGTGCTTGCACATCATAGTCATCAATTTGAAGACTAGAAACATCTGATGCATCAGAATATGTATTATTTCCTACAGATAACCGAAATCATGTGTTTGTGTTGACACACTGTGCAGTATTGCGATAAAGAATTTCATATTGATAACTGGAAAGAAGTAGCAACCAACACTGCAGCTTCCGTGCTGTGCCATCTGGTACATCTTTTTCCAGGTGATAAACAGCAGTCAGCAGCTTATGATGAGTCAGAAGAAAAAATCTTCTACCATACAGAGATTGACAGAAATTTGTTGCACCATAAATTATGACTAAAGCTTCCTTTTCCAGCTGACTGTAGTTGACTTGGGCCTTGTTCAAAGCCTTACAGTGCTGTGGGGCATTCAGTGTGCCTAACCTTGTGAGATAAATCTGCCCTTATTAAAGTGTCAGCTGCAAGTACTTCTAGTTTTTGCGGATCAGAGTGCCTGAGATATGGGGCAACTAAGCAGTGTATGTTGTGTTTTGGAATGATTTGATGTAGATGTTAGTTTGTCAAGAATAGCTTGGAGTTCTCATACATCTGTAGGAGAAGCAATCACCATACAGTCTTAAATGCATAGTCAAAGAACAAGCACCATGGGCTCAATAACATGTCTCAAATATTCAAGGTTCTTATTGAAAAATGAACATTTCTTTAAATTACACTTAAGTCCAGCATCAGTTAAAACTTGAAAACGAGCTTCCAAATGTTTGAGATGCTGTTCTGGTGTTTGACTGGATACAGTGATCTGATCTCATCATCTTCTCAGCCTTTTCCCACGTCATGTGGGGTCGGCGTTGCTTTGCTGGATCCTTCTCTTCCATAAATGCCTATCCAGTGCTTCTTCTCTGAGCCATCCTTTCTCCCGTAGGTCCCCTGCTACCTTGTCTTTCCATCTCAGTTTTGGTCTTCCTCTTCTCCTTGGTGCTCCAATTGCTAGGTCTTCGACTCTTCTCCCCACGTAGTACTCCCCTCTTCTCTGCACATGTCCATACCACCATAGCCTACTTTCTTGGGTCTTCTTTCCTGTGGGCCCCACTTTCACTGTTCCCCTGACGTACTTATTCTTTAGTCTATTCTTCCACGTCACCTCACTCATCCACCTTAACATTCTCATTTCTGCCACTTCCATCTTTTTCTGTTGGGCTTTTGTAATTGGCCAAGTTTCTGCACTATACAGCATCGCAGGCATTGCCACAGACCTGTAAAGCTTTCCTTTTATTCTGCAGCTAACCCTCTTATCACACAGTACTCCACTCAGTTTCCTCCAGTTCATCCGTACACTATTTATCCTGTGCTGTATTTCGGCCTCCAGTCCTCCATCACTTTGCATGTAAGAGCCTAGGTATTGAAATTTCTTGACCAGTGTCAGATGTTCTCCTTTCAGGTTAATGTACAGATCATTGGCATCCTTTGTACACACTAACTCTGTATTCACCCTGCTAATTCTCATTCCCCTTTTCTCTAGAGCTTTTCTCCGCTGTTCAAGCTTGTCTTGAAGTTCCTCCTGGGTGGGTTCACAGATTGCAACATCATCGGAAAACATTGTGCTTCAAGGTGCCTCTTTTTTCATATCTTTGACTAGTACATCCATGACAAGGTCAAATAGATATGGGCTGAGAGCAGATCCCTGATGTAGTCGTACTCTCACTGGAAATGCCTTTGTTGCACCTGCACTGCTCCTGACTTGTGTCATTGCACTTTCGTGCATGTCTTCTACCACCCTGACATATTTTTCTGGCAGGAGTTTACTTCTCAGACATTTCCATATCTCTTGCCTCAGCACTCTGTCAAATGCCTTCTCAAGATCGATAAAGGACATATGCATTTCGGCTTGTACTTCTCTGTGCCTCTCCATCAGTTGCCTTAGTGCAAATATTGCATTGGTTGTTCCTCTTCCTGGCATAAATCCAAACTGTTCTTCACACACTTCAGTTTCTAGACACAACCACTTCTCAGTTATCCTTTCCCAGATCTTCATTGTGTGGGACATTAGTTTTATCCCCTATAATTGCCACAGTTTTGGATGTCTCCTTTCCCCTTATATATGGGAACCAGTATACTGCTTCTCCACAAATGTGGCATTCTTTCTCCTTTCCAGATCTTCTGCATTAGATCCCAGAATATATCAGTTCCCTGTTCTCCCAGACTTTTCCCCTTCCTATTTTTCATTTTCTTCCTCAGATGTTCGACTTCATTTATATCACCATCCTCATACTTCCTTGCTGAAATGTCCTCAGAAACATCAGTACTATCTTCACAATTGCAGTACCTACATTTCACAGTACTCTTCAAAAGTCTTGACAGCATACTTAGGTTCACAATAACGTTTCCATTGTTATTGCTGTCCACAATACTACTAGACTTGTTCTTATTACATTCAGAAAGCAAAAGTTTATGTCTAGAATCACTGCCTGTAGACACAGTTAGAGACATTGTTTCTGGACCTTAAGTTGTTACTGGTAGGAAACAGATATGGTAAACCTTGGTTTTCAGTGAACTGTCATATTCATCTATCTTTTCTCTTCTCTTGTTATGTGAGAAAACTGTTGCCATTTAAACCTATAATTCTCTTAAGGATGTCTGTTACGTGTGTTCTTCTAATTCTTCTTAAGACTTCATTTCCAATCTTTTTGCTGGGACTGCTGACCAGCCCCCCCCCCCCTCTCTCTCCATCCCTCTCTCTCTCTCTCCCTCCCTCCCTCCCCCCTCCTCCCCCCTCCACTGTACTTTGTGCCCACTGTAATTTACCATCTCTTGCCATTGATAGAGCCAAAGTTTCTGGATACTCACCTACTTAAACGAATGCACTAGTCACTTCCAAGTGCTGAGTGGTGTAGATCTAGTACCAGGCTGTCATATGACCTGTCACCACTGACAGAAGTCATGACAGTGAACTAGATTTAGGTGCCAAATGGTTGTATGGAATCGACACAGGAAGATGGGTCAGCATCGAGATGTGAAAAAGTGGCAGAAAGGAGCTGTAGTGTTTGGAGTTGCTTTGGGACAGACGAATCAGAAAAACAGATGATTAATACTATAAATGATGACCTTTTGAAAGTAATTCCAGATGAGGTATATGATCCCATTCAGTTTATCCAGGAAAGTTACAGGGAGACTGTGGTGCTCCAGAAGAACTTGTTGAAGTTGTAGGAAAATTAATGCAAAATAACTTTCAAAATACATACAGAATGTTGCAGAAGATGACAGCCATGCCTTACTGAAACTTGTTAGCTGCTTCTTTGTGATTTAAGAAATATTCATTACAATATTAACAACCACATAAATGGTTAATATGCTGTTTGCTGTTCTTCATAAGAGTACTTGATATTTTATCATATAAATGTGAGTTTTTATGCTTCATTGGTTTAATAATAGTTATTCAGGTAGTTTCCTCTGCCTAAACGTGAAGTAAAGGTCTTTGAAAATCAATTTATGATAGTTTTTCATGTTTTGTTGGATCAGTGAAATATTGATTTTGTTTGCTTACTATTATTCCATAATTTTTTGGGCATGCATCTCAGATATAAACACTTCCTGTTTCAGTACCTCAGCTGTGAACCTTAAAGCTGTATTCAAGTATTGTTATACTAAGGAAATTACTTTGTTTACTGTTTGTTTTTGTAGTAGTAGTAGTAGTAGTAGTAGTAGTAGTAGTAGCAGCAGCAGCAGCAGCAGCAGCAGCAGCAGTTGTTGTTGTTATTTTCAGTCCAGAGACTGCTGTGATGCAGCTCTCCGTGCTACTCCATCCTGTGCAAGCTTCTTCATCTCCAAGTAACTACTGCAACCTACATCCTTCTGAATCTGCTTACTATAGTCATCCCTTGGTCTCCCTCTATGATTTTTACCCTCAGCACTGCCCTCCAATACTAAATTGGTGATCCCTTGATGCCTCAGAACATGTCCTACCAACAGATCCCTTCTTATGGTCAAATTGTGCCACAAATTCCTATTGTCCCCAATTCGATTCAGTACCTCCTCATTAGTTATGTGATCTACCCACCTAATCTTCAGCATTCTTCTGTAGCACCACATTTTAAAGGCTTCTATTCTCCTCTTGTCAAAACTGCTTATTGTCCATGTTTCACTTCTATACATGGCTACACTCCATACAAATACTTCGAGAAAATACTTCCTGACACTTAAATCTACACTTGATGTCAACGAATTCCTCTTCTTCAGAAATGCTTTCTCTACCATTGCCAGTCTACATTTTATATCCTCTCTACTTTGACCATCATCAGTTATTTTGCTCCTCAAATTGCCATTTACTACTTTAAGTGTCTGATATCCTAATCTAATTCCCTCGGTGTCACCTGATTTAATTCGACTACATTCCATTATCCTCATTTTGCATTTGTTGATGTTGATCTTATATTCCCCTTTCAAGATACTGTCCATTCCATTCAAATGCTCTTCCAGGTCTTTTTCCATCTCTGACAGAATTACAGTGTCATCAGCAAACCTCAATGTTTTTATTTCTTCTCCATGGGTTTTAATTCCTACTCCAAATTTTTCTTTTGTTTCCTTTACTGCTTGCTCAGTATACAGATTGACTAACATCGGGGATAGGCTAAAACCCTGTCTCTCTCCCTTCCCAACCACTGCTTCCCTTTCATGCCCCTCGACTCTTGTAACTGCCATCTGGTTTCTTTACAAATTGTAAATAGCCTTTCATTCAATGTATTTGACTCCTGTCACCTTCAGAATTTGGAAGAGAGTATTCCAGTCAGCATTGTTGAAAGCTTTCTCTAAGTATACAAATGCTAGAAATGTAGATTTGCCTTTCCTTAAAGTATCTTCTAAGATAAGTCGTAGGGTCAGTATTGCCTCATTTGTTCCAACATTTCTACAGAATCCAAAGTGATCTTCCCCGAGGTTAGCTTCTACCAGTTTTTCCATTTGTCTGTATAGAATTTATATTAGCATTTTACAGCCTTGACTTATTAAACCAATAGTATGGTAATTTTCACACTTCTCAACACCTACTTTCTTTGGGATTGGAATTATTATATTCTTCTTGTAGTCTGAGAGTATTTCGCCTGTCTCTTGCTCAGCAGAGATTTGTCAGGGCTGGCTCTCCCAAGGCCATCAGTAGTTCAAATGAAATATTGTCTACTCACGGGGCCATGTTTCGACTTAGGTCTTTCAGTGCTTCGTCAAATTCTTCACTCAGTATTGTATCTCCCATTTCATCTTCATCTGTGTCCTCTTCTATTTCCATAATATTGCCCTCAAGTACATCACCCTTGAACAGACCTTCTATATACTCCTTCCATCTTTCGTCTACATCTACAGCACACTCCGCAAGCCACCTGATGGTTTGTGGTGCTTTCCCTTCTTTGCTTAGAACTTGGTTTCCAGCTGAGCTCTTAATATTCATACAAGTGGTTGTCTTTTCTCCAAAGGTCTCTTTAATTTTCCTGTAAACAATATCTATCTTACCCCTAGTGATATATGCCTCTAAATCCTTACATTTGTCCTTTAGCCATCCCTGCTTAGTGATTTTGCTCTTCCTGTCGACCTCATTTTTGAAAAGTTTGTTTTCCTTTTTGCCTGCTTCATTTACTGCATTTTTGTATTGTCTCCTTTCATAAGTTAAATTCAATCTCTCTTCTGTTATCCGAGGATTTCTACGAGCCCTTGTCTTTATACCTACTTGCTCTTCTGCTGCCTTCACTACTTCATCTCTCAAAGCTACCCATTCTTCTACTGTATTTCTTTCCCCTGTTCTTGTTGGTCATTCCCTAATGCTATCTCTGAAACTCTGAGTCTTTTAGTTTATCCAGGTTCCATCTCCTTAAATTTCCACCATTTTGCAGTTACTTCAGTTTTAATCTACAGGTCATAACCAATAAATAGATTGTGGTCAGAGTCCACATCTGCCCCTGTAAATGTCTTACAATTAAAACTTGGTTCCTAAATCTCTATCTTACCATTATATAATCTATCTGAAACTTTCCAGTACCTCCAGGCCTCTTCCTCATGTACAACCTTCTTTCATGATTCTTAAACCAAGTGTTAGCTATGATTAAGTTATGCTCTTTGCAAAATTCTACCAGGCAGCTTCCTCTTTCATTCCTTCCCCCCACTCCATATTCACTTACTACTTTTCCTTCTTTTCCTTTTCCTACTATTGAATACCAGTCCCCTACGACTATTAAGTTTTCGCATCCCTTCACTATCTGAATAATTTCTTTTATCTCATCATACATTTCTTCAATCTCTTTGTCATCTGCAGAGCTAGTTGGCACATAAACTTATGCTACTGTGGTAGGCATGGGCTTCATGTCTATCTTGGCTACAATAATGTGTTCACTATGCTGTTCATAGTAGCTTACCCGTGCTCCTATTTTTTTTTTTTTTTTTTAATTCATTATTGAACCTACTCTTGCATTACCCCTATTTGATTTTGTACTCGTAACCCTGTATTCACCTGACCACAAGTCTTGTACCTCCTGCCACCGAACTTCACTAATTCTCACTATATCTAATTTTAACCCATCCATTTTCCTTTTTAAATTTTCTAAACTACCTACCTGATTAATGGATCTGACATTCCACACTCCGATATGTAGATCGCCAGTTTTCTTTCTCCTGATAACAGTGTTCTCCTGAGTAGTTCCCGCCCGGAAATCCGAATGTGGGAATATTTTACCCAAGAGGATGCTATCATTATTTAACCATACAGTAAAGCTGCATGTCCTCAGGAAAAATTACAGCTGTAGTTTCCTCTTGCTTCCAGCCGTTCGCAGTACCAGCACAGCAAGGTTGTTGTAGTTTATGTTACAAGGCCAGATCAGTCAATCATCCAGACTGTTGCCCATGCAACTACTGAAAAGGCTGCTGTCCCTCTTCAGGAACCACACATTTGACTGGCCTCTCACCAGATACCCCTCTGGTATGGCTATCTGTTTCATTGAGGCACGCAATCCTCCCCACCAATGGCGAGGTCCATGGTTCACGGGGAGAGGCATTGCTTACTATTGACAGAAAATTTCTAATTATTCTGATAAATAATCATTTTCATTTTTCTTCTCTTTGCCTCTACTGTTTGCTCCTGTAAATCATTTAAGATAAATGTGAAGATGATTTCTTAGAAAAGACAGTAGTTGATTTTCTACCATGTTCTTGCCCATTCTAATTTTGTGCCGTACCTATAAATTATCTTGTAGGCAATGAAGTGTTAACTTTTCTTCCATGGACTTTTCTCATAGAGTGCCCACTTAACGAAGAGAAGGCTACAAATGTATTATCTATATTTTCTATATTTGCACTAGTTTGTATTAATGAAGTGAATCCAGTTTTATTGTCTTCCTTGACTGATGACTTAAAATTCAGGTCTGTTTTAAGGAATGAGCTAAGTGCATTGTAAAACCTAGATAGGAACATTCTGTAGTCCTGATTGGGAGATCTGTAAATGACTGAAATTAACAGTTTATTCATAAAAATTGGAAAATATCCACATTATTTTGCTGTGTCATTCCACTTGAGATAAACCTTTCATATTACTTCTTACTAAAAATATGAACAGCAACTAGCCTCTGCATTAACAGTGACTGGGCACTGTCTTTATCTGCAGTCAGGTTTCAACTGCATTTTCTTACTTCCATTGTCTTGCTGTATCAATTTTCAACAATATAGCGTGCACCCTTAATGGTCTAATGAAAAATTGAATACACTTATACAACAACACTCTGTGTATCAGTCACATAGGGATCATGAGACTAAGATTTCAATAATTAGTGCACAGACAGAGGCATTCAATCAATCATTCTTCCCACGCTCCATATGTGAATGGAAATGGAAGTCACCCTAATAACTGGTGCAATGGGATGTATCCTCCGCCATGCACCTCACAGTGGTTTGAAGAGATGTAGATGTAGAATTATGTATACTGTTAGGATTATCACTCTAAATAAAAGTTGCTCATCAGTGGTGACAGTGTACAGTCACTACTGATGATGTAAGCAATCATTTTTGGGGGGAATTCCACAGATTTTTAACAAACATTTAAAATATAGAAAAAGATTTTCAGATATAAAACCATATGCCTTCTTACTTAAAATGTATTCTGACATTAATTACAGTTAAAGTAAACTTGAAACTTTCTTATTTAACCACTGGTTCTACTCTGTCTCTGAATTTCTGGAACATGATTTGCTTATTATTACAGTATGTTGATAACTATTACTTTGGGTCCATCTAATCACAACTGAATAAAACACAATTTTTGTGCCATATGTATTTCGTCTTTATTCTTTGCAAGGCATTTTCAGTGCCTTGGAATAAATGTATCTCTCACAGTCTTAAGGTGAAAACTTCACTGCTATTTGTTTGTTTTCATATGTTGATAAATCTACAAACAAGAGATGACTAAATAGGATACATGAACTTGCTTACAAGATTTAGTGATGGTTATGATATGCATCAGCATGGAAAAATGCATCAAATGTAGTGGAGAGCAAATCGTATTTTTTGTAGGTGTGGGTGCTAATCTAAAATAATTGTTACATGTTGTTGGTCATGTTTCAGGTAATATATGCGATTTTGCAGTCAGGAAATGGTCTGGCACGTCTTGAAAATCACAATGCTCCATTGATGTACAAATGGCATGGAAAATATTACATTGGTGGAGCCCATGGTCTGTGTGGGATCCTGTACTTGTTGCTGCAGGTTTGCAAATACAACTTTATAGAATTAAGTATTTATAAGACATGAAAAAAATGAAAGAGTTGTATCACAGGTTGAGTTGCAAAAGTATAGCATAAGCACAAGACCCTGCATAAAACACACTCAAAGATAAACAGAAATTGTTTATTAGTATATCTGTTACGAATTTATTCTTTTGTTAAATATTTTGTAAACTAAGAATAGAACCATTCCCTCGTGAGCTAAGAAGAAATAGAACATAGCAGTTTGTGATATATTAGACTGTGTTCAAGGCAGAGTTAAGACCTGAGAGAATGTGGGAACAATAGTCTTTGAACACACGAATGTTGCTGCTGGTTGCCATTTAACTTTAATGGCCCTTTTTTTAAATCTAATACTACATACTTGTAGTTATTAGCTAACACTGTATTAAGTTTCTGATTATTTATAGGAATTCTTGTTTTCCTAATTATAGTGTTCAGCACGAATAAAGGTAACAGTTCACCCAATAGTTAAGGTGGAACAAAGCTGAGGCTATGTACCTGTGCTTATGTTTGGAGGGGGGGAGGGGTACTATGTGCCTATCAAGCACTTAGCACTTCAGCTATTGGTTGAACTGTTATGTTAATTCCTTATCTCTGTGGTGCAGTTGTCCACTGCAATGGACAGCTCTTAATGTCACTTCTTTGGTGTTTTAATCAGTTCTGAGGCTGCAAATGCATGTAGGGCACAGCACTATTAGGGAATATCCACTGGAATTGACTGTGCATTTGCAACCTTAAGACTGCTTAAAATGCCAAAGAAATGTCATTAACAGCTGTCCTCTGCAGCGGACAGCTGCACCAGAGGATTGAATATTACTTTAAGTGTTTTATGGAGAAAAACAGAAGTTGAATAGTAGTAAAACATAAGAATTCCTGTAAATAATCTGAAGCTTGGAAGTGTAAGTAAGTAGATTAGGGAAACAGACAAAAAATTAAATTGAGTCAAATTTTTAATGATAAATGTTAAGGTGATCTGTAAAAATTGTTCATCATACGAGGTATGGTCCATCTTGATTTACACTTTACTTATTCCCATAATTTGTGGTGTGCCAACTGATCATTACAGTTGCAAGTATTGTAGTATTTTGGTCTACCCCTGTATGTGGCAGGAAAATCACTAGAAGTGTAATCCCTGCACAGTACAGCCCATTTTCCCAACTCCAGTCATTACATGAGTGGTCAACATGGAGTGTGATAATCAAGAACAGTGCTGGACAATGTGCTTTCTGTGCAAGGAGGGTGTTAACACTGTGGATATTCATAGTCAATTGGTGGCAGTGTTTGGAAAGTGTGCACCATCATGAAAAACCATGTGTAACTAATGGTTGGATGGCTGGAAATGTGGCTGCATGACAATGGAGAAAGGAACCAGTTCTGGAAGGAAAGTGATTGTGGTGACACCAGACAACATTTCAGAGTGGAAAAGCGTATTCAGGAGAATAGGTGCATCACATTCATAGAATTGGAGGCAGTTACAAGACTTGTCAGAAGCACCATGTACCACACAGTGCATGAACATCCTAATCTTGGGAAAGTGTCCACCAAATGGGTTCTTGATCCCTGAATACAGCACAAACACAACAGCACAAGGACGTGTACAGTGCTCTCCTTCAGTGCCACACCCAGGATACAGAAGATTTCATGTCCAAAGCCATGACTGGCGATGAGATTTAGCTCAACTACCATGAGCTGGAGACCAATGGGCAAAAGGAATGCTCTTGCAACACAACAGTGCATGAACAACCTGGCTACCATCACCGACATGGGGTTCCAGGTACTGCAATATCCGCTTTGTTCTCTTGACTTGGCCCCTCCGATTACCTCCTGTTTGTAGATATCCAGGAACAGCAAGCAGCTGCTCTGTGCTGGTTGCACAGACTCAAAAAAGTGGTTTCAGGGGGTCTACAAATGTTGTGCATTTATGTAAACTTATGTTGAGAAAGTGCATTTATCTGACAAGGCCGTGGAGTTTATTTCCGTTTTCTTAATCAGATGTAGAAGAATTCTTTGTTCCTTTACCCTTTTCATTACTTCACTGTTCTTCACTTTATCCACGCATTTTATTTTATTCTATTCCCCTCCAAACAAAAATCTCAAATGTTTCAATTTTATCTTTTTCTCTCATCTTCAATGTCCAGTTTTCACCAGTGTACAAAAAACAAACTTTCTCCTTAACTCAGACCTATATTCTCTGGATAATAAGCATTTCTTTTCCCAGAAAACTTGCTTTACCATTGCAATTCTTGATCTTATTTCATTTTCAACTCTTCCCTTTACCAATTAGCATGCCTCCCAAATATCTGCACTGTGCAACCTGTTCAGTTTTGACCATCTTTTGTTTTCACTTTTGTATCTTCCTTGTCATTTTCTCTCATAACCATAGTTTTCTTTGCATTGAGACACAAAGGAATTAAAGACATTAGCTGCCAGTAGGCATGGATTTATATCAATGGGGCAAACAGAATAAATTCATGTTGATTTTCATTTGACAATCAAGCAGTCCTCCTTCAAGTGTGGATAGTGCTCTTTGAAGAGACATTGTTTTGTCCCCCAAGCACTACTATGTCATCAGCAAATCTGATTCAGTTGACCTTCCAGCCTCCTGTACGTACTCCTGTACTTCTAGTGTGTTCATTATCAAGTTTTCAATATACCATAAAACTGGTCAACTTTGTGACACTTAGCACTTTTTTTAACATAACCTTATAAGTACTGTGACATAATTTCCATGGAATTTTATAACCACTATCCTTCCATTTTGATCACAATAAAGTCTTTATGTGCTCCTTCAAAACAAGTTACAAGGAAATGAAAAACTGAAGCTTATTTACCATGGGAATATGTCCGATTATATTAATGAAGACTCAGGTAGAAGTTGTACCTGAGGACTATAAAGATGGAAATATGTTGTACCTGTTACACCGGCAATTGAAGAAACACAGCAGTGGAAGTATCAAATACTAAATTGTGCATGATGCATCATCACATGCCACCAACTTTTCATCTTTTGATTTCGTCCTCGAAACAGGGCCAAAGTAACTGTCGGACATCCTCACAACATTAATATAATTCTGCAAAATTCTGGTGGGATTGGTGTGTGATGTGGACAAAGCCTTCTTACAGTTGCCATCTTGAAGAGAACAGGGACCTCTCTAGGCTTTTTTGGAATTGCATTGAACAAACTGACAATGCCTCAATCACCATGGATGATGTGATAATGTATCGCTTCAGCTGTTTGCTATTTGGACTTACGCCAAGCCCATGTATTTAGTCAGCAGCCATAAGCAAACTAGTGGCACTAAATAGTGGTAAATATCAACGAGTATCAGCATGCATAGACAACTCTGCATTACTGGATTATTTTGTAGCTATTGTGAGAGACGTTGATGAGCTGTAACTGTTTATCATCAACTGGCAGCACTCGTCCGGCAAAAAAGGCTTCCACTTTCCATGGGTGGCTAATTAGAAGGACCTAAAGGCAATATTACATGCCAAAATGCTTGGAATAAAGGCCACAATACAAGTCTTGTGAATCATTTGGAATTGTCGAGATGACTATCTCCGCTTACTACCACAGGATGGCTGAAGACCTGATTGACAAACTGGTGTCTAAGAGAAACATTCTTCGAGCAGCAACTCAGTTGTATGACCCTCTTGGTCTGTTCTCACACACTGGGATTGTTGTTAAACCAATACAGATCTTGGACATTACCTGCATTGGAACTGCTTGCCGCATTTGTCAGCTCATGACTCCTTCTTTACTTTTGCCAAGAAACAGGGTTTGAGCCCGACAGAGCTACTTCATGGAGTGACTAGATAGTCGCCTTTTAGTTGGTACAAAATTATCAAAACAAATGGACATACAATATACCCACTCATGGAGACACTCTCCTGGAAGTCAAAATCTCACATATCAGCTCACATGGGGACTAAAAGCAGATCTGCAAGTAACACTTGACATTTGTTGGTGTGGCCCACCATGGCTTTTAGAAGACAAACAGTCATGATCACTGGACAACCCAGCTTCATCTAAATCAGTGGCAGAAGCCAAACCTTAACAAGTGTTTCTCTGATTACCATAATTGAACCCTTATTCGACACTGCAAAATTCAGTTCATACTGGTGAATATTGCATATAACTGCCCAGGCATTTTGGTTTTTTGATATCATGAAGAACAAGATTAAAAATACTGGCAGTCTGACTGCTCTGGAATTGCAAAATATCTGTACATACTGGATCAGAAAAGTTCAAGAGGAGCTATTCACTGCTGAGTTGTCTGCCTGCCATAAGGGAGAACAATATCCAAAAGCATAAAATGCTGCCCAATACAACCCTTTCCTGCATGATGGTGTGGTCTGGGTCGATGGAATGCAACATTATGCTGGATGTGAAATTTAAAACTTCCCTGGCGTACAGATTGCTCAATAACATTTCAGAAGTGCCAGATGTCTGCAACTTCCTGCCATGATATGTCAGTGCAGAGTCTTCTGGCCATCTTCAGGTGAATACTGGTGAAAATGCTCTGATCTCAAGTATTTCAGTCTGCACCAGCACATGTATTTAGTTGGTGTTGCATACACCTGAAAGCTCACCACATCGATATCAGTTCAGTTGTCTTCACACCATAAAGTCACAGAATGATGCTGCCTATGCAGAGCACAAAATGTTTCTATGACTTGGTCCCTTACAGAATTTAAGTGGAAGCTACCATATCAGTTGATAAGGGACTCAGACAGTCATATTTCCACTGATACATTGGTGATGGAGTTCCAAAACTTCATTGAATGGACCACATTTTGTTTCATTGGTAAATACAATGTTCGGTGATAGTGAACTGCTGGTATGCTGTTGACACTCTACAATGCAGTCCTGCACAGTGTGATTGCCCTATACAAGCTTTGCCACATTCACATAGAATCCTGTAAACATCTGCCTTGCACAGCTCTTAAATCATCTTTGACAGAGCCCAGAAGTGCCAAGATATTGGAAGAAAGAAGACAATCAGATTGCTATTGATGCGATGAGCTTTACTATGGAGGGTGCACGGTGCAGCATAGAGTTGCAGCAGAAGCACACGGACCCAAGTAGCGCATGTGTAATACCAACTGAATATACCATACATGTTCCAGGGGAGTCTTAAATATGTGAGCTCAGAGCGCATTCATCAGTATTCACCTGAAGGTGGCCAAAAGACTCTACACCAAAATATCATGGCAGGAAGTTGCAGACATTCAGCAGACTTCCCAAAATATTTTGCACTACATTAAGCAGCATAGTCCAACTTGAGCAGACATCTTGATTTCACGGATCGTCTGCCCGAACAAACACATGTAACACTGCATCATCTCAGAGAATGATTGTACTAGGAGAACTATGTTAAGAGTTTTGCATTTTGCAAGTGCAACAAGTTGTTAGGAGAGCTCTTGGCTCTTGCCTGCCTTGCAAGATAATAAACAGTTGTCGACATGTAAAGATGGAGGCTCCACTACCAATTGACAGGGTTCAACCCACAAGGCCTTTCATAGTAACAGGTACCAATTACATTGGACCGAGAAGTCCTACATGGCCCTACTCACACATACCACAGCACATGCAATTCATACTAAGGTCACTTATGGCTAGATAGATTTCTGTTGCCAATGCAACACATTGAAGGCTGTAGAAGCCTACAACTCACTGTTTAACAATTCAAACAGTGCTACATTCCATGCAGCAAGCACAGAACAGTCAGAACTCTTAAACACAATTCTGAACACTGAACTACAGCACTACTGTGCCCCCACAGAATCACCTGGAAGTACATACCTACACGGGCAGTTTGGTGGGGAGCCTGGTGGGAACATATAATAGGCTCCATCAACTATTGCTTGAGGAAGGTGCTTGATTACACTCAGGTGTTCTGGACAACTTTTCCAAACTGTACCCCTTTTCCTAAAACTCTCCAGTCTTTTCCTTCACTCCTCTTCCTTCCTTCCCCTCCTACCCTTCTTCCAGAAGAAGGAACCACTGGCTCTGAAAGCTTGCATAAGTTAAACCGTTTTTGTGTGTGTGTTCTCCTGCTGCCACTTGGTGAGTATATGTTTTGTATCTATCCAATTACATTATATTGTCAGAAATTGATTATTTTCATTGTTATTTCATATGTTTTGTCACAGATGTCTGTGATGTTTACCAATAACTCCTATTTTGAAATTTTATGTTTATTTTCAGTAATTTTCATGATATCAAAACATATACCCAGTAGGTTTTCATAGGTTTGTGTTACTTAACTCATAATTATTTTCTACAGTTTGCATTGCCTCTCACCTTATTGTGTGAATATTTTCTGTAACCAGCCTACAACATGTCATATTTAAGCATTTGCTCTCATTAACTTCCAAAGCAACAGATTCTTTGTGATCTCATGCATTTACTTGCTAAAAGAGTCTGTAATGTTGCATTAAGAAACTCAGGGAGTGTACACAATGAAAAGGCATCTTTAGAATGGGAATAATCACTTTGCCTCATTTCATTCTGTTATGTCATATAGGATCATATGCTGGAGAAACTCATCAAACCAAGCAAAAGTTTTTAGTATGCAAAAGTGTGTAATAAGACTCATTTGTGGTGCAAAGAACTTCATATTCTAACCACTGCTTCTTCCTTAATGAAATTTATTGCAAGTAATATGTCTCTAATTCCAACCAATAGCTCAACATGTAGAATCGGCACTAGGAATAAGAGCAATCTACATAAAAATGTAAAATCACTCACCTTGGTCCAAAAAGGGGTCCAACATTCAGGAAAACACATTTTCAAGAAATTGCCAGCAGCATTTAAAAACTTGGTTTCAGGTAAAGCACAGTTTAAACAGAGTTTGAAAGACATTTTAATAGTCAACTCCTTCTACTCTATTGATGAATGTCTTAATAGGAAATGTTAGACCAGCTTAAGTAAAAATGTCTCTTAGATTTCAGTTTTGACAGATTAGATATTTTGTGTATGGTAAATTTATTAAAAGTGCATAACGAAGTTTCTTTCTGACTGTGTATTAATTCTGTAAATATTAGAAGTTCCAGTTTACTATAATGTATTCATATATTCTGACAATCTCCGTACAAATGATCAGGGTAGTGAGTATTATATTAAAATGTTTTATGTTATATTTTCTGACTTGTTCCACCCTGTGAGAATCATCTCATTTTTAGGTCTACGGAACAAAAACTAAGTCTAATCTAATCTAACTACAGATGTATCACTAGTATCAACTTGGATCCATTCCTATTCTGTATAATGTGTATCGTATACAGCCAAGAAGCATAAATAGTTCTTTGTGTTGATGATGAAAACATTATAATCAACACTAATGGGGCATCAACACCTGCAAGTGTAATTAATATTTTCTTGAAATTTACTGACTGGTTCTCTACAAATAGACTATCACAGAATTTAGACAAAAGCACAGTATGTGCAATTCAGTACTGCGCTAGTCCTCACCACTCTGTTAGGAATAATTGAAGAGGACAAGTGTATAAATGAAACAAATATTGTAATTTCTTAGTTGTTTATATTGATGAACTTGAACCGGAAGTCACATGTTATAGATTTTCTGAAATGTCCAAGCTCTGCAACTTCTGTGTTAAGGATAATATTAGATTTGAGAGATGAAAATCTCAAGAATTTAACTTTACTTTTCCTGCTTACATTCACTAATGTTTCATGGTAACTCGCCATTGAATAAAAAATTTATTAATTAGACAGAAGTGTGTGGTCTGCTCTAGAACCTCTTGTAGACAGCTCTTTGAATAGTTTGGCATACTGTCAATCTTTTACAGTACATTTATTCCCTTATGAAGTTTGTTGCCAACCATCAGTTACAGCTTGGAAACAATGTTACCATTCATAAATATGACACTAGAAGTGGAAATGATTTACACTATCCATCATTCAGCTTTAGTGTGGCACAGAAAGGAATGAGCTCTTCAGCCATAAAAATCTACCCAGTGATGTAAATAATTCAATGCTTAAAGAATTTGATGGATACTAAATAACTTCAAATGCAAACTGAAGTCATATCTGCTTGACAACTCCTACTGCATAGAAGAATTACTGAATATGTATTATTGTATGGGGCACTTTCACATGCTACATGTCTGTACACTGAATGAAATACCCATTTAGAACAAGAACAGAAACAGGACAGATAATATATGAGTATTTTCCTTACATTCTTTATGACCCTTTGATGGTTGTATCCATAAAACTATCTTTCCAGATGATGTCACAATTTTCTACAGCTTTGTCTGTCAATTTGTCACCTGCTATTTCAGCCACAATTCTTGTTCAAATGTATGCTAACAGATTTTATTATATTTTCAGTCTCCTCATCCGTCGAAGTATCTCCTCCAATAGTCATCACACTTTTTTCGGTATCACATGTGGCCATTCTGGTCTCGTAAAATCACAACAGTAATAGTTTATGGTGCAGCAGTAGCAACAAACTTACTGTGTGGGATAACAGGTAGTGTTTTAGGCTGATGATACTGAGGTCATGGGTTTGAGTACTAGTCAGTTCCTTAGATTTTTTCCTGATGGGAAAGCGAGGAAGGTAGTCTACTCAGCCCTATGAAACCAATTGAAAAGATACTTAAATAAAAAAGCAGTAAATTTGATACTGAAATCACTAAAGTAGTATTACTTTGAAAGGCTTGCACCATGCTAGGTGATACACAGTGTGTGTTCATTAGCAGAAAAACAATCAGCTGTTATTTTTTTCAGATTAGAGAGTGAGATGCTTGACTTATTAAAACTACGCATCTTATTCTTTGCAAAATTCCTGATCAGTTCTGTAGGATTTAGGTCTAGATAGAACGGCAACAGCAGGAAGGAGAAAGGTTATGCTCTTTAATTAATGCCAATAGGTCAGCTTTCCTTGTCTCTGCATGATAGTCTGAAGTATTTCTGTTATAATCATAGAAGAGAAGTGAACACAAAACGAAACTCTGCATTCACAGCAATGAAACATTCCCAGACATTGTTGTTTAACAGTATTCTTCACACAGGCACTTTGCAACATTTATTCACAGTGCCACGTATATGAATCCACAGTTCATCTAAATAAATCACTGGACACTTTAATTCTGATGTTTCATTTTTTTGTAAAAAATCTAATGTGTTTACTCTCCTTGCAAGTACATTCTCTAGGACCATTATGACTTGTTCATTCTGGCATCTTTTAAAATCAAATCCCACAGCTAGAACAGTTTTTCTAAGAATTTCTTTGCTAGGCTGAAAGTACAGTACCATTCAACAAAAGCTGTGAAGTTCTTTTGCAAGGTTGGTATTCACATGTGTTGTTCATAATATGAAAAAAATTGCTGTCAAATAAAAGTAGCTATATCATCAATGATATATTTATTGTGTGCGTTTTACTTATTTTGTTTTGGGGGAGATACTTTTATCCTGCTCCACTCTGTATTGTGTGTCCCCCCCCCCCCCTCCCCCTCTCCTGTAATTTGCACACCATTAACTTCTTAACTTTTGCTTTCACCTTCTGTTGCCTTCTCTGCTGTACAGTTGTATTGTTCTCAGTGTAAGTAAAATTACTGACATAAGCAGTAAGTACTCATGGCTTTCCACAAAGGTGAGCTAATATGCATGCTACTTTGAACTGAAACATGACTGTATGTAGCAAGGTGACAGTTCTTCTGGAAAACCTAGAATTCTGAGGTAATTACATTTTACCTGGAAAAATCAGGGAAATGTCTGGGAATTTCAGAAAACCTCAGGGAATTCTGCATTTTAACCTAGAATTGAAATTGAGTTGTATTGAGTTTTATAAATCACAAATTTTAAAATACTTAATATTGTGAAGTATGTTAATTATATGAATATTATTTCATATAAATTGTCGCTGCTTAAAAACTGCTGGGATATACTGCCACCCCCTCTCTCCCACTCACCCTTTACTTCCATTAGTTTATCAGGAGCTTCTTGATACGATCTTCTTCCTCTCACCTGGAATTCTCAGTGACTTTTTTTTCTATGTTTGAGTGGCCATGCTGTGTAGTCATGTCACCAAGTTAGTTTCTCCTACAGCCATGTTACCTTGACGAGTAATAGTTTGGTATAAAGCAGTGGGTGTATTTAAAACTAAATAAAAATAATGTAAGAATTCCAGAATGAAACCTTAATTCTTCAGCAGAGTACGTGCTGATACGAGATTTCATGACATTAAAACTGTGAGCCGAACTGAGACTCGAACTTGAGTCCATTGCCTTTTGCAGGCGATTGTTGTACCAACTGAGTTACCAAATAGGGACTCACAACCCGTCATCACAGCTTTACTTTCACCAGCACCTCATCACCTATCTTACAAAATCCATGGAAGTTCTCCTGCAAAACTTGCAGTACTAGCACACCTGGAAGAAAGGATATTGTGGAGACATGGCTTAGTCACAGTGTGGGGATGTTTCCAGAATGAAACCACCATACATTAGAACGTGCGCTGATATGAGACTTCCCAGCATCATTCCCCATGAAAGGCAAAGACACCAAGTTTGTGCCTTGGTCGGGCACACAATTTTAAAATGCCAGGAAGGCTCAACTTAAGAATTCAAGTAAACAGTCATGTTGTTGCCAAATTCTTTGCTGAGAAAGTCTACTAAAAATCTGATTCATTTCATATTATAACAAAAGGTTACAATATTATGACCCATGGAACATGAAAATAACTATGTAAATAACCAACTAACCACAAAACTTTTTAGCTTAATGTCACTGCTTAAGAATAAGATTATAGCGTGATAAGAATAAGATCTTAGCTTGAATTAGGCTTGGACACATTTTGTAGATGAATACCTGATTACAACCTTTTGCAGTCTTTTTGAGTCTTTTGACAGGTTTGGTAATTGTACTTATTGATCAGGAAATACTTCCACCTTCATCATGGATACATGGCATTAGCAAAATACAAAAGCAGCAGGAATGTTTATACTGAAGACAGTAATACAGTGTTGGCTGAAGAAAGATTAATTTATACAATTTTCCCCTATAAGGCTAATGGATTTACAGTCTCAGTATATTGTATATTAAATGCAATATTGCATAAACATGTTTCTGTTGCACAAGTAATATTCAGTGTGAAATCACAGTTGAATGAGTAGTAGTTATTGAATGAGATCCATGTGTCATAACCTAATAGACACTGATTTAAGTTACTGTGATGATCTCAGGTTATATAACAACATGTAAATGTTATTGCCTAAATACAAAACTGCTTGAAAAACAACAGTAGCAGTAATAAACAAATAAAACTTACTTTTCAGGCTAGAGAATACCTGAGCCAAGCCAACATTGATGAGCTGCTGCGCCCCACAGTGGATTATGTGCACAGCATGAAGTTTGATTCTGGGAACTTCCCATCATCCTTAGGACATGCTGGTTCACTTGGGTCTGATCGACTGGTACAGTGGTGCCATGGTGCTCCTGGTGCAGTCCATCTGTTTGCTCTGGCCTCAGAGGTATGACTACTTCTAGTTTTATGTACAATAATTGAGAAATCTTCCTTCATGCAGAAAATGAAACAGATAAATGTTTTGGCATTAGATTAGTAGTGGAGCAGATCAGATTATTTCAGAAATATGTTATGACTCCAGATATACTCTGAATTACTTCTCCAGATGTATCAACTGAAATGGACAGCAGCCTTTTTTACTTAGAGTTTTATACATAAACGTAGGAAATGGTAATGATAATCACTCACAATTTAGAAGGATGTTTGAGTAATGGATAGCTGCTTAAACAGGAAGTATAGATTTTTCACTCAGATTTTTCACTCAGCTTTTGAACTTGTATTCTTGTTCAGAGGACAAAATTGTGGACAAAGGCATGCATGTATGCACACGCACACACACACACACACACACACACACACACACACACACACACACACACACACACACATAAAGTCTAAGGAAAGTAAGATGTTGATGAGCCCTCCTAACTGACAGGACTGATGGGACTGACTTTTTGAAACCACAGTTGTGTAGGTTACAATCCTATGTGTCACACCTGCAGCCATTCACCGTTATGATACCTCCTTTCCAAGTAATTGACAAAAAAGAATTTATAACAGAGAAAGGCAGTCCATATTGTAATAATTATTTGTTTATTAACCCGGTAACCAGTTTGTCTAAGCGAACATCTTCAGACAAGAAGCTCTGAAATGTATGACACAATGCACTGAATGAACATTTTAGGTTCCCTTCTATACTCATAAGGGACATATGTACCTAAGTGGTGTGCTAATTAAAGAAGATGACTAAATTATGGGACATGCTAGAAAAGCCGCACTGGCTGGTTCGGAGATACTACTCCTAAAAGCTAACAACTGTGGTACAATTCAATGAGCTAACACCTCTTAACCAAGTAGGACCTTTGCTTAGGGTAGAGTCTCTGGACAGTGTAGACCATGAATAGCTTACAGTCTTTGTTCAGTATCATCTGGTGGCACAGGAAAACCTGCTTCAAAGGCGTGTTTGGGGCCAAAGGAGATGTCAAAATGGCCAGGGTGGAATAGTAATAAACCCATGTGGCACTTGTGGCACACACTACACTTCACTGCACTAGTCACTCTACACTGCATGTAGTATTCCAAGTACTGATACCATGAGAGCAAAACTGGCATCCGGCGTCAGGCTTTGTACTCCTGTAGTCAATAGAAGTGCCTCAAGGGCACCCACAACAGGAAGGCGGAGCGGAAAAATGTGGCAGTCCGCTGTGTGTTAAATAAACTGCAACAGAATATTGACACCGAACACGGGGTAAGAATTCAACTGTTTGCACCTGCTGTGCTGAAGAGTGGCAGACAACAATGTGAACCACATGGCGTTTCACAGGCATGCTGCCGAGAACACGGCTGGGAGATGTCAGCTCGTAGGAGAGAGTGCTGCAGCAATGGTTTGGTCTGCTTGATGTCCAATAAGAAAGACCATCTAAGCTCTTCCTCTGGTGGAAGTGACCAGCGAGGGAGGTGGAGAGACTGGCTTCTGGGCTGCACAGCCTGTCATCTGCTGCTACATGTGGAGGCGATGGAACGAGTCACGAGTCACCACACAATCCCCCCCTCTCGAGAGGAAAACACCATTGCCATTCACTCAGAGGAGTGTTTGAAGCTGAGTGAAGATGTGTGCTGGGGGCATGCACAAGTTGTTGCTGCTGTGCTCATGCTGTGGTTTCTGTTGAGATGAGGGGTGTGGGCAACTCCTGTGCATGGCATTGGTAGCCTGTGAAGTAGCGTCACTGCTCCAATGGGGCAGGTAATAGTGAAAGTGGTGATGGCAATCTGTTGGGAGTGATGGGTACCTGTGGGGTCAGGAAGCTGTGTGCATCGGTTGGAGGCTGCAAAAAGAGTAGTGCAGTGGCGACATCAGGGTCCCAGGCACTGGGGGATGTGTCAGTCATGTAGGCGGTTGACAGTGGATCAGAGGTGGCATTGGCCAGTGATGTGTTGGACGTGGCTTCAGGGGTGGCGTCAGCTGGTGGCATGTCACGAACAGTAGAGGGGATGGTGTTGTCATGTGTCACATTGGGCACAGTGTTGATGGTGCTGTGACTGGGTCCGGTGGTGTTCAGGGGCAGCTCCACCTTTATGGTGCTATGCTCATTGGTTGGGGGTGCCTCTAGGATGCAGGCCAGCTTGAGCCTGTCTATGGAGATGGTTTTTGCAACATCAAGTGCCTTTAATATATTATTTAACTTCTTATTTAGTTTGTAAGAGGGGATAATTAATGTTCTTTACAGTCAAAGCAATCCAAATAACCATTATATGCAATTTTGGTTGAGCTCTCGGTGTAGGCAGTTGTGGATTCATCAATTTTAATTCTTCTTTCTCATTTGGCATGATCATAAAGTTACTGTCATCTATCAGCTTTCTAATTTTTGTTTGGAACTTCTTGGTGAGGATGTATTGCTATTTCATAAATGCCATTTTCATTCAGAAGTGTATGATTGTGCTAATATAATTATCCTCTCTGATAATGACAAACAAATTGCCTTTGTCCACTTTAGTGACCACAGCTCCACCAACTGTTAATTTATTATTTATGCTTTTTAAGGTTATAATATCATTACAGTAGAGTGTCGATTATCTGAAATAATTGGGGGACATGGGTGTTCGGAAAACTGGTTTGTTCGGATAATCGAACTGTACATGTTTATTTGCCTAAAGAAGTACTGTACAGTAAATTTATTCACAAGAACAGGCATCTATTTTAGTATTACAAAGTAACATACAAAGGCAACTTCAGTAGGAATATATAGTATGTGGCACAGTTTATTAAACAAAACTATATACATATTACATACGCATTCAAGTTCTTCACGCAGCAGCAAACAAGTGGTCGTAACAGAGAACAGAAGGTGACTGTTCACACCGTGAGAAGCTCTTCTTGGGGGCGCGCAATCCTTCAAACTGCGTGGAGCGGCACGCCTCAACTCTAAGCGGGCACAGCTGTTGCTGTGAACAGCTTTGGTACTGCCGCTACTTCTACTGCCAGTGCCAAGCCGACAGAAGTGTGCTGATTGAAACACAGTGACTTGCGGCTTGGCCAGTCAGCAGCGCCTTGTGAAGGCCCCATTAGAAGCAATGTCCCACCAGTGGTGGCCCAGTGCGGCAACTACTGTGGGAAACTTGGTTTGGGAGTGAGGGGGATGATGGACGGTAGGGTGGGAGAGTAACAGGTGCGAGCGAGTACACAGTTCGGTTAAGCAGTCGTTCGGTTGACCGACGTTCGGATAATCGACGCTCTACTGTATTAAGTTTTCATTTACTTTTTTCTATTTTGATAAATTGTAAGGCAATTTTGAAGTGATTGAATTTACCTAGTTTTTCTGTTGTAGTGGCTACACTGAAATCTGCAGTGATGCATCTTACTTTATTTTCGTTTATGTTTGCTGTGATATTGTATTTCAGAGCTTTATGGTTTAGTTGAGTTTCTTTCTTATTAAACTGGATTTAAATGAAGTTCATTATTCCTGTATAGCATTCACTCATGTTTCTAACACTGACATGTGCTTTTTTAATCAGTATTAATCCACAAATTAATTTTTTGAAGATGTATATCTCGTTTGGAGTCCCGCATGCTGTCTGTCTACACATTTATCCAGTGCTTAATTTCTAAAATTTTAGGTGCCGGAACACACTTCTTCAAACATACACCCCCACTCCCCCCCCCCCCAAAATCCCATCCTTCTCCTCCTCCTCCTCCTCCTCCTTCTCCTTCTCCTTCTCCTCCTCCTCCACACACCATAAAAAATCATAAGTTTCAATTTGTGAAAAGTGTGGTAGAACTTACAATGATAATCATCTTTTAATGAATACTTCTCTGAAATTCAGTTTTGTAAAACATTTTCTAGTAATTAAAACAATAAAACCACAAGATTTGATATAAATAACAGGTGTAATGTCCTTGTAGCTTGATACATATTGGCCCAAGTTTGTAGTCTTCATAACAATGACATCCTGTTTTCAACTGGCAGTCATAAACAAAAGACAGTCGACAAGAAGATTACCAATATGTATACCAGTTACAACATCAGAATGAAGCACAACTTGGGTATGCGCGTACCACACACACACACACACACACACACACACACACACACACACACACACACACACACACACACATTGAGCAGCACCGAAAAAATCACAGGCTTAAAGTAGCATGGCTGTAACTATGCCGTTAATGTCAGGTGTGTATACATTATAACATACTTTTACAGTGATATATATAAAAAACAAGGTATTGCTAATAAAACGTGAGTCAGTGAATGCAAGTATTAGGGTTGTGTTTTAGACCTTGCAATAGCACCTTATTCTCCCTCTGCTACATTCTGTATGTTGTACTTTTTTGCTCAAAAGTATCTGAATGACCTGAATTGCATTTTGCCTGATTTTCATGCAGCCACATAATGTAGCTTTCTTAAAGGTCCTGTAATCTCTTTGCAGTACAGTGGTTTTGACTATACAAAATGGTTACCACAAGTGACCAGTAGAGAAAACTGCTCTGTATGGCTATCAGTCCATAGGTAAATTAATACCACTGTTTTCGGTATGTTAGGAAGCATGTTATTAGAAATTGTAAACTCAGCATAATTATAACAAGTGACATTTGAAAAGTATCACTATGCTCACTAGAATCTGAAATTACTCTCTCTTTCCAAGCATTAACCTCGTCTTGTGGGATCTGCTGTTTTGCTACATCTCCTCCATTTCTCCCTGTTGTTGACATCTTCTGGTCTTAAGCCAACAACGTGTATGTCTCCCCTGATGTTGTCAGTCCATCTCTTTGCTGATCTTCTTTGTGGTCGTGTTCCTCCTGAGTTGATGTGGAATGCTGTTTTTCCAAATGAGTTGTCTTGCTTTCTCATACCGTGGCCTTACCAGTGGAGACAGGCTTCCCTCACTTTTTCAGTGATTGGCGCAACGCCAAACCTTTGCTGGACGTCTGTATTTTTTATGTGGTGACATCCCCATGGACCATCGAAGCATCTTCATCTCCATGGTGTGTAACTTTTGCTCCTGTTGTGTCATTATAGAGCGATACTCAGTCCCATACACAGCTGCTGGGTGTAACATGGTCTTATATACTTTTGCCTTTAGATACTGAGGCACCTTTTTATCACAGAGGACTCCAGTGACCTGTCTCCACTTGAGCCAAGCTGCATTCATCCTCATCCGAGTGTCAAGAGTTGTGTCGCAGTCTGAGGTGACGACAGACCCTACGTACTTAAAATGCATGGTCTTCTGCAGGTCTTCTTTGTCGATCCTTATTGTGCCTCTGGTTTGGGAGGTGCATTCTAGGTACTCTGTCTTCTGGACAATGAGGTGCAGTCCATTTTCAGCCAGTCTGTCCTTCCACGTTTGAACCTGGCGCTGGAGTTCAGGACAGGCTTGGTCGGCTAGTACTACATCATCTGCATAAAGAAGGGTCCAGGGCTGTGAAGTCTGTATATCGACTGTTGCCATATCCGTGCAAAGGATGAATAGCAATGGTGAAAGGGCAGAACCCTGATGAACACCCACAGTGATATTGAAGGACGGAGAAATTCCAGCAGGACTCCGAACAACACTAGTGGAATTAAGGTTCAAAAGTTGCACCCAGTTTACGTACTCTTCAGGGACACCATGGCAGCAAAGAGCCCAGCGAAGAGCCCACCAAATAAGATCGTGTGGGATACAATCGAAAGCCTTTTCTAGGTCTAGAAATGTCATGTGTACACTCTTCTGTCTCTCTCTGTGTTTTTCCATCAAAAGAGGCGTGGCATGTATAGCATTGATGGTGCTGTGCCCCTTAACAAATCCACACTGGTTTGGTGTTACAGAGACAGTACTTCAGAGTATGCTATCAAGTACCCATTTAAAGATCTTTAAAGTATGACAGAGGAGTCAAATATGGCGGTAAGTCGAGCAATCATTCACGTCTCATTTTCCCGTCCAGATTGGAACTGTTATGCTAGTTTTCCGTGCTTGTGGAAGTTGTTTTTTGGTGATGATTCGGTTGAAGAGTGAGGCAAGGAATTCTGAAGCAGGCTTTCTGATCATTTTCCAGATTTCTGCTGGTAGGTCATCTGGCCCAGTTGCTTCTCCATTTTTCATCTTGCTGATGGCAAGCATTACTTCCTTAGCTGTAATTGAGGGGATGGGTCCTAAGGTAGGATCAGGACTAGTAGTTGGTGGATGCGTAAACTCTTTGTTGCTGATGTTATGGAAGTAGTCTGTCCAATGCCTTGGACAGAATCTGAAATTACTCTACCACATAAATGGTTCTATAATCCTTAGTCATGATTAAATATTTGTATGAATAAGAGATTTGAGACAATATCTGTTTTCCTAAAGTTCTATGACAATTCAAAGTATTTTTGCAATTTAAAAGCTTTACCCACCAACTGCTGAATAATGTTCCTGTGGTAGGTGGTTTTTCATAAACTGGTTATTGAACTAACCATTTATAAAAAGGTGGCAAGTGCTCTATGAAAACATAAACATTAACAACCTCTCACAAGTAATTTCACCTTACTCATGATTCATGAATGTTACTTGTGCACGTATTTGAATTTTAAATGACACAGTGAACTTTTTTGTTCTGGATCTAGATTCAGGCCCAGCACTTGTAGCCATTGCTAACTAAGCAAAGCTGTCATGCCTGACTGAAACTCGATCAAGGCAAAGATCATCATTGCTGAAAAGGCACAAAAAGATGTGAGGTATTGAATTTTTCACAAGTATCATATTGCAGCAGAGCTGGTGTATGACATGGCTGCTTTCACAGGTGGCCCAACCTCTTCTCACAGATGGAAGAGCCAGGTGCAAGACCTGCCTGATCCACCCACCAGCACTTCCTACACCAATCCTGTTACAGACTTATCCTACCCCATCAGAGGATGGGCCAATGTGAAAGCTACCATGTCATATGCCAGCTCTGCTGGACTCATTGCACAGGTTTTTATATTGGTATGACTACTAACCAGCTGTCCATTAGAATAAATGGCCACCACCAAACTGACCAAGAACAAAGTGGTCCGTCCTGTGGCACAACATGCTGCTAAACATAACATGCTTGATTTCAATGGCGGCTTCACAACATGGGCCATCTGAATCCTCTCCTCCACTGCCAACTTTTCTGAACTGTGTAGATGGGAGTTATCCTTATAAAACATTCTCCACTCCTGAAATCGTTCTGGCCTCTATGTAAAGTAACCTACTGTCCTCACACCCAGCCACCACCCAACAGTTTCCACCCCCATCTGTCCTATCACCTGCTCTCAATTCACATGCCCTCACCCCCATTATGCGCTACTCTCTGCCATTGCACCCATCAGTATTTTCCCCTTTTCTGCTCCTTGATCCCCTCCCCCACAGCCTCTCAACACTCTACCTGGCAGCCTCATCCTTCCACTATCTAGTCTCTGCATGCTCCACCCCTCCCCCCACCCATATCCTGTTATCCCTCTTCCTTCCTTACCCCACTCCGGGATTGCTGCTGAAGTTCTTGCATTCTGATTGGCGCGCACATTTGTGTGTGTGTGTGTGTGTGTGTGTGTGTGTGTGTGTGTGTGTGTGTGTGTGTGTGTGTGTTTCCTTTCTGAAAAAGGCTTTGGTGGAAAGCTCAAATGTGTAACAACAGTCTTTTCGTGATATCTGTCTGTGACTCGGTGTGTCATCTTTACCATGAGTAGTAGTTTATCTTTTTCATAATACTGTTGATATTACAAACTGGACTTCCATTTTAGAAATCACACTTTGTGTTGCTGCAGCTGTTGAAATCACAAGTTGAAGCCATGTTTAATACCTAAGGATATGGAACTGCTAAAAGTACAAAACAGTTATCAATTGAAGGCTGAGTTCATCCTCTGACTGAGGTCTACTTACATCATGTAAATTAGAGGAGACTTTATCCTTGCCTTCCTCCAGTGCACTTTTCAAGTTGTAAACACAAATGTGTATGATACTTTGAATGGTACAACTGATGTTGTCATTCTAAGATAATAATTCTTACAACGAATTAAAATTTGTACAAGTAACAAAATTCGTATACACTATCCACAGCTTAGAGATTTACCAATTTAATCACAACACCATTCTAGTGGTCATCTGCAGTGAAGTTACCAAATAGTGCAACATACTCTGTGAGGTCATACCTTTACCTGATCACATACAGTAGCCGGAGAAACAGTATGCCACTTCAAAACCATTCAAAATAGTGCATTCTTTGGACAAAAAACAAAGCTGCTGGGCAAGCTGTACAACTGCTAAGACAGAACCAATCTGTTAAGTGGCAAACATGACCATCCACAGAGCTCTGTGTCCAGCAGCTTGCACCATCTGGTTACAATTTAAGATGTGAAAGGTGGCTGAGGAAATGTTATCATCTGCTAGAACCATCCAATGCCATGTCTGATAGGGGTCTTAAGGTAAATGGTGCTAAGAAGTGTGTTAAAGTCCACCTGCTCTACTGGGTTTTGCCTTTATGTTTAAATTATATATCTAATGGAAGTACAATCATAATTTCACATTTTGCCTGCCACAGATGGCAGTGTAGCACAAAATATTTTTGTGTCTGAGATCTAGACTGGGTGTCCACTTCTGAACACTCTGTGCCACAGAATCTGCTCACAACACAATGAGCACTGGCACTGACTATGGCCATCGGGCCCCCTTTTCACCCAAGTGTCACAGTGATGGCTGCAATCTACGGCCTATGCTGCTGCTGTCATATTGACTAGTATAATTCTATTCATATTGCTGTATACGTTTCCATGGATAAATACTTTGATATAACAAGCGAAATGGTGCAGTGTGTCTTCGATGGAAATGCAGAGAGGTTATCTGACATTGTATTCTATGAATGGAATTAAAATATAAGCTGGTTGAAAGTGATGCAGTAAGTATTCTGCTAGATTTTGTCAGATACTGAGTGCGGGATGGTGTGAGAACGTAATAGTAGGTAATGCACATGTCCTAAAATTTAGGCACAGGGATGACAAAGTTATTCATGTAACAGTTGCTTGTGCAGCACATGGCATGAGAATCTTTGAAGCGTATAATCTACCACCATGATTAAAATGTTCCAGAAAATCCAATTGAGTTATACATTTTTGATAACTATCTTATGGTAAAAGTTTGTTATAATGAAAGAAACAGGTTGTTATAATGAAAGAAAAAGATAAACTGTTTGTTTCTGTCGCAGTTGGGAAATGATTCAAGTGGACAACCGTTTTCAGCTGTGAGAGGCCATCTTTACTTCCCTAATAGTTGGCTTCAATGGAATCAATGACATTTGTCACGATGATGGTGGCCCTAACATTGAAATAGAAAAGAACAATACTTTTGCCCATACAGAGAGAAATTAACTACAAATCAACTTACCCAAGTGTCATGAAGTAATAATATATGGTGCACTTTTGATTTGTGCAACCAGGTACCATATACAGATAGTATTTCAGTACTCTTGCCATAATGTGAAAACATAGTGGTGAAATTAGAGGTACAAGAAAACTTGATAAACAAATTATTTGATGTCACACAGTAATCAAATTTTGTATTCACAGCAAAAATGTGTCTTGTCTTATGTAGACACAAATGTAAAGGTATCAAAAAATGTGCAATTCTGCTGTTACATACATTTTTCACCTCTACATAAACAATTTAGGAGACAATCTGAGCAGCTCTCTTAGACTGTTTGCAGACAATGCCTCTGTCTAGTAAAGTCACTGGGAAATCAAACCAAATGCAAAATGATTTAGACAAGATATCTGTATGGTGCAAAAAATCTCAATTGACTCTTAAGTAATTAAAAGCTTGAGGTCATCCACATGGGTACTAAAGAGAATCTGTTAAGTTTGGAGCACACGATAAATCACACAGACCTAATGACTGTCAATTCAACTAAATATGTAGGGATTTCAATTACAGCCAGTGTAAAGTGGAATAATCAGATAAATAATGATGTAGGGAAGGTGAAGGAAAGACATTGTTTTATTGGTATGACACTTAGAAGATGTATCAGGTCTACTATAGAGGCTGCCCACACTACAATTTTCCATCCTCTTCTAGAGTACTGCTGAGCAGTATGGGTTCCATACTAGATACGATTGACAGAGGGCTTCAAAAAAATTCAAGGATGGGCAGCTCATTTTGGTATTATTGTGAAATAGGGCAAGATTGTCTTGGATACTAAATACACATTGACTAGGCAGTCATTAAAACAAAGGAATTTTTTGTTTCAGCAAGGTCTTTTCACAAAATTTCAATCACCAGCTTCCTCTTATGAATGAGAAAATATTTTGTAGATGCCATCCTACATATGGAGAAATCATCATTGTAAAGTGAAATCACTGTTTGGATGGAAAAGTTGGTGTTTGTTCTTCCCACTGCTGTTTGAGAGTGGAATGGTAGAGAAATAGTCTGAAAGTGGTTCGATGAACCCTCTATCTGCCACTTAAGTGTGAATTGCAGAGTAGTTGTGTAGATATAGATGTAGATGTAAGACATTCAATCAGTGTGTGTGTGTGATCCCTGAGAAAATAAATTACTTTTTCAGCAAAGAAGCTTATCATAATACATTGGGGTTGATAACAAAGCCGAATGCTGAAATGCTATACTTCGCAGAGTAACAGCTTTTCTGCAGGTATCAATAGCAAAAACTATTACTCTGATAATTTCAGTGTTTTCAAATATTCATTTCCTCAAAGCTGTACCTTCAAAGAACCATTCTACTCTGATTTGTTAGCTGCCCGTTGACCAAATAGTTGATTCATCTTGAGCTGTTCTTGTTGTCATGGTCTCCATCCATGCTAGTCCATGATTTGCAGCCTCCTTCATCTCTGTGTAACTACCATAACTTACATCCTTTTGAACCTGTATACTGTACTCAAATTGTGGTCTCCCTGTACAATTTTTGCCTCCCACGCTTTATTTGCTTACTGAATTGATGATTCCCCGAAGCCTCAGGATGTCCTATCAACTGGTTACTTCTTTTAGTCAAGTTGATCCGCAGATTACTTTTTCCCCAAATTGATACAGTACCTCGTCATTATTTATTCAATATATCCATCTAATTTTAAATAGTCTTCTGTAGCATAACATTTCAAACGCTTCGATTCTCTTCTTGAGTGAACTGCTTATTGTTCACATTTTGCTTCCATGCAAGACTACATTCCAGACAAATATATTCTTAAAAAGTATTTCTACCACTTAAATGTTTGTATGGTGTTACCAGATTTCTCTTTTTTGGAAAAGCTTTTTTTGCTATGGCCAGTCTGCATTTTATTTGCACTCTACTCCAGTCATTGTCTGTTATTTTGTCAACCAAATAGCAAAACTCGCATACTATTTTTAGTGTCTTATTTCCCACTTTATTTCCCACAGTATTGCCTGATTTAATTCAACTATGTTGCATAACCCTTAATGTAATTTTGTTGATAATCATCTGATAACCTCTTTTCAAGACAATGTTCATTCCGTTCAACTATTATTCCAACTCCTTTGCTATCTGTCAGAATAATAATGTCACTGACAAACCACAAAGTTGTTGTTTCTGCTCCCTAACTGTAATTCTCTTTCCAAATTTCTCCTCAGTTTTTTTTCTGCTTGCTCAGTATACAGATTGAATAACACTGGGGAGAGACTACAACCCTTTCTCACTCTCTTCTCAGTGTCTCACTCCCTTCTCAGCTACTATTTCTGTTTCAAGCTCTTTGATTCTTATAACCACAGTCTGGTTTCTGTGAAAGTTGTTTCCTGTAATTTACTTCTGCCATCTTCAGAATTTCAAAGATTGAATACCAGTCAACATTGTCAAAAGCTTTCTCTAAATCTACAAATATTATAAATGTAGGTTTGCCTTTCTTGAGTCTGTTTTCTAAGATAAATCACTGGATTAATATAGCTTTGCGTGTTCCTACACTGCTCCGGAACCCGAACTTATCTTCCACATGATCAACTTCTACGTGTTTCCATTCTTCTGTAAATAATTCTTGTCAGCATTTTGTAGTCATTACTTCTTAAACACATGGTAATTACACTTAGATTATTTGCTTATGAATTTTCGGATATACTTAGATGACATCTTTCAAGCATAAAAACTGAAGATAATTAGTTGAAAAGTTAAAAGGCGACTGTTGAATGAACATGTCAATTCGCAGTGTGCATAATGAGCATGTCAGTTTGTAGTATGCTTAAGCCAGGAGGTAACAGTTGTAACCTCTGCTTCATAGGAGGCCTACCTAAAAAAAAATCCCCTGCTCTTAATTTGTGGTGTAGGTTGCTGTAGTGGTCAAGAACGATTTTCCTGCCTACAGCTTAGTTTGTTAGCCTAGTTACTGAAATGGCAGTAAAACTCAGTGGGGAAATCATGTGCTACTTTGCAGTCTCCCAGCATGCGACCATCTATCAAATTTATTTATGGCAGCCCTTCACTGACTTTGCAGTATGTGAGACTCTCTGAGCCACTCCTGCACTTACTTCTCGGTATGTGCAGGACTATCCATCTACATTCACTTGATGCTTTCTTGTCATCTTGATGAATATTCTCAATGATTTCAATTGAAGATATGACTCTGAGTGATTATAATCTATCATAGGCACTGTGAAAGTAATGAGAGAAAGTACACTGCAGTGGTGTCTTATTGGCTTAGCAGTAACATGCTTGGCTTCTGAGTCACTGCAAGAGAAATGCTGCAGTATGTAGATTTTTTATTTTTTCTAATTATTTGATTTGCTAACAGGCAGAACAAAATTCAATAACTGAATCTGAAGAGAAGCTCTGCATCACATGCCACTTCACAGCCTTGATTCAGTTCCTTGTAGGTGTAAGCATTACTGCCTCCTTTAGAAATATTGAGTTACAACAAAGGCTCTGAAAACACTTAAAGGAACTGTGAATTCTTGCATTCTCCCAGAGCCACTCCATCAATCTGCATATGGAAATCAGTGTAGAATGGAACTGACAACATAGCAGGAGAAGTTTGACAATGATGTATCTTCCACCTACTTTTGGTGTGCATAAACTGTCCATCAGCGTTCACTTGATATTTTCTTATCATCTTGCAGAAATATTTAGAATTATTACCTTTCAAAATGTGACACAGATCAAGTACAAATCATTGTTTGAACCCAGGAGGGATGTTTCACAACTAAGCAACATAAAAGAAATGAGAGAAGGTGTGCTCCAGTGATGTCTTATGGCGTAGCACTTGGCTTCTGATTCACAGGAGGCCTTACATATTGGTTCATATCTTGCTGGAGAAATGCTGCAGTTCTTACAATTTTTTCCATTTTCTTTATTTGATTTGTGAATGGCCAGAATGAAATTCAGTAATGGGAATTCAAGAGAAGATGTTAAAAGATGCTCTGCATCATACACCATCTCACAGATTCAGTATTTTGTAGGTGAGAGTATAAGTTCCTCCTTTGGAAATAGTAAGTTACAAGAAATGTTCTGAAAAGTCTTAAAGGGAGCATTAAAATTAGTGATTTGTGTTTTGTTCCTCATTTAGGGAATCACCATCCCAGGCAAAGATTAGGCAAGCAATGATTGACATTAGTCTATGGTAAATCTGAAGTGAAAAATGTATGTGTTAGCGAAATGCATGCTTATTCATACCTTTATTTTTGTCTCTGCATCAGATGAGACACATTTTTTGCCATGAACACAAAATTTTATTACTGTGTGATATCAAACAATTTGTTTATCCAGTTACCTGTACTTTCACCACCATGCTTTCTCATTATGCCAAGAGTACTGAAATTCTATCTGTATATGACACGTAGTTTCACAAATCAAAACTGCACTGTATATTATTACTTCATGATGTTTGGGTGAGTGGGTTTTGTAGTTACTTTCTCTGTGCATGGGCAAACGTATTGTCCTTTTCTATTTTAATGTAATATCCCCCATCATGGCGATAAATGTGACTGATTCCACTGAAGCCAACTAATACAGATGTAAAGATGGCATCTCGCATCTGAAAACAGTCATCACCACTTGAATCATTTCCTAACTGTGACAGAAACAAGCAGTTTACTTTTTTATTTCATTACAACAAGCTTTCGTAATGAGACAGTGTATAATTTGATTGGATTTCCTGGTACATTTAGTCATGGTGGTAGATTACACACATTAAATATGTTACAAGAGTAACTTTCCCATTTTATGAAATTTGCATTAGCAACAGCTACAGTCCCATGCTCTCCCACACTCGGCATCTCCAAAACAACCAGTCCTGATAAAATCTGAATGTGTCATTTTCAATTAGCTTATGTTTTTCATATCTATTTTCATTGAATTGAAGTCAGACAATCATGTACCATGGGTCGAGTGTTACCTCTAATTTAAAATTATAGGGTGCCCTTTGATTCTGTGTACCAGATCTTCCCATTTGTATTACATCTTTCACAGTGCATTCATTACTGGGAATCGCATGTTACACCATTATTGTCAAGTGCTTCACCACAGAATTACTGGACTCTACATCAGCCCCATGTTTTATAGCCAAATGAAATTACTGACTTGTGCCATGATGGTTAACTGTGGCTATAAGTTGTGTCGCACATCTGTTTACGATTTCACAATTTAAATTTTCTGTAGGTTACAAATGTTGAGTACTGTTTTTAGGATTGTTTTTGTAATGACTCATTGTGCTTTATTTTGATTTTTTGTTGATGGTAGACACCAGTAGATAGTCTGTTAATGACTAAAACTGCTTGTGTAATAAAAATTGAGTAATACAGCAATGTGCCCATGATTTTTCAACAATTTTTGCAACCTGTGAATCATTGCCTCCTCATAATAAAGTCCAGTTGACTACTTTATTTGTTCCCCAAAGGAAATGCTTGAATGTACAAGAACTGACTCAGTACAAAGATAAAGTCATTGAGGAGGAGGAATGCTTGGCTAAGTATTGAGCAGCATAGCAAGAGTAAATTCTAAACTCGAGCCATAAGTTCATCAGACGTGGAGTCCCTAGTGTCTAACTGAACCAGCATGGGTGACACACAGTGCTGCCTTGTATGCAAGCTCACTGCATCCCCCACCACCCAGTGGCCCTTTGAGTTTTCATAAAACAAAGTTGCCCCTCATGTCAAGTTGGTTTCCAGCTGCATCTTGTAGCTCTGAGCTTTGCTGACAGGTGTTACTGGCAGAACACACACTGTGCATTAGCAGTTCCTTAATACTGAGCATGCTCTGTATCCTGTGACAGCACCTAACAGCTACTTCTGGGTAATTGTTTTTCTAAACAGCTTCGCATACAAGCAAACCAGTTGTGTCTTTACCTGTGATTTCTTGCGCTTTAGGTACTGGGGCTATGCATGGCTCGGTTTAAAAAGAATTGCTTGATGCAGTCATATTGTCGAGTCCTGCACATCTGCTTTCATGCCCCACAGCTAATTTGCTGCAAATAATAACCTGTAGCTCTGATCGTGCAGTCAAATAGTTTATACAATGGCTGGAACTGCAAGTTAATAAAATATACAGAAATACAAAATTAAAGTTAAATGAATAATTTAATAACAATAATTCTATTCTAATGGCTGTAATTGATGTAGGCCACAGAGAATTATCTTGAACAATGTTGATTCAAGAAAGGACATCTCAAATAAACAGGAAGTGGTCCTACAAAACACAATTAAAATACAGATAGAAAGCATCCTATCAAATGCAGTAACGTTATGTTGAGAGTGTTATGATAGTGGTAGCAAAATCCTCAAACTAAGTAGTCATCAAAGACTTGCAAAAACTAAGTCAATTTCATGATCACAATATGTGAAATATTTATCAGCTCAAAATAGTTCAGAGTTCAACATTATGATTCAGAAATTAACACATGCAGTACAAAGATTAGTAACTCATACTCTGTCTGTTCTCTGTTCCACAAATCAAGTGACAAAAGTTAAAGTCTTATTCTGGAACACATTCAGAATTAATATGTGGTAGTGCCCATTCACTGCCCGGAATCAATCACCTACATGACTGAATCACGCACGTTACCTCAGGCCTTCTTCAAGAGCTCAACATAAAGGGTCCAGAGTCGCTCCCTTGAGTTCTTCACTCTAGAAGTCCCTACAGCAGTGTTCTGCACTGTCCAACTCTCATTGCTGAAGGCCATCCCCACCAAAAATTCATCATTCTCAAGCTCTACAGACACGATGTGAGTCAAGCTGACCACTTCCTGGACTAAACTAATGTATTACAACAATGTTTAGTTAAAGAAACGTCATAAACATTTTTGTTATTCTCAGATCATATACAATGAACATAAGTACTAATTGGTTCATAAATAATTAAGCCAGTATTCTTGCACAAATGTGCTCATCATAAATGACTACAAATTATTGTGAAGTATTGTTTAAACAATTATTTATGCTTCTTGACACAAGCCTCTTTTGGCACTCTTCACATTAGTGGTGTCAACTAAAGCAAGTCACTGGCCACTTTTAAATTAGAAAAGGTTTTTAATAGTACTTGCAATCAACAATTAAATAAGTTACTGGCAAAACAGTAAACTGTTCACTAAATAAAAACACAAGTATGACAAAATATGAGGCACTCATGCTGCATTCATTTGCTGCATAGATGTGGAGAATATGATTTTCTGACAAACATTTGCATAATTGAAAAGATGTATAAGATGTCATAAATCAATAAATACAATAGATACAGATACATAATATTCATGGATATAGCTATTGTGTAATTCTGTCGTCTGAGATGACTTTGTTGAAATCACATGAAGCGATTTCAAGTTCTTAATTTAGATTGTTATTCTGAAAATGTTTATTTGCTATGAGATATTAACTTCTGTAGTTTTAAAGATATTGAGGTATTATTGTGACACTGGATGCGCCTCATTTTCCTGAGATCATAAATGTGTTCAGATTTGCATTGATAATTGATGTGAGTTATTGTCAAATCTCTAAAGAGCTGTAACTTGGTCATCTTTAAGAGTGTCTGATACTCCATCATTTCCTGGAGCATATTCTGCAGAAAAGTAGTGCAATTATCAGCCATCCAAATTCCCACCTTTGGGATTTATCCAATTCTGGTGATGCACTCATTGTGTCTGTACCTGGCTGGCTGGAAACGTTCAACTACCCAGACTGGCCACAGCGCTCCCCGGGTTGTGGGCCCGCTGGTGTTCAGCCATACATCAAATTCACCTTAACTCATAAAATTCTGGGTGGCCAATTAGTTCGCCTAGATATGCATAACGTTACAATCCCAAAACAGAGAGGCTACTCTCTTCCTTCAAGCACTCCTGATACGCACATGCTTTGCTAACAGTTTGTTGGTGGTTTAAGGGCTGAAGGCTTCCAAAAACAACCCTTAAGCAATCTCTCCAACCGCATCCTTTAAGGCATTTGGCTGTTAAGCTGCTAGCCAGTTCAGCCAGACTTGCTACTGCCTTCATTCTCAGACAATGCAACAGAAGAACTGAAATCACACAATTTGTGGGCCTTGGTGCTAAATGAATCAAACAACACCAAATCTTCAGCAATACGAGCTCCATGATACACGCTGGTGAGACTCCATTGCAATTTTGGCATTACACCATTTTCAAGCATAAATATTTTGTCAAATCGTAGCACAGATACAAGTAACAGTACCTTTAGATGATTTGCACCACTTCATAGCAAGGGAGGCAACAGCAGTTATCACCTACTTATAACATAATGCTTAAGCCTGTGCTATTTGCATGTAACTTAAAATAATGCTATAGCCTGTATGTTAATAGCACAAGTTTAGGTGTTATGTTACTTGTGTCAGTGATCACAGCTGTTACTAAGTAATGCACAATCGTACAAAAGATATCTATGGATGTAAGTCATTTCTATGCCATCTTTGCCTAAAACTTGTTTGGGTTTATATGGTACCAAATGTGCGATGCTGAACAATTGCGTAACACCACAATTGCAATAGTAGACAAAAATGTTCTGCAGCCAAAAGTGAAAAATTATATTCTGTATAATAACATAAACTTGTCTTAAGGATTGTATTACACTCAGGAAAACAGGATAGTCAACCATTTTTATGTAATGGAAGGATCAAAGATTCTTGCAGTACAGGGAACTGACCAACAGTGTATCTGCTGAGAGCAACAGATCTTGTGGCCCTTGCTGTTGTTTACACCTACGTTTTTTTTCTGTTTTAGGTATTTAACAATGATCAGTATTTGAAGACAGCATTGAAGTGTGGCGATGTTGTATGGAATCGTGGCTTGTTGACGAAAGGATATGGACTTTGTCACGGAGTTGCAGGAAATGCATACACTTTCCTAACACTGTATCAGCTGACTAATGTAAGTTCAGAAAAATACTATACGTTTCTAGAATTAATCTTTCACACTGCAGAAAGGTGCGTGTTCTTTTGAAATCTCCTGTCAGATTAAATGTGTGCCAGGCCAGGACCCAAACCAGGAATCTTAACTTTTGTGGACAATGCTCTTATGACTGAGCTATTCAGAGCAACCTCACACCCCACTTTCACAGCTTTAGTTCTGTCAGTATCTCTCCAGCAAAATATGCAGGAGAGCTTCTTTGAAGTATGGAAAGTAGGAGGGAGGTACTGGGGCCAGTGAAACTGGGAGGGCATGTCATTAATTGTGCCTAGGTATCAAAGTCATTAAGAGCATTGGTTGTGAAAGGTAAGGTTTCAGGTTCATACTGGTCCAGCATACAGTTTTAATCCCTCAACAAGTTTCAAACCCCATATTGTTTGATTTTTTTATACCACAGGAAGATGAAGAAGAAAAATGATAAAAGTCTGTGCATGCAATTACTTTATTCTGATAGTAGGTTTTGGTGGACTTCATTTTTCTGTGTTTACATACTTGTTTTCAGATTCTTTTGTCATACAATGAATGTTGCAAATATTGTTGCTTTGTATGAGATATTATGCTTGTACAGTACACTGCCTGACAAAAAAGTCAAGCATGCACAAGGTGAGGAGGAAATGTAATGAAACTACACACGTGGAGAGGGTATATGATATTATTTTAGTGATTACAAAATCAAGTCAAATTTACAAAGATCTTGGCAGTATGAGCCCACTAATAAATATGATGTTTCGTATCCTCTGGCTTGGAGGCATCCACTTTTTTGGTTATTAAGACTTAATATCTTTTCCTGAGGCAAGCCAGTCCACAACTGTTGTAAATGATCCTAGATATTGTGGATACTGACACCGGAGCACACGTTCTATCAGGGACAGACCTGGGGATCTTCCTGGCAACAGGAGTACCTCAGCATCACATAAGCATTGTCCTGTCAAAAAATGGCACCATGAAACTGTCACGTGAGAGAGATCACATGAGGATGCAAGATGTTATTATTTTTGTACTGGCAGAGTTCCCTCAGTCACAGTTAGCCCTGGCCTGAAGTCATATCTGACGGCTCCCCACACCGTGACACTAGAAGTAACACCACTATGTCTCTCCAAACTGTTGGAAGAATGGGACCTCTCTCCAGGTCACTGCCGTACTCGTCAACAGTGATCATCTTGGGTAGTGCAGAACCACTACTCGTGCTGAATGCAGTGCAACACATTCCATGCTTTCCAGTCACAGCACAGCTCCATATGCAGTTGTCTGTGTTGTGGTGTTAATGGCAGCTCTCGCACCATATGGTTATTTACTAGTCCAGCTGCTGCAATTCCCTGACCAATAGCGCAGAATATTGTATCTGGTACCCATGCAGTACAACATCTGGTCACTGACGCATCCGAATGCTCCACAAATCTGGATATTGAATGATTCAACCAGCCACGTGCAGACACACAATAAGACCCCTTTCTAACTCTGTCAAGTGGCAATAATGCTGTCTCACATGAGTGCGTGACACCTCTGCTTCTTGACACAGTGATAACTCAGCATCTGGTGCTATTCACAAATCCTTGTGATACCCTGCCAGACCTGATAACAACACCAATGCACTTTGATGACCATTATACCTGTCATAGAAAATTTCAACTCTAATCATTGGTCATTACCTCTCATTGGCTTACTGACAGTTGAGATACGAGGTTTTCTTCTTAATAATGCAATAAAAAGATCTTTGTTTTATTTTTGGGATGTCAGCTTTACATACTTGTGTGTGAGAAATTATCACAGGATAATTTTTCAAGAAATTTCTTAGGAAGATAATCATGTTTAGAAAATTAAAGTCAATCTGATAGAAGAAATATATGCTTTCAAAGAATTTTGTATTTGCAAAAAAAGTCCTCCATATCTTTTCGTTTGCAACAGTTTGACACTAGTTGGTGAATAAATCTGTATGAAGATAGAAAAGATGTAAAACAGTATCTGCTATTCTCATTTTATTGCCAGATGAAATTATTAACAGACCTTTTCTTTTTTGCAATTAACAAACCTTTTCTTTTTTGCAGGATACAAAGCACTTGTATCGGGCTTGCATGTTTGCAGATTGGTGCACAACATATGATAAGAATCAGAACAGAGTACCTGATCGTCCTTACTCACTTTTTGAAGGTATGAATTTGCAGTAGTATGAAAGTGCATAATAATGATGATTTTGAATATCTGAGATAATGTTCTTAATAAATTAAGTATGATTCAAAATTGTGTTTAAGTGTGATCTTGCATTGGTGCTGCTGCTCGCAGTGTCGTTTCAATTGCTTGAGACTGCACTTGTGTGTGTGAGTTGCATTTGTGTGTGTGTGTGTGTGTGTGTGTGTGTGTGTGTGTGTGTGTGGTGTGTGTGCGTGTGCGTGCATGCTTGCTGTGCGCATGCTTGCATGTGCGTGCATATGTGTGTCTGTTGTTGAAGACCTATGGCTGAAATCTTTAATTGTGAAAGTCTTTTTGTTGTGCCTATCTGTGATTCAACATCTCCACTACCATGTGTACTGGTATGAAATGAGCGTTAAGATACAAATGTGTTGATAGGGAACATTTGTTGTGAACGAGCCTTAATTTCTTTTTTGTTTGGTTGGTATGACATCTGTCAAAGATATTTAGTATACATCAAGTCATGGAACAAACATCATCATATATTTTTGATTGTGTTAACAATGTCGAATTTTGTACCAGAAAGTGATGATTTGCAGAAAGCATTAATTTTTTGTTTTCGTTTGAAAAAAAGTGCTGCAGAGTCGCATTGAATGCTTTTCGAGGCATATGGTGATCATGCTCTATCAGAAGCAACATGCAAAAGATGGTTTCGATGGTTCAGAAATAATGATTTTGATGTATGAAATGAAGAACGTGGAAGACCACCAAAAAAGTTCGAAGACGCCGAATTGCAAGCAATATTGGATGAAGATGATAATTTGAGTCAGAAGCAAATGGCAGCAATGCTAAATGTTGCACCACAAACAATTTCTGACCGTTTGAAAGCTATGGGAAAGATCCAAAAGTTTGGAAAATGGGTGCCACATGAATTGAATGAAAGACAGATGGAAAACTGTAAAACCATTTGTCAAATTTTGCTTCAAAGACAGGAAAGAAAATCAATTTTGCATCAAATTGATACTGGCGATGAAAAATGGATTTATTTTAAGAATCCTAAATGGGAAAACTATGGGTTAATCCGAGACAACCATCAACATCGACTGCAAAACCAGATCGATACGGCAAGAAGACAATGCTCTGTGTTTGGTGGGATCAGAAAGGCGTGGTGTATCATGAGCTTCTAAAACCCAGTGAAACTGTGAATACTAATCGCTACAGACAACAAATGATCAATTTGAACTATGCATTGATTGAAAAAAGACTAGAACGGGCCAGAAGACATGGCAAAGTAATTTTTTTACATGACAATGCACCTGCACACAAAGCAAAACTGGTTCAGGATACAATCAAAAAACACTTGGCTGGGAGCTGCCACCCCACCCGCTGTATTCACCGGACTTGGCCCCTTCCGACTACCATTTGTTTTCATCAAAGGGACATGCATTGGCTGAGGAACACTTCGATTCCTATGAAGAAGTCTAAAATTGGGTGTCTGATTGGTTTGCTTCAAAAGACGAACATTTATATTGGTGTGGTGTCCACAAATTGCCAGAAAGGTGGTCAAAATGTATAGAAAGCAATGGTCAGTACTTTGAATAAATTTTTTTTACTTTTCAATTCAAAATTACTGTTTCATTTCCACAAAAAAAAAAAAAAAAAAAAAAAAAAAGAAAAGAAAAAGAAAATGCTCATTTCATACCGATACACCTGGTATATGGTGAGTAGCAGCTTTCCTTTTCAAAAATCTAGCAATCCTTAAGGGAGAGGGTAAGGATTCATTCCAATCCCGCGAGTGGAAAGACTTACCTTAGGGGGAAAAAAGGACAGGTATACACTCGCACGCACACACATATCCATCCGCATATACACAGACACAAGCAGACATTTGTAAAGGCAAAGAGTTTGGGCAGAGAATATATATATATATATATATATATATATATATATATATATATATATATATATATATATATATATATATATATATATAAAAAGAAAGATGATGAGACTTACCAAACAAAAGCGCTGGCAGGTCGATAGACACACAAACAAACACAAACATACACACAAAATCTAGCTTTCGCAACCAACGGTTGCCTCGTCAGCAAAGAGGGAAGGAGAAGGAAAGACAAAAGGATATGGGTTTTAAGGGAGAGGGTAAGGAGTCATTCCAATCCCGGGAGCGGAAAGACTTACCTTAGGGGGAAAAAAGGACAGGTATACACTCGCGCACACACACACATATCCATCCGCATATACACAGACACAAGCAGACATTTGTAAAGGCAAAGAGTTTGGGCAGAGATGTCAGTCGGGACGGAAGTACAGAGGCAAAGATGATGTTGAAAGACAGGTGAGGTATGAGCGGCGGCAGATTGAAATTAGAAATTAGCGGAGATTGAGGCCTGGCGGATAGCGAGAAGAGAGGATATGCTGAAGGGCAAGTTCCCATCTCCGGAGTTCAGACAGGTTGGTGTTAGTGGGAAGTATCCAGATAACCCGGACGGTGTAACACTGTGCCAAGATGTGCTGGCCGTGCACCAAGGCATGTTTAGCCACAGGGTGATCCTCATTACCAACAAACACTGTCTGCCTGTGTCCATTCATGCGAATGGACAGTTTGTTGCTGGTCATTCCCACATAGAGCGCTTCACAGTGTAGGCAGGTCAGTTGGTAAATCACGTGGGTGCTTTCACACGTGGCTCTGCCTTTGATCGTGTACACCTTCCGGGTTACAGGACTGGAATAGTTGGTGGTGGGAGGGTGCATGGGACAGGTTTTACACCGGGGGCGGTTACAGGGGTAGGAGCCAGAGGGTAGGGAAGGTGGTTTGGGGATTTCATGGGGATGAACTAAGAGGTTACGAAGGTTAGGTGGACTGCGGAAAGACACTCTTGGTGGAGTGGGGAGGATTCCATGAAGGATGGATCTCATTTCAGGGCAGGATTTGAGGAAGTCGTATCCCTGCTGGAGAGTCACATTCAGAATCTGATCCAGTCCCGGAAAGTATCCTGTCACAAGTGGGGCACTTTTGGGGTTCTTCTGTGGAAGGTTCCGGGTTTGAGGAGATGAGGAAGTGGCTCTGGTTATTTGCTTCTGTACCAGGTCGGGAGGGTAGTTACGGGATGCAAAAGCTGTTTTCAGGTTGTTGGTGTAATTGATTCAAGGATTCCGGACTGGAGCAGATTCGTTTGCCACAAAGACCTAGGCTGTAGGGAAGGGACCGTTTGATGTGGAATGGGTGGCAGCTGTCATAATGGAGGTACTGTTGCTTGTTGGTGGGTTTGATGTGGACGGACGTGTGAAGCTGGCCATTGGACAGGTGGAGGTCAACGTCAAGGAAAGTGGCATGGGATTTAGAGTAGGACCAGGTGAATCTGATGGAACCAAAGGAGTTGAGGTTGGAGAGGAAATTCTGGAGTTCTTCTTCACTGTGAGTCCAGATCATGAAAATGTCATCAATAAATCTGTACCAAACTTTGGGTTGGCAGGCCTGGGTAACCAAGAAGGCTTCCTCTAAGCGACCCATGAATAGGTTGGCATACGAGGGGGCCATCCTGGTACCCATGGCTGTTCCCTTTAATTGTTGGTATGTCTGGTTTTCAAAAGTGAAGAAGTTGTGGGTCAGGATGAAGCTGGCTAAGGTAATGAGGAAAGAGGTTTTAGGTAGGGTGGCAGGTGATCGGCGTGAAAGGAAGTGCTCCATCGCAGCGAGGCCCTGGACATGCGGAATATTTGTGTATAAGGAAGTGGCATCAGTGGTTGGTTTCCGGGGGTAACAGACTGCGTAGGGATTCCAGGCGTTCGAGAAAGTGGTTGGTGTCTTTGATGAAGGATGGGAGACTGCATGTAATGGGTTGAAGGTGTTGATCTACGTAGGCAGAGATGCGTTCTGTGGGGGCTTGGTAACCAGCTACAATGGGATGGCCGGGATGATTGGGTTTGTGAATTTTGGGAAGAAGGTAGAAGGTAGGGGTGCGGGGTGTTGGTGGGGTCAGGAGGTTGATGGAGTCAGGTGAAAGGTTTTGTAGGGGGCCTAAGGTTCTGAGGATTCCTTAAAGCTCTGTCTGGACATCAGGAATGGGATTACCATGGCAAACTTTGTAAGTAGTGTTGTCTGAAAGCTGACGCAGTCCCTCAGCCACGTACTCCCGACGATCAAGTACCACAGTCGTGGAACCCTTGTCCGCCGGAAGAATGACGATGGATTGGTCAGCCTTCAGATCACGGATAGCCTGGGCTTCAGCAGTGGTGATGTTGGGAGTAGGATTAAGGTTTTTTAAGAAGGATTGAGAGGCAAGGCTGGAAGTCAGAAATTCCTGGAAGGTTAGGAGAGGGTGATTTTGAGGAAGAGGAGGTGGGTCCCGCTGTGACGGAGGACGGAACTGTTCCAGGCATGGTTCAATTTGGATAGTATCTTGGGGAGTTGGATCATCAGGAGTAGGATTAGGATCATTTTTCTTCGTGGCAAAGTGATATTTCCAGCAGAGAGTACGGGTGTAGGACAGTAAATCTTTGACAAGGGCTGTTTGGTTAAATCTGGGAGTGGGGCTGAAGGTGAGGCCTTTGGATAGGACAGAGGTTTCGGATTGGGAGAGAGGTTTGGAGGAGAGGTTAACTACTGAATTGGGGTGTTGTGGTTCCAGATTGTGTTGATTGGAATTTTGAGGTTTTGGAGGGAGTGGAGCTGGAAGTGGGAGATTGAGTAGATGGGAGAGACTAGGTTTGTGTGCAATGAGAGGAGGTTGAGGTTTGCTGGAATGGTTGTGAAGGGTGAGTGAGTTGCCTTTCCGGAGGTGGGAAACCAGGAGATTGGATAGTTTTTTAAGGTGGAGGGTGGCATGCTGTTCTAATTTGCGGTTGGCCTGTAGGAGGATGCTCTGAACAACCGGTGTGGATGTGGGAGAGGAAAGATTGAGGACTTTTATTAGGGACAGGAGTTGATGGGTGTGTTGATTGGCTGAGTGGATGTGTAGGTGAAGGATTAGGTGGGTGAGGGCAATGGATTGTTCGGTTTGGAACTGGTAGAGGGACTGATGGAACGAAGGGTTGCAGCCAGAGATGGGAACTTTAAGTGTGAGGCCTTTGGGGGTGATGCCAAATGTCAGACAAGCCTGAGAAAATAAAATATGGGAGTGTAATCTGGCTAGGGCGAAGGCATGTTTGCGGAGGGAATGTAAATAAAACTTAATGGGGTCGTTGTGGAGGTGTTGTGAGGGTGACATGGTACTAGAAGGTGGAAAGTGGAACACGAGGCTGAAATGAAAATGAAAATAAATATAAAAATATATGGGGAGAGATAAAGGTAAAACTAGAAATCAAATGGAGATCTGGTGTGAAAAAAGGCGAAAAATGGTTGGTTAGAGCTGGGCTATGTTGATCCTATGGTGAACTTGTGTAGGTAGATAATGATGTGCATAAAGGTTAGGTGGTTGTGTTGCCGCCAAAACACGTTAAAGGGTGGAGAAATACGCGAAAATTTCGAAAAAACTACGTGAGGATGTATTAAAAGGGTGGTTTGGTGGTGGCAGATTATGGAAATGAAGCTAACAATTGTCTGATGAAGAAATAATGACGTTAAAACATGTGGGAAGCGGGTAAAAATGATCGATGATGTGAGAAAAACGGAAATGGAAATAAAGCAAAAGATATTAAAACTGGCCGAAAAGGTTGTTTAATAGCTGAAAGGAACTGTTTGTGAACTGGAAACGGCGGCTTTTATAGCAGCGGTAGTGTTGAAAGCGGAAAAAGCAGACATTTTCTGCTTGTGTCTTGTATGTATGGATGGATATGTGTGTGTGTGCGAGTGTATACCTGTCCTTTTTTCCCCTAAGGTAAGTCTTTCCGCTCCCGGGATTGGAATGACTCCTTACCCTCTCCCTTAAAACCCATATCCTTTTGTCTTTCCTTCTCCTTCCCTCTTTCCTGACGAGGCAACCGTTGGTTGCGAAAGCTAGATTTTGTGTGTATGTTTGTGTTTGTTTGTGTGTCTATCGACCTGCCAGCGCTTTTGTTTGGTAAGTCTCATCATCTTTCTTTTTAAATATATTTTTCCCACGTGGAATGTTTCCCTCTATTATATATATATATATATATATATATACCTAAAAACAAAGATGATGTGACTTACCAAATGAAAGTGCTGGCAGGTCGACAGACACACAAACGAACACAAACATACACACAAAATTCAAGCTTTCGCAACAAACTGTTGCCTCATCAGGAAAGAGGGAAGGAGAGGGAAAGACGAAAGGATGTGGGTTTTAAGGGAGAGGGTAAGGAGTCATTCCAGTCCCGGGAGCGGAAAGACTTATCTTAGGGGGAAAAAAGGACGCGTATACACTCGCGCACACACACATATCCATCCACACATATACAGACACAAGCAGACATTTGTAAAGGCAAAGAGTTTGGGCAGGGATGTCAGTCGAGGCAGAAGTACAGAGGCAAAGATGTTGTTGAAAGACAGGTGAGGTATGAGCGGCAGCAAATTGAAATTAGAAAATAGCGGAGATTGAGGCCTGGCAGATAGCGAGAAGAGAGGATATGCTGAAGGGCAAGTTCCCATCTCCGGAGTTCTGACAGGTTGGTGTTAGTGGGAAGTATCCAGATAACCCGGACGGTGTAACACTGTGCCAAGATGTGCTGGCCGTGCACCAAGGCATGTTTAGCCACAGGGTGATCCTCATTACCAACAAACACTGTCTGCCTGTGTCCATTCATGCGAATGGACAGTTTGTTGCTGGTCATTCCCACATAGAACGCTTCACAGTGTAGGCAGGTCAGTTGGTAAATCACGTGGGTGCTTTCACACGTGGCTCTGCCTTTGATCGTGTACACCTTCCGGGTTACAGGACTGGAATAGTTGGTTGTGGGAGGGTGCATGGGACAGGTTTTACACCGGGGGCGGTTACAGGGGTAGGAGCCAGAGGGTAGGGAAGGTGGTTTGGGGATTTCATGGGGATGAACTAAGATGATGGGGATGAACATTGATGCCACTTCCTTATACACAGATATTCCGCATGTCCAGGGCCTCGCTGCGATGGAGCACTTCCTTTCACGTCGATCCCCTGCCGCCCTACCTAAAACCTCTTTCCTCATTACCTTAGCCAGCTTCATCCTGACCCACAACTTCTTCACTTTTGAAGGCCAGACATACCAACAATTAAAGGGAACAGCCATGGGTACCAGGATGGCCCCCTCGTACACCAACCTATTCATGGGTCGCTTAGAGGAAGCCTTCTTGGTTACCCAGGCCTGCCAACCCAAAGTTTGGTACAGATTTATTGATGACATTTTCATGATCTGGACTCACAGTGAAGAAGAACTCCAGAATTTCCTCTCCAACCTCAACTCCTTTGGTTCCATCAGATTCACCTGGTCCTACTCTAAATCCATGCCACTTTCCTTGACGCTGACCTCCACCTGTCCAATGGCCAGCTTCACACGTCCGTCCACATCAAACCCACCAACAAGCAACAGTACCTCCATTATGACAGCTGCCACCCATTCCACATCAAACGGTCCCTTCCCTACAGCCTAGGTCTTTGTGGCAAACGAATCTGCTCCAGTCCGGAATCCTTGAATCATTACACCAACAACCTGAAAACAGCTTTTGCATCCCGTAACTACCCTCCCGACCTGGTACAGAAGCAAATAACCAGAGCCACTTCCTCATCTCCTCAAACCCGGAACCTTCCACAGAAGAACCCCAAAAGTGCCCCACTTGTGACAGGATACTTTCCGGGACTGGATCAGATTCTGAATGTGACTCTCCAGCAGGGATACGACTTCCTCAAATCCTGCCCTGAAATGAGATCCATCCTTCATGGAATCCTCCCCACTCCACCAAGAGTGTCTTTCCGCCGTCCACCTAACCTTCGTAACCTCTTAGTTCATCCCCATGAAATCCCCAAACCACCTTCCCTACCCTCTGGCTCCTACCCCTGTAACCGCCCCCGGTGTAAAACCTGTCCCATGCACCCTCCCACCACCAACTATTCCAGTCCTGTAACCCGGAAGGTGTACACGATCAAAGGCAGAGCCACGTGTGAAAGCACCCACGTGATTTACCAACTGACCTGCCTACACTGTGAAGCGCTCTATGTGGGAATGACCAGCAACAAACTGTCCATTCGCATGAATGGACACAGGCAGACAGTGTTTGTTGGTAATGAGGATCACCCTGTGGCTAAACATGCCTTGGTGCACGGCCAGCACATCTTGGCACAGTGTTACACCGTCCGGGTTATCTGGATACTTCCCACTAACACCAACCTGTCTGAACTCCGGAGATGGGAACTTGCCCTTCAGCATATCCTCTCTACTCGCTATCTGCCAGGCCTCAATCTCCGCTAATTTCTAATTTCAATCTGCCGCCGCTCATACCTCACCTGTCTTTCAACATCATCTTTGCCTCTGTACTTCCGTCCCGACTGACATCTCTGCCCAAACTCTTTGCCTTTACAAATGTCTGCTTGTGTCTGTGTATATGCGGATGGATATGTGTGTGTGTGCGCGAGTGTATACCTGTCCTTTTTTCCCCCTAAGGTAAGTCTTTCCACTCCCGGGATTGGAATGACTCCTTACCCTCTCCTTTAAAACCCATATCCTTTTGTCTTTCCTTCTCCTTCCCTCTTTCCTGACGAGGCAACCGTTGGTTGCGAAAGCTAGATTTTTGTGTGTATGTTTGTGTTTGTTTGTGTGTCTATCGACCTGCCAGCGCTTTTGTTTGGTAAGTCTCATCATCTTTCTTTTTAAATATATTTTTCCCACGTGGAATGTTTCCCTCTATTATTTATATATATATATATATATATATATATATATATATATAATAGAAGGAAACATTCCACGAAGGAAAAATATACCTAAAAACAAAGATGATGTGACTTACCAAATGAAAGTGCTGGCTGGTCGACAGACACACAAACGAACACAAACATACACACAAAATTCAAGCTTTCACAACAAACTGTTGCCTCATCAGGAAAGAGGGAAGGAGAGGGAAAGACGAAAGGATGTGGGTTTCAAGGGAGAGGGCAAGGAGTCACTCCAGTCCCGGGAGCGGAAAGACCCACCTTAGGGGGAAAAAAGGACGGGTATACACTCGCACACGCACACACATCCATCCACACATATACAGACACAAGCAGACATTATATATATATATATATATATATATATATATATACACACACACACACACACACACACACACACACCTAAAAACAAAGATGATGTGACTTACCAAATGAAAGTGCTGGCAGGTCGACAGACACACAAACGAACACAAACATACACACAAAATTCAAGCTTTCGCAACAAACTGTTGCCTCATCAGGAAAGAGGGAAAGACGAAAGGATGTGGGTTTTAAGGGAGAGGGTAAGGAGTCATTCCAGTCCCGGGAGCGGAAAGACTTATCTTAGGGGGAAAAAAGGACGCGTATACACTCGCGCACACACACATATCCATCCACACATATACAGACACAAGCAGACATTTGTAAAGGCAAAGAGTTTGGGCAGGGATGTCAGTCGAGGCAGAAGTACAGAGGCAAAGATGTTGTTGAAAGACAGGTGAGGTATGAGCGGCAGCAAATTGAAATTAGAAAATAGCGGAGATTGAGGCCTGGCAGATAGCGAGAAGAGAGGATATGCTGAAGGGCAAGTTCCCATCTCCGGAGTTCTGACAGGTTGGTGTTAGTGGGAAGTATCCAGATAACCCAGACGGTGTAACACTGTGCCAAGATGTGCTGGCCGTGCACCAAGGCATGTTTAGCCACAGGGTGATCCTCATTACCAACAAACACTGTCTGCCTGTGTCCAGTTTGTTGCTGGTCATTCCCACATAGAAGGATTCCCAGTGTAGGCAGGTCAGTTGGTAAATCACGTGGGTGCTTTCACACATGGCTCTGCCTTTGATCGTGTACACCTTCCGGGTTACAGGACTGGAGTAGGTGGTGGTGGGAGGGTGCATTGGACAGGTTTTACACCGGGGGCGGTTACAAGGGTAGGAGCCAGAGGGTAGGGAAGGTGGTTTGGGGATTTCATTGGGATGAACTAAGAGGTTACGAAGGTTAGGTGGACGGCGGAAAGACACTCTAGGTGGAGTGGGGAGGATTTCATGAAGGATGGATCTCATTTCAGGGCAGGATTTGAGGAAGTCGTATGCCTGCTGGAGAGCCACATTCAGAATCTGATCCAGTCCTGGAAAGTATCCTGTCACAAGTGGGGCACTTTTGGGGTTCTTCTGTGGGAGGTTCCGGGTTTGAGGAGATGAGGAAGTGGCTCTGGTTATTTGCTTCTGTACCAGGTCGGGAGGGTAGTTATGGGATGCGAAAGCTGTTTTCAGGATGTTGGTGTAATGGTTCAAGGATTCCGGACTGGAGCAGATTCGTCTGCCACGAAGACCTAGGCTGTAGGGAAGGGACCGTTTGATGTGTAATGGGTGGCATCTGTCATAATGGAGGTACTGTTGCTTGTTGGTGGGTTTGATGTGGATGGACGTGTGAAGCTGCCCATTGGACAGGTGGAGGTCAATGTCAAGGAAAGTGGCATGGGATTTAGAGTAGGACCAGGTGAATCTGATGGAACCGAAGGAGTTGAGGTTGGAGAGGAAATTCTGGAGTTCTTCTTGACTGTGAGTCCAGATCATGAAAATGTCATCAATAAATCTGCACCAAACTTTGGGTTGGCAGGCCTGGGTAACCAAGAAGGCTTCCTCTAATCGACCCATGAATAGGTTGGCGTACGAGGGGGCCATCCTGGTACCCATGGCTGTTCCCTTTAATTGTTGGTATGTCTGGCCTTCGAAAGTGAAGAAGTTGTGGGTCAGGATGAAGCTGGCTAAGGTAATGAGGAAAGAGGTTTTAGGTAGGGTGGCAGGTGATCGGCGTGAAAGGAAGTGCTCCATCGCAGCGCGGCCCTGGACATGTGGAATATTTGTGTATAAGGAAGTGGCATCAATGGTTACAAGCATGGTTTCCGGGGGTAACAGACTGGGTAAGGATTCCAGGCGTTCGAGAAAGTGGTTGGTGTCTTTGATGAAGGATGGGAGACTGCATGTAATGGGTTGAAGGTGTTGATCTACGTAGGCAGAGATGCGTTCTGTGAGGGCTTGGTAACCAGCTACAATGGGACGGCCGGGATGATTGGGTTTGTGAATTTTAGGAAGCAGGTAGAAGGTAGGGGACAGCTGCCATCCATTCCACATCAAACGGTCCCTTCCCTACAGCCTAGGTCTTCGTGGCAAACGAATCTGCTCCAGTCCGGAATCCTTGAACCATTACACCAACAAACTGAAAACAGCTTTCGCAACCCGTAACTACCCTCCCGACCTGGTACAGAAGCAAATAATCAGTGCCACTTCCTCATCTCCTCAAACCCGGAACCTCCCACAGAAGAACCCCAAAAGTGCCCCACTTGTGACAGGATACTTTCCGGGACTGGATCAGATTCTGAATGTGGCTCTCCAGCAGGGATACGACTTCCTCAAATCCTGCCCTGAAATGAGATCCATCCTTCATGAAATCCTCCCCACTCCACCTAGAGTGTCTTTCCGCCGTCCACCTAACCTTCGTAACCTCTTAGTTCATCCCTATGAAATCCCCAAACCACCTTCCCTACCCTCTGGCTCCTACCCTTTTAACCGCCCCCAGTGTAAAACCTGTCCCATGCACCCTCCCACCACCACCTACTCCAGTCCTTTAACCCGGAAGGTGTACACGATCAAAGGCAGAGCCACGTGTGAAAGCACCCACGTGATTTACCAACTGACCCGCCTACACTGTGAAGCCTTCTATGTGGGAATGACCAGCAACAAACTGTCCATTCACATGAATGGACACAGGCAGACAGTGTTTGTTGGTAATGAGGATCACCCTGTGGCTAAACATGCCTTGGTGCACGGCCAGCACATCTTGGCACAGTGTTACACCGTCTGGGTTATCTGGATACTTCCCACTAACACCAACCTGTCAGAACTCCGGAGATGGGAACTTGCCCTTCAGCATATCCTCTCTTCTTGCTATCCACCAGGCCTCAATCTCCGCTAATTTCTAATTTCAATTTGCCGCTGCTCATACCTCACCTGTCTTTCAACAACATCTTTGCCTCTGTACTTCCGCCTCGACTGACATCCCTGCCCAAACTCTTTGCCTTTACAAATGTCTGCTTGTGCCTGTATATGTGTGGACGGATATGTGTGTGTGTGCGAGTGTATACCTGTCCTTTTTTCCCCCTAAGGTAAGTCTTTCCGCTCCCGGGATTGGAATGACTCCTTACCCTCTCCCTTAAAACCCAAATCCTTTCGTCTTTCCCTCTCCTTCCCTCTTTCCTGACGAAGCAACCGTTGGTTGCGAAAGCTAGAATTTTGTGTGTATGTTTGTGTTTGTTAGTGTGTCTATCGACCTGCCAGCGCTTTTGTTTGGTAAGTCTCATCATCTTTCTTTTTAGATATATTTTTCCCATGTGGAATGTTTCCCTCTATATATCAGCTACATTATGCCAGCTGAACACACAATAATAGGATTGCAGTTTGGCAGGTAGACATGGTGAGAGGTTATGTCAGGTGGAGTAAGTAGAGGGTAAAAACAGACAGGAGGGATGGGAAGGGTGGCTGATAGCTAGTAGGGAGGCAGCTGGTGTGCAGGATAGGAATGCAGTAGGAAGAGGCAGCCCCCTCGGGCCATCAGCCATTGCCCTGACTGCCCTCCAAGCCATCAGCCACCCTTCCGCAATCCTCTCTCCTGCCTCCCACCAAATTTTTTCCCTTTGCCCACTCATTTCATCCCAAAGTTAGCGAAGTTTCCATTCTATTTTGTGTGCCTCTTGACTCAACACTTTCGCTACCTGGTAAGTCATCTTCTTTCCTCTTAAATTACTTTCAATCTCCCAGAACATTACTACCATATTTAAATAACCCAATGTTTTTTAATCAATTTCTCAACAAATTATATGGGGCAGCAAAATATGTGTGAAGAGAATAGGGATACAGGTGCTGATGGCTATGATGTTGAGTGTGCTAAAGAAGTGACAACAACAGTAGGAGAATAGGATAATAAAAGCCGTAAGAGAATTCATGTAAACATGATAAGGAAAAGTGACATATGTTCACTCATGATGCGTGCGATTTCAGAGATCACGCGTCCATACAGTTCACAGGCTTGCTGACTGAGGCCACATGGGTTGGCCCACTGGCATGCTCGGGCTCTAGTGAGGGCCCCCCCCCCCCCCCCCCCAAAAAAAAAAAAAAAAAAAAAAAAAAAAAAAAAAAAACCATTGTTACTTAAGAAATTGCAAAAAACAGCTCGACAGATTCTGTAACCTGTATTACTGTTGACCAGTCAATGTGTTCATTGCTACACACAACCTGTTCTTTACTGTCTGTTATGTGTTGCTCTGTAAAGTACTGTGTTCCATAAATTGTATTTGTTCTTGCTGTAAAAAGGGAAATCTGCTAATAGATGAGCAAATTGTCCATCCTGTTGAACATCAACAAGCAGTAAAAACATAACCACATAATTTACAGTTCTTTAGGAATAATCAGGTGTGTATGGAACTGACACTGTCATTGCTTTAACATGTGGCCAATTGGTGTTGCATTTATTTCATTGTTAAGTTGATGCATTGTTGTCGTTCTAAAAACCACAGGTTCCTCACCTGAAACTCATCTCTGGACTGACTGTCTCATGACCAAAAATCAGCCCCTTATATATCATCACAACAATAGGTACTGAAACTACACATTGTTCAAAGTTAAATTTACAGAAATTACAATTAAAACCTAACTCATTAAATTAACTGAATACATCAAAAAATTGGTTCTTGTTAATAGTTTCTTCTACTACAAAAGTTAGACTGAATTATTTGTTTAAATCATGAAATTAACGTATATAGTTATGCAAACAATACTTTTGACAAAACTGTTAATTACTTTGGAATTCATTAAGGGCTGGTTTTGTTAACATGTTTCCAACTAGAACCAAATAGATACTTTAAGAATGCTATTGTTTCTTCTCTCAAATGTTTATAATTAGTACAGAATTTATTTTTGTTTATACATCAACAGTAAAATTTAAGTTATGAAACAATTACTGATTTCACTGTATAACAAAAGATACTAACTAGGAATAGTTAAAATAAATAAGAAAATCAATTACATACATAAAACTAAGTGCAGAATTAGATCTGGTGTTATATTCTTTACAACTGAGGGCCAACCTTTCTCTTGTATGAATATCCATATTATACTCATTTATGCTTATGACAAGTAGTTAAAAGTAGCAAAACAAATTTAAGGTGGCAGATGGCAAAACAAAAGCAGAAGAAAAATTATCCCAGCTTGCTTCATCAGAAAGAGGCCTTGTCAATTGTGTTTGAGGAAGCAGTATCAACAGTTTTCTCATAGCATTGTTGGTGACATTGTTCTCCTTTCAGCAGCAACATATTTTTCATTACAACTTTTCAGAAAGTTCAAGATACTTTAAATGAAAAAATACACTGCAAAAATTCAGTTGTCATTATAATTTTCACTATATAAAGAAAAGACCTATTAACTGCACTATTATGCTTCCCACTCAAATCTTTTTTTGTTTTGTGCAGTATATTACAACTGATTCATTAATGAATTAAAATGTAAGCAGTAATGATTTACTTTGTCACCAATATAGCATTATTAATCTTTCACTATACATGTGTTCTAAACTTTCATGCAACTTTTAACAAAATTCTTTCTCTTAAAAAACCTCTGCGGATCACAGTAAAGTGTACTGCAGAGGATACTTTCCAAATGATATTTTAGGTTTTCTTCCCATTTCGTTCATATGGTAATCATAGAAAGGTGACTGCTTATATGGCTCTGTGAATGGTGTTGATTAGTATTATTTTATCACCACCACCATCATTATTCTATAGGAAGGATACATAGGTGGTTGAAGACTAGCTATACATTCAGTCCTGATATTTACTTTGTTCAGTTTTCTATTTAAGAGTTCAAAAGCTGCAGTATTTCCACAGCTGCTAGTCAACTGAGGTTTCTGTTGCATTTTTTCTGTGAAATAAACAACACTTTAATCTTTCATTTATTCATTCTCACATCGTATTCCATAAAGCTCATCATGGAGGAGAACCTTCAGGGATTGTGATATGTCAAGTAATATATTAATTGGTGGAAGCAGCCACTGTGGACTATTTGTGTAAAGTACACGAGCAGTAAATCACACCTAATTCTAATCTACTACCATTTGTAATTATTTCTGGATTACTTTATATCCTTATAAAGGACCATTCAGGAAGAATCTCACCTAATTTGTGAGGTAATTCTACATGTGAAAATAAACCAAAGAAGTCCTATGAACATGTGTCCGATTTTCGACTCTTACAGAATTGGAGAGTGTTGAAGACTAGACACATCCATGAATGAGTATGAAGTCAAGTGTGAATATTACTTACTGAAACGATGTGTAGGTGCTGTGGTGGACAGAGTAATGAAGGTGCTGTGGTGGACAGAGTAATGATGAGACATATGACTGATCTATCATACAAGATGTCTGGGGATTCTCCAACAGATGGCAGCACTGTGATATTGCTCCGAGGCAATAGCTCCAAGCATAGCCAGTGTGCAATTGTGGATTGGATCAATGCACAGTCGTGAGACTCTTTGCATGTTGCACTTCAATGTTGTTCAATTAAACAAGTCCATTGCGTCTGTGAATACCAACATGCTGCATACATTCACCCATGCAGAATAAGAAGTCATGTTGTTTGTGTATGGGTACTGTAATGGCAGTGCCCATGTGGCGTGACAGAATACCAGAGACATTTCCTTGACCGATGAACACTCTGTGCTGGAGTATTCCTCAGAGTCTTCAAACATTGTATGAATATGGAACACTATCCAGTGTAAACATTACATTAGAACATGAGCCCGTCCAGTTGGTTGAGGAAAGGGAAGACATTATTGCAATGGTATAATGGAATCCCACCAGCTGCCAGCTCGATATTCCACAAATGCAAGTTTGGTGTATGTTAACATTCCGAGGGCTTGTGCCCATTCCAAGTGCAGCCCATGCAACATCTGCATCCAGGTGATTCAGTAAGCAGACAACAATTTTGGGAATGATTGGCTGTACACAGACATCGTGCAGTAAACATTTTTTTTTACAGATAATGCTACATTTGCACATAGTGGTATCATGAACACCCACATTTCTCATACGTGGGCGATGAAAAACCTGCGTGACATTAGGGAAACAAGATTTCAAGTTAGGTTCTCAGTAAACATCTGGTGTGGTATGACTAATGATCTGGTGATAGGGCCTGTGTTCTTGCCAAATAGCATGACAGCTGCAGAATACACATATTTCCAGCTGCAGAATACACATATTTCCTGCACCTTTGGAAGACAAAGCATTAGAGCAATGATGCAAATGTACCTGTGATTTGATGGGCCATTGATTCGTTGTACCAGACAAGTATCCCAGTATCTGAATAACATGTTGCCTCAGTGGTGGATTAGCCATGGCGGACCTGTTAACTGGACCACCTGACCTAACCCCATTCGACTTCTGTTTATGGGGCTGGTTAAAGAGGGATGTGTATGCTATGAAACTGGATACACATGAAGAACTTGTCTCTCATATTATCGATGCTTTTCCCTGCATTAAAACCCACTGAGATGATGATCAATGTGCAACATAACACAGTCTCCAACTTGTTGACAAGTGCATTGAGATGGGTGGATGACTTTTGAACACATCTTGTAGGATGGATCGATCGTCTGCCCCGTCATTAAGTCCACCACAGTGCCTACACAGCATTTTGGTACATAATTTTCACACTTGTCTTTATATCCACTTGTGGATTCGTGTAAGCCTCAAACCACACCAGTTCCATAATGATCAAAAATCGGTTCCGTAATGATCAAAAATCAGACACATGATTGTACAACATCTTCAGTTTATTTTCACATGTAGAATCATGTCACAAATTATGTGACATTCCTCCTGAATCACCTTATATGTTAGTCAGGACACTAAAGAACATTCTTGATAGCCAGCGGCTATGTTGCGAATGCTACTATGGTGCTGTTTTTTGTTACACTACTAACTACCCAACTACAAATGTCACACCTGAAAATTTAGAGGTGTTGCAATGCAGTACCACTGAAGTGCAAAAAATGCTAATAACCTCAAGAGATCAAACCACACTCATTCTGAAATAAAATAAAAGAAAAATTTTAAAAAAGAAAAATAAGGTTTGGAAAAGTATGTCAAGGTAAAGTAAAGATTAAACTGTTTCAGATTATTTTAATACATATTTTAATGCGTAGATACATTCCTCACTTGCATCTTACAGAAGAGTATGTACTTGTTTTGCCCACTGGCTCTGCTTCCAAGGCACCTCCTAGTGCATCCGACACAGTAGCTGGTGGGAACGCGTTCACATCACTCAATGGCAGAGGGCCAGTATGGTGGCTGCCTGGCCTTGTCTATTCACCCTGTGAGTGCACAGGTGGCTGCTCATTCAGCAGGGTCCAAGCAGGCACACGGGAGGAGGGGGGGGGGGGGGCTTACTAGTTATTAGGAGCTCCAATGCTAGGCATGTTATGAGCCCCTTAGGCAGATAGCATTCAGGGCTGGAGAGAAAGCTGATGTGCATTCAGTATGTCTGTAGAGATGGCCTCTCCTGCAGCTATTGAATGAGCAGGGTGCAGCTGCCTGCAAGTTCTACATCTACATCCATACTCCGCAAGCCACCTGACTGTGTATGGCTCGCGTTGGCACGAACCATGCCTGTTGCATCTTTTCTGAGACCATCTTCAGTTCGTACAACTCACTGGCAGGGGTGGTGAAGGCTACTGGCCTCACGCGCAGATGCAAGCAGAACTCACAATTTTCAGCATTGTTCTCAGAGTTGATCTGGGTCCATTGGTTTGGAGCTGAGTGGAAGGTCTCAACCAAAGCTTTATCAACTTTGTGCCAGTCTTGGCTGCAGATTTCTAGAGCTGCATTATCATGTGGGGATTTGTAGGACTCCCCTTGAAAGGTCAGGGCTGCACTACGTGAAGGAAGCAGCTACTCGGGCAGCAGAATACTTGTGGCGTGCGCATGAGGGTTTTGCGGGCTAGGTGTTCTGATAAACACTCACCATTCGATATGCAGCAAGGGAAGTCAGAATATGTTCAGAATAAAGACACTTTGCCTGTCATAATTTTATCAGTAAGCTTTCAAAGTATTCATAATAACATTCCTGAATTTACTGCCCTCCAGGAAAGTTCTTGTACTCAAATTATTCTTGGAACTGAGAGCTGGCTGAAACCTGAAGTGGAAAGCTCTGAGACATTTGGCAAGTTGTGGAACGTATATCGGAAAGATAGTTTAGAGGCCATAGCAGGGGGAGTGTTCATTGCAGTTAACAAAAATATTCTCTCTATAGAAACTGGAAGTTGAGTGTGACAGGGAAGTTATCTGGTCACACGTAACAGGTATAGTTGAAGCCAAGTTAATTGGTGGATGTTTTTGCTGGCCACATAATTTTGCTGTGACAGTTCTAGAATCACTCAAAGAAAGACTGTGGTCAGTAGCACATCAATACCAAGATCATGGAATACTAGTTGGAGGTGGCTGTAACCTACTGAGTGTAGACTGGGATGTCCATGGATTCATTGCGGGCAGGCAGGGGAGGGGAGGGAGGAAGGAATGTACAGACAGAAGTCATGATAAATACTTTTGAACACATTTTGTGAAAACTATCTTGAGCAGATAGCTCAGCAGCCAACATGCAGTTGAAATATATTAGACCTATTACCTACAAATAGGCCAAACCTTATCAACAATGTCAGTATAGAAATGGGGACTAGCAATCATGATGTCAGTATAGCAACTATCATTATGGAAGTCAATAAACTTACTTCCAGTTTTACATTCGCCAACCAATTATTTAAATGGAAGCAACACACTTCTGTTTTACTCACAATGGGTTGGAGTCTCCAGATTTTGAAGTACTTATCTAGTGCAGAGGTCATTGGTTAGAATGTCTCCTGTTGTCTTCATTTCCTGGTGTTGTACGGCTAGAGCCAGGTCATTGACATAGCAGTATTTTCTGGACAAAGTGTCAGGTAGATATAGGTTGAACAGTAATGGTGAGAGAACTGATCCTTTAGGCAATCCATTGTTCAGCTTCCTCTCCTTACTTATGTTGCTTCCAGTGATTACCTGGAACTTCCGATCGCTTAGCACACTGTTAAGCAGTTGAGCCATTGTTCTGCAGGGTATGATGCAGAGAAATTTGTAGATAATGCCTTCCCTCCACACAGTGTTGAAGGCGGCAGTTAGAACAACAAACGCTACAGATGTTTTCTGCTTCATTTGGTATCCTGACTATGAAGGATGTGAGAGACAATACTTGGTCACAGCAACTACGCCCTGGTCTGAAGCCTGCTTGATCAACTGGAACGTTCTCTAGGATAGTGCTACTTATTCTGTTATATATTAGCCTTTCAAAAAGCTTGTAACAGCAGCTAATTAGGGCAATGGGGCGACAGCTTTCTACCATGTTGCTGGGTTTGCCAGGTTTCAGAACAGATATTATCTTCACCTTTTTAAACTCCAATGGAAGTTGACCAGTCAGCAGGATGTCAGTGAAGAATTCTGCCAGCCATTTCTTAGCTTTTCCTCCCATATGGATCAAGAATTCTGGATGGATACCATCGAATCCAGGTGCCTTAAGAGGTTTGAGGTCCTTCAGTCCAGAGTCAATGTCTGAAACCGTGAAGGGATGGGTATACTCAGATGAGGGAGATGCCATCTTTTTCAGGTCACGGAGCTGTCTTCTGATATATCTTGTATGTTTCTTGTCAGGATCACTTTTGAGGTAGTAATGATGTGGGAAGCAATTTGGTCTGGTGTTACTTCAGAATTTTTTCTGCATGTTGGTGCACTTCCTCCCAGTTTTCTCAGAAGACTCCATGCTTTCCTGCTCGAGTGGGTAAAGTGCACATTTTCAACTTTTTCTGCCCATTTCTGCCTCCGAGACATGTCCAAGCTGGACAATAGTTCTGTAGCTATCTCTGGGTCACCACTTTGCTGGAAGTGTTGGTACAGTGTTTCACTTTCATCATTCCATCCTGGAACATATTCTTTTCGGTATCATCGTGGTTTGCACTTTTTAGCTGTTGCTGTCACTGCACCAATGAAGTGTTGATAGTTCTTATGTGATGGAGGTATCCAGCGAATGGTCTTATCCAGTTCCATTGAAAACTTCGTCCAGTCAGCTATCTGGAAATTCCATCGAGCATGTGGTGTTGATCATATGACAGGAACCGTGCAGCCAATTTGTATTATTACAGGTCTGTGTTGGCTGTGAGAAAAGGCATCTATCACTTTCCTTGTGGAGTTGATGGGAAAGCCACTTTTGTTGCAGCTAACAAAGCATAAGTCAGGATTTGAATCCTTGTCCCAAGCAGCTGACCTGAAAGTGCCTTGTTCTTTGGCATCAAACACTAGATGAAGATTATTCTCTTCAACCCATTCTGCAAGCCTACTCCCATTTTCATCATTTTGAGAGTACTTCCAAAGTTCGTGGTGACGATTGATGTCGTCGCAATTCAGGAAACTCGCATTTCCAGTGAAGAAATATTCCGAAGCCGAGGTCGAATTCCTGGATATTCTGCACTTGGTGTAACTTACCACGAAGTGTATGGAATTGCTGCATATGACTGTAATAACATAAATGAAGCTTCACTGATTTCTGTAAGTGTACGCCCGGGTTCCCGGGTTCGATTCCCGGCGGGGTCAGGGATTTTCTCTGCCTCGTGATGGCTGGGTGTTGTGTGCTGTCCTTAGGTTAGTTAGGTTTAAGTAGTTCTAAGTTCTAGGGGACTTATGACCACAGCAGTTGAGTCTCATAGTGCTCAGAGCCATTCTGTAAGTGTGGAGGCAGATATTATACATACAGTTGTCATACAATTGCACGGTATCACTATTAGAAATGTTTACAAACCACCGAAAACAACATGGCCTGATTTTGTCCTACACACAGCAGAACATTCTGCAATTTACATTTGAGAGATGAGAACTCTGGGACATTTCTACAAGTAACTTGACAGTTACAAACCAATATTTTGAAATTTTCACTCTCCAGACTTGCTGTATAGTTTGTTGAAATAACTGGTTTATCTGATGTGATGGTCTTTCTATGTGGGGCCTTGGAGTCTTGAAAAGAACTGAGAATGGTGTCAAAATCAAGGTGACAATCTGCAGCTGATTGCAGCCTGTGCTCCCAGTCCTGGGATGGTTTCTTCCATCGGAAGACAATTCTCCTGAGATACACACCAATTACACATTTGGCCAACAGTATCAACAAATTATTTTCCATATTAACAAATTATTTGTTTTAATTTTTTTCCTGCCAGACACATCATTATTTGTTTTAGTTGAAATTCTATTTCCTATCTAAGGCAAATTAATATGTTGAGATAGTGGTTATACACTCTCACAAATATTAGGAAGGAAAGTACAATTTTTTGTTTATAGTATTGGCACAGAAAGAGAATATAATACCGTCAGAAGAAGGTAGCATGAAGGAATAGTTTCTTGGTGAGACATAGGTCAAAGTTCTTTGTGGTTGAGACACAGCTCAAAGTACTCACCTCAGAACTGGCGTGAGGATCCATAGTGAGAATAACGTCACAACAGGTGGGTCTCCCAGTCCTGGAATCTGAGTGAGCTGGACTCTGAGTGAGTTATGATTCTGTTTTCATCTTCCCCAAGGAAGGAACTAATAGTTCTGAACTGAAAGCTAGAATATTGTTGTATATTTTTATATGTGCCTGTTGGCTGTACTATTATTTTGCTTCCTGAAGGTAAGTACAGTGAGCACCTCTGTCTCTTAATGTTATTGTTTAAGAATGAGATATACTGGAGCATCTGAGATGTTTGCATAAGGAGCAAAAGTGCATTACAGTATACATATTAAATATTGGATGATAATGTGATTTTTTTAAAATTTGTTTGACATACCTTTAAACTGGGTGATTTTGGGCAGTTTTGAGGTTATTTTCACTATAACGTGCATAGGTTACGAATAAAATGTCCTAAAAACAGAAAGTCTGTGTGTACCTATATTTGCCTGAGACAGACAAATAAAGTATTTGTGGAGAATTTGGACATAAATTGACCTTTTTTTCTACATTCTTCCTATTTGATTTTAGTGACTTTTAGCACATCTTAAGGATGTCCATCATTATGGATAAGTGATAAGGATTGAGATAATGGATTTTATATATTAAAGGTCAGTTCAAAAATCAGCAATGGAAATTCAGGATGGAATGTAACAATTAATTGTGAGAGTCTTTTTGTTGTGCCTATCTGTGACTCAGCATCTTCACTATCTGTGACTCAGCATCTTCACTATGTAATTGTTAAAGGATAGTTCTATTTTCTAACAAAATAAATTGTAAATTTTAAAGTTCTAAATTTTAAAGTTCTAATATTAAAAACAGGAACAAAACAAAGAAATTCTGTCAAAAGATCCAAATCAGTTTTCTTACTCAGCATTCAAAATTAAGATGCAAACACTTCAAACAGTGGTCATAAAGTTACGATGGCCTACAAGTCTAAAGTACATCTTCTCCAAAAAATAAACACCCTTCCCTTCTCATCTGGTGAAGAAAGTACTCAAAAAACTGATTCTTTTTGTATTGTAATTTCATCAGTTAGGTTAGCAAACACGAATACGTTTCAACTGTTGTTGTGTGGACACAAGAACTTGACTTATACTTCCCTTGCACCGACATTTGTGGCCAGTCCATCATACTGCCTTGTATGTTCCTTGATGTGTATTTATAACCTGCAACAAGAAAAGTCTCTTCTTTCAGCAGTAAAACTTCATTGGATGATGGGTCATTTTCACTTTCCCTACTGCTATAAGCACCATCACTTGTCTCTACACTGTTTTCACTTCCCTGGAAGTCATGGCCCATAACAGATTTTCCCGGAGGAATGTCTAGTTTGTGGTAGCAGGTACTACCAGGCTTATTTGTCAGATACCGAACTTCATTGAGCATTTCTTCGAAAGTGGAGGTCTGTGGCTCTGTGTAGCTTCACCAGCCCGCTGTCATTATCAGGCAATTTCCATAATACATTATCCGGATCAAATGGGATACAGCCCGTGGTGCAAAATCCTCTCTTTATGTTTTCAGTAGAATTTGCTGAAATCTTAGTCAGTGTCTGCATCAGAAGATATTGAAAAGTATCCTTGAAAATGGTCTCAAGAGTTCACTTCTTAAATTCAATTAATATGGCTCACCACAGTGCTTTCATTGGTCTGAAACAGCATACATCCAGCAGCTGGAGGAGGTGGGTGCTATAAGGATGAAGGGGAGAGAATGAAATATTGTTCCACTCACATTCTACAATAATATATAAAGGCACATGTCAGGATAAGTTGTTCTCAGTCATCAGTGTTGGCCTTTTTCACTTCTTCAAATAGGGCACAGCATTTGTAAATAACCAGTCTTCAAGCATCAGTAGATCAAATCATCCAATCTTATTTGTATTGTAATGGTTTACCTTTGAGCCACCTTCTTGCCACAGGTCCCACAAATGCTCAGATTTATGAAAGGCAGGTGGAGGAAGCAGTTTACCATTGGCACTTGCTGTCATCATTATTGAAACACTAGATTTTGAAGAATCCATCCATTTTTCAACAAGCTTAATTCCTTGTCTTGTAATTATCTGTCGCTTGCCCAGATCATCTGACATGTTGGTTTCGTGATAGTTGATTATGTTGCTAGGTGGAAGATTTTTTCGGCATTGGCTTTATATTGGAGAAATACATTTTAACAGTAACTTTGTTCACTTTGGCATGAGCTCATTTTATATTTTCTCATAAACATATGGAGAAATTTTCTAAATACCACTTGAGGAATAAATGCGCCCATTCTTCTTCTGACAAAATAGTAGAAAACCTCTTCTGTTTTCAGCCAGATTTATCCAGGTCCGCTTTCACTAAATATCTAATATCCAATTTAATAAAAGGAAATCCTCAATGTGCAGCCCTCAAGATACGTTGCTTCAGCATTCCTTTCTTCCACATTTTGTACTGGTTATCCTCACAAATTTTTTAGATGTATTTCCTGCACTTCATTTTGCAGAGTCCATCTAGGTGTACCATACAAATCATATGCTTTTCTATGTGATAATTTGCAACACTGAATATCAGGAAGAGCTTCGTCAAAAGTTCCACATCATAATTACACAATACTTTATAACCTTTCTTGCCTTTATATGTTCTCAGCAGTGGCCAAAATCACCACACAACAGTACACAATTGTGTAAAAACATCATTATTTTATAACTTTATGAAAAACTTGACAAACTTGTACAGCAATTGTCTCAATTCCCTAGGTTACTGATCTCGTTGACATATGCAATTATAATATTTTTCCACTGGTTGCAACAATAGAAAGTTTCCACCTGATGATACTGCATGAACTTTCAACAATGAAACTGTTCATCAGATACTTACTTAGGTACACATTCAATACCAAGTAAGTCATGGAATATGGGAAATACAGTCTTGTGCTTAAAGTAATTGGAGAAAATGAAAATTAGCAGCAGTTCATTGATATGCAATGGGAAAGAGCAAATAAAACATACTGTCCAAAATCCCCCAGTGCGAAAAACCACCTCATTTGACAGAACTGATGTAACTCGTAGTAAAATGACAGCTTTTTGTTTTCTTTTTCCACAGGTCTTGCTGGTACCATATATTTCCTTGTAGACATTCTGCATCCATATGTAGCTGCATTTCCAGGATACACTCTGTAATCATATTTAGAGAAGGGTTATCTGCTACTTTCGTGCAGTAGATAAGATAACAAATTTCAAATTAAAATAACTGTCTGCATACAGTATCCTCTATTTGTGTTTTGAAATTTAACATAAAGCTTAATTAAATGTGTTGAAATTGCATAGACTGAAAAACTGAATGTTGTTACTGTGTAACTACCTGCATATGGTTTTGTATTCATATGCTAATTATCTTGAACTGCAGTTAGAAAAGCTTTATTATGTGCCAAAGGTGGAAAAGAAAATATATTCTGCATAAAGATGAAATGTCTCAATTGTATGTGCATGCTTCATTAAATTTAAAATGTGAATCATTCTCAGTAAGTGTAATTGTTGTCTATATTACATTTTTATTGTCACATACGTACTGTTAAAGCTGCTGGTGTAAGATAATTCATTATTACAGATACAATAAATACTGTAGTTAAAAACCTTACATGTATTCATTTATTGATCTGCATAAAAGCATTTAGAAACTACTTCAAATATTGATTTGGCTTTCAGTTACATTTGTTCCATTTCCATTATACACTCATTATTTCCTGGTTTTTGGATGTTTTCCTGTCTCTATTTTCTTTTAGTTGATGCTATTGCAACAATATAAAATGTAGACTGGCAATGGCAAGGAAAGTGTTTCTGAAGAAGAGAAGTTTGTTAACATCGAGTATAGATTTAAGTGTCAGGAAGTCGTTTCTGAAAGTATTTGTATGGAGTGTAGCCATGTATGGAAGTGAAACATGGACGATAAATAGTTTGGACAAGAAGAGAATAGAAGCTTTCGAAACGTCGTGCTACAGAAGAATGCTGTAGATTAGATGGGTAGGTCACATAACTAATGAGGAGGTATTGAATAGAGATAGGGAGAAGAGGAGTTTGTGGCACAACTTGACAAGAAGAAGGAACCGGTTGGTAGGACATATTCTGAGGCATCAAGGAATCACAAATTTAGCATTGGAGGGCAGCGTGGAGGGTAAAAATCATAGAGGGAGGCCAAGAGGTGAATACACTAAGCAGATTCAGAAGGATGTAGGTTGCAGTAAGTACTGGGAGACGAAGAATCTTGCATAGGATAGAGTAGCATGGAGAGCAGCATCAAACCAGTCTCAGCACTGAAGACCACAACATTGCAACAAGTATTTTTATTTGCAAAGGCATGTCACCAGTCTTTTGACAGTAATGTAAAAAGAAAAAGAAATGACTACTTTGCAGTTTATAGAAGTGCCATAGCTTTTCTGGTAGATGGAAGTTAAATAAAATCAAAGTAAGTGTTAATAACATCTTTGTGAGATACATTCAGTGAAGAAACAGTATCTTAGTACCTCTAGGTCATATGTGAAGTCAAATTAACAGATCAAAATCATTTATTTGGTACTGTTCAATTGTACAAATATCCAAATGCAAGGTGACGATGTGAAACTGGACATTGTATCTTCTAACAATGTGACATGGTTGATAAGACTTCAACACTCTTCTTCTGATTATCACAAAGACATATGTGAAAACATTTTGTGATGTTGAAAAGCAATTTAGGTGGGAAATACCAGGCTACTGGGTGTGGCAGTATGCTTATATTCTCTATCAAATTGACAGCAGAATTGGCTTGTGGGGCATCTGTTGATTGAAGGTCATTAGAAAAACATAGCATCTGAAATTGCAGTAGACGGCACCAGCCATATCAGTTTGTAACAAGTCCCATATCGTGTACATCAGTTTGTTTTGAAACTGTGGAATGCATTTTGTCCTTGTGTATGATTACCTTTCTGGAGATCAAGTAATTCGTCTGTATAAACAAGCATGATTTTGGAAGCAGAGATTTGAAACTCAACTCACTTAAATTGTTGATCTAAAATGCACCTAGCTAGCAAATTCTAGATTAATCTCACATTCATTGGCACACAGAAGGAATTTTATATGATAGGCAAAATGGTGCCTAATGAATTGCTGACAAAATATGTAGTTGAATAATGGATTTATTGTCATGTTGACTTGTTGCCCTATAGCTGGATTTGTGTAGCGTCAAATCTACATGTACCACTCAAATCCTTAAAGTTTAACTTTCAGAAGAGTTTAGAGTCAGTAGCTTCTTTTAGGAATCTGATCTTTTTGATAAGCTGCAGATTATACAGGGTGTTTCAAAAATGACCGGTATATTTGAAACGGCAATAAAAACTAAACGAGCAGCGATAGAAATACACCGTTTGTTGCAATATGCTTGGGACAACAGTACATTTTCAGGCGGACAAACTTTCGAAATTACAGTAGTTACAATTTTCAACAACAGATGGCGCTGCAAGTGATGTGAAAGATATAGAAGACAACGCAGTCTGTGGGTGCGCCATTCTGTACGTCGTCTTTCTGCTGTAAGCGTGTGCTGTTCACAACGTGCAAGTGTGCTGTAGACAACATGGTTTATTCCTTAGAACAGAGGATTTTTCTGGTGTTGGAATTCCACCGCCTAGAACACAGTGTTGTTGCAACAAGACGAAGTTTTCAACGGAGGTTTAATGTAACCAAAGGGCCGAAAAGCGATACAATAAAGGATCTGTTTGAAAAATTTCAACGGACTGTGAACGTGACGGATGAACGTGCTGGAAAGGTAGGGCGACCGCGTACGGCAACCACAGAGGGCAACGCGCAGCTAGTGCAGCAGGTGATCCAACAGCGGCCTCGGGTTTCCGTTCGCCGTGTTGCAGCTGCGGTCCAAATGACGCCAACGTCCACGTATCGTCTCATGCGCCAGAGTTTACACCTCTATCCGTACAAAATTCAAACGCGGCAACCCCTCAGCGCCGCTACCATTGCTGCACGAGAGACATTCGCTAACGATATAGTGCATAGGATTGATGACGGCGATATGCATGTGGGCAGCATTTGGTTTACTGACGAAGCTTATTTTTACCTGGACGGCTTCGTCAATAAACAGAACTGGTGCATATGGGGAACCGAAAAGCCCCATGTTGCAGTCCCATCGTCCCTGCATCCTCAAAAAGTACTGGTATGGGCCGCCATTTCTTCCAAAGGAATCATTGGCCCATTTTTCAGATCCGAAACGATGACTGCATCACGCTATCTGGACATTCTTCGTGAATTTGTGGCGGTACAAACTGCCTTAGACGACACTGCGAACACCTCGTGGTTTATGCAAGATGGTGCCCGGCCACATCGCACGGCCGACGTCTTTAATTTCCTGAATGAATATTTCGATGATCGTGTGATTGCTTTAGGCTATCCGAAACATACAGGAGGCGGCGTGGATTGGCCTCCCTATTCGCCAGACATGAACCCCTGTGACTTCTTTCTGTGGGGACACTTGAAAGACCAGGTGTACCGCCAGAATCCAGAAACAATTGAACAGCTGAAGCAGTACATCTCATCTGCATGTGAAGCCATTCCACCAGACACGTTGTCAAAGGTTTCGGGTAATTTCATTCAGAGACTACGCCAGATTATTGCTACGCATGGTGAATATGTGGAAAATATCGTACTATAGTGTTTCCCAGACCGCAGTGCCATCTGTTGTTGACAATTGTAACTACTGTAATTTCAAAAGTTTGTCTGCCTGAAAATGTACTGTTGTCCCAAGCATATTGCAACAAACGGTGTATTTCTATCGCTGCTCGTTTAGTTTTTATTACCGTTTCAAATATACTGGTCATTTTTGAAACACCCTGTATTAACTCAAGAGGTGGATTTTTAGCCTTTCTTATATATATGAGACATATGAAAGATGCCAGGCGTAACAGTATTATTAATTGGATAGCTGCATTCCGGTCACAGGTTCGAATCCTGCCTCGGGCATTGATGTGTGTGATGTCCTTAGGTTAGTTAGGTTTAATTAGTTCTAAGTTCTAGGACTGATGACCTCAGAAGTTAAGTCGCATAGTGCTCAGAGCCATTTGAGCTGCATTCCTGAATAGCCTTAGTTATGTGAACTACGAGGGCTATCCACATAGTACATTACGTTTTTGAATTAAAAATAAAGTATTGGAATTTTTTTTATTATATACAGATGAAAGCCACACTTAAATACTACTTTTCTACATAGTTGCCATTTAAATTAAGGCACTTATCATAGCGATGGACGAGCTTCGAAATTCCTTCATCGTAAAATTTGGCTGCCTGCGCCTTCAACCACATGGTTAATCAGTAACCCAGTAGAAATACGATTTTTGTGGATTCCCTGGAAAGAGGCACAACAATAAACTCTCAAAGGTATTGCCAAACTCTGCACAACCTCAGAAGAGCAATACAAAACAAGCGCAGGGGAAAGTAGGGCTCAAAGATCTGGCTGATTCACGACAACGCCCGGGCCGGACGGCAAATGCCACTCGTGAAGTTCTCGAATCTTTTAAGTGGGAGTTGTTTCCTCATCCGCCGTACAGTCCCGACCTGACACCGAGCGACTTCCACTTATTCCCAGCAATGAAGAAGTGGTTGGCTATGCAGCGTTTTGATGACGACGCACAGCTTCAAGAAGAGGTAACCACGTGGTTGAAGGCGCAGGTGGCCGAATTTTACGACGAAGGAATTTCCAAGCTCGTCCATCGCTACGATAAGTGCCTTAATTTAAATGGCGTCTATGTAGAAAAGTAGTATTGAAGTGTGGCTTTCATCTGTATATAATAAAAATTTTTTCCAATACTTTATTTATTTTTAATTCCAAAATGTAATGTACTTTGTGGATGGCCCTCGTATAACAAACACTTTCACTATATTCATCTAGTGGGATTCATCAACTCTTTTTCAGTTCCATGTCAAAATGTGATACCAACAGAGCTCTTTCATTGAGGAAAGCTTTCCACATTTGTGGCAATCTTCTACTCCTGATATCTTCATTGCTTCCCAGACAGGAGAAGTCTTTCACTTCTGCCACTACTATACAGGATGTTTCAGAAGAGATGGTCAATGTTGAGGGATAAGACAGGAATGACCACTCTAAACAAAAAAGTAAAGTAAACATGGGCTCTAAAATGCATATGTTAAGAGCTATGAGCACTTGTTCATGTTTGCTGCTTTTAAACACAACTCATCTAATGAACAAGTGCTTATAACTTGTAAGGTATACATTTTAGAGCCCATGTTTCCTGGACATATTTTTCTTGTTTTGGTCCTGTAGTATCATTGCCACAGATACTACTACAACGCCGTGCCAACACAAGGTTGGCAGCCCATAATCTGCCGAGCACAGCACACACTAGTGGGCTGTGCAGCTCGACAGAACTGGAGTATGCCTCATTCACTTCGCTAGATTTCAATCTAGGTAGACATACTTTCATAATCGGCCCTCAGCCAGTTCTGTAATGTTTGCATTGATTCTCTGAGGAGGGCCCATCAGGCTTAGTCCCTGAGAATTGTTGTATTAGTTCATGGTATTCCATGTTACGAGATTGTCAGTTCATAGCCGCAGTTGCAGTCCTACAAACTACTGAAGATAAGTAATTTCATTGTACTATGTGTTTCTTGAATAATAATCCTTCTCTCTAACAGTGTGCCGTACCGCATATTATTGCAACCTGGACTCCTTCAGCTTCTATCAACTCGGCCTCCTACTTATTTGCATTTAGTAATGAGCTGAAAACACCCACGTGTTTTGTGCCTCTAAACAATGAGACACAATAGGTCCATACTACCACTTCCCAAAACATGGAAAGCAAAGAGCTTGCAGTAGAAGAGATTTATTTCACAGTACTGAAGATCAAGAATTGCTCATAGCTGTCAAGGTATGTGTTTTAGAGCCCATATTTACTTGACTTTTTCGTTTCAAATTATCTTTCCTGTCATAGTTCAGAAGGTAACATTCAACTCTCGATATTGTAATGTTGTACAGATCCAATATTGAAAGTAACACCAACCAAGTTTTATTTTGCTTCCATATGAAGAGATCCACAATAACACTAAATGAAATAAGAACAGTAGAAAGTCTTACAACTGTAGAACACACCAATATATAATCTCATAGGTAAGCAGGGCTCTCTGGTGCACAGTCAGTCATGTATAGGCAGAGTTGGTCACAGTGTCATGACCAACACCAGTGTGGATGTTGATGTGCAACAAGTCACATAAGAAAATTTTGGGAAAGCATTAACTACTACAAGCCAAGAGGAATTAAGGAACATACCTGCAAAATCAGAATGAATATACTCCCAGGGGTGCGGGTGGGCAGGCCACGGGGGAGGAGACACCCATTCTGCCGCTTGATGGGCGACAAACTGTGGACAGGCCGCCGCAGTGCGCGTGATTCACTATCAGTACCAGGCCAAAACGTGTGGCAGCAGGACAGCAATGTTGTATGAGAAATACCCCAATGGTCCAGGTGGCGAAGGCACATGGTTCCCACCGTTTTGCAGACGGGATCACAAGCCTGGGCACCGACTCTTCAGTAGCCAACAGTAACACGTCATCTAGAACTGAGCGGTGTTGGTGGAGAGCATAATAATTATGCAAAGGATCCAACACTCGACTCAGTGGTTTATCCGGCCAGCTGTGGTGGACAAATCGAACAACCCGATGTAAGACAGGATCGATCGGGAAAGTTGCCGAAATCCGAGAACTGGTAGTGGGAAAACCATCCACGGTGTTTTGGGCTTCAACGTCTAAATGGAAATACAACAGTTCACCCTGATCAAATGTTGGATCAGGGCCACTCAGAAATCAAGAAAGAGCATCCACATTAGCATTGTGCAGTGGGTGGGAAATGGGTCTTGTCGCTATAGCATGTTGAAAACAGAACCCAGTGTTGCAGGCAATGGGCTGCTTTGTCTGGTGAAGATACTAAAGGACTGAAAAGCGAAACCAGAGGATTATGATCAGTAATCAAAATGAAACTTAGAACTGTGTAGGAAAACATGATTTTTTGGCATATACACAATAGCAAGGGATTCTTTCTCTATCTGAGAGTAACACTGTTGTATCTGATTCAGAATTTCGGAAGTGCACGCAATAGGGCATTCAGAACTGTCCACATATTTGTGTTTGGTAATAGCCCAAGGCTAGAACCTCGCTGGAAGGTAACCAGACAAGGTGCCGAGTGTTATTTTGACTTAATACGGTAAAGAAACACTTGCACGGGGGCAACCAATGGAAATGAACATTTTCATATAAAAGAACATGAATTGGCTGGGCCAATCTGTCTCTATCAGGAAGAAATTTAGGGTAGAATGCAATCTTTCTGAGATAGGCTTGCATCTCTTTGACATTGGTGGAACATGGCAAAACTTTAATGGCATCGACATGTTGGCATAAAGGCTTGAAGTCAGCATGCGAGTCTTCAAAACCAAGATAGACAATAGAACACTGAAAAAATTTTGATTTGTCAAGTTATATTTAAAACTGTCAGACTGTAACACCACAAACAAGGCATGAAGGTTCCACAGATGTTCATCTGTTGCAGAACCTTAGACCACAGTATCATCCAGACAGTTAATGTACACTCGACATGGAGGCTGCGAGTTGCTCCAAAAATTGTTGGAAAATGGCAGGTGTGCTAGACATGCCAAATGTCTGGTGCTGGTATTGATATAACCAAAGGAGGTATTCACTACGAGGACACGTTTGGAATTATCATCCGGAGGCAGTTGTAAATACGGTTCTGATCCCAGAAAGCCATGCTAAGAGTTCATCCGGACAGGGTGAGAGATAGATAAAATAAACTGTGAATTTACAGAGACTTTAAAATCACCACAGAGCCAGAGGTTGCTATTAGTTTTTTTGACAATTACCAAGGGAGTAGACTGTTCACTAAATTAGACAGGCATGATAACACCCAAAGACTTAAGTCAATCTTGTTCCAATTTGACTTGCTTCTGTAAAGCTATAGGGGCTGGGCAGGCACAAAAGAAAAGAGGGGTGCGCTCTTGATTTCATTGTGATGTTAGCATTGAAATCCGTAGCACACCCTAAACCATCCAAAAACAGGGAGGAATATTCTGAGCAGAGAGCACATCCAGTTGTTGGTATGGAACTTGTTCCGATACCAGATGCACTTCGTCAAAAATAGAGAACCCAAAAATTTTTAAGCCATCTAACCCAGACAAGTTTTCAGTGTTAGTATCATCCTCTACTAGAAAGGTCAAAGGTCAAACAACTCCTTTGTACAATATTGAAGTAGAAAACTGTTCCAATATGGGCATTTGTTTTTTGTTGTAACTCACCAATCAATTTGAGACAGGGGGCAATGTCAGTGATCTGAGATTCTCCACATGGGTTTGAGAATTTAACAAAGTCACTGCTGCAACCACATCCACTTACATTTTTAACATCTTGTCCATCACATGTACTTCAATGTAGAGTTTGGGGCTGCCATCACTTGGAAAACAGTGTCCACATTCACCTTCATGTCTGGTGAATGAGTTTGAGAGTTGCACACAGATGCAATATGTCCATCCCTCCCTCCCACCCCCCCCTTACACACACACACACACACACACACACACACACACACACACACACACACACACACACCACCCATTGCTTTGGGCACATGGGCCACTCATGTTGAACAAAACAGTAAGGGCACCATAGAAGAGGAGTACGCAGCTGATATTGTGATGCTGACTGCTGCTGTTTAGCACTGCACTACCCCATTCGGTGAGGAGACAACGGTTCCACAGCCGTGACGTCCCTGTGAGCTAATTGATGGCAGCCGAGGAGGAGAAGAAGCAATGACAGCTACTTCACGCCATGCTTCTGTCTGATTTCCTGCTGCCCTAGATACTTCAAAAGATGGAGCAATGTTCAGGATGCCTTTGAGAGAGGAATTTCCCCATTGTCAAGCATTTTCACGAACTATGAAAACAGTATACAAGTCCCAGTGGGCCTCAGTAACAAACTGGCAACAACGGCTATGTATGTGAAGTTCTGCTGCCCAAACTCTGTATGACTACTCCAGCCAACGGGTGAACTTGACCCAAGCAGCAATATCGTGAGTAAGTTTGCAATGATAATTAGAGAGCAACTGACATATTTCATCAAAAGAGAGACTGGTGTGTTTGCGAAGAGTAGCTGCCTGATACAAAAGATGATAGACATGAAGAGGAATCCGTGACAAAAATAAAGCCTTAAGCAAGTTGCAGTCGGCAACTTAAAAAGCCTGATATGTTGCCAAAGTCATTTTTCGAATGCTTTCCAATCTTCCACAGAATGACATATCAAGGAAACAGCGGGGGTTACATCAGTGGCAGTGGAACCCTGTCGGAAAGATCTCACTGTAGTTCAACAAAAAAAATGAAGAACTAGTTTCACTGACATGTTGGCTGTATATTGAACAAAGAAGAAAGAAACACAAGGAGTAGAATAACGCACGCGCCACCAGGTATGTTGTAATGTTGTACAGATACAATGCCAAAAGTAACACCAACCAAGTTTTATAAACGTCCACATGAAGAGATCCACAATAACACTGAATGAAGTATAGAACAGTACAAAGTCTCATAACTATAGAGCACATCAATATACACTCTCATAGGTAAGCATACAATAACAAAGTAAACATAAATGAGTTTGAGGGCCTGGTGTGCTGGGCTTATATTGGGCTGTTGTGCACACAGCAAAGCACTTGTTGCACCGTCTGTCCAGGTGCGATGTGACCTCTCCAGGTCAGCCGTGGCAGCACTTGTATTGCTCACCATTTGATTACATGTGCTCACATTGTAGGGTTACAACACTTGACAATCTGGCCCAATTGGAGATGGCAATACATACTCGTAGATATTTGCACCACAGGGATGTTTCTGGGTGGCTGCCAACATTTATAAATTCTTTTCTAGTTGCACAATTTTTATGCTGTTTTTCTGCTTTCCAGATAAATATGTAGAGGAGAATTGTGTCCCTCAGAGAAATGTTTCAAGAATAACCTTAAATATACTGCAATAAAAAGCTTGTCATCTGCAGTAAAACACTCAGCCCTTTGCTTATTAGGTGTACTGGTTTTGATATATTTCTCAAATCCTCCAACCTGACAGCTACAGAATGTCACATGCAGGTAACTCTTCAGAGACTGGGCAAAAGCTACAGGTTTTAACTTTCCGTAAAAAAAGACTATGTAATTTTAATTGTTGTTTAACTTACTATGGCTTCTTTTGGGGGACACTGTTCTTGACTTTAAAAAGTTGGTGAGGTTATTGTGTCTCATTTTTTATTTGATTGTCACACAACAAAGATATTGTGGCAAGGACATGTAGAGCATTAAATGTCTCAGTGGTAGGATCTTGCCACAGATAGGTCCTGCATGTTGTAGTTTTATAAATTATGTCCCACCTAGACTACGGCTGTATGGTTTACAAATCTGCTTGACTTAAAGATGTTGGGCAGTATCCACAATGAGGGCACAGATTGGTGAATGAGGAGTACAGAACAAATGCAGTTCCCAGCCTCAGTGCAAAACCTGGTGAGCCACTTCATTCCACAGAAAACAACTGCTCATGATGTAACATATACACAATACACTATGTGATCAAAAGTACCTGGACACCCCCAAAAACATATGTTTTTCATATTAGGTGCAGTGTGCTGCCACCTACTGCCAGGTACTCCATATCAGCAATCTCAGTAGTTTTAGACATTGTGAGAGAGCAGAAGGGGGAACTCCGTGGAACTCGCGGACTTCAAACATGGTCAGGTGATTGGGTGGCACTTGTGTCATATGTCTGTACACGAGATTTCCACACCCCTAAACATCCCTAGGTCCACTGTTTCTGTTGTGATAGTGAAGTGGAAACATTGAAGGGATACGTACAGCACAAAAGCGTATAGGCCGACCTCATCTGTTTACTGACAGAGACCGCCGACAGTTGAAGAGGGTCATAATGTGTAACAGGCAGACATCTATCCAGACCATCACACAGGAATTCCAAACTGCATCAGGATCCACTGCAAGTACTGTGACAGTTAGGCGGGAGGTGAGAAAACTTGGATTTCATGGTCAAGCAGCTGCTCATAAGCCACTCATCATGCCGGTAAATGCCAAATGACGCCCTGCTTGGTGTAAGGAGCTTAAACATTGGATGATTGAACAGTGGAAAAACGTTATGTAAAGTGATGAATCACAGTACACAATGTGGTGATCCGATGGCAGGGTGAGGGTATGGCAAATACCCGGTGATCTTCATCTGCCAGTGTGTGTAGTGCCAACAGTAAAATTCGGAGGCAGTAGTGTTATGGTGTGGTCGTGTTTTTCATGGGGGGTGCTTGCACCCCTTGTTGTTTTGCATGGCACTGTCACAGCACAGGCCTACATTGAAGTTTTAAGCACCTTCTTGCTTCCCACTGTTGAAGAGTAATTCAGGGATGGCGATTGCATCTTTCAACACAAACAAGCACCTGTTCATAATGAACAGCCTGTGGCAGAGCGGTTACATGACAATCACATCCCTGTAATAGACTGGCCTGCAGAGTCCTGACCTGAATCCTATAGAACACCTTTGGGATGTTTCGGAATGCTGACTTCGTGCCAGGCTTCACCGACCGACATCGATACCTGTCCTCAATGCAGCACTCCATGAAGGATTGGTTGCTATTCCCCAAGAAACCTTGCAGCAACTGACTGAACATATGCCTGTGAGAGTGGAAACTGTCATCAAGGCTAAGTTTGGGCCAACACCATATTGAATTCCAGCGTTATTGATGGAGGGCGCCACAAACTTGTAAGTCATTTACAGCCAGGTGTCCGGATACTTTTGATCACATAGTACGATTATTCAAATGTCTGTTGAGCACTTTGTGACATACCTGGTCATAAATCAGCTTGTAGTTCCTCAGGGGCAACGAGCACGGTGAAAAATTGGCTGTAAGTATGGGTAGGTACAGCACTGTCTACATCCAGTAATGTTGTCGATACACACATTTGGTTTCACAGGTTTTATTTCCATGGACATCAGAACCCTATCCCACTGAATTAGTTATTGTCAATCTGTGTCTTAATTACATAATTAAATCTCATTTACCAGGTATTCACATACGGCATCTAATTATACAGCAATAGTCACTGTGCAGCATAACATAACAAACCTACAACAGTCTCACTCCAATGAATGGTACTTGTGGCACTTTTATATTATAGTTAACCACTAATCACTGTTAACTGTCCTACTTCACTGTCTGTCTTCTTATTCGTAACAACACATCGTTGTGCTGTTACATTATTACAGTTCTGACTGACATGGGTTCCACTCTCAAAATCTCTGAGCAGACTGACTTAAAAATGAATTCAGGCCCAGTGCTTCTGTCGCTTTGCAAAAATGGTATAAAAGTTTTGCATTGTTAAATACATAAGTTTGATAATTTACAATTAGAACTTTAAATCTCAAATTAATTGAATAAGAGTTTTGACTGAAATAAGCCTTTTTGATGAAGGAAACTGCGAAAATAGCTAAATAAACAATATCATGCATGAAAGTGTTAATTACCCAGAAACTAATTAAGTGCTGATGTTCCTACTAGGTTTTGAAATTAACTACATTCACACTGTAAGTATTTCTATGTGTTATTTTCCAAACTTTATCAGCAATATAGTAATTATATCTGTTTACAAGTCAACAATGTGACTGGAATACAAAATAATTACTGTTAATTAACTGAACTGAGCTTCAGCAAAACTAGTTACATGAAGTGGTTGAAATTAATTAGGGAATTATTCTGACTAATGTAATTTAGCAAAGTTGGGTGTCATCTTATACTCGTAATTACAGAATGACAGCTTTATTTTTATGACTCATCTCTCATGAACACTAATGATAATTAAGAAAGCAAAAAACTATCATTTAAGGACACAAATAACAAAATAAAATGGGAATTTGTCACAGCTTGCTTTGCTACACCATTTCCACACTTCACAAGAGAGCAACTAAACCACTTGCAATCTGAACAAAGGCGCAGCTGAGGAGTCTAGTTGTGGCAAATTTAAATGTTTTAATGGAAAGTTGAAGCAAGTTTTTTCCCTGGTTAACTGGGCCGAGGGGCGATTTTAACACTGATTAATTAAAAAAAGAGTTGTACTCATAATTATGTTTTTAAAGAAATATTTTTCTATATTTTGAATGAGTACCTTGAATTTACTGGATTTTGAGATTGGCTTCTACCAGTTTTTTCATTCTGCTGCAAACTCTTCATATTACTATTTTGTAACCATGACCTTTTTTTTATGATCAGTAGTATTCACACCTGTCAGCACCTGTCTTCTTGGGAGTTGCAAATTATAACATTCCCCTTGAGAAGTGGAAATGTTTCCCTTGTATCAGATATCTTGCACACCATATGGAAAAGTTTTGTTTTGGCTGGCTCTCTCAAGAATCTCAATAATTTTGAGGGAATGTCGGCTACTCCCAGAGCCTTGATTCCTGTTAAGTCAACTACTGCTCTGTCAAATTCTTCTCACAGTATCATACCTCCCATCTTATCTTTTCCTACTTGCTCTTTTCTTTCTTATGATATTGTCTGTGAGTTTATTTCTCTTATACAGACTCTCTACATTTTCCTTTCAGCTTTCCCTTCCACATGTAGTACTGGATTTTCATCTGAGCTCTTGACATTCATACAGCTGCGTCTCTGTTTCTCCAAAATTTTCCTGTACGGAGCATCTATCTTTTCACTAGTCATGAATGTTTCTACAGACTTGTATTTGTCCTCTAGTCACGCGTGCTTAGCCAATTTGCATTTTCTGTCAATCTCATTTTTTAGTCGTCTGTATTCACTTCAATTCACCTTCTGCTGCATTATCCAAGGATTTCTACTAGGCCTCATCTTTTCACCTGTTTGATGCTCTGCTGCCTTCACTGTTTCATCTCTTGAAGCTACCGATCATCTTCTACTGTATTTCTTTCCCCTGTCCTAGCCAACCGTTGCCTAATATTCCCTCTGAAACTCTCAACAACCTCTGGTTCTTTCAATTTATCCCAGTCCCATATCCTTAATTTCCTACCTTTGTGCACTTTTTTCAATTTTAATCTCCAGCTGACAAACAATAAATTATGTTCAGAAGCCACACCTGATGGTTTTGAGATCTCTGTCTTATCATTATATAATCAATCTGATACTTGATGGGTAACATATCACGTTAGGAAAGGGATGTGTTATTCCTTCTGTCTCCTCTAACTGACGAAGGATGCTCGTGACCATAAACAAGCATTTTTGTTATTTTAGTAAGTAAGTGTTTGCTGTGGGCTGCATATTATGTGGGAAATTTTGTTTCCTTTATGCATGTCATGAGAGTAAAGTGGACACAATGTATCTTCAAGGCAGGGACCATGGGCACTTCAATTTCCTGTGATGGAGATATCTGCTCATCGGGAAAGTTATTGCATAAGGAGGCCCATAGAAGACAGACAGAGCTAAATAACAGAGGCATATATATATTGTGAGCTGTGTTAAATATTTATCATAGTAAAATCTAATATGGAATGTTATAATGGAGGTAAAATACATGTGTGATAAAGAAGCAGCATGTGAATTTATTTTGTAGTGATTGGTACTTGAGTTTTCCAGCTGGCATGGACTTGGCATTTTCAAGAATTGAGTCTGTTGACTCATGATAGAGCAACACAGTCCCGTCAAACAATTATTAAAGTTGAGTAACAGTGACCACAAAAAACTTACAGCCACCTCCATACACTAGCCCCCCATTTCCTTTCCTTTCTTCCCCTCTTCATCTTCAGTTTCATATAATGTATAACAGCTGCAGATTCTGTGTGGTGTCTTTTCTTTCAGACCATTCTGAAAGAAGAGACCCCATGCAATCATATAATTTGATTGACCTAGCTGGGTACTGGATCCACCTCCTTCAGTGCAGATCCACAAATACATCTGAACTCCTGTGGGAATCTCAGAGAGTGAACACGGAGGAAATGGACAGGGCTGAGGATAGGGGGTGCTTGACGAAAATATTAACTGGACGCGAGGAGTGCCAAGATAGTCCACGCAGTTGTGATAACATGTGTCCCGAATGGCACAGTGGTTAACGCACCTGCCTAGTAAGCAGAAGATCCTGGGTTCAAATCCCGGTCCAGTACACATTTTCACTAATCACTGCAGATTCCGCGTAATGTCCCAATGCAGGAGTGATCCCTGCCCCCCCCCCCCCCCTCCACCCTTTCCTTTCCTTCCAGTCGCCACCTTCAATTTACATTTAAAACATCACTTAATAATTTCACGAGAGGTGCAGTTAGATAATATTTATTTAGTATCTACCCCTAAGGTAGTGATGAAAGGTACTGCAACAGAAGAATTAGATGAATTTTTGGAACAAATATAGGCAAAATCTTGAGAGTTTAAAATTGTAATGAGGGACCAGAAAGAGGAATTAAATGATATTTTATTTGAATATAAAGAGGTGTTCTCTGATGAACTAGGCATAATAGAGGAGTATGTATGTAAGTTTAAAGTAAAAGATAACACACTGTTCTTTTGCAAACTGTATCCTATCCCTATGAGCCTATGGTCAGCAGTACATGGAGAAAGTCACAAGATGATAGCAAACAGCATTGTAGAATGCAGTCAGAGTACATACAACATTCTGTTGTTGGTGGTAAAACAACCAGCTGGAGGGGTATGCCTGATGTTGAGTGCCAGCGCATTTAACAAACATATAGAGACTGAAAGGGATACCCAGTGAGTATCAAAGAACTGTTGGAGAAATTCGAACAAGAGAAATTATTTAGCTCATGGATTTGACTGCTAGTTATTGGAAGGTCCAGTTACATAAGGATTCAAAATCTTATACAGCTTTCTTATTAGAGGAGAATTCATATCAATTGAGGGTACTTCCTTTCAGGTTAAATATTTCTGTGGCAATTTTCATATGTGCACTAGATAAAGCAGGTGATGACCTAATGCAAGAGTTGATTATTTGTGTGGATGATGTATTAAAAATATCTGAGTCCTGGAAGGATCATTGTACCCTGTTGGGTAAGAGACTGAAAAACTTGCAGAAAAATGGCATAGCTATAAAGTTATCTGAATCTCATTTTGGGTGAGATGAAGGGGTAAAACCAGATCCTGAATGAATAAGAACAGTAAAGGATTGCCCTGAGCCACAAAATGTGAAATAGTTACCTTCATTCCTAGATTTGGCTGGACTCTATAGGTGATTTATAAAGAGGCAACCAATGAATGATCCATGTCTTCTATCATTACTGAAACAGTGAACCAAATGGGCATGGAATGGAAGCACAGTGAAGGCATTTCAAAATATAAAATAATATCTAGTAAATGCTTCAATTCTAAAACATCCAAGGAAGAACCAACCATTTAAATTTGCTACTGATATATCTGAATACAGAACTGCATGCAAATTGTTCCAAGGTGAGTGGAATCCAGAGGAAGGTGGGAATAATATGATAGCATTTGCTAGTAAGAGTTTGAATAAGCATGAATTGAACTACACAGCAATGGAAAAGGAGTTATTAGCCATAATATGGAGAATACAAGAATTCCAAAATTTTGATATGGGGATCACAAATAGTCCATTATACTAATCACAAAACCTTGGCATTCCTCATGGAAAAAAGGTTATTTCATAGCCAGCTAATGAGATGGGTGTTATTTCTGCAGGAGTTCCAGACAGAGATAAGGTACTTAAAAGGATCACAAAATGCAGTGTCAGATGCTTTGTCCTGATTACCATTGGGAATGAATAACATGACTAGAACTGAGGGGCCTGGTGTGATTTTCACAATTAAAATTTTATCTGTTGGCTACACCAACAATGGTGTAAGGCACCCAGTTCAGATGATAAAAGACAATATATGATTAGATAATTATTTTGGAGAAAATTTATTGTTGTGTGAGCATGAAGTGTTACCCGAACTGGAGAAATAGTTATGGGTCATACACGGTGAGAATTCATTTTGGCAAGTGAATGAGAAATTGTTGTATTGGAAGTTGAATATTCCTGAAACCACAGAGGATGACCTACAGGGCTATTACAAATGATTGAAGTGATTTCATAAATTCACTGTAGCTCCATTCATTGACATATGGTCACGACACACTACAGATACGTAGAAAAACTCATAAAGTTTTGTTCGGCTGAAGCTGCACTTCAGGTTTCTGCCACCAGAGTGCTCAAGAGCGCAGTGAGACAAAATGGTGACAGGAGCCGAGAAAGCGTATGTCGTGCTTGAAATGCACTCACATCAGTCAGTCATAACAGTGCAACGACACTTCAGGACGAAGTTCAACAAAGATCCACCAACTGCTAACTCCATTCGGTGATGGTATGCGCAGTTTAAAACTTCTGGATGCCGCTGTAAGGGGAAATCAACGGGTCGGCCTGCAGTGAGCGAAGAAACGGTTGAACGCGTGCGGGCAAGTTTCACGTGTGGCTCATGCCACAACTGGAGACCGACAGTGCCGACTTCATCTTTCAACAGGATGGTGCTCCACCGCACTTCCATCATGATGTTCGGCATTTCTTAAACAGGAGATTGGAAAACCGATGGATCGGTCGTGGTGGAGATCATGATCAGCAATTCATGTCATGGCCTCCACGCTCTCCTGACTTAACCCCATGCGATTTCTTTCTGTGGGGTTATGTGAAAGATTCAGTGTTTAAACCTCCTCTACCAAGAAACGTGCCAGAAAGCTTCGCTTTCGAACTCATTGATGGGGACATGCTGCGCCGAGTGTGGGAGGAACTTGATTATCGGCTTGACGTCTGTGGAATCACTAAAGGGGCACATATCAAACATTTGTGAATGCCTAAAAAAACTTTTTGAGTTTTTGTATGTGTGTGCCAAGGATTGTGAAAATATCTCAAATAATAAAGTTATTGTAGAGCTGTGAAATCGCTTCAATCATTTGTAATAACCCTGTAATTTGGTTTATACACAAAGGGTACTGCCATTTTGGCATAAGGAATTGCATTAGGCATATGACAAAGTTTTACCACTTTAAGAATTTCGGTACTTCTGTTCTAAGGACATGTAAACTGTGTCAAAAAGTGAATGATGATAACTGCTAGATGACATATAAGTCATATCCAATAACACCAAAAGTTCTGCATGAACTAACAGCTGCTGATCTCTATGGGCCATTACCAAAAGGTAGAGCTGGAGCTACTTACATTATAATTATACTAGAGTGTTGGCCAAAATATGTTTAGTTGTATCTGATAAAATTAGCAAATTCATCTACCATAATAAATTGTTTAAGAGATTATTTTAATGATACAGGGAAGCCCCACAGGATACTCATGGACAGTGGATCACAATTTACGAGCAATAGCTTTAGGGAATTTTTAGCTTGGGAAGGATTTAAACATTGAAACCATTTCAAAATATCATCCTAAATCCAACCCATCTGTAGAAATAATGAAGGAAATTGGTAGGCCATGTAGAAATTACTGTTTTACCAGAAACACCACCTGGGAACAAATGATCCTAGACCTTCAAATAATTGTAAAGAAGTTACACCATCCCACTACTGCACTTTTGCCAGTAGAGGTAATGAATAAAAGTTCATTGAGAACCTTTGCTGAAGTTTTTTGTGTGGCCAAAATGAAAATGCTTAAGTAATGACAAGATAAATGTACAGGTCACAAAACAATTAAGATAGCGAACTAGGCATAGAATGAGGAAGCAGAATCAAAAACCTACTACAGTCGAGTTTACTGCAGGTGCACTAGTGCTAATAAAAGCCCATAATCAAAGCTCAAACCTGAAAAAAAGAGACTAGCAAGATGAGAGTCCATATGAGATAACAGACATCCCACATCCAATGGTTTAATTTTTGATAGCTCCCTCTACAGGTTGAGTGAAAGGACTCTTATAACGTAGATATGGCAAAAAGATACACAAGTTAACATCGATTTCCCAAAAAAGACTGCTGCTAGAGAAATCTAAACTATGGTTCATCTGGTGACAATCCCCAGGGACTCAGCATTCATTTGCCGGGTACAGGCTTGGCAACCCCGCGATTCCTGAGCTGGGGCCTGATAATCGCTACCAGTCCCCTGTCACTGTAATCTTTGGAGAACTTGGTGCACCTCAGTTGTATAAGGCTTACTCAGGTGCAATTGGCTCTGTCTGAGTGGACCCTTATTTCCCAAGCTGCTCATGGGATCAAGATGGATCCTCCAACATCTTCCTTTCCTCCTCCCAGTGGAACGGGTGGGCCACTGGAAGTTACTAACACCCTAACTAATAAGACAGCTCAGGTAGCCAGCCCTCCAGATGTGAGAGAAAGACAGCATGCAGCAGTAAAGAGTAACAGAGCACAGGACAGTAATCAAAATGTGTTTTTAGTAATCAAAAGGAAAGAAGGTAGTTTTGAGAAGGTCTCACCTTTTTACATCCAGAAGGGCTTAGAAGGCACTGCTGGGACTGTCAAACAGTTGCGAAATGGGACGCTGTTGGTTGAAACATCAAGTTCCCAATAAGCTGTTAACCTACAGATTGCTAAGTGGCTGGACAAATATGCCATTGATACTGACCTCCACAGCACTTTGAACTTCAGCAAAGGTGCTGTGTCATGTAGAGATATAGTGGATATTCCTGTTGAAGAATTGAAGAGTGAGTGGGCTCTGGAGGGAATTGTGGTTGTCTGGAATGTTATGAAAAGGGTGGATGGAACCCTAGTTAAATATGACTCCTTCATTCTTACCTTCAACACCCCCAAATTCCCAGAGCACTGTCAAGGCAGGCTTTCTTCACCTAAACGTACGGCCTTATGTCCCAAACCCAATGCACTGTTTCAAATGCCAGCATTTTGGGCATACCACCCTCGGGTGTAAAGGAGGGGCAACATGTGGAAACTGTGGTCAGGCCACTCATGAGGGTGTTGGTTGCTCATCTCCAGCCAAATGTATCAACTTCTCTGGAAACCACCCTGTTTGGAGTAGGGACGGCCAAATCTTTTTAGAGGAATGCGAAGTCCAGGAAATCAAAACAACCAAATGTATCCCCTATGGTGAGGCCAGAAAGATATACATGTCGATGCAGCCTCCCACATTTGCTACATCCTTTGCATTGATGTTTCAGAAGCTTACTCCAAAAACAGATGCCTCTACACAGATGGAAATGGTGAGTGTTGGTACTAACACCTGCAGATGTCGGTGCACTTGCAAGGCAGCAAGTGTTTCAGAGCCTGTAGCCTCTACTCGAACAGCAGACAAAGGTACAGTGGTCAACTTGAATCAGCCACTGGCGCCTCCACCAGCTGAGGCTGTTCAGAAGCCCAGTACAGCCATTACCACTCCAACATCAGCTCCACCAAAACCCACCAAACTGCATAAGCTCCTATAAAGCAGCAACAGCAGGTCAAATCACGTGGTAAACCGTCTGACCATGTCGATGTCATTCTACATGAGGCTTCATCTGACTCTTCCCTGGAGCTGATGGAGTATGGCGCATGTATGGGGCAATCGTCTCACCCCACAGCTGGCCCTCCACCTGCTGCAGTCTCCCCACCCTGTCGGAGAGACAGGGTGAAGGTGCTACCCCATCCTAGATGTCTCCCACACTTCAGTGGAACTTGCAGGGGTTCAGGAAGCATGTGGAGAAACTTTGTGTACTCTCTCAGAGTATGTGTCTCCAGGAGACTTATTTCCATCCCTCGTACTCCCCTGTGCTACGAGGCTATACACTCCACAAAAAGGACGACCTGCGTGGAGAGAGAGCTAGAGGAGGCATAGGTATTTTCGTCAGGATGGACTACCACTCCTCGCCTGTCTCACTAATGACAACTTTACAAGCCGTTGCTGTGTCCGCACACATGCGTCATCCATTGACTATATGTTCCCTTTACTGATGCACTTGATGAAGAGGCCCTCACCGACCTTACTACACAGCTCCCCCAGCCGTTCATCATCTGTGGTGATTTTAATGCCCACAATGTGCTTTGGGGCTCTGAAATTACCTGTCCCAGGGTTAGAACAATTGAGAGGCTTATCCTGTCATCCTGTGCGTCCTTGCTAAGTGTGGGACAGAGCACTCACTTCTGCAGAGCGACTGGGTCATTCTCTGCCATTGATCTCTCGCTTTACTCTCCAGCTCTTGCCCACAGTGCTCAGTGGGAAGTGGTCAATGGCTTGCACAGAAGTGATCACTTCCCAATCTGGATTCACCTGCCAGATGGCGTAGGCCCCAAAAGGAAACTGGTGCGATGGGTGCTCAGTAGAGCCAACTGGACATTTTACAGCCAGTTGGCCCACTTCGAACACTGTGCGACTGTCGAGGCATGGGTGGATCATATTACGACAATGGTCCACCACGCCGCAGCAGCATCCGTTCTACAATCCACAGGCCACCAGAAGAGGCAACCTTTTCCTTGGTGGAGTGCCGAATGCCGCTCTGCAATCAGGACCAGGCGTGCGGCTCTGTGTAGGTTCCAGTGTCGGCCAACTGCTGAGAATCTTGCAGCCTTTCGGGTGGCGAGGGCAAAATGTCGCCAAATTATTCGAGAGAGCAGGAAGAGGTCATGGCAACAGTTCGTGAACACCATTAATCATTCCACCAAAAGTTACCTTGTGTAGGAAACCATCAGGAGAATTTCTGGGAGAGGACGGAAGTGCCCCATGGCTGCTATAATGAATAATAGAACTCTCCACATGGATCCGCGAGGCATTGCCCAGACTATGGCAGCGTATTTTGCCATGGTTACTGCAACAGTCAGTCAGGGTCTGGGTTTCCAGCGCCATAGAGCGGTTGCTGAGAGGTGTAGTTTGGACTTCCAGTCAATCTCTAATGAAGTTTACAGCTGCCCATTCTCCATGTGGGAGCTGGATTCTGCATTGTATGCAGCTCATGACACATCCTCTGGTCACGACAGGACCCATTACAGTATGCTACGGCACCTCACAATGCTCAACAAAGAAATCCTCCTTGCACTTTTTAATGCCATTTGGGCATCAGGTCACTTCCTGACTCATGGCGTGAGGCAGTTTTAATTCCTCTTTTAAAACCTGGGAAAGACCGCACGAGCCCAAGTAGTTACCACAGTGTTGCCCTCACTAGTTGCATGGGAAAGATCTTGGAGCGGATGGTCAACCACTGCCTTGTCTGGATGTTAGAGTCCCAGCAACTCCTTAGTCGCTTTCAATGTGGGTTCAGGAGCTTTCACTCCACCTTCGATAACCTTGCCCTGCTGGAGGCAGCTATACAACAAGCTTTCCTACGCTGTCATCACCATCTAGGGGTATTTTTTGACATTAAGAAGGCCTATGATACTACTTGGAGGCGTCTCATTCTGGAGCAGCTTCTCAAATTGGGTTTTCGTGATTGTCTTTGTCGTGTCACCGCCAGACACCACACTTGCTAGATGGTAGCCTTTAAATCGGCCGCGGTCTGTTAGTATACGTCGGACCCGCGTGTCGCCACTATCAGTGATTGCAGACCGAGCGCCGCCACACAGTAGGTCTAGTCTAGAGCGACTCCCTAGCACTCACCCCAGTTGTACGACTGACTTTGCTAGTACATACATGTATGAAGTACATGAAAGTCAGTTTTCTGTCTTGTATTATGATGATGAACATTTTCATTTTTGGGGAGGATACTAGGATTTGTTATTGTATATTTCTTTATAAACATTGCACTTTCAAATAGGAAAATACATGGAAGGGGAAGAATCCCTATCCTTTTAAATAATGGTCTACATGGTTTGTTCCTTTTTATTCCAGCCATGATTCTCACTATTCTTTTTTGCATTCTGAAGAGTTTTAGGCAGGATGGCGAGTTACCCCAGAAAGTGATCCCATATTTTAGGACAGAATGTATATTAGAATAGTAAACTGTCATTAGACAGTCCTTATGACAGCTGTTTTCTAGCACTCTCATTAAATAACACATGATACTTAGCTTCTTTAATATGTTGTCAATGTGAGTATCCCATCTAAGATTATTCTGTAGCCAGACCCCCATAAATTTTGTATTAGGCACACTTGCAATATCTGTGTCTGACATCTGAATTCTTATATTCTCATCAGTGTTTCTCTTGACATTATGAAAATTTAATGCTACTGTTTTACTTTTATTTATTATTAGTTTGTTTTGGTTGAACCAGTTTACAACATTTGTTAATGCCTCAGACAGTCTTGTCTGTAGTATCTCTGCAGTCTTCCCACTGACTAACATGCTTGTGTCATCTGCAAACTGGATAGTACTATGGTACTGGTTGGTTGATGTTAGGTCATTTATATATATCAAAAATAGGATGGGGCCCAGTACTGAACCCTGCGGTACTCCATATTTTACTGCTTAATAATCAGAATAGTGTCTTGTTGATTTATTTTCTTTGTGAAAATGTATTTCTACTACTTGCTTGCGGTCAGTAAGATATGATCTAAGCCAGTTGTTAGGCATACCTCTGATACCAATTCTTTCAAGCTTCTGCAGCAATAGGGTGTGGTCTATGATGTCGAAAGCTTAGACAGATCAAGGCATATGCCAGTTACTTTTTGTCCACTATCAATTTTTTTAAGTACTTCACCCAGAAATTCATATATTGCTGTTTCTGTTGATCGGCCTTTCCGGAAGCCACGTTGGGTTGTGGATAATATTTTGCACTTTTCTAGAAAATCTAGCAAACTCTTTTGAAAATTTTTTTCTAGTATTTTCGAAAATGTAGATAGCAAGGAAATAGGTCTATAATTGGCTATGTCTTCTTTCTTACCCTTTTTCAACAGTGGTTTCAGTTTCACTGTCTTTAAGCAGGAAGGAAAGACTCCATTTGTTAATGAACTGTTGAAAATGTGGGCTAATGGTATTACAATGAGGTCACCCACATTTTTAATGACATAATCTGGAATCTCATCCACACCTTTTGAAAATTTTGTTTTTAACTCTCTAATTGATAGTATAATTTCCTTAGGGTTGGTTGGAGTAAGAAATAGGGAGTTGCAGTTTCTATTTTGATTTGATGGTGTTGTAGCAGGATTTTTATTTGAAGATTTTATGTCAGAGAGTAATTTTTCACTAATATTTGCAAAGTATGTTTTACAAGCATTGGCTACTTCTTCTGGATTTGTAATTTTTTTGCCATCTTAGATTGCCTGGAGATTTACATTTTGGGAGGTCTCATGTCTTACTTGTTCTCTGACTATCTTCCACATGACTTTCATTTTGTTCCTGGCCATTTTTATATGGTGATCATTTGTTGTTTTTTTAGCTTCTTTTATGACTTTGTGAAGCACTCTCTTATAATTCTTGAAATACACCAGAAATTCTTCTGTAACATTTTGTGTTTTTGAAATTTCATAAAGTCTCCTCTTTTCAGCACATGATATTTTAATGCCTTTCGTCAGCCATGTAACATTTCTCTTTCTAGTTTTTAATGTTTGGTTTTTAACTGGAAAAGAAATACTGAAATAATGGGAGAATATTTCCATGAACATGTCAAACTTTTTACATGTGTCTTCATAGATGTCTATATCAATCCATGTTTCTTTTTTTAGTAAGTGCTTGAAGTGTTGTAGGTTGTGCTTGGTAAAATTTCTACCTTTTCTTGTCATTTGTTGTTCAGTATTTCCTGCAGTCTCTACTGGGAATTCAATAAACTGTGCATAATGATCACTGAAACCTGTATTCATATTTCCAAATTTGTATAAATATTTATCTGTATTTATTAGTATCTGATCTATAGCACTACTTGACGATTTGGTGACTCTGGTGGGGGATTTGATAGTTGTATGTATATTGTAGGTTTTTAATAAGGCCTCAAGGTTTAATCAGTCTTTTGAGTTCTTGTGGAAATCTACACTCCTGGAAATTGAAATAAGAACACTCTCATCGCTGAAGACGACACGTCTCCATTCGTCCCTCCATTCACGCCTGTCGCGACACCACTGGAGGCGGGCTGCACGATGTTGGGGCGTGAGCGGAAGACGGCCTAACGGTGTGCGGGACCGTAGCCCAGCTTCATGGAGACGGTTGCGAATGGTCCTCGCCGATACCCCAGGAGCAACAGTGTCCCTAATTTGCTGGGAAGTGGCGGTGCGGTCCCCTACGGCACTGCGTAGGATCCTACGGTCTTGGCGTGCATCCGTGCGTCGCTGCGGTCCGGTCCCAGGTCGACGGGCACGTGCACCTTCCGCCGACCACTGGCGACAACATCGATGTACTGTGGAGACCTCACGCCCCACATGTTGAGCAATTCGGCGGTACGTCCACCCGGCCTCCCGCATGCCCACTATACGCCCTCGCTCAAAGTCCGTCAACTGCACATACGGTTCACGTCCACACTGTCGCGGCATGCTACCAGTGTTAAAGACTGCGATGGAGCTCCGTATGCCACGGCAAACTGGCTGACACTGACGGCGGCGGTGCACAAATGCTGCGCAGCTAGCACCATTCGACGGCCAACACCGCGGTTCCTGGTGTGTCTGCTGTGCCGTGCGTGTGATCATTGCTTGTACAGCCCTCTCGCAGTGTCCGGAGCAAGTATGGTGGGTCTAACACACCGGTGTCAATGTGTTCTTTTTTCCATTTCCAGGAGTGTATATTAAAGTCACCACATATGATGGTTGTTTTACTAACTATTTTTATACTGTTAAGTGCCTTCTCAAGATTTTCAATGAAAGTAGTTATGTTTCCATCTGGGCTTCTATATATGCAAATAACAATTATATTTAAATTTGTCAGCTGTGTAGCAGAAATTTCGAAGTTTGGCTCATTCCCTAGCTGGTTAGTGAACTTTAAATTATCGTGTTTGACGTTCTCTCTAACATATATGCATGTTCCTCCATGCATGGATGTTTTCCTACAAAAAAAAGATGAAAGGGTAAAGCCCTCTATCCTTGTGATGTAACATATTTTCTGATAACCAGTGCTCACTAACACATATAACTGACACTTCTTTTAGTTCATCTGATAACAATATTTCTATCTCACTAACTTTATTTGATTAGGATTGTACATTTTGGTGCAGGAGCATAAATTTTGATGATGACTTATTTACTAGGTTGTTTTGGCCTACCTTATGTTCGACAGCTGCACATGACATATCATTTTTAACACTTTTACAATTGAAGTTTTCTTTCCAGAGTGATGTTTTAGAAGATGAAATCAACATTTCTCTGGAATCACTTGCCATAAAAAACGTTGTGGTTCTTTCCTGTTTCGTGTTGGGCGAGTTGACTTGTAGTGTGATGGCATTTCTGCTGTAATTTTTGGAGTTGTAATTTGAGGAACTGCAACTAGGCTAGATGGGGATCCTCTTCTTGCCGCTTCAACACTTGCTGAAGTCATTGGAGTAATATGCTTTTCATTTGAAATTGGTGTGCGTCAATGGCTACTTAAAGTGTGCCAGGCGTATAAAACGTATGTCCACACCATATACAACTGCATACCATGCCGTTGCTCAGCTTCCTCTGGCACGGTTTTCTCATAACCAGCAACGAGCAACGAGGTCCTATGGGATTTGCACACAGGATTGCCTCTCTGAGATGGGTATGGATGGTGTTAATGTTTTCCATTGCAGTTGGAGCAGATTTCCACCATGGCTCCTCCAGAGACCCAGACTTATTTTAGACTTGACGAATTTTAAGAAAGATAGTACGCCAGATTTTACATTGTAATCTCTGTTTTTTAACATTTCAAATTTGCATCACAGTTTTACTGTCGTTTACAATGATGGTTCCAAACAAGAGAATTTTCTTGGCTGTTCTGTAATGTTCCCTGATCATGTTACCAGGATTCGCCTCCCTGATGAATATACCGTTTTCACAGCAGAGCTCCATGCAGTCCTGAAGGCACTAGAGCAGATGAATCATACTCGGGGCAATCAGTTTCTCATCTGCTCCGATTCTCTTAGTGCCTTACAATCATTGCAGAATTTGTACCCGACAGATGAGGTGGTCCACCTGATATATGACCAACTGTACTTGCTCCAATGGTGGGGTAAGCAGGTGACATTCTGCTGGGTGCCAGGCCATGTCGGAATATGCGGCAATGAATAGGCCAGTTGGGCTGCCAAGGAGGCCTGCAGAGAGTAGGATGTGGTCCAGTGTCCTATTCCCTGGCAGTCTGTCATTTCTGCACTCCACAAGAAGTGCATGGAGTTGTGGGAGGAAGAATGACTGGCAGTGATGGCCAATAATCTGCGGTTGGTGAAGTCAACAACTTGGCCGTGGCGTTCCTGCTGCCGGTTGCTCAGGTGGGAAGAAGTGACCCTCATGCGTCTTCAGATCAGGCACTGTCCTCTCACACATAGCTTTCTATTACAGCAGGAAGATCCCCCGTTTTGTGATGCTTGTAGTGTGCACATCTCTGTCCGCCACATTTTAACAGACTGCATTTTATACCGTGATGCAAAGGCAGATGCACAAATTGATGGGGATCTGCCATGTATTTTAGCTAATGGCGAGACGAGTGTATGTAGGGTTTTAAAGTTTTGTGATGTGTCTGGACTCTGGCCTAAACTTTAAGGCTGGAGGTTTTAGTGTAGTACAGAGTGGCTGACTCCTCCCTTTTTTCCTTGCGGTCAGCCAGACACTTCCATCTGCTATAATTTTTTAGCTCCTTCTCTCACTTTCTTCCTGTGTTTTCCATGTTTTACTGCTGACGGCATGCTTCATCGCATGCTTCGGTGTGGGTAAGCACATATTTTTTAAACTTTGTTACCTGTGTTTTGCATTCTGTTTTATCTTCCTATTCTGAGTATTTTCTTGACACCTGTCTCAAACTGTTATTGAGCAGGTGCTGAAGACCTTGCCGTTGTGCACCCATACAAACCTCTCCATCCATCCATCCAACTGGTGACAAAATAGTACTGTTTCTTTGACATATTCTACACATAAATTATTTTAGACTTTCTAAAATTTGATCATGAATCAATAAAAATAAAAATAATATGAATTACTTAACAATAATTAGCTAACCCCTCAACCACTGCAATCCAATCCAACTCTTCATCAAGAAAGTATGTGGTATTGAAGTTTAAATATTTACAATGCAAAATAAAATCCTGCCACTGTAGTACCCCAGATGCATAGATAAAAAAACCTCTGGAGAAGGCACAAATAAGCAATGTACCATAAGCAATGTACCATAGCATGGTGACATCCAGGCTATATCCTAGCAAAGATGATGTGTCAATAGCTGAGCTTGCAGTATCACAATACTTGGAGGAGCATTCCTGAGCAGCCATAGTGGATGTGCAAGTTCAAGATGGAATAATGAGTTTTGGAGGCCAAAAGGAGTAGGTTTCACAAAAAGGGATGTAGGTAGATGCTTCATATGGTATGGGATAATGACCCTCTACACTTGCGTAAGAGAAAGGTGAGGTAGACTATAAAAGGATGACCCACACTGAAAGGGGAGTGAGGGAAGGAATAAGGGAATATTATCTTGGTAGAGAATTATAAGTCTGTAGGGAGTGTCTTCCTGCAGTAAGTGGTGTATCTGACATTGTGTATAAGGATAGTAGACCACTGTTGAATTTCTCTTGGCATACTCCAAGCTAGTGAAATGAATGAACTCACTGATATTCTGTAACCTTGAAAAATTAAATGAAAAGGGAAACAGAGGTCTGAGCTTTGTTATGAAACCGCAGCATAGAGCATGAATATACTGGTATCAGAAAAAGAAAGAGAAGTTTGCATATGCACTTAAGCATGTAACTCCTCTGGCATGAGAATAAGGGTGATACAGAATCTAGTGATATATATTCAACTGTATGTTGTGAAGCATATCCCAAGAATGATCTCGTGACCAGACTACCTTAATAATAAAAAAATTACCATGTTTTATGTTATTGATTGTGGAGAATGTATGTTTGAGTTGGTAGACTATCTGTCATAGGGGGTTAACTGCTTGTACCTGTGAAATTTTGTAGTTTTGAGGAATATAAGAAGTACCTAGTTGGGTTTATAAGTACTTTTTTCAGTGGACGTTAGTCCTGATTTAGGATATGTTACCTGTGTATTTTCTTACATAAATTTTTGAATGAATTGAACCCATGAATAGGAGAATGATTGGTAGCTATACTTACCAGTTTCTTGAGAATGGAAATATGAAGCTGGACCAGATGTCCACAAAGTAGTGATGAGTTATTGGAAGTTATAAATAATGGAACTACTGATTTGCGTGCCTAGTTCACAGAGGTTATGATAAAGTTAACACAGCAAGATGTAGTGTGCAAAACATTGTTGTGGAAATTACTTTTAATAGAATTACTTTGTGCAAAAGTAATACATATAAATGAAAAGGTACGGCAATACTGAGTAATCATAAGCTATATTCTCATTTTCAAATGAGCTTAAAAATACTACCAAATGATATATTGCACTTTTTTGTATAAGTAATGCAAAGAAAGGATTATTGTGTATGAGTAATTTTTAAGTGCAAAGTCACTTGTAAAATAGTTAAAGATATGTTTAGTTCTTCCACAAAATTTTGGTCATGCAGCCATAAAAATTCCAATTTTTCTTCTAACATTTCAGCCAAATACTGTCCAGCCATCTTCAGAGTGAGCCGACATGACTGATGCTACAGCGCTTACTCTGTCCTTTTAAACCGGCAGATAGCACTGCTGTGCATGCGGTCACAGATACACAAGGCACCACAGACACTGATCAGCAACAAAGAACTATGAGATACACATGGAATTAGATCTATGGCTGCACAGTCGATTCACACAGTGATATCGATGTATCACTATGAGCTGCACCCTCTCAACATCTTTGTGATTTTATTACAGAAATTGCCAGATTCCATGATTTGTTCAGGCTGAAGCCACTATCTCTATTAACTAATTTTGTCACCAGTTGAATTTCAATTACTTCTTTCACTACTGAATCCCAGAAAGATGAAGCCGAGACTAAAATTATAATGTTATCATACACCATAGAGTACCCTGTATCAGTACAGTTCTCTGCCACCACAGATTCATTAGGTTGTAAGAGCCGGGTGTACCTGCAGCGCCCTGTGCATCTCTCCTTGACTGTACGTGTTGTCTGTACATGTTGAATGAGATATTCACTCTGCAGCATAGTGTGCGCTGATATGAAACTTCCTGGCAGATTAAAACTGTTTGCCGTATCGAGACTTAATCTGCCAGGAAGTTTCATATCAACACACACTCTGCTGCAGAGTGAAAATCTCATTCTGGAAACATCCCCCAGGCTGTGGCTAAGCCACGTCTCCGCAATATCCTTTCTTTCAGGAGTGCTAGTTCTGCAAGTTTCACAGGAGAGCTTCTGTAAAGTTTTGTTTGGAAGATAGGAGACGAGGTACTGTCAGAAGTAAAGTTGTGAGTACAGGGCATGAGTCATGCTTGGGTAGCTCAGATGGTAGAGCACTTTCCCATGAAAGGCAAAGGTCCCAAGTTCGAGTCTCGGTCCAGCACACAGTTTTAATCTGCCAGGAAGTTTCATATCAGCGCACACTACGCTGCAGAGTGAAAATCTCATTTTGGAAATGTGTAGTTTCAGTGCCTATTATTGAGAGGATATATAAGGGCCTGAATTTTGGTACCAAGACAGTCAGTCCATGTCCAAGTTTCAGACGAGAAACCTGTTTTGGTTAGATCAACAACAATGGATCAACTTAACTGTGAAATAAGTGTAACACAATTAGGCCTTATGTTAAAACAATAACAGTTTCTGTTCCGTATGTACCTTGTCATTTCTTCAAGAACTGTGTGCTTAGGTTTTTATTGTTTGTAGATGTTCAATGGTAAACTATTGTAGCAGTATGAGGATGTTTGCGTGCAAACTATTAATAATGCTTATCAAAAGTTAAACAATAGTGCGCTGGCCATATTAAATGTGTATTGGGGGGTTGTGAAAAGTGAAAGTAAACAACTGTGAAACGCAGATGTGCACCTGTTGGCTACATCATTTAAAGTACCCCATGTTTGACTTCCACCTCCCATTTTTTAGCCAGTAGAGCAATGCAGGACAACAAACAAAGAAATAAAGCAGGCAAACTGGCACATCTCGGCTCTTACAGCCTAATAAATCTGCAGTGGCAGAGAGCGCTGTATTGACACTGGGCACTCTATGGTGCATGATAATGTCAAAATTTTAGCCTCGAATTCATCTTTCTGGAACTCAGTAGTGAAAGAAGCCATTGAAATTTGGTTGGTGTTGAATTTAATTAATAGAGATAGCAGCTTCAGCTTGGTCCAATCACAGAATCTGACAATTTCTGTAATAAAATCACAAGTGTCATGATGTTGCAACTCAGAATGATGCATTGCTATCACCGTGCAGATCAACTGTGTGGCCATAGATCTAATTCCATGCATATGTCATACCTCTTTGTCACCGATCAATGTCTCTGGCACCTTGTGTATCTGTGGCTGCATGCGGTATGCGGGTTTAAAAGGATGGAGCAAGTGCTGGAGTGTCAGTCACGTTGGCTCACTCTGAAGATGGCTGGACAGTATTCAGCCAAAATATTAGAAGAAGAAGTAGAATTTATGCAACTGCACACCTTTTATGGAAATGTCTTTGCACCGGGAAAATATGAAGATGCACATATGTTTAGTTGTTTAGATAACCGAATTGTGATGACATCCTTTGTCTAAGTGTGAGGTATGAGAGGTAACATATCACTTTGAGAAAGTGATGTGTTATTCTGTCTCTATAACTGATGAAGGATAATCGTGATCTTCAACAAGGATTTTTGTTATTTTAGTAAGTAAGTGTTTGTTTTGGGCCACAGATTGTGCAGGAAATTTTGTTTCTCTTGCGTGTGTTATGAGAGCGAAAATGTTCGCAGTGTATCTGCATGGCAGGAATGATAGGCATGTGGATTTCCTACATGGAGACACCAGCTCATTGGCTAAGATATTCCACAAGAATGTCATCCCACATCAAAGATTCACTGCAGACCATAGAACCTGGCAGTGCAAGACAATGATCATGATGTTACTTGTCAAAGGAGGCTCATAGAAGACAGAGTTAAATGACAAAGGCATATATGTATTGTGAGCTTTGTTAAAGCCTTGCTATAGTAAAATCTAACATGGAATGTAATAATGGAGATCAAATACATGTACAATAAAGAAGCAGCACATGAATTTCCAGTCAAAGTTATTAGAGATAAGTAATGGTGACTGCAAAAACATGTAGCCCATGTAGTCCACCTCCATGTGACTCCTGAATAACAGTAGATGTGTTAATTCCATACTTTCCAGCATCTCCAGGTCCCTTCCATGCACACACTGTGCTTTCATGATTCTTAGGCCAAGTGTTAGCAATTATTAAATGATGTTCTGTTCAAAATTCTAACAAGCGGCTTTCTCTTTCATTCCTTTCCAACAGGCCACGTTCTCCTATTATTTTTCCTTCCGATCCTTTTCTTACTACCAAATTCCAATCATCCATTACAATTTTCATCTCCTTTAACTATACAGATAACTTCCTCTATCTTGTTGTACATTCTTTCAGACTCTTCATCATCTGTGGAGCTAGTTGGAATATAAACTTGTATTTCTGTGGTTGGTGTCTAGCTTGTTTATAATAATGTATTTGCTATGCTGTTCATAGTACCTCACCAGCAGTCCTGAACTTATATCCAATATCAGTGGAGGTCGAACCACACTATAACCCTACGTTCAGTGTGGGGTGAGTGGACTGCTATAGCCTGTTGTGGGGACGGAGCCTCTGTTGTTTCTAGGTCCCCAGTTCAATACATACATACATACATCATATGACTATAATATCAATGTCTCACAATTGGAATCAGTCAGCTCTTACAAATACTTGGGTGTAATGGTTTGTAGTTTGTTTCTAGTTTGTATGTCATGTTTAAGAATAACTTTTTGTAGTAAGGTGCGGTTTGCTTCATTATTCTGGAACACCTCTGATACCCTTACTTTCTGTTTTGTGTAGTACGGTAGCATGATCTACAATGTCAAATGCTTTAGATAATCGATAAATATTCCAGTAGCCATTTTCTTTTGGTATGTGGCTTTCAGAATTGCATTTATGCACCCGTGGCTGTGGATCTAGATTTCTGGAAGCCATGTGGTAGGGAATGAGTACTTGCTTGTAAATTCAAGTAGCCTATTGTAAAAGACCTTTTTAAAGATCTTTGAGAAGCCACTAAGCAGCGCTACAGATCTAGAATTGTGAATATTGTCTGTGGTTCCCTTTTTGTGCAGCAGTGTGACCTTAGCAACCTTTATAAGACTGGGAAATGGACCAGTTAAAAAGGAGTGATTAATAATAAATATCACAGGATCAACAATATGCTTCCCTGTTTGTTTTATAATGCAATCCGGAATATCAGCAGTACCACATGAAGTTTTGTTAGTGAGCTCATTGTCAGTATGATCCCATCTTGTGTGACCTGTTTGAGAAACATTGATCGTTAGGAAGATCTTGCATTGTCAGAGTAATGTGTATTTCTCCTACTCAGGGGACATCACCTTAACATAGCACTGTCCATGAGGGCAAGAAGGTTTGCATGCTCCAGATCTGCAGGGCTATGCCAGTAGTAGCGAGCTACCAACAAGGTCACCCGAGCCGGACAGGCCAAATGGAGGAAACAGACAAAGTGTGTCCCACAATGACCTATCGCTCCCCTTTCCTATCCCAAACCTGTCCTCGCCATCTCCTTTTCCTCATTCCCTGGTATATGTACAAAAGAACAGAAAGACCTCTACAGGCATGGAGAAGCCAACCTTCTAAGGCGAAAAACCCTGCTCCTCCAGACTGTGGGTTGGCGATGGGCTGCCAACCCATCCTGGAAAAAATAATCACCAGTATGACATCACAGAAGAGCCTCGGATAGGACTGATTTCTGTAAAACGACCAAAGCAAGAACAAGAACTATGGAAGGAAATACAACTAGGGACCTGCAATGTCTGAAGCCTATTCCAGACTGTGACAGCAAAATGCGTAGTAAAAGAAGTAGATAAGCATCAAATAGATCTAACGGCTCTGCAAGAGACAAGGTAGACAGAAACCGGAGCTACAGAAACAGAAAGCTATGTCATATTCCATTGAGCCTCAGAAGCAAACCACTCACTAGGAACTGGTTTTGTAGTGAAGAAATCACTCTGTACCACTCTATAGATTTTAGAACAATCAACGCCAGAATCTCACTCCTAACCATAGACACACAAACTCACATATATAAATTGTCATGCCGCAACCGAAAAAAGTGATGACATCAAAAAAGATATTTTCCATGAGTCATTAGAAACGGGCTGAAGTAAAATCCGCTACTCGGGTAACAGAAAATTGTTAAACAGATCTAGATCAGTATCTAGCCAAGAAGAGTTTCCGCAACACTTCGCTAAAAATTTTCAGTGCAGGTTTTAGTGACCATCTTGTTGAAATATTAAGCATAAAAGTAAAAGGCAGTATTATTAACAAAATGTCTTTTAGAACCACATGTAGAAGTTATAATCAGGATAATATAAACTACTTCAACAACTTATTAAAGAAAGAAAAATGGTCAGCAGTGTACAAAACGAATGATATAAATAAAAAATTCAAGACTTTCATTACACATTAACCCATTTCTTTGAAATTGCATTCTGACTGAAAACATTAACCATACAGGGGAACTCTAAAACAAATAGTCCGGCCTCTCTGACCGAGTGGTTCTAGGCGCTTCAGTCCGGAACCACGCTGCTGCTATGGCCGCAGGTTCGAATCCTGCCTCAAGCATGGATGTGTGTGATGTCCTTAGGTTAGTTAGGTTTAAGTAGTTCTAAGTCTAGGGGCCTGATGACCTTAGATGTTCAGTCCCATAGTGTTTAGAGCCATCTGAATTAGAAATGGTTTTAGACAATGTACCAAGTGAACATTACAAAATTATCCTTGGAGATTTTAATGCAAAAATAAGGAAAGAAGGAGCCTTCAGAGGGACCATCAAATAGCACAGTTTACATGATGTGACCAGTGGTAATGGCACTAGGCTGGTTAGCTTTGCAACTGCAAAGGGCTTGTTTGTAAGTAGTACTGATTTCGACAGGAAGAGAATATATAAAGGAACCTGGGTGTCTCCAGATGAGAAGACAGTGAACCAAATTGACCACCTAATTGTAGAGACGAAAATAAAGAAGTGGATACAAAACAGCAAGAGGTGCGGAATGTGGATCGGACCTCTTCCTTGTCAGGGGAAGGATGAAAACAATATGGAGAGCCAGAAAGTACAAAAGAATGCAAAGAGTCACTCGATATGACCAGGAGAGTCTGATTAAAGATAATATGTGAAGAACTTTCAAGATAACCCTGACAAACTGTTTTGAGGCTTTGAATGAAGAGGAAAGAGATACTGTGGTAGATCAGAACTGGAAGGTGGTTGCAGAGACAATTAAAGAAACAGCTCAAAGCGAACTAAAGGAAAAAGAATGTGGTTCAATGAGGAGTGTGAGGAACCTATCAGGAAGAGACAGCAAGCCAAACTACTGTGGGTACAAAGTATTATACAAGAAGAAGAAAAATCAAAGTTCGAAGAAATATGTCAGCAGACACAAGCCACATGAGGAAAGCAAGGAGAAAATATGTAAAAAAACAACATGGAGGAAGCTCGACAAGAGTTTCATGGAAATAGGTATAAAGGACTTTATAGAAAAGTGAAAAGCTTTAAAGGAGGGGCATACCATCAACACAAATTCAAAATAGATGCCAATGGAAGAATGTTAACAGAAGATCAAAACATTGGGAGAAGATGGGTTGAATACTTCAGAGAACTCTGATGAACCAGCTGAACTACTTGAATTTGATGACCCAGTAACAGTAGACCCAGAATATCCTCTACCCACCATCGAAGAGATAAGGAACCAGAAAAAAACCTTAAGAATGGTAAAAGTCCAGGAGAGGACAGAATTTCCACTGAACTTCTCAAGGCTGGAAGCGAAATCCTATGTTTAAATACCCACAAGCTAATCGAGCAAATTTGGGCAAAACATGAAATACCAGAGGAATGGAAGGAAGCTGTGATATGCCCCATATACAGGGTGGTCCATTAATAGTGACCGTGCCAAATAGCTCACGAAATAAGCATCAACCGAAAAAACTACAAAGAACGAAACTCGTCTAGCTTGAATGGAGAAACCAGATGGCGCTATGGTTGGCCCGCTAGATGGCGCTGCCATATGTCAAATGGATATCAACTGCGTTTTTTTTTTTTTTTTTAGATAGGAACCCCCATTTTTATTACATATTCGTGTAGTACGTAAAGAAATATGAAGGTTTTAGTTGGACCACTTCTTGCGCTTTGTGATAGATGGCGCTGTAATAGTCACAACGTATAAGTACGTGGTATCACGTAACATTCCGCCAGTGCAGACGGTATTTGCTTAGTGATACATTACCCGTGTTACAGTGGAACGTTTACCAATTGCGGAAAAGGTCGATATCGTGTTGATGTATGGCTATTGTGATCAAAATGCCCAACGGGCATGTGCCATGTATGCTGCTCGGTATCCTGTAATAGTCACAACGTATAAGTACGTGGTATCACGTAACATTCCGCCAGTGCAGACGGTATTTGCTTAGTGATACATTACCCGTGTTACAGTGGAACGTTTACCAATTGCGGAAAAGGTCGATATCGTGTTGATGTATGGCTATTGTGATCAAAATGCCCAACGGGCGTGTGCCATGTATGCTGCTCGGTATCCTGGACGGCATCATCCAAGTGTCCGGACCATTCACCGGATAGTTACGTTATTTAAGGAAGCAGGAAGTATTCAGCCACATGTGAAACGTCAACCACGACCTGCAACAAATGATGATGCCCAAGTAGGTGTTTTAGCTGCTGTCGCGGCTAATCCGCACATCAATAGCAAACTGCGCGAGAATCGGAAATCTCAAAAACGTCGGTGTTGAGAATGCTACAGCAACACAGATTGCACCTGTACCATATTTCTATGCACCAGGAATTGCATGGCGACGACTTTGAACGTCGTGTACAGTTCTGCCACTGAGCACAAGAGAAATTACGGGAAGATGACAGATTTTTTGCACGTGTTCTATTTAGCAACGAAGCATCATTCACAAACAGCGGTAACGTAAACCAGCATAATATGCACTATTGGGCAACGGTAAATTCACGATGGCTGCGACAAGTGGAACATCAGCGACCTTGGCGGGTTAATGTATGGTGCGGCATTATGGGAGGAAGGACAATTGGCCCCCTTTTTATCGATGACAATCTAAATCGTGCAATGTATGCTGATTTCCTACGTAATCTTCTACCGATGTTACTACAAGATGTTTCACTGCATGACAGAATGGTGATCTACTTCCAACATGATGGGTGTCCGGCACATAGCTCACGTGCGATTGAAGCGGTATTGAATAGCATATTTTATGAAAGGTGGATTGGTCGTCGAAGCACCTGTAAAGGCAACAGTGATGAAATCTAAATGGAATTTTTATATTTTATGAAGTTGCCAAGACCGTTAATAGTTATAGTTCATTACCGATAACATGATGTAATATCTTTAAAATAGTATTTATTTATTTATTTATTTTTGTTTATTCTTTGGTAGCAAAGATGTGATGATTCTGGGATAGCTGCTAAGAAAAGTGAATAAAGAAGTCTTAAGCAGGCCAAGTGGCGTGTGTTCTTCGTGATTTAAAATTAGACTAAATATCGTCAAGCAACATCTTTTGGGAACTGCCGTAAATATTACGTTAGCAGTTATACACCATAACATGGCTCACGCGTTCACCGCATCTGACGTCTCCGGATTTATTTCTGTGGGGAAAGTTGAAGGATATTTGCTATCGTGATCCACTGACAACACCTGACAACATGCGCCAGCGCATTGTCAATGCATGTGCGAACATTACGGAAGGCGAAGTACTCGCTGTTGAGAGGAATGTCGTTACACGTATTGCCAAATGCATTGAGGCTGACGGACGTCATTTTGAGCATTTATTGAATTAATGTGGTATTTACAGGTAATCACGCTGTAACAGCATGCGTTCTCAGAAATTATAAGTTCACAAAGGTACATGTACCAGACTGGAACAACCGAAATAAAATGTTCAAACGTACCTACGTTCTGTATTTTAATTTAAAAAACCTACCTGTTACCAACTGTACGTCTAAACTTGTGAGCCATATGTTTGTGACTATTACAGCGCCATCTATCACAAAGCGAAAAAAGTGGTCGGACTAAAACATTCATATTTCTTTACGTACTTCTTGAATATGTAATAAAAATGGGGGTTCCTATTTTTAAAAAAACGCCGGTAACATCCGTTTGACCTATGGCAGCGCCATCTAGCGGGCCAACCATAGCGCCATCTGGTTTCCCCCTTCAAGCTAGACAAGTTTCGTTCTTTGTAGTTTTTTCGTTGGACGCTTATTTGTGAGATATTTGGCCTGGTCGCAATCAGTGGACCACCCTGTATAAAAAGAAAGATAAATCTGTATGTGACAACTATAGGGCATAGCGCTATTCAACATCTGTTATAAGATCTTCTCCAAATGCCTATTAGAACGAATAAAACCTGTAACAAGAGACATAATTGGAGAATACCAAGAAGTGTTTCAAGCAGGACGATCAACCATGGACCAGATTTTTGTCTTAAAACAGGTCTGTTTGTAGACTTCAAGAAGGCTTACGACAGTATACATAGACCTAGCCTGATTGGAACTACGACAGAGTTTGGTATGCCACAGAAATTGGTCAAACTGGTAGAGATATGCCTAAATGACACAAAACTTAAGGTTAAGGTAGGCAGTAAAATGACAGAAAGCTTCTAAGTTGTAACAGGATTACGCCAAGGAGATGGGCTATGACCCGTCCGCTTCAACCTGGCACTTGAGAAGGTAATGCGGGATTTCAACAAAGAAATCTTCCAGGACATTCAAATTGGCAATGAACACATTACATATCGGGCCTATGCAGACGACATTGCACTATTAGCATGCACACAAGAAGATTTGAAAAGAAGTATGCAGACCTTGGTGTTATTGGCAGCTAAGATCGGTCAAAAAATTAGTTCTGAAAATATATGTCCATAGGAAGAAAGATCAAAAACTCTCAAGATTTAATTGTGAACCACACCAAGTATAAACATGTGAAAGAGTTTAAATATCTTGGATCAATTTTTCAGAAGTAACATCAATCGAGGCAGAGATAAAAGCATGACTGCAGGTGGGAAACAGATGCTATCACTCTCTAGACCCTATATTAAAATGTAGAAGTGTCTCTCAACAACTAAAGCTATGGTTGTGTAAGACATTAATAATTCCAGTAGTACTTTATGGTTCTCAACCTGGAGCACTCGAAAACAAGACCTTAATCGACTGCTTACATTTGAAAGGAAGCTCCTCAGGAAAATATTTGGACCAGTCTGAGATCAGACTACTGGATAATTGAGAAGACACCATAACACAGACTAAGAAGAGCTGTCCAATGAGCCTAACATCTTGGAAGTGATGAGAAGCAAAGCACTGCAATGGGATGGACATGTAGTTAGAAAGGATGCAACAAGATGGCCCAAAATTGCAATGGACTGGGTCCCATCTGACAGCAGACCAGTGGGAAGACCTAGAAAGAGGGGGATCGATGGAGTGAGAGAAGACTTGTTGCAATTGGGAGTCATGGAAAACTGGAGACAGATACCAGAAGACAGAGGCAGATGGAGAGCTCTAACTGTGGTGGTGCGTGATCCACTGGTCCTGGTCACTTGAATGAATGAATGTGTATTTCTAGTTTGAAAGTTTTTTTGTATAATGTTTAAATGATAAAAGTGTCATCTGGTCCCATGGTCGTGAAAAACTGGAAGAATTCTTGGAACACCTGAACAGCATTCACAGCCACATCAAGTTTAAGATGGAAATCGAGACAGATGGTGCATTGCCTTTCCTTGACGTCCTCGTTCGACGGAAAACCAATGGGCACCTCAACAACAGTGTCTACAGGAAACCGACACAACAATTAGCATCTGCACGCTCTCAGCCACCACCACCCGGCAGAAAAACATGGTGTTCTGAATACCCTCGTCCATGGTGCTAAAGTCGTCTCAGACGCTGAAAGTCTGCCACTAGAACTGAGCCACCTCCGAAAAGTCTTCCGGGAAAACGGGTACAGCCACGGTCGGGTGTCACAGGATATTATATCTGGTGTGACACTCAAGAAACACACCAACAGAGAAGAGAACACCACCGAAGACGAAAAAAAAAGAAACTTGTGTTTTTGTCTTTCTGTGGTACAGTGTCGACAAAGATTAGACGGTTCCTGAAGAGATATAATATTTCATTGGTGTTCAGGCCTCCAGCAAAAATTCGACAGCTCAAGAGGCCTGTGAAGGACGATCTAGGGCTTAGAACGCCTGGAGTGTACAAGATACCATGTCATTGTGGCTGTTACTACTTCGGCCAAACAGTACACACTGTGGAGCAACGCTGGACGGAACATGAGAGGTGCTTACGCCTACGCTATCCAGAAAAATCAGCCATAGCAGAACACGCCTTAGAAAATGGACACCGAATTCTATTCGACGAAACATCTGTCGTTATGAGGACGAAGGGATTTTGGGATAGCATCATAAAAGAAGCTATTGAAATAAAAACCTCTGAAAACACCATCAACGAGGACGGCGGTTTGAAGCTCAGCACAGCCTGGGACACGGCCATCGCGGGGTTGAAATGGACGCGGCATGAAAACATTACCATATATGGCGAGGAAGAGAGCACTAGTGACGTCACAGCCAGCAGTGCGGCTATACAGGATGTTACAAAAAGGTACGGCCAAACTTCAGGAAACATTCCTCACACACAAAGGAAGAAAATATGTTATGTGGACATGTGTCCGGAAACGCTTACTTACCATAATAGAGCTCATTTTATTACTTTGTAACGCCGGAAATGCATATCCTCCTATTTCCATCTATTGTACTATAATTTTTTTTCCTTGCTTTGTTACCTCAAGATATGACATTTCTGTCTCTTTATATATTGTAATTGTTTTACTGTTTGTATATATATATTTATGCATTTATGTTTGTTTGTTTTGTGAATATTATTTGTATTTATACGCTGGGTCTGGCCTAGGGAAAACTATGCTATCGAACGGATACGTCGATAGGTCGTGTGGAGAACCAGAGTGTTTAGGATCTTTGGGAGTGTTAATTGTGTCGCGTGGAGCGCGGGCAGAGAGGGAGTCTGGCTGGAGTAGCGAGTGGAGCAGGTGTGTTGTGTGAAGCTCCCGCGAGTTGCCGCGCTTTCGGGGTTTGGCAGCATGTAATTGCGCTCGACTTGCGATGATAGTTTCTGACATGGTGTCGCGGACGGGAAGCATTAGCTGGCGCACATCAAGAGCCCGTTTCGTCTGGCGACCGTGTCGAGAAGAAGGCGCGCCAACATCCAGCTTCTGCAACAGCGACGGCCGACAATGAGTGACTGTCGCCACCTCCTCGATCGACGGCTTCAAACCTTCAATCAACCAACAAGGAAGACTGGAAGCACGTAAAGTTTTAGAACTGTATGGCAGACCTCAGCTTTTCAAACTTTTAAAATTGTTGCATCACAAAATTACAGCAACTTAGCATGAACGTTTGTTGCTCATTGTCCGAATTGCATTACCAAGCAGGGTCCCTTCCTTTTCCGGAATGAACCCGAGTGTCGTAGAAATTCAAACGCCAGCATTAGAGTAATATTATAGCATTTCGCTGCTTTAATTTCAAAGTTCAGTTAAAGTATTCATAGCTGGCTACAATAGTTAGATTACACTAGCACAAATTAAGAGTGTGAGTTTTGTTACCATATTTTAGCTTACCTGTGACTGCAGCTCAGCTTGGTACGTACTAAATTTTACTATTGTTAATTGTTCAGAATCATTTAATTCAAGTTCAAAGTTAAATCTCTTATTTCTAAATTGCGTAGATTCAAGTAGCTTTTCAAATGATTGTTGAGGTAGTCCAAGACTAACCGTATTTTACTGAATTTCGATGTGCTTCAGAAAGAAAGCTCACTATTAACTTCAGTCACTAAATTAACTTTCGATTTTTCGGTTTTATTAATTCTTTTGCTAAATTAAGTCAGAGTGTAGCGAAATTTATTACTTCTGACAAACTTTCAGTTTTCACACTACACTTGTCAACCTTCAGTTGCCACACTTCTAGTGCTAATTATATGTGTAATAATCTTTCTTTTTCAGTTACTATAGTAATTGTCCTTAGGACTGGCGACCGTAATTTCCCCCAAATCTCAAATATCTAATTACCGCTAGTTGATTGTTAACGTAACGGCCGCACATTTACTTTCTTTATTAACTTTACCCGTTTTTCAAAATTAATTTCCACCAGTTTCATTAGCATTTTTCCTTTCATTTAGATGTAACCCTTTCCTCCCTCTTTACCGACAAATTAACCTCGGTGACGATTGCTTTTCCCAAATTTCCATTAGGTACACGCGGTTTTATTTTTCACTGTCATTAAGGTCGATAAGTGAGGGGGAGGTTACACGTGGCGACCTGGTGACAGGACAATCTTCGAATTTGAGGTTGTTCTGGACACGAATTTTGCATTGTGCAAATCTCGCAACAAAGTACTGGTTACAAAATGGTCGATACGTCAGCGAGAATATTAGTGTGAGGAATCCTAATTATATTTGAGATATGGCATTTATATTGAAAATTATTAAAATGAGTGAAGGCAACAATTGCCAAAATTTGGTAGACTTGGATACGGAACAATCGGTCGAACAGTGGGAAACGCGCACCGTGGTACCCATTATTCAGGGGCAGGCGGCTAGCATGAAAGACGCGACCGCCGAAACGCAACAAAGAGCAGAAATGGAATTCCAAACTTTAGAAAATGTTTCGGAATCGGAAGTGAAAATCAAATCTGAATCCATTGATGACGAATACGGGGGGACAATTAAAGAGGAAGCCGCTACGGAAGTAAAACCGGTAGTTTCCGGGAATTTAACTGATTTATTGAATGTTTTGATTAACGAAATCAAGGGTCAATCGGCCAAGCAAGAAGATCAGGCTGCCAAGCAAGAAGCTCAGGCTGCCAAGCAAGAAGCTCAGTCTGAAAAAATTGAACGGATGCTAGACAATCAGAACAAAGCTATTAACGTTGTTAACAACAATGTTGGAGTTGTTAACACAAAAGTTGATAAAATCAAAGTAGATATTGTTGTAATTAATACCGAAATCGGTAATCTTAAACAGGAAATGATAGGCGTTCAGGCGGAAATTGCGAGCATAAATACTCGTTTTTATTCTGAAATTAGCAGAATCGAGAAAAGTGTAGGAGAATCAGTTACTCCGATCATCGAGAATAAGGTGACGGAACAAATTCAATTAGTGAAAAAAGAGGATCAAAAGAAGGTGGAAACTTTAAAGGCTTTAGTATCCGAAGTAGATACCAAAGTGACGAAGCAGGCTAATACCTGCGAAGAGAAAAAAAGGGAAGTAGAAACGCTTGCGACAACCACTTGCCAAGTAATTACGAGAGTGTCGGAATTAGAAAAGAAACTTGACGAAAAACAGAGCTATGTGCCAATCTATGCACATAGTTCGGAATTGTTGACGAAAGAGGAGCGGTTCGACCCCTTGAAAAAAGGCGGTATACACGCGACGGATTTCATTAAAAATTGTGAAAGAGTTTTACCCAGATCATGGACTAATGAGAGAAAAATTAATGCGGTTATTGATGTGCTGGCTGGTGATGCCAAGCGTTGGGGCTTAAACCTCAACATTACGAACCTGACTTTTGACGAGTTTAAAAATTTGTTTCTGGCTGAATACTGGTCAGAGCGAAAACAGCAAAGTGTCTGGCGCGAATTTGTCGTATCGAGGCCTTTCGATGCGAATTCGCGTGGTTCGATGAAGGAGTTTTGTGAGGGCTGGATCCGCAAGTTGGAATATTTGCGTGATCGCCGCACGGAATCCGAAATAGTCTGGGAACTCTACAAAAAGCTTCCAGATGATACAAAACGCTACGTAGGAAGCAATTACAGGACAATAAATGATTTCCTGGAAAGAGTGGAGGACGAGGATAATTGGCGCAATAATCACGACAGTGGTAGAGGCCGTGGTAACAACAACGGGTACCACAGCAACCACAACAACGATAACCATGGGAATAATGCATACCGCAACCATGGCAGCAATAACAATAATGGTTCGGACCGTAATAACAATCGGTACAATGCAAATAATAACAGGAATTACGGAAACCAGTATCGTACTAACGTGATACGGGTTTCACAGGATCGTAATAACGCCAGAGGGTGTGATCAGCCGCCTCAGCAGCATCCTGGGAGCGTATCTGCTGGGACGAGACAGGGAAACCATTAGCCGCGCCGGTGAGGGGCCGACCGAGCGTGGAGAAATTTTGGCGGCCCAATAACAGGAGAAAACCCAGGTGTCGTCGTTATGAAAATTACGTGTGGAATAATCAACGGCGGGAGAGTGTGCCAGTGTTAGGAGAAAGGAGTGCGCCCACAAGTAGTAGATCAGCTGTATACACAGTAGAAGGAAGTACATTCACTGTCAGTGAGAACAATTTAAGTAGTGTTCCGGAAACCGATTATAAAGTGGCAGCTGTAATACCCACAGCGGAACTGGAGATTGAGTTTAAGAATGATTCGCAATTGTTGAGAGAAGATCAGATGTCGGATAACACGTCCGTCATCGAGCGAGGGGATGCAGAGAGGGATGAGGTCTGGTTAAGGCAGTTCGGTCCTTATACGACGAACTAAGAGATTATAGCGGCCTGTACGGGAGAAGTGTTTATGGGGAGCGCGGGCAGGGTTTGCCGCGTCTCGTCCCGCAGGAAGGTGGTGTTTGTGAAGTGATAGAAAGTTCTGGCCCTAACCGGCAGACTTTACAAGAATTAATTGATGTTAATGGGGAGCACGAGCCAGATTCGTCGTGTTTCGTCCCGTAAGAGTTGGATGTTGAAGTAGTAACGGAAAGTTCTGGCCCTGACCGGCAGACTTTACCGAAAGTTATAGTGGGAGAAGTGGCCGACCCATCCGACGCAAAACTCCAGTTTAAACATTGCGAGAGTATTAAGGAGAAAGATTACGAAAATTTTAGTGATAGCCGGACACGATTGGTAGAAAAGCACATACATTACAGCGTGTATGAAGTTAGATCTGACATTATACGGTCAGACGATAGCAGTGTGGGTTGCGCAGATCTAGAAGAAATAATTGCAGATACTACTGGGCACATTTCTCCAGGTAGTCTGGAAGATGAGATCAATCTGACCAAAGAGGAATCAACGAAGGTGACAATTAGTGAATTGATAGCAAAGCAACACTCACTAGTTGATGAGTTACAGGAAAAGGTTTCGGTATTGGAGGCGAAGCTACAGACTAAGCCTCAGGACAAACGTGTTGAAATTAAAACTGTATGTGAACAGAGGCTGAAAAAGCCGCCAGATAAGCCGGATTTAGGACCAAAGCCGGATGGTTTTTTCTGGAATGACCTGGATATAGACGAGGATTTACTGTGGGAAAATAAAGAAACAGTCGAGGACAAGTGTAGACAGATAGTAGTGTCTGTTAATATGCACGACCTACAACTAAACGGGTTGATTGACACCGGTGCAGAATTGAGTGCTGTGTCTGGGAAAATATTTGAGTTACTGAAAGACAGACCCGGCATCGTAGTTATGCCAGTAACAGGAGTGAAAATTATCGGTGCTTCTGGGAAGGCCAGTAAACCGGTCACAAAACAGATTTTTGTCAACTTCGAGATATGTGGGGCACGATTTGAACAAGAGTTTGTCGTCGTACCAGACTTAACTACGGAAGTAATTATCGGGTTAGATTGGCTATTAAAGTACCGTGCAGTGATTAATTGCGAAAGCAAAACTTTGACATGTACCTCACAAGATAAAACAGTAGTAGTTAGCTTTGACGAGGCAGGAGACGGTGCGCATAGGCAATACCAGCCTATACACATTGTTAACTGGCCGGATGGTATTGATGTAGGTATGAATTTGAACTGCCATAATGTGAGGAATTTCGGCATTGACAAAATTGTAGAAAGTGAATTGGAAGAGATAATCAAATTCCCTCCATGGATTGACATTAGTATTGGTGTGGAAAAAGATCGTTTGCGAGAAGTAATAAAGCTGAAAGCCGATGCTCACATACGCCGTCATGACGTTAAAGCGCGTTTTGGTAAGTTTGCAATCGGAGACTTAGTACTTGTAAAAGCTCATGAGAAATCGAGCGAGATAGACCATGAAATCTCTAAATTGAAGTTTGTTTATAATGGACTATATAAAGTCCTTGGTATACCTCACACAAATGCCTATTGCTTAGAGTATCCAAGCTCTGGAAAACTATTAGGTATACGGAACATTGTAGACTTGAAATTGTACCAACCTAGGATCGATTAATACCACACAATGGGTAATTTGTACAGTATGTAAAATAGAGTGTAAGATTTAACGATTTGCTAGATTGCCATGCTTTTGACTGACCAAGGTCATTAAAGAAGTTGTAATTAATAAGTAATTAATTTTGATTAATCAATTTAATTTTTAATCAATTTAATCATGATCTAATCAACTAAAAAATCCAAGCTGCTAGTTTAAGTTTTCAGCTGAGTCACAGTAGATTAAGGAATGTAAATATGTTTTTGTAAATAGCTGTAAGATTTCATAAATATGTGATTTACTAGTCACTGCCGATGTACTTAGACGCTGTTTTAAGTTTCAGGCTAGTACATGCGAGTGATGATGGACAGTGTTGAGTTATCCACTGTGATAGTGTTTATGGACTCCTTGAGATTACTCGGGAGTGAGTTTTTCCGAAAGAATTCAGTGAAACGGACGTTCTGGAAATGCCGTTACAGGGGCGAGTGAGATCAAGCGTGCCGCACAGGCGGGCGCAACAATACTGGCAAGGCGGAGCCGCTGTCGGCTCTTGTGTCGCTGTCGGCTCTTGTGCCACTGTCGGCATTCTTTGTACTTGCGAGTACGAAAGGCGGAGTTGTTTTTCTTCCCGGACAGCTGATGTGAAATAATTCTACTGTCAATATTTATGTTTTTGTCGATCTGCTGTATATTATTTTCTTGTTTAGCGTTAAGTGCACACTCATGACGAGAATATTAAGTATGAAAACTTTATATTAAATACGTATTCTATGTAATTAATTATTAATTTGCGTATTTTGATATACCTGTTTTCTATGACCATGTAATCTGATTAATTTTGTAAATAGTATTCCATTTCTTGAGACTGCTAGGAATTTTGATTTTTAGAATAGCTAAACCATTTTCTATGTTTTCTATGAATTTTAATATGTTGTCAACCTGTTTTATTTTGTGCAAGATGACAGAGTGGAATAAGATTAGGAGTGCCTCCAGTCAATTATTATCGTCTAAAAATTGGTTTACGGTTAATTAGACGAATGCTAAATTTTGTTGATGTTTTGAACATATGCATTTCCGCTGTTTCTTTTTTGGGACATTTTCTGAGTCTGTTTAGGTTACACGGAGATCCTCAGACAATGTAGAGCACGTATAACGCCGGAAATGCATATCCTATTTCCATCTATTGTACTATAATTTTTTTTCCTTGCTTTGTTACCTCAAGATATGACATTTCTGTCTCTTTATATATTGTAATTGTTTTACTGTTTGTATATACATATTTATGCATTTATGTTTGTTTGTTTTGTGAATATTATTTGTATTTATACGCTGGGTCTGGCCTAGGGAAAACTATGCTATCGAACGGATACGTCGATAGGTCGTGTGGAGAACCAGAGTGTTTAGGATCTTTGGGAGTGTTAATTGTGTCGCGTGGAGTGCAGGCAGAGAGGGAGTCTGGCTGGAGTAGCGAGTGGAGCAGGTGTGTTGTGTGAAGCTCCCGCGAGTTGCCGCGCTTTCGGGGTTTGGCAGCGTGTAATTGCACTCGACTTGCGATGATAGTTTCTGACATGGTGTAGCAGACGGGAAGCATTAGCTGGCGCACATCAAGAGCCCGTTTTGTCTGGTGACCGTGTCAAGAAGAAGGCGCACCAACATCCAGCTTCTGCAACAGCGACGGCCATCAATGAGTGACTGTCGCCACCTCCTCGATCGATGGCTTCAAACCTTCAATCAACCAACAAGGAAGACTGGAAGCACGTAAAGTTTTAGAACTGTATGGCAGACCTCAGCTCTTCAAACTTTTAAAATTGTTGCATCACAAAATTACAGCAACTTGGCATGTTGCTCATTGTCCGAATTGCATTACCAAGCAGGGTCCCTTCCTTTTCCGGAATGAACCCGAGTGTCGTAGAAATTCAAACGCCAGCATTAGAGTAATATTATAGCATTTCGCTGCTTTAATTTCAAAGTTCAGTTAAAGTATTCATAGCTGGCTACAATAGTTAGATTACACTAGCACAAATTAAGAGTGTGAGTTTTGTTACCATATTTTAGCTTACCTGTGACTGCAGCTCAGCTTGGTACGTACTAAATTTTACTATTGTTAATTGTTCAGAATCATTTAATTCAAGTTCAAAGTTAAATCTCTTATTTCTAAATTGCGTAGATTCAAGTAGCTTTTCAAATGATTGTTGAGGTAGTCCAAGACTAACCGTATTTTACTGAATTTCGATGTGCTTCAGAAAGAAAGCTCACTATTAACTTCAGTCACTAAATTAACTTTCGATTTTTCGGTTTTATTAATTCTTTTGCTAAATTAAGTCAGAGTGTAGCGAAATTTATTACTTCTGACAAACTTTCAGTTTTCACACTACACTTGTCAACCTTCAGTTGCCACACTTCTAGTGCTAATTATATGTGTAATAATCTTTCTTTTTCAGTTACTATAGTAATTGTCCTTAGGACTGGCGACCGTAATTTCCCCCAAATCTCAAATATCTAATTACCGCTAGTTGATTGTTAACGTAACGGCCGCACATTTACTTTCTTTATTAACTTTACCCGTTTTTCAAAATTAATTTCCACCAGTTTCATTAGCATTTTTCCTTTCATTTAGATGTAACCCTTTCCTCCCTCTTTACCGACAAATTAACCTCTGTGACGATTGCTTTTCCCAAATTTCCATTAGGTACACGCGGTTTTATTTTTCACTGTCATTAAGGTCGATAAGTGAGGGGGAGGTTACAACCTCTCTTCAAATCACATTAATCATGGAATGGAAACACACAGCAACAGAACGTACCAGCGTGACTTCAAACTCTTTGTTACAGGAAATGTTCAAAATGTCCTCCGTTAGCGAGGATACATGCATCCACCCTCCGTTGCATGGAATCCCTGATGCGCTGATGCAGCCCTGGAGAATGGCGTATTGTATCACAGCCGTCCACAATACGAGCACGAAGAGTCTCTACATTTGGTACTGGGGTTGCGTAGACAAGAGCTTTCAAATGCCCCCATAAATGAAAGTCAAGAGGGTTGAGGTCAGGAGAGCGTGGAGGCCATGGAATTGGTCCGCCTCTACCAATCCATCGGTCACCGAAACTGTTGAGAAGCGTACAAACACTTCGACTGAAATGTGTAGGAACTTAAATAGTGGCAACTATTTATTCACAACCGATGCAATATAGTTACATGTTTGTACCTGTTACTGTCCTTCAAAATAGTCATAAGCGTTGTGTAGAACCCGTTGTCAATAATGTGGAAGGCGTAGTATACTGTTAGCAGAGCCTGTTCTGTTGATGGTGCAAATTAAGCGGTCTACTGCCTGTCGAATGTCTGGAACAGTTCTGAAGCGAATACCACGAAGTGGCTCCATCTTCAGAATCAAATCAAAGTCACCAGGACCTAAGTCTGGGGAGTATGGTGGATGGTACAGTACCTCCCAGTCCCATCGACTGAACAGAGCAGCCACAGCTTGCACTGTATGCGCCCGCGCATTGTCGTGCAAAATGATGGGTGGGTTGCACAGAAAGTGTCGCCGCTTCTTTCGCAAAGCTGGTCGCAGATAACGCTCCAAAAACGAACAGTAATACTGTACATTGATGATCTGTCGTGGAGGAATGTAATGTGTTATTACACTCCTGGAAATGGAAAAAAGAACACATTGACACCGGTGTGTCAGACCCACCAGACTTGCTCCGGACACTGCGAGAGGGCTGTACAAGCAATGATCACACGCACGGCACAGCGGACACACCAGGAACCGCGGTGTTGGCCGTCGAATGGCGCTAGCTGCGCAGCATTTGTGCACCGCCGCCGTCAGTGTCAGCCAGTTTGCCATGGCATACGGAGCTCCATCGCAGTCTTTAACACTGGTAGCATGCCGCGACAGCGTGGACGTGAACCGTATGTGCAGTTGACGGACTTTGAGCGAGGGCGTATAGTGGGCATGCGGGAGGCCGGGTGGACATACCACCGAATTGCTCAACACGTGGGGCGTGAGGTCTCCACAGTACATCGATGTTGTCGCCAGTGGTCGGCGGAAGGTGCACGTACCCGTCGACCTGGGACCGGACCGCAGCGACGCACGGATGCACGCCAAGACCGTAGGATCCTACGCAGTGCCGTAGGGGACCGCGCCGCCACTTCCCAGCAAATTAGGGACACTGTTGCTCCTGGGGTATCGGCGAGGACCATTCGCAACCGTCTCCATGAAGCTGGGCTACGGTCCCACACACCGTTAGGCCGTCTTCCGCTCACGCCCCAACATCGTGCAGCCCGCCTCCAGTGGTGTCGCGACAGGCGTGAATGGAGGGACGAATGGAGACGTGTCGTCTTCAGCGATGAGAGTCGCTTCTGCCTTGGTGCCAATGATGGTCGTATGCGTGTTTGGCGCCGTGCAGGTGAGCGCCACAATCAGGACTGCATACGACCGCGGCACACAGGGCCAACACCCGGCATCATGGTGTGGGGAGTGATCTCCTACACTGGCCGTACACCACTGGTGATCGTCGAGGGGACACTGAATAGTGCACAGTACATCCAAACCGTCATCGAACCCATCGTTCTACCATTCCTAGACCGGCAAGGGAACTTGCTGTTCCAACAGGACAATGCACGTCCGCATGTATCCCGTGCCACCCAACGTGCTCTAGAAGGTGTAAGTCAACTACCCTGGCCAGCAAGATCTCCGGATCTGTCCCCCATTGAGCATGTTTGGGACTGGATGAAGCGTCGTCTCACACGGTCTGCACGTCCAGCACGAACGCTGGTCCAACTGAGGCGCCAGGTGGAAATGGCATGGCAAGCCGTTCCACAGAACTACATCCAGCATCTCTACGATCGTCTCCATGGGAGAATAGCAGCCTGCATTTCTGCGAAAGGTGGATATACACTGTACTAGTGCCGACATTGTGCATGCTCTGTTGCCTGTGTCTATGTGCCTGTGGTTCTGTCAGTGTGATCATGTGATGTATCTGACCCCAGGAATGCGTCAATAAAGTTTCCCCTTCCTGGGACAATGAATTCACGGTGTTCTTATTTCAATTTCCAGGAGTGTATATGGGCTAACACTGCATTTTTAAGTGACTCCTCATATAAATTATAAGTGCTTCATGTCGTACACAGGCCATCTAACATTTCCAGTAGATTTCTACCTACCACTCATCCCTAGCATCCAGGCTTACAAGCCATCAAGGATGTATTGGAACACCACATAGAACTGTTTCCAGCCAAGCTCCATGATACACACAATTGTTCCAAGATTTTAGTTTCCACCATCTCCAACGTCAGCATTACAGCACTATGTTCAATGGATGTGGTGTTACACTCTGCAATGTTAAATGTGTTGTTAAAGGATAGTCATCAGATGGAGAGTTCAGTGAAAGTAGTGCTACCAGATTATGATTTATTTCAATTAAATCAAAATTCAGAACAAATACTTGCATTGCTCAACTCTCAATTGCTGACAGCGTTACTGGATTACAGTGTATCAGAACCACCCTCAGTGAAAATATATGTTAACAATGAGAATACCACACAGTGCACTCACTTTCAGAAACCTAATGCATGTTGAACCAGCATGGTGATGTGAACAGGTTCAGCAGAACTGTACGTAATGTGGTAAGTGCTATATAATCGAGCAACATTGCAATGTGTCTATCTTTGACGATTTGTTGATATTCAAACGAGTCTTATGCGAAGCACTAAACTCAACACTTTATAATTCACTACCTTATATTCGTACTACTCTGTCACTATAGTTGCAAGCAGGTTCCATTGTTTTGGTGTGAAGATGAAATGAAGAATGCAGGAAAATGCGTAGTAGGTGCTGACTTTAGTCACAGGGTCACCAATATGGAGAGCAGTCATGTGAAGATACTGCTGATATGTGGTCTGTAACCACAAATACAGAATATGTACACTTTATTAAATGGTAGTAATACGAACGCATCCGATTAAAACCAAAGCTGAGGGAAAACTTGCTGCCAAGACAACCCTGTAGCACAGCTGCGCACTGACCAGACAAGTTTCTTATACTAGCTGATGTAATCGGTGCTGAGTCACCATAAAGGAGATCTGAATTGGAATCTCAGAGCATCACACAAATTTGAGACATCTCAGGTTCAAATAAAACGACCGTAAGTGCCCTGTGACATTATACAACAATTACAGGTTCATTAAATTAAATTAATTTTTTTGTGTAAGAAAGCTTGCTGGTGACAGAGTTTCTGTTTGCCACGACTTTCTCCTCTCTTGTGGCCCAACCTAAAGTGATTCTACACCAGTAGCTAGCAAGGATCTTAATATTTAATGTGGGTTCAGAATCATGGTGCAATCCAGTGTTCTTCACTTGGCGTTACCTGAAATGAAGGAGGTCTGTTCGTGCAAAAATATTAATCAAACCCATACCTGGTGCGTACCATACTCGTATCAGTCCACTAGACTACTCAAACCCACATTTGCAAGGTCGTCATTGTGTTGCAATGGAAGATGCGCCATGTTGTATGAGAGTTCTGACTCCCAGACCGTGGATTCTAGCTTGTTCAATATATTCAGTTCCTGGCTATGTTGTAATTTTGTTCGACCACATTGTCGTTCACCAGATTCCTCGCTAACTCATCTCCAATACCTCCACGAGGCCCACAATGCAATGATATTTCATATCGTATTGTAACAAGCACCGAAACCATTTTATACCGTACATAGTCTTAACTGCTAATCGAGTACAGTTAATTTCTGATACTAGCAATGAAAAGAGCTTACATATTAGATGCGGTGAAGAAAAAGAGGCTCTCTTTTAAATGTATCAGCGATCTTCTAACACAGATATTATGTTGGTCTCTTACCGCGGGATGTAAAGAACTTCTTGCCTTTATAGCTCTAATTCGAAGTCGGATTGAAAATTTTAACAATATCAACGAATTTCTTAGTAAAAGAAAAGCCGCTGCAGACTATGTAATTACAAGAAATATATTACTATTATTACTACTACTTTCTTAATTTGGCTGCTGCTGCAGGTGTGATTTTTGATCATTTTCAGAAGCAGTTGCTCCAAAATAGGTTATTATTTAGTTCTTTCCATATCTAGGGAATACTTCTGAAGTTAATACCGGACATGTCCAACTATTCGTTGTTCATATTAAAACTAAATTTATTGATGAAGACTTTACCCGATAGCAAAGTCGCGGCCAATTACTTCATTTCTTTGCGCTTAGCAAAGACGCTAAAATGGAAGGGAACCGATATTTCAAAATCCATATAATGTTAACGTCTTTCATTATTGTCATGATCATTCTTATCAGATAAGTTCTTCAGATTGATCTTTTAGTGCAATGAGGCAAATATTGCAAAAAATCAGCCGATTTTGTGGCAATAAACTCAAATTATTGCGTTAATGTTGTCCAAGTTCACATTTTCGTGTAATTAATTTAAACTGAGTGTCCACAACAACTATGTTCTCAATACGCTAAGCACGATGTACTGGATATAAGCAAGCTGCATTGAAATCTGCACACGAAGCATGGAATGCATTTGAACTATGAAGGAAAAGGTTTGTTTGTCATCATGTTAGGGGAATAATTAAAGAAAGACTTCTAAGGAATAGAAAAATCTATCAGCTGCCTGTACATCCTTCCCAACCCTTTCCATAACAACGAGGAAAACAAAATGAACAAGAAAGGAGGCCGAAAATACAACACTGCTGACGTTCCTAATTTAAACTAAAAGTGTATGATGCAGTAAATATGATTCCCAATTACCAGATCGTAAATACTCCTGATCTAAAAATTTAGCACCATAATGTGCAATTCCTGCGTAATAAGATCGATGAAATAAACGTACTGTTAACAGGTGAACTTAAAGATATCTCAGTGTTATGCATTTCTGAGCACTTGCGTAACCCAAAATTAATCCAGAATATGAAAATAAACAAATTCATTTTGGCTGCTTACTACTTACGCCACGAAAAACAGCAGGCAGGATGGGGTAGCAATCTACACAAAGGAAAATGTAGATTTTATTATCCTACCTGACTTAACCAGAACAAATGTCGAAAAGGGTTATGAAATTGCAGCTATCAAAATTACTCAGTTAAACCTGGTTATTGCTACAGTTTACCGATCACCATAGGGAAATTTTGAGCTTTTCTTAAACAAAATGGAGTCATTGCTAAATAAAGTAAATAAAATGGATTGTGAGCTGATAATCCTCGGTGACTTCAATATTGATTTCTTTACAAATAGTGGGAATTGGGAGACCCTTTTGAACCTTGCAACATGCCATAATTTAAAGGCTGAAGTAAAATCCGCTACTCGGGTAACAGAAACTTGCCAAACAGCTCTAGATCAGATTCTAGTCAAGAAGAGTTACCAAAACAGTCCGCTAAAAATTTTCAGTACAGGTTTTAGTGACCGTCTTGCTGAAATATTAAGCATAAAAGTAAAAGGCAGTATTATTAACAACATGTGTTTTAGAACCACGTGTAGTAGTTATAATCACGATAATGTAAACTACTTCAACAACTTATTACAGACAGAAAAATGGTCAGAAGTGTACAAAACGAACGATATAAATAAAAAATTCAACACTTTCGTTAACACAGTAACCCATTTCTTTGAAATTGCATTCCGACTGAAAACATTAACCATACAGGGGAACTCTAAAATAAACAGGCCGGCCTCTATGGCCGAGCGGTTCTAGGCTGCTTCAGTCTGGAATCGCGCGACCGCTACGGTCGCAGGTTCGAATCCTGCCTCAAGCATGGATGTGTGTGATGTCCTTAGGTTAGTTAGGTTTAAGTAGTTCTAAGTTCTAGGGGACTGATGACCTCAGATGTTAAGTCCCATAGTGCTCAGAGTCATTTGAACCACTTTTTTAGAACAAACAGCTGGATCACAAGGGGAAAAAGGGTTTTATGCCAGAAGAGAAGACTGCTTCATGAAATATGTATGTCTAACTTAAAAAATTTCTCACCTGAAGTATGCACATATTATAAAAAATACTCGAAAATATTAAGAAAAGTAGTAAAAGCTGCAAAAATAATGCATAATGATATAAATAATGCATAACGATATATATAAAAAATTCAACACTTTCATTAACACATTAACCCATTTCTTTGAAGTTGCATTCCAACTGAAAACATTAACCATACAGGGGAACTCTAAAATAAACAGGCCGGCCTCTATGGCCGAGCGGTTCTAGGCAAGCGGCAAGACGCAGTCAATACCTACACTGCGCTGTGTGACGGTATTGTTACCGACGACTGTGCCGCTAAAGCGGAGTTATTGAACGCAGTTTTCCGAAATTCCTTCACCAGGGAAGACGAATGGAATATTCCTGAATTTGAACCACGAACAGCTGCTAGCATGAGTTTCTTAGAAGTAGATACCATAGGGGTTGCGAAGCAACTCAAATCGCTTTATACGGGCAAGTCTTCAGGTCCAGATCGTATACCGACTAGGTTCCTTTCAGATTACGCTGATACAATAGCTCCCTACTTAGCAATCATATACAACCGCTCGCTCACCAATAGATCTGTACCTACAGATTGGAAAATTGCGCAGGTCGCACCAGTGTTTAAGAAGGGTAGTAGGAGTAATCCATCGAACTACAGACCTATATCATTGACGTCGGTTTGCAGTAGAGTTTTGGAGCACATACTGTATTCAAACATTGTGAATCACCTCGAAGGGAACGATCTATTGATACGTAATCAGCATGGTTTCAGAAAACATCTTTCTTGTGCAACGCATCTAGCTCTTTATTCACACGAAGTAATGGTCGCTATTCACAGGGAATCTCTAGTTGATTCCGTATTTATAGATTTCCGGAAAGCTTTTAACACCGTTCCTCACAAGCGACTTCTAATCAAGCTGCGGGCCTATGGGGTATCATCTCAGTTGTGCGACTGGACTCGTGATTTCCTGTCAGGAAGGTCGCAGTTCGTAGTAATAGACGGCAAATCATCGAGTAAAACTGAAGTGATATCAGGTGTTCCCCAGGGAAGCGTCCTGGGACCTCTGCTGTTCCTGGTCTATATAAATGACCTGGGTGACAATCTGAGCAGTTCTCTTAGGTTGTTCGCAGATGATGCTGTAATTTACCGTCTAGTAAGGTCATCAGTTGCAAAGTGATTTAGAAAAGATTGCTGTATGGTGTGGCAGGTGGCAGTTGACGCTAAATAACGAAAAGTGTGAGGTGATCCACATGAGTTCCAAAAGAAATCCGTTGGAATTCGATTACTCGATAAATAGTACAATTCTCAAGGATGTCAACTCAACTAAGTACCTGGGTGTTAAAATTACGAACAACTTCAGTTGGAAAGGCCACATAGATAATGTTGTGGGGAAGGCGAGCCAAAGGTTGCGTTTCATTGGCAGGACACTTAGAAGATGCAACAAGTCTACTAAAGAGACAGCTTACACTACACTCGTTCGTCCTCTGTTAGAATATTGCTGCGCGGTGTGGGATCCTTACCAGGTGGGATTGACGGAGGACATTGAAAGGGTGCAAAAAAGGGCAGCTCGTTTTGTATTATCACGTAATAGGGGATAGAGTGTGGCAGATGTGATACGCGAGTTGGGATGGAAATCATTAAAGCAAAGACGTTTTTCGTCGCGGCAAGATCTATTTACGAAATTTCAGTCACCAACTTTCTCTTCCGAATGCGAAAATACTCGTATTTTGTTGAGCCCAACCTCCATAGGTAGGAATGATCATCAAAACAAAATAAGAGAAATCAGAGCTCGAACAGAAAGGTTTAGGTGTTCGTTTTTCCCGCGCGCTGTTCGGGAGTGGAATGGTAGGGAGATAGTATGATTATGGTTCGATGAACCCTCTGCCAAGCACTGAAATGTGAATTGCAGAGTAATCATGTAGATGTAGAATACATTTATAATTCAGCTGATAAATCAAAGGCTGTGTGAAGTGTTGTAAAAAAAGAATCTGGAGAGTACAGACAATCTGTCAAAAATATAACACTATCACATAAAAATAAAAAAGTAACAAACCCCTTAGAAGCAGCCAACACATTTAACAACTTTTTCACAAGTGTTTCTAATAACATGTTACAACCAGGCTTTAAGAGCACCAAGGCAAATGAATATAAAATAAGTACATGTAGAGGACCAATGTACATCAGTTTTGTTCCCAATGCGAAGTAGCTAAAGCAATAAAAGGACTAAACAAATTCCAACTCTACATACATTAACGGTATACCTGCAAAAATATTAAAGACGAGTGTATCAAACCTAACTGAAATACTCTGACACTCATGTGACTGCTCACTTCAGGCAGGCACTTTCCCTGATGTATTGAAAATATCGAAAGTTATTCCTGTATATAAAAAGGTGATAAAGATAATGTAAATAACTACACACCCGTCACAATTTCCTCCTGCTTCTCTACAGTATTAGAAAAAGTTATGAATGACAAACTTATGAAGTTTATAAATAAAAATAGCATCCTATGTATTAATGAACAACATGGATTCAGAAATAAGAGGTCAACAACAACTGCTATTTACGAGTGCATCAATTCTATCCCAAGCCTATGGACAAAAAACTGTAATCAACACGAGTATTTATTGACTTGTCAAAAGATTTTGACATAGTGAATCATGAAATTCTGCTATCAAAGCTTGAAATATATGGTTTTCGAGGTCTGCCCAACAAATGCATCAATTCCTACCTGACTAATTGTAAGCAAACAGTGTGCATCAAGCACACAAACATTGAACTCAAAACTGTATCCAAACACTTATCTGACTATAAACAAACTAAATGCGGTGTACCATAAGGATCAGTAATGGGACCCCCTTCTGTTCTTTCTGTACATAAATGATCTAAACTTGAATTTTGATGCACATAAAACAATCATATTTGCAGATGACACCACGACTCTACTAAAAGGAGACAGCAATGAACGGTTACAGCAGATCATAAACACAGGCACAAAACACCTTAGCAGCTGTACACAGAATAATCAGCTTGTAATAAACAGTTAATCCTCAGACTGAGGTGTATTTACAATATGGAAGATAGTGGACGCTGCTCGTCCTTGTCTTCCTCCAGCGAGCATTCGAAGCCACATACAGAAATACACTGAATGCTACATTTGATTATATTATTCATAAAAAATTAAAATTTGCTGTACTCGTAGATATAAAACGTCTTACTTATAGATTACAAATTTACCTCTTTAACCATTAGGCTATCGCAAACCCTTGTATCCTGATATTAGCATACAGTACAATATTGTCTGCAAGATTCCACCTTTGCCTAACACATAAAACAGGCAAAGGAACATGGCTTGAATCATTATGTGAACTACATTTCACTTCTAGAGTATGCCACTTCGAAAGCGTACAAAACAATACCGTCATTCACAAAAGCACCAGGCTGTTGGACGGCTTCCACAGCTGAGTAGACCGAACCAATTCGTTAGGTGGCATGTGGCCACCCTCAAAGCTCTATGTCTGGCAATTGACACGAACTGATCACACTTCAAGACGCAGTAGTTGGAAGATGAAACGTTATAATCTGCGACAGCCCTCGAATGCCATGTCTGCTAGTAGCCTACTGGTAAACGGCGCTAAGAAGCGTGTTCATGTCCACTCGATATATTGCATTTCGTCTGTATGTGTAAACTGAACAACTAAATTAAGTACATTGCATTTCCCATTCTGGCACGCCACTAACGGCAGTCTAGTGCAAAAATATTGTTGCTACATAGCTCTAGACTGGTTGTCTTCTTCTGAACTCTTTCATGCTCCAGCGTCTGCTCCTGACAGAGACGCACGCATGGAGGTATACCTCCATGGACGCATGGGTGCAGGCATGGAGGTAAGATTAAGGGGAGATGGCGCTACGTATCCCAGCTGTACTACGTTTTGAAGCCGTGGGGGCGTGGCTCGCTGCCATGACACTCTGACCAAAACATTGCCAGTGTGCTACAGCGCTGCGTGTATTACAGTCGCTAATTGCACCATATACGCATGTGACGTCATCAGATTGGTTGTTTCAAAGTTTTTGTTTAAAATAAAATCTCGTAAAGGCGAAATTCCGCGTTTCTTCTGATTAAAAATAGTTTTTAACGTAATATTACGAATAGCTAGTCCTCAATGTAAACGATACAATTTTGTTAATTCAGTAATAAACGTGTATCACAAACTAAATAATAGTAACTGAAAACTAAGTCAGCTATACCCTCCCTCCAAAGCCCCATAAACACATCTTGTTTGTAATACGTACTGGGACATTTCAGTTACGTCACACTACTGGGAAACACTGTTCATTACCACCAATATTTACTGAAATACGGTACATAGAATGGCAAATCTACACAGTGTCCTGTTTAGGCCTATACTTTACGGCAGTTAATATAGTGTTAGCTTTTAATTTGGTACATGATAAAGACTAAGTGAGTTACTCAATACTTCGATTATCGACGATACGTACGTGTTATACTGAAATGTGAACTTGAAAACTAAGAATTTAATTCTTTGAATTAACATACCTTTTGCAAATGTTTTGGGTGTGTAGGGAAAACTGATGGTACAGCATTTTCTTGGAGCCTTACTGTTGAAAGGGAAGTTCGGTCTATGTCCTCTTCTCGGAAATGCTGAGAACATATAGTGCTCCATTTAGACGCACGCCAATTCTTCCTCCTCACGGCATTCTCCCACAGAGCTTTCCGACTTTCATTTTTAGGAAATCTAAAATCATACAGGAGAAAAACACGTTATAGTACAAGTACCGATGTAGCACACGTTCATTCACAATGAAGTTGTAAAATCACACTTGACGAGACAACTTACACATGAAATGTTATTCCCTTCGATTTCGCATCACAATCAGAACGATTCGTACATCCGAACACCACACAAGTCACCATAATAGCGCAAAATCCTTCCAAAAGCGAGCGACAAGCCTATGCACACAAGCTTACAGCAGCAATGTTTTGGTCGGATTGAGATGGCTACCCTCGGCTTCACATAGCTTCACAGCTGTGACGTCACGGCGTCTCCCTCTATTCTTACCTCCATGGGTGCAGGCACTAGCTGTGGCTAGCGGTTCCCTAGCTGCCCCCAGGTTCCAGGTGTTCCCTGTGTGTCGCATCGACTGCTTACGATTTACGGAGTATACTGCTGCTCTCGTTTCAGCTAGTATTATTTAACGTAATAGGTATTCTACCATATATTATTAGAACTGTTTTTCTGGAGGGAGATGGGGGGGGGGGATGAGGGGTAGATGGCGAATGTTGGGGGAATGAGTAATTAATAAATGCTAACGCAAGTGTAACAAAAATTCAACACATAGGTGCCAAAGTTTCTCATTTCACAATTTCTCGTGGAGCATATGATTTGAGGATCTATGTAGCATGTAATCTAGCACTATGATTAAGGGGCTCCGGAACGCCCTATACTTGCAATGTTAAAATAACGCTTATAAATTACATCTTTCCTCACAAAGTATTTGAGGTAGGAAGTTGAACTTTTTACAGATTATTTATTGGAATATGGGCTACAACTTAACACAGGGATTTTACAAAATTTTAGTTCAGTTATTAAAGATGATTTTTTTTCAATTGTAATGAAAATTCACAACATGTTTTTGCAATTTTTTATTTATATATTCAAAAATATACAGTTTTTTGGAAAAAAGCTGTGTTAAATTATGCAGAAGGTACTGTGTAACATTTACTGAAAGTTTGAAACAAATATGTTTGGAAGATCCTTAGAAAACATGTAATTAGTATGAAAAAATAAAAGTTTTGGGAATCGAGCGACAAACATTGGATTAACTTTTTAGTGCATTCCAGGGCCATAGGATGGATTATCTTCATCCTCTGTAAACTCCTCCTCCAGCTTCCTCTTGTTCCTCCTCCTGTTTACTCTTGCTTGTATTTCTAGACTCTTTACAGCCCTGTCTGCAGTCCGAAGGCATTCCTTGTCTAAAGCAAGCATCGCTCGTACCATGTTAGAACCTATCTTCATTCCCATATTTCTAAATACCTTGCACCTTACAATGTTGCCATCATTGAAAGTCGCAACAGCATCATACACACCAAAGTGAAGTGTTTCTATTCCAACAAATACAGTCTTGGGGATTCTCGACCATGTAACACTATTTACACTTTCATTGGGGTTTTGAGTTTTTCCGTGAATACACTTTTTCAACAGTTTAGTTATTATTATTATTAATAATAATAATAATTATTATTATTAATAATAATTATTAATAATTGGTTAATAATAACACCATTTGACAGCAGTTTAACAGCGCCACAGTGGGTCACGCCCATGTAGAACACATTTCAAAAAAAAATTTAAAAATAGTTGTAGTCTTCGGAATTCAATAAATTATATATCTATTAAAAGGTCTGCAGATTCAGAAAACGCAAAAAAGTAAAAATTGACCTTTCCGGAGCCCCTTAAAACGTGTCAGCAAATGCAAAAGGGAATTACACACCTACCATCATTATCTTATGACGAAAATTTGTTGCAGTGTAAGGAATCGGGAAGCAGAGTGTTTCAGTCAAGTTGTAATATGCTTCAACTAGCCATGACTGTTTTCGGCCATTAGAGGAGATCTCCACATCTGTACTAGTTGGTTTCAATGGAATCAGCCATTTTCCCCCTTGATAGATGCCACAACATTAAAATATAAAAGAGCAGTAGACTGATCTACCGCTGCCCACCGTGACGTTTGATGCCGGTTGGTGGCGTTAAGGGCACATGACAGGGTAAGTGCAGCAGACACAGAAGGGAGATCACCCTAGCGAATGTATGGACTGCAAATGGGAAAATCCATTTACATAAGCGACTTTGACACAGGGAAGATTATTATTACGTGGAGCCTCTGAAGGAGTATCTCGAAAACGACGAAGCCAGTCTAATATTCACATTCCACTGTCGTGAGCATCTACAGAATGAAGTAGAAAGGTAGTGAAACTACCACTACGAGCTGCGCGGTTGGACGTCCACGATTCTTCACACAACCTGGTGTTTGGATTCTTGTTTGCTCTGTAAAGTAGGATAGATGGTGGTCTGTGACATATTACATCTCTACTAATGCTGGAGCATGCACAAGGGTTTCAGTGCACACCATTCATCGTTTGTTGTTGAACATGGATCTCCGCAGCAGATCACCCCTTCGTGTTCACATATTGATCCAACGACATCACAAGTTACGATTGCAATGGGCACAGGACAATCACGATTCGACCATCGATCAATGGAAACGTGTCGGCTCATCACGTGGATCACATTAACGCTACGCTAGGTCTATGGTCGTCTTCACAAAGCCATCATCGAGGTGAAAGCCGACTTGAAAAATGCAGCACTCCATGACCCGCAGGCTGGTAGGATCGATATTATGTTATGGGAGACATTCTTCTGCGCTTGCATGGGACCTGTGGTAGTAATCGAAAACGCGCTGACTGCAAACTACTTGCATCCCTTCGTGCCTGATGTCTTCCTCGACGGCGATGTCCTCTTTCAGCAGTATAATTGCTCATGTCTTGGGGCCACAACCATGCTACAGCGTTTTGAGGAACATTATAGCGAACTGACGCTGAGGTGTCGGCGACCAGATTCGCCTGATGTAAATCCCACACACCCCATCTGGGTCGCTATTGTGCGCCATCACCGCGTACTCAAATCAGCGATCCTTTATTTACGCGAATGACGAGGCCTGTGCGTAGGCTCCTAATACCACATACCTCCACGAACCTACCAGCAAACTAACGAATCCCTGATACGCAGGATCAGCGATGTATTTCTTTCCAAAGACGGACAAACAAGCTATTAAACAGGTGGTCATAATATTTTAGCTCATCAGTGTTTATCTGCCATTATAAAGAAAAATACTGCAAAATCGACTTAACCAAATCTCAGAAAGCAATATATGACACGATCAATTGATATACATGCTCAGATGTCGTTTGTTGTTGTTGTTGTGGTCTTCAGTCTGAAGACTTGTTCGATGCAGATTTCCATGCTACTCTATCATGTACGAGCCTCTTCATCTCCGAATAACTATTGCAACCTACAGCCTTCTGAATCTGCTTACAGCATTCATCTCTTGGTCTCCCTCTACGATTTTAACCCTCACCCCCCCGTACTTCCGTCCGGTACTAAACTGGTGATCCCTTGATGTCACGGAATGTGTCCTATTAACTGATCCCTTCGTTTGATCAAGTTGTGCCACAAATTTCTCGTCTTCCCAGTTCTGATCAGTATTTCCTGATTAGTTATATGCTCGACCGATCTAATCTTCATCATTCTTCTGTAGCGCCACATTTCGAAACCTATTCTCATTTTGTCTAAACTATTTACCGCCCATGTTTCACTTCCATACATGACTACCTCCAGACAAATACCTTAACAAAAGACTTCCTAATACTTAACTCTATACCGAGCGAGGTGGTGCAGTGGCTAGCACACTGGACTCGCATTTGGGAGGACGACGGTTCAATCCCACGTCCGGCCATCCTGATTTAGGTTTTCCATGATTTCCCTAAATCGCTCCAGACAAATGCCGGGATGGTTCCTTTGAAAGGGCACGGCCGACTTCCTTCCTCGTCCTTCCCTAATCCGATGAGACCGATTACCTCGCTGTCTGGTCTCCTTCCCCAAACAACCCAACCCACTTAACTCTATAATCGAAGTTAACAAATTTCTCTTCTTCAGAAATGCCTTCATTGTCATTGTCATTATATCCTCTCTACTTCGGCCATCATCAGTTACTTTGCAGCACAAGTAGCAAAATTCATCTACTGCTCTCATCTTGCCTCCTAATTTAATTCCCTTAGTGTCACCTACTTTAATTCGATAGCTTCCCATTATCCTTGTTTTGCCTTCGTTGATGTTCATCTTATATCTTCCTTCCAAGACACTGCCAATTCCGTTCAACTGCTCCTTCAAGTCCTTTGTTGTCTCTGACAGAATTACAACGTCATCGACAGACCACAAAGTTTTTATTTCTTCTCCCTGAACTTTAATTCCTACTCCAGTTTCTTCTCTTGTTTCCATATCTGCTTGCTCAGTGTACAGATTGAGTAACATCGGGGATAGGTTACAACCCTATCCCACTACCTTTTCAACCATTGCCTCCCTTTCATGGCCCTCGACTCTTATAACTGCCATCTGGTTTCTGTACAAGTTATAATAGCCTTTCGCTCTCTGTATTTTGCCTCTGATACCTTCAGAATTTCAAAGAGAGTATTTCAGTCAATATTGCCAAAAACCTTCTCCAAGTCTACAGATGCTATAAATGTAGGTTTGCCTTTCCTCAATCTGTCTTCCAAGGCTAGGTGCAGAACTTCCCCAAGGTCGGCTTCTATCAACTTTTGCATTGTTCAGTAGAGAATTCTTATTATTATTTTGCAACTATGACTTATTAAACTGATAGTTCGGCAATTTTCACACCCCTCACGAATTGCTTTCTTTGGAATTGCATTTATTACATTCTTCTTGAAGTCTGGAGTTATTTCGCCTCTCTCGTACATCTTGCACACCAGCTGGAACAGTTTCGACATGCAGGTGTCATATACTCGTTCAGGCTGCATTTCAGGACTCCCACCATAATGTGAAGACATGGTGATGGAAGCAGTGGCATCAGGAAATTCCATTGACAAACTATTCAATATCACACAGCTATCAGAACATGTATTCGCAAGAATAATATATGTCTTCTGATGCAGACACAAAAATGCAAGTATGAAAAAGCGTGCAGTTCTGCTATTATATACAAGGGCTGGAACTTAAATAGTGGCAACTATTTATTCACAACCGGTACAAAAGAGTTACATGTTTGCACCTGTTACTGTACTTCAAAGTAGTCACCAGCGTTGTGTAGAACCTGTTGCCAGCAATGTGGAAGGCGTAGTATACCGTCAGCAGAACCTGTTCTGTTGATGGTGCGAATGGAGCGGTCTACTGCCGGCAGGTGTAGATCAGTCCTAAATTAAATTGCACGCTACACGCACCCACCATCATTGTGTCTGTCATCCTAACAGTGGCTCCATGGTGAGCTAAGAAAAGAGACATATTGTTGCCCGAGGCCATGCTAGTTAATATGGCGCGCTGCAGACGGCGGCCAGTGGCTTACTTCCTGCGTCACACTGTGGCTGGACGCACGTTTACTGACCAAGCAAATTATCAGTATTCCAGATAGGTCGGATGGCGTGTGCATGTTACGTACCGTACGGCTGAGTGCAACCCGTAGACCCTTACATCACTCTCCCCAGAGAAAAAGAGCAACCATAGGTGGCTCAAAACGACTTCTGGGCGTTATAAATCTGTTTCACCATTTGTGGCATCAGAAGGCATTGCAACATGTATTTCATTTGCAGACACAGTAACGTTTGGTACAGAGAAGCATGTCTTCAGGATGACAATTTCGTACATGACAAATGCTGTTGACAAAAGACAAATTAATAAAAGCAATAAAAACACAATACTAACAATAAAGTATGCATTAACATTACTGGATGAACCGAAGGACTTAATTCTGTTGGCTACTTAAATGAAGTTTAACTCATTATTGGAAGAAATTACATTTTCATGGATATCCTTAATTACATTATTATCTTCAGAAACACATGATAAGGAATGCTTTCCATATGTTAATATGTATGAATCATTGTAATAAATAGATAATGTTCTTGTTAAAGGCAAATGTCAAGTTGCATGAAATGTAGTTGGCAATACACTAGACATATCAAATAGTTCATATGATAAATCACAATGTGTGGCACTCCAGATTAATCTATTATTGTCCAATTTGAGTGTAAAGGGTAGCTCAGGTGTATCATAATTTTTACATGTAAATGTGACATCAAAAGTGGAGTTAAATGAGAAAAGTATACCTTCAGAACATCGTTTAAGAAATGTATGATAAAGATGCATTAAAATTCTAGGGCAATCGTCTCTTGGGGGAGATTCATAAACAATTTTTTCTCAAAGCTATACACTCTACTATCTAAGAATACTGCAAATTAACTTATGACTATGTTTACACATATGCAAATCATTTTCATTTAGGGACACAAAATATCTTCGATCCTTGCTGATCAGTAGACAATCATTCAGTATGTACCTTACATGACTACCTGGCTGTCTCCATTTCACAGGGTAAGTATAAATCTTATACATTTCAAAGTTATGCTTTGATCTAGCAATGGGTGTAGAAACAATAACAGTTAATTCATCTTCAATCATTTAAGAGTGTGTGGTGGTTAACTTACAGTAATCATATAAATTGTAAGAATTAACAGGGTAAATCATATTATAGGTTGCATCAAGATTTCGCTCAATTGATAATAGGATCTGTAAAAGTTGTCCTGGGTGTAGCAGTACACTGCTCAAACAATCATTTGAACTACTTTCTAAGACTGTTCTTTCTTTAATATGATAATTTCATTGGAGAGGTTAGTTGAATCTGTACTGGAGTGTTGTTCAAGAGCTAATATTTTGCCTTTAACTTCCAGCAGATCTCGACTAGTTAAATTACCAAATACAGTATGAAGGATACTCCCTCCAAAATCAAACCAGGCATGTTTATGCCTAATTAAAGTTTTGTGTGGCAAAAGCTTTAAAAACAGTAAATCTCTTGTTCATAATTAACAAATGTAGATTCTACCTGCATTTTGGCTGGGATCCAGTTATTATATCAAGATGTACCCATTTCTAAAATTGTATCATTACCCTTAACAGAACGAATTAGATCAATTTACTTCTTTACAGAATTGAACTGCTGCTGGATTACACTCAGATTGTACTTGAGGACAGGTTTTGTATTACTTGTTGAAACTAACATGTCTGATCGTGGTTCAAACAAAACACCTGTACTCTGTGTTGTCTTGCTTGCTGAAGAAAGGATTAACGATTTCACTATTTCATTCCCCTCCCTGCTTCTTTTAGCTTGCGTGCTAGATCCCTTATGTGTTCATTGCTGATTCGTGCAAAGTCCAAGGGTGAATGCATTCTTCTTCCGTAAACGATCTCATATGGACCTAGGCATGTTGAGCTGTGCATTTTGGCATTGTAACTACTTACCAAGTATGGTAAACAGACATGCCAATTGTCGTGTTTGCTGCTCACATAATGGCTAATCATTTTAATAATTGTTCTGTGGACTTGCTCGACTCTTCCATTTCCTTCAGGGTGTGCTGGTGTAGTCCTTAACTGAGTTAATTGCATGAGCTTACAAGTCTGTTTAAGTAATTCACTCATAAAATTCGTTCCTTGATCACTAATTATACTTAATGGTGATCCAGACTTAAGAATTCATTCTTTAACAAAAACTTTAGCTATAGTCTCAGTGCTCTGATCAGGTATTGGTATCATGAGAAGGTATCTACAGAAATGATCTAACATTGTCAATATGTATTTGTTTCCATCTTTAGTCTTAGGCAATGGTCCTATGACATCTAGTCCTACTCATTCAAATGGTTCACTTTTCTTTTGCAGTTCTCGCGGTGGTGCTCTACTTTTTCCTACATTATTCCGTCTGTTACAGAAATTGCATTGTGAAACAAATTCGAAAACGTCAGCTTTGCGACTCAGCTATGAGCTATTTTAATGTTTGTTGCTTTTTTACCATAATGTCCTGATAATAAAGAATCGTGTTGTTCTCTCAGGATTTGCTCTTTCATGCTTTCTGGAATAACTAGGCGGTTTCCTTTATTAGTGATTTTGTACAATAATACATCTGTTTGGACAAAACATTGATCATTTTTCCATAGTTTGCATTGTGGATCTTCTTCTTGAGCTGTCTTTAACTCTTCTTCTCGACTTATTGTAACACAAACATTGACTTTTCGATTCCTTGCATCAGCATTCACAAGTTGTTTACCAGTGTGGTGAATAACCTCAAACTGGTACTCACTCAGTCATAATGCCCATCTCATTAAACTGGAACTTAGATTCTTTAAGCTCAATAACCATTTAAGTGCGGCATGATCTGTAATAACTGTAAATTCTCTTCTGTTAAGAAACATCTGTCATGTGTTATACCAAAAACCAAAGCACAAAGCTCCTTCTCAGTAGTAGTATAATTATATTCTGCTTTGTTTAATTGTCTGGAGGCAAATGAGATTGGATGTTCATGACCATCAACTTCCTGAGACAAGATTGCACCTATGGCAAAATTGGATGCATCTGTTGAAAGAATAAAAAGTTTACCAAAATACGGATAGGCTAACACTGGGGCTGTGGTTAGAGCAGTTTTAAGTTCTTCCACTGCCTTTTTGCATTCTGTAGACCAATTAAATGTGGCTCCTTTCTTCAGTAGCTATGTCATTGGGCGTGCTATATTCGCACAACTGGCTATAAATCGTGTGTTGAAATTTGACAATCCCAAGAATGATTGTAGTTTTTTCAAATTCTGTGGTTCAGGAAAATTCTTTACACCTTCAATTACTTTTGGATCAGGTCGAACACCTTCACTGGTTGTAACATGACCAAGATAGTTAACTTTACTTTGTGCAAAATGACATTTATTTATTGATAAAGACAGGTTTGCGCTTCTTATACGCTCAAAAATAACTTGTAGTCTGTCAGTATGCTGCTTCATGTTTTCACCAAAAATTATTACATCATCAAGGTAAACAAGTGCTTGTGTTGGAGTGAGTCCTCATAAAACTGAATCCATAAGGCGTTAAAATGTAGCTGGAGCATTACAAAGTCCAATCGGCATACGAAGATACTTGTATACTCCTGTTGCTGTTACAAATGAAGTTTTTTCTTGATTATCTGGATGCACTGTTAACTCATGATAACCGCTTGTTAACATCACATACGTCCGCAGCTCGTGGTCTTGCGGTAGCATTCTCGCTTCCCGCACACGGGGTCCAGGGTTCGATTCCCGGTGGGGTCAGGGATTTTTCCTGCCTCGAGATGACTGGATGTTGTAATGTCGTCTTCATCACCATCATTCATCCCCATGACGGTTGGAAGAAGGCAGTGGCAAACCACCTCTACTAGGACCTTGCCTAGTATAGCGGTGCGGGTCTCCTGCATTGTCCCCTACGCTCCTCAGAGTATGGGATCTCATCATCATACTGAAAAAATTCGACATCTGCCCAAGTAATCCAAGGTTTTCACTAAATTTGGTAAAGGGTAAATGTTGGGTGTGGTCACAGCATTCAAAGATCGGTAATCAACACAAAAATGGAACTGTGGTTCTCCAGAAATTCATTTCTTCTTTACAATTACAACAGTTGAACACCACGGTGGGTCTGAAGGATCTCTTGGTGTCATAATTCCAGCTTCTAATTGTTCTTTAACCATGTCTTCTACCAACTCTCTTTGACTTAATGGTATTTGGTAAGGTTTCTATGTGATTGGGGCTGCATTCCCTGTATGAATATGATGCTGAACTACACTCCTGGAAATGGAAAAAAGAACACATTGACACCGGTGTGTCAGACCCACCATACTTGCTCCGGACACTGCGAGAGGGCTGTACAAGCAATGATCACACGCACGGCACAGCGGACACACCAGGAACCGCGGTGTTGGCCGTCGAATGGCGCTAGCTGCGCAGCATTTGTGCACCGCCGCCGTCAGTGTCAGCCAGTTTGCCGTGGCATACGGAGCTCCATCGCAGTCTTTAACACTGGTAGCATGCCCGCGAGAGCGTGGACGTGAACCGTATGTGCAGTTGACGGACTTTGAGCGAGGGCGTATAGTGGGCATGCGGGAGACCGGGTGGATGTACCGCCGAATTGCTCAACACGTGGGGCGTGAGGTCTCCACAGTACATCGATGTTGTCGCCAGTGGTCGGCGGAAGGTGCACGTGCCCGTCGACCTGGGACCGGACCGCAGCGACGCACGGATGCACGCCAAGACCGTAGGATCCTACGCAGTGCCATAGGGGACCGCACCGCCACTTCCCAGCAAATTAGGGACACTGTTGCTCCTGTGGTATCGGCGAGGACCATTCGCAACCGTCTCCTTGAAGCTGGGCTACAGTCCCGCACACCGTTAGGCCGTCTTCCGCTCACGCCCCAACATCGTGCAGCCCGCCTCCAGTGGTGTCGCGACAGGCGTGAATGGAGGGACGAATGGAGACGTGTCGTCTTCAGCGATGAGAGTCGCTTCTGCCTTGGTGCCAATGATGGTCGTATGCGTGTTTGGCGCCGTGTAGGTGAGCGCCACAATCAGGACTGCATACGACCGAGGCACACAGGGCCAACACCCGGCATCATGGTGTGGGGAGCGATCTCCTACACTGGCCGTACACCACTGGTGATCGTCGAGGGGACACTGAATAGTGCACGGTACATCCAAACCGTCATCGAACCCATCGTTCTACCATTCCTAGACCGGCAAGGGAACTTGCTGTTCCAACAGGACAATGCACATCCGCATGTGTCCCGTACCACCCAACGTGCTCTAGAAGGTGTAAGTCAACTACCCTGGCCAGCAAGATCTCCGGATCTGTCCCCCATTGAGCATGTTTGGGACTGGATGAAGCGTCGTCTCACGCGGTCTGCACGTCCAGCACGAACGCTGGTCCAACTGAGGCGCCAGGTGGAAATGGCATGGCAAGCCGTTCCACAGGACTACATCCAGCATCTCTACAATCGTCTCCATGGGAGAATAGCAGCCTGTATTGCTGCGAAAGGTGGATATACACTGTACTAGTGCCGACATTGTGCATGCTCTGTTGCCTGTGTCTATGTGCCTGTGGTTCTGTCAGTGTGATCATGTGATGTATCTGACCCCAGGAGTGTGTCAATAAAGTTTCCCCTTCCTGGGACAATGAATTCACGGTGTTCTTATTTCAATTTGCAGGAGTGTAAATGAGTGACAGGTAAATTTGGACTTTCTGGTAATAAATCTGCATACTCCAACAAAACATGCGCTAAAATCTTCTGTTCATCAGCTGTCAAATGTTCTATCTTCTTCCAAATCTTACACTTCAGTTCATTATTAACATCATCTCCTCCATGCAATTTTGCGGTACTGTTAAAAAAAATCAGTGTTTATAGTTGCAGTATTTGTTACGTCATCTGTAATCTGTATTACATCACTTTTACTTACGTTCAACACTTCAGAAACTTTCGTTCCTCGTGGCACAACAATATCCTCATTGATCAAATTCGTTATTGTAATTGGGACTTTCGTGACATTCTGTCTCACCACGGTAGCGACACCTACACTTCTAGCAACATAAAAATGCATTGTATCCAGTAAGGCACTTTTCTCGGATCGCTCAATTAATAACAAAGTTCCTTCCTTGCATTGGGGTGACTTAACCCCAACATAGATTGTCTTTCCCGCTCCCTTGGGAATTTGCTGAGGCTGATCAATTTGAGCGTCGACTCGGACGGTTTGAATTGATGCATCGTTTGGGCGATCCATTCCCACGACATCAGTATTGCTGCTCCTTTGAGTATGATCTGAAGAACGATTTCCTAGGTTGTAGTTGCTATGGCATAGTCTGATCTGTCTTTGTGTGACAAATATATCTGCCTCGTTAGCGGGCAAGAAATCAAATCCAAGTACATCGTCGTAACGCGTTTCGTTATTTGAAACGACTTGCGCCCTTGCTGTGTATTTATCTCTATCTTTATTTTCACCTTCACCTTCACCTTGGCTAAGAATGAACTCTACGTCAACTTTTCCATAGTTACGTACCTTTCCTCCGTTTAACACACGCACTTTTAATAGCGGAGGTTTCAATTTATCCCGTTTATCTGTGCAACACCACATTAATGCGGTCTGTACTCCTGTGTCAATAAGCAGTTTGATGTTTCTCCCACGATATACAGCACCTATCAAGAAGCCATTTTCGGTCTGATTTTCACTGTAACTAACAGGAATCACTGTCTCTGGCAAGGGGCGGACGCAGTTGAGGCCCGTACGTCCCCGTAATGGTTTAAAGATCTGGCAGATTGTCTATTGTTCTCATTATGTTTCTTCTTGTTGCGACAATCTCTCGAAACATGACCTTGCATCCCGCAATGATAACAGATTCGATTCTCATTACAATCCTTACGCCTGTGACCCAGCTTATTGCATCTGTAGATGACTGAGTGTTGTGTGCTGTCCTTAGGTTAGTTAGGTTTAAGTAGTTCTAAATTCTAGGGGACTGATGACCATAGCTGTTAAGTCCCATAGTGGTCAGAGCCATTTGAACCATTTGCATCTGTAGCATTGTACTGTTGTGTTGAAAACTCTGCGTTCTTGTTTCTGCATCTCATTCGGTCGTCTTAGTGCTTCAACGAAACCAACAGCTGATTCTACTGCTTCCTGAAACGTTTTACATCGTGCCAATCGAACAGCTTTGCTTACTTCCTCTCCGTGCAACCCATGAATGAATGTGTCCAAGGCTCTCTGGTCGGCTTCGAACAACTGAATGCGGTTTTAATTTTCATCTTCTACTAACTCGTATGTTTGAGCGTTGATGTTTCGAGTTCTGTCGGCAAACTGCTCGATAGATTCGTCTCGTCGCATTCGCAAACTGTAAAGCTGCTCTCTGTACAATCTGATCGCGTTTTTGCGTTTAAATCTCTGAACAACAATCGTTCTAAACTCATTGTAATCTTCTGTTTTCATGCAACTAGGCTCCGCTCTAATGAAATCTTGTGCTGCTCCCTGAATTCTTAATTTGGTGACCACTAGCTTATCTGAATCTGCCCATGATCCTAACATGGCGGCACCTTCAAGTTTACGAAAAAACACCTTCGCATCATCTTCGGGTTTCCCGATAAACAGTGGTACTGATGGCAATAAAGAAAAATTCTTTATTGTAGTTGTACTGCATGAACTATGATTTGAGAAGTCTTTCGGAATGTTACGCTCACTTCTTTCTGCTTTTAACTGCCGAATCTCTTCTTGCAGTTCATTAATAACAATTTGTAGATCGACAACGTTACTCTGACTGGATTGCGACATTTTGTCTAATTTAACGCCAAAGAGTCACTCAAATGTACAATAAAAATCCATCACTGCCTTTCGTATTCTAGCCAAACTGGAGTAGACCAACCTGAATTCCAGCGTTGAATGTCCCCGCGTAGTTGGAAGATGTTCATGCTGCAGCTGCTCGAAGTTCACGTTGTGCTGCACCTCTTCAGGACTGTAGATTTTCCATAATTATCAAACTTCTGACACCACTTCTATAAGAGGGTAGTTTGTGTTGTTGCCACGGATGATAATTAGACGAATATTTTGTCAGGATTTGTAAGCAGTGGGTCCTTGACGTGCGGCAATACGCGAACACTGAGAAGTAAGATTAAAAAAAATTTATTAACAAAGGCGTATTATAAAACACGCACGCTACGCGCACCCATCATCACTGTGTCTGTCATCCTAACAGCGGCTAATTACAGTCGTATCGAAGGGCTGCATGGTGAAGACATATTCGAGGCCACACTAGTTAAAACGGCGCGCTGGGGACGGCGGCCAGTGGCTTACTCCCTGCGTCGCACTGCGGCTGGACGCACGGGTACTGTCCAAGCAAATTAACAGCATTCCAAAAATTGGTTCAAATGGCTCTGAGTACTATGGGACTTAACTGCTGAGGTCATCAGTCTCCCAGAACTAACCTAAGGACATCACACACATCAATGCCCGAGGCAGGATTCGAACCTGCCACCGTAGCGGTCGCACGGTTCCACACTGTAGCGCCTAGAACCGCTCGGCCACCCTGGCCGGCTAACAGCATTCCACATAGGTCGTCTGGCGAGCGCGTGTTGTGTACTGTACGACTGCGTGCGACCTGTAGACCCTTACACTTACATATTTGGGTTTTTTTGATGCATGGAATTGTATATGAGGTAAAACGCCATTTTGTATAATTTTGGAGCTGTTGTTACACAATTACTTATGTTAGTTTTGAAAAAAATAGCACTATCTTTTTTATTTTCCTAGACCAACAATGCTGAATCTGTGCAGTTAACAATGTTGTCCTGCTGAAACACTGGTTTTTCTGTATTACTTACTGCCCAAAGAGAAACCCCAATGCAAACAATGTCAGAAACGTTCTAGACAAATATTTTGTTTCAAATGTGGGAAGAATGTCCAATATCGTAAGTGTAAAATAAAAGTTAAGGACAGAGATGAATATATGGTTGAGGATACAAGCATTAGTTATAGCTATGGAATATATTCAAGGAGAAAATACTGCAGGAGGAGGTAAAAGTACAGCAACACAAGTCAAAACACATACCGTTAATAGGAATACACGGTCTTATCTCAAGGTTACTGATAAGGGCATCCAGTATGGGACTCTTGCTTCTTCCACACCCTCTCCCCCTGAGAACCACCTGTAATTGATCAAGTTCACTCAGGGGAACCGCACAGGCAATTGTACTACTTGTATTCAAAGTAATGTGACATAAAAATGGTGGCATGGCGGCAACACCATCCCCTCACCTCTGGATCAATGAGAACCATGCAAGCCCTCCACACCTTCACCTTTTATAACTGGGACATTTGTGTGGGAGGGGTTACCCTGTAGCTAGCCTGCATTGGGTGCGATCAGGCTGTGGCTATTTGTTAATAACAAATTATGTTAAGTCACATCTTTTGAGTTCTCTTCGTTAATTACAATGTTATGTGGACCTGTAGAGACCTCACCTAGGCAAATATGTAAGCACTCTCAGTTTTACGTATTTTTCGTATTTTCCTCAGCTTTAAGTATTTTTCACCTACTTTCGTATTTTCCACAATTTTATGTATCTTGTCTAATTACGTAAGACCACTCTCGACGTCATGATGCTAGTAGGCAATCACGATGCAGACTTAGATGTCACTGATACTTAGGCACACCTCCCCAGCTCCATCTTTTGTAACTGGGACACTCTGGAACTGGACACCACAGATATGGGCCGAGACTGTTTGTTAACAACAAATTTCTTACTCAAGATGTATTTCTTTAATATTTCGAAGCACCAGCAAAGACCTCATCCAGTTATGGAATTATGATCAGGTTTCCATATTTTCCGCAATTTTACTCACTGTATGCTATTAAGCGAGTTACGTGCGTCATGACGTCGCATCACAGTGTTGCGTGACGTCACGTCGCGTTGCGTTGCGTCGACGTCATGACGTTGTCAGCACGGTCCCGATTTATGTATCATTACTAAGCCAACACTCCATTACTAGTGTGTCACGTCATAGTGTTAGAAACGAGCACATTGGTAGAAATAGTGATGTCATAGAGAATCTTACAATACAAAAAAATTGTATAAGAAATACCACACTACATTACTACACTCCTGGAAATGGAAAAAAGAACACATTGACACCGGTGTGTCAGACCCACCATACTTGCTCCGGACACTGCGAGAGGGCTGTACAAGCAATGATCACACGCACGGCACAGCGGACACACCAGGAACCGCGGTGTTGGCCGTCGAATGGCGCTAGCTGCGCAGCATTTGTGCACCGCCGCCGTCAATGTCAGCCAGTTTGCCGTGGCATACGGAGCTCCATCGCAGTCTTTAACACTGGTAGCATGCCGCGACAGCGTGGACGTGAACCGTATGTGCAGTTGACGGACTTTGAGCGAGGGCGTATAGTGGGCATGCGGGAGGCCGGGTGGACGTACCGCTGAATTGCTCAACACGTGGGGCGTGAGGTCTCCACAGTAAATCGATGTTGTCGCCAGTGGTCGGCGGAAGGTGCACGTGCCCGTCGACCTGGGACCGGACCGCAGCGACGCACGGATGCACGCCAAGACCGTAGGACCCTACGCAGTGCCGTAAGGGACCGCACCGCCACTTCCCAGCAAATTAGGGACACTGTTGCTCCTGGGGTATCGGCGAGGACCATTCGCAACCGTCTCCATGAAGCTGGGCTACGGTCCCGCACACCGTTAGGCCGTCTTCCGCTCACGCCCCAACATCGTGCAGCCCGCCTCCAGTGGTGTCGCGACAGGCGTGAATGGAGGGACGAATGGAGACGTGTCGTCTTCAGCGATGAGAGTCGCTTCTGCCTTGGTGCCAATGATGGTCGTATGCGTGTTTGGCGCCGTGCAGGTGAGCGCCACAATCAGGACTGCATACGACCGCGGCACACAGGGCCAACACCCGGCATCATGGTGTGGGGAGCGATCTCCTACACTGGCCGTACACCACTGGTGATCGTCGAGGGGACACTGAATAGTGCACGGTACATCCAAACCGTCATCGAACCCATCGTTCTACCATTCCTAGACCGGCAAGGGAACTTGCTGTTCCAACAGGTCAATGCACGTCCGCATGTGTCCCGTGCCACCCAACGTGCTCTAGAAGGTGTAAGTCAACTACCCTGGCCAGCAAGATCTCCGGATCTGTCCCCCATTGAGCATGTTTGGGACTGGATGAAGCGTCGTCTCACGCGGTCTGCACGTCCAGCACTAACGCTGGTCCAACTGAGGCGCCAGGTGGAAATGGCATGGCAAGCCGTTCCACAGGACTACATCCAGCATCTCTACGATCGTCTCCATGGGAGAATAGCAGCCTGCATTGCTGCGAAAGGTGGATATACACTGTACTAGTGCCGACATTGTGCATGCTCTGTTGCCTGTGTCTATGTGCCTGTGGTTCTGTCAGTGTGATCATGTGATGTATCTGACCCCAGGAATGTGTCAATAAAGTTTCCCCTTCCTGGGACAATGAATTCACGGTGTTCTTATTTCAATTTCCAGGAGCGTATATCTCTAGCACTACGCCAGACCATCTCCCCTTGTGTGGTAGAGAAATTTGCACAAATGGTGCTCAGTAATTTAGAGAGAGGGCATCAAACCACAGCAAAACCTGTCGGTAACATATCTACACCTTTGCAGATAAACGTGGATAACAGTTTAAGAGCCAAGCACGTCGCTCCCCACCCCCTTTTCTCTCTGGACCTATCAGAAACATGCTCCCCTCCTCCACCCATCCAACCGTTATGCTTTTGAAACTAGCGTTTTGAGCTAGGCGGCCTCTCAGGTGAAATGAAGACTCTTAACAGAATAAACTCTACAAGTGTAAGAGACAGTACTATATGACTCGAACATTAACCAAGGGCAAATCCAAATATGGCACATAATTTCCACTGATCCACAGAATTCCACACACATGCTGGACAGCTAACACACTGCCATATTTGACACGAAAACTTACCTGTGCGTTAATAATGAGTACCCATGAAAAGTGAGCACGACTTGTGCAACATACATATCCTGTACTACACGAACCATACCTGGTGTATCGAGGAAAAAAATTTAGTCACAAAATACAATCCTAGGACCACATCGACGGCGGGCTAGATCTGCCGGACATGTAACTCTAGCGATATTACTTCAATATAAGACTAGTAAATAGCTGTGGAAATTATCATATGTGACATTGTCACATGCAAACGAGACCGAGAAATAGTCACAGCGCAGCAAAATAATAAACTCTTCCTACATACAAAGTCATAGACACGCAGATGCCACAATACGATTAAATGCGACCGTAGAGACCGTTCACTGTATACCGAAAAACCGGTTGTCCAACGACTACTTACCACGTGATTAAAAAATGCGAACAACACATGCACAATGACCGCTGGAAAAGCAAGTTGCACATACCTGATAACAGTGCAATCAGCACCGTATTTACGACGAGATGCCGTTTGTACCCGACAACGCTACAGATCAAGGAAGCACATGGACCAACATCGTCACTGTGAGCCCGTAGGCAGCAGTGCAACACATCCCCGTATATGTGGAGAAAACCTTATCATTGGCTCCAAATAAGCGCAGGGAGCGGTCCACGCAAAGCTGATATAAAGCCGTCGGCACACGGACCGTGCTGTCGAACGTTAACGTTGAGCGTGCCGAGTTCAACGTGCTGCTGAACGCTCAGGAACGATGCGACTTGTGCATACGGTACGTGGGCCCCAACGTGGTATACGCGATCGCATCGCACTCCAGCGGCAGTTGTCGGATGTTTCTAGCTCGTAAATCACACTGTTTACTCAACACGCTGCGTAAAATTCCCACGTTAGCTCTATTAAAACGCACATTTCCTCCATTGTTCATATCCTAGTCACGTTGTTCTATATGTAATATACACAAATAAAAACTTCAATATCGATGTAGATGTTTTAAGACAAAAAGGAAAGTAACGTGTCCAATCAATAAGGACACAGGCTTATAAAAGTTCCATTACAAACAGTGGGACACAAATTTGCATTAGTTCTCCACATAAGATAACACTATTTTATCTTCCCCACATTTTAGTAAAACCCTAAAGTCATTCTTACTTGATCACTGTTCCTACCCAGTAGCAGAAACTTTACAACATGTGAATCACGAAACTCAAAAGAAAAAGGAACAAAATATTTTTATACAAGTAGCGCAAGCTGTCCTGTAGATTAAGCCAATCGAACAAACTCACTCCTCAAAAAAAGGTGAACTTATATTTACATAACATCAAATACTGTAGTATGTACTTACATTAAACTAACAATAAAGCATCAGAACCTATTATATACGCGAATATTATGAAAAAAATATCTAGTCTTAGCGAGATTCACAAATCTGTAGTTAGTTTCACAATCATAAATGCTACTCACTACGCTAAATTGACAACAACTTCATTAGCGCCCTCTTATAAGATGTAGCCTTTGCTAAAAGGTTTAATCGTATCTATGTTACTAATTGAAATTTAATTATAACAAATTGTACCAAGAACAATGTGTTTTTCGTGGATCCTCAGTGTGTCGCTACCTTCAAATGATACACTCTCATAATATGCAAGTTACAATAATTCTTTTGCCACGAATATGATGTCTCTCATTATTTTCTTGCAACGAATCATGCAGTTAACAATAGGTTTTCGAATGATTCTCAATTTGCTGCTGCTCAGAAACGACATATATACGTGTAAGCTTGAACTGAATGCCAATATGGCGCCTCACAGATCAATGCTGAAGGGAGCTGGCGTGCGTGTTACGTAGGTGGTGTTGTGCCATCTGATTGGTCAACGCTCAGACACACGCTCAGGATATCTGACATGCCAGATATTGCTCTGCACGTTCGGAAAGACTCCGGAACGTGCTATTCCACGCTATGACGTCAGAAACTCGGCACGCTCAACGCTCAACGTTCGGATGCACGGTCCGTGTGCCGACGGCTTAAGGAAGGGAACCACTGATCTGTGTGTGGCTATGAGTGAAGTTCCACAACATTTTGCCTGATAACCAGCACCGTTTCGGTCGCAATGTGGCAGAGCTGAGGATTGCCCACATGCTGCCGGTAATATACAGAGACTTGCTTGATAAAGCTACCAGTGTATCGCCTGTCAAACACAAACCAGACAGCAGAGACTGTCCGAATAAAAAGTTCTAAAACTAATTTATATTAAAACTCTGCGTGCTGCTGCATATTTAAAAACAATTGCTTTATGTATTAGCAGAAACAATCCATACTTGTACTGGTTACAGCAATATCAGCAGATCTCGGACGTTAAGATTCTACCACGAATCAGCCTCTTACATATCGTTGTCGATGACAACACATAAATCAGGTGATCTTGGAGCCTAATACTTCTGAGGGGAACGGCATCAGAGTCTACCTGCATAGCAATATTTTATCAAGTCGATTGTACTAGGAAAAAACATTCTAACACCAGTTTGCCGTAACTTGGGTCATATTCGCCATCGTGATGGGAGTCATTATAATGTGGTCTGACAATGTATATATAGTGTTAAATTACAATTGATGTATCACAAATACAGACTCACACACAGCTTATCACGAAAATTTAAAAAGGGAGCCGTGATCCACTGCTGTAGTTTATAAGGTTGCTGGGCAAAATCAGTAGTGCAGAGCTGGATCTGTTACTGGTAGGATAAAATAATATGAGTGAAAACCGACGTTGTACAGATAGACGCATTCCTCTCTCTCTCTCTAGCCCTTGGGTGGCACCTTGTACCATAAGGAATGTGTGTCAATATGTGTTCAAAAACACATTAGGACATGTAATGATCGAATGATCCTCTTACAGCTGACACAGAGTTTCGACAATCATTAAAGAAACACGATCGCAAACCGTCAATAGTAGGGCAAAGTGAGGCCAGGAGCACTTTTGATATCAAATTGGTATGCTAATTATTTGAACTGATCAGTTAAACCAGCTCCCCTCCCTCTTCCACTAACCTAATGTTCTGCTAAGTAGTTTACAATCCCTTAAGGTTGATTTATAGCCTCCTGGGGATCATCAGTCTTTCTGAAAAACTGCTCCCCTCACCCTTCCCCCAAACCCCCCCCCCCCCCACTGTCTGGGAAAAGGGGAACTTGTTAATTTCTGAGCCACTTGGCAAACTCTGGAAAGCCCCTCCCCTTCTCCACTTCTCCCTTCCCTCCCCCATCTGGAAATTGGTGGGAAAAAGACTTACCTGTGCTGGAGACAAAGAATCTCACAACACAAAATCCAAACCAATGTCAATAATATGTCGATGCATATTCTTTATTTAATCAGTTTGCAGGACACAGGGCTTGCATATTTGGCAAGAAATATCTCATCAAACGGATTGGCTGTGGGAATATTGCAATTTGCCAGTAAAGGCTTGCTTAAAACACTCACCACAACCCATATTTCATGGGAAAAACTTCTGATCGCGCCATCCGCCAACTTCAGTCGTGCCTGGAACAGCACCGACTGGGACATCTCGTCTTTGTGTGTGCCATACCGCACCATATGCGCCAGACCACAGGCAATCCCTTGAGACCAGAGCGCTGGACTGGGATGTGCTAGTCACGTGCAGAGGAATGCGTGATACCAGTTGTCAGCTTCCTTTGAAATTAACTTCCGGATTCATTCCCAAACACACAGCTCCACACCAGGTGAGTGGAAGCAGGTGCTCTATGTGCACAGCCCGCTGTGCAGATGCTGCCTGAGTTAAATCACAACATCACCAGCAGAGGACGCTGGGAGAAGAAATCTCCTTCTCCCTCCAATCACCACCTCCCCTCCCTCTTGCTCCTCTAGGTACTTCCCATCAGACAAAGCACTAGGTGGTGGCAACTCTTTGATAGTGATACCTGGAAAATTCCTAACAAAACACATGCTCTCTCTCTCTCTCTCTCTCTTGTGTGCCACTGGGAACCACACTAGCCCCTCTTTTGTTCTGAACAAAGTGACGGATAACTGGTAAATCCCCAGCCTCTCGACAATACTGGGATGTGCATGATTTGGAAATAGTCCATTTGGACTACCGGCACTCTATGAAATTGACTGACTAATTAATTAAATCAATACTCTCTGTGCTGGACAGTTTTTCCTTGGTTCCTATTGGTGGATACTAGGACTGGCATATTTGGGGGGGGGGGGATTCTGGGGCTGTCCAGGGCTCGAACCTACAGCCACCCAGTTTCAAAACCTTTCTCTTCCCCTTTCTGGATTTTCCTCTCCTGCTGTTGGTGAATACTCGTACAGTTAGGTCGTTTGTGGGAAATCCATTACGTTCGAGATAGCTAAAAATGTTTGTGAGAATTGCAAATTTCAGATCAGTTGCGCTATGTCCTTAATTTCCTGGAGACATTGCAGGGGTTTGACTGGAGCGTGCTCACAATACGACTATTTGAAACAAGAAAAATATCAATCGGGAATTTGACATCGTAATTGGAAGCTGTGCAGTATAAAATCATAGTTGTAATTTCAAATTTCGGCGGGAATTCGTGCCATCATGGTTGAGTAATTCCTGACCACCTACAGGTCTGGTAAGTGTATTTTTAAAGCACTATACCATAGAATTCGCAAGTTGGTTCTCTCTACTACACCAGGAAGAAGAAGGAGGGGAAAGCACCTACTGCATGTTAGGGTAGTCACAACAATAAATCCACCTTTGTTTAAACAAATGCCACTCCAACTTTATGCTGCAAGACAGAATCCACTGGGACGTATTGAACAGCATTCAACGTCACAGACAGCACCTGTCGGCACGTGGACAGAGCACTTTGTAAACACATACATATAAAAACACGAGCCATTCCGTAGTAGTTGCCGTGGTTAGAAGTTGTAAATCGCGGAAACTTCCGTAGCCCACCACTGCCAGCTGCCTTCATGCCCGACATCTTCTAGCATCTACACGCCAAACGTACCAGACGCTAAAACTGCCGGAGAGACTGCTGCCCTGACCACCAGGTCGTCAAGAAATCAATTTATATGGAGGAATAATTGTCCAGCGCAAACACTCGCCACACTGAACCTTCTCAAACAATACACGTGATGCGAAGGCTGCCCAACACATACTGAGTATTTGTGCGCCATTCACTCGCCCAGAGGGCGACTTGGTTAGGTCAGCTGCATCCTTGTACCCTGCCTGACCAGTTAAGGTTGCTCAACGACAGCTTGTGATTTGAGCCACAAATGTCCATCCGCTCTGGCCACCAGTTACCTCCGCCATGCGCCCAGACACTAAGTGTAGCCGTCCTTGGAAACCAGCCACATAATGATCAGTGTAATTTCAATTAAATATTACGATTGCAGCGCAAATTTGAAACATTTGACGATGTGCGAAACATCGCAAATATCCCCTCATGACGGCTGTGGCTCTGGAAATATTAGTTACCTATGTAAATCTACACTCCTGGAAATTGAAATAAGAACACCATGAATTCATTGTCCCAGGAAGGGGAAACTTTATTGACACATTCCTGGGGTCAGATACATCACATGATCACACTGACAGAACCACAGGCACATAGACACAGGCAACAGAGCATGCACAATGTCGGCACTAGTACAGTGTATATCCACCTTTCGCAGCAATGCAGGCTGCTATTCTCCCATGGAGACGATCGTAGAGATGCTGGATGTAGTCCTGTGGAACGGCTTGTCATGCCATTTCCACCTGGCGCCTCATTTGGACCAGCGTTCGTGCTGGACGTGCAGACCACGTGAGACGACGCTTCATCCAGTCCCAAACATGCTCAATGGGGGACAGATCCGGAGATCTTGCTGGCCAGGGTAGTTGACTTACACCTTCTAGAGCACGTTGGGTGGCACAGGATACATGCGGACGTGCATTGTCCTGTTGGAACAGCAAGTTCCCTTGCCGGTCTAGGAATGGTAGAACGATGGGTTCGATGACGGTTTGGATGTACCGTGCACTATTCAGTGTCCCCTCGACGATCACCAGTGGTGTACGGCCAGTGTAGGAGATCGCTCCCCACACCATGATGCCGGGTGTTGGCCCTGTGTGCCTCGGTCGTATGCAGTCCTGATTGTGGCGCTCACCTGCACGGCGCCAAACACGCATACGACCATCATTGGCACCAAGGCAGAAGCGACTCTCATCGCTGAAGACGACACGTCTCCATTCGTCCCTCCATTCACGCCTGTCGCGGCACCACTGGAGGCAGGCTGCACGATGTTGGGGCGTGAGCGGAAGACGGCCTAACGGTGTGCGGGACCGTAGCCCAGCTTCATGGAGACGGTTGCGAATGGTCCTCGCCGATACCCCAGGAGCAACAGTGTCCCTAATTTGCTGGGAAGTGGCGGTGCGGTCCCCTACGGCACTGCGTAGGATCCTACGGTCTTGGCGTGCATCCGTGCGTCGCTGCGGTCCGGTCCCAGGTCGACGGGCACGTGCACCTTCCGCCGACCACTGGCGACAACATCGATGTACTGTGGAGACCTCACGCCCCACGTGTTGAGCAATTCGGCGGTACGTCCACCCGGCCTCCCGCATGCCCACTATACGCCCTCACTCAAAGTCCGTCAACTGCACATACGGTTCACGTCCACGCTGTCGCGGCATGCTACCAGTGTTAAAGACTGCGATGGAGCTCCGTATGCCATGGCAAACTGGCTGACACTGACGGCGGCGGTGCACAAATGCTGCGCAGCTAGCGCCATTCGACGGCCAACACCGCGGTTCCTGGTATGTCCGCTGTGCCGTGCGTGTGATCATTGCTTGTACAGCCCTCTCGCAGTGTCCGGAGCAAGTATGGTGGGTCTGACACACCGGTGTCAATGTGTTCTTTTTTCCATTTCCAGGAGTGTATATCCTCCTTATGAATGGACATAATCTTCCACATATAATCTTTCAAACTGCTTATGGGCATCGATGCGACGAAATCGCAATTTTCCACGCAAAAATCGCAGAATCCATACTCCCCTTACAACTGGACATAGTCACATCCATAACATTCTCTTTTCACATGTCACAACACAACTACAGTGACCTAACACTCCAACATGTACTCATTTCAGGCACACAGTGCAATTATCGTTGTTGTGGTATCAGACGCCAAATGCGGCGTATTGACACCAAATGTAGTTGGTGGGTGCCAGGAGGTGCCGTATTAAAACTCAGAAAGAACTTTCCAAATGATTTATTCGTTTCCTCTACAGAGCTCCATTCACCTCGGTCTGCGTCGCAGACCCCACAATACTGGGGTAGCACCCCAGCGGCCTGTGCAATGCAACGCTGTGTTGTGCCAACCTTGTTTGCCAGCTGCAGAATTCCAGTTACATCAGGATGGCTGTGCCAGCAGCCAACTCAGCAACAACTGTCCTCATTGTCTCCGCACTGCTCCACCAGGAGCCACAGGCTGGCCCCGCTGCTGCTTCTTCCTTGGCTGGCACAGCTGGGAACGCGGTGGCAACGACTGCCCACGATCCGACATCCGAATCTGCAGACCTCACCACGGATGTCTCCGGCATGTGTCGGGAGCCGAGACGTCTGCCCTCGGTAGCGAGCCGAGGAGTGGCCTGCCCTGGCTGGCTGCGGACCCTCCATCAGCCTCAGAGGGTAGAACCAACGACCCGCCGTGGACTGGGACGCTGTCGTCCCATCTGTTGTGCATGTAGCCCGGCGGAGTGACGCGCTCCACCATCCAGGAGAGCTGCCACACTTGAATGAATCTTGTTAGGAAACAAAACCTATTTATACTTGGCTGCGTGCTTCTGTTTCACAAACACGTCGCTTCGTGTCACGTAAGCACCGCAGCCTGGTTGCACCAGTGGGCTCCTTCTGCCTATAGCTTGCGCCATGCGAACTGCTTCATACATCCTATTCAGCGGTTTTACGGCCCTTGGCCTCCATTCACTTCGCAACCGCTGGTCAGTGTAACCTACTGCAATCCGGCCCACACCTGGCTGTAACACGTGCTCCGAATATCGCGCAAAACGAACTTTCCCTATCCTAGACTGTGGTGCCGCTACATCGTTTATTATATGTTTATACTGTCCGAAAAAATTATGGTAGTCCACTCTCACACCAGCTAGCTGTTTCGATTCCTCTCAGTTCTAGGAAATTGACATTTAGGTCTTCCAGTCAATCAGATTCTTGAACAGACTGCAGGTATTTTCAGCCAGCACTTTCGGGAGGCGCTGCATTCCGGTAAGACTCTACCAAAGAGGCGTTGTAAGGCACAAGCGTCTGGCAGTATGTGGTAATCAACAGCACTCATGCAGACGAAATGGTTGGAAAGACATAACTGATATTGGTCGGTGTACAGCAGTAAACATCACAGTCGATAGTGCTACAAAGAACATCTGAGGTTCTGCTTAGGGAACCGATGAGATAACGTTCTGCATATCCATTATGTTACATCCATATTGCCTGTGCTGTTTGTACAGTACAACAGATCCAGTTGAACCTATGCATTGATATATTACGCAGGTGTTTACGAAATGAATCTATCACCCTTTATGGTCGGATATACCTTGAAACCACGGCCCCCTGAGGCCGTAGCCAGCCAGCCAGCGGTGGGCAACTCCACGGCTCGCTATCGCCAGCTACACCAGCGAGGAAGGACGCAGCAGGCCGCTCGGCGGCTCCCAGTGGAGCAGTGCTGAGTCAATGGGGAGGAAGTCTGCTGAGTCGGCTGCGGGCACAGCCCGAAGACGCAGTCCTACAAGGCCGACACACAGCAGTGTGTTGCACTCAGTTGCTGGGGCAGTGGCCTCAGCATTGAGGGACCCTGTGACGTGGACCGAGGTGAACAGGGGCACTGTAGTGGAAGCAAATAAATTATTTGAAAAGCTCGGACGAGTTTTAATACACCCCCTCCTGGCTCCACCCACTACATTTGGTATCTTCCCACTACATTAGGTCATCCTGATTCATTCGGTTGCAGAAGTAGCCACTGCATTTGGTGTCAGAATAGCGGACATCATCTGACCAGTACAACGTCTGATTCCACTGCCTGCAGTACAGTCACAAGATGCGGTGAGTGCTGACAAAATGGTTCTGTTTGAGTGTTGGACACTTTCTTTCTTTTTTGTTTTTTCGAGTATGGCTCCTGGCAAGCCACATTTTAGATGTTTTTCGTGCTCATAGTATTTTTTGTTGTTAGAGTAAATGTTAGCGTAATTGAGGCAATAAGATTTATTATTTTTTCGTGGCATTTAATTACTTCTGTACTGGTTTATGATGACACTGAGTGTGATGATACGGACCTGTAGGAAGTCAGGTTTTTATTGTACTTAAAAATGTTTTGTTTCGGGACTAACTGGGAACGAAAGCAACACAATGGCAGAGTCAAGGACACAAGGTGTGTTGGAATCAGAAGCGGTGCAGATTTTGTTGGAATAGGTAGCACAATCGACAGCGGACAATACGCAGTTGAGAAGTGAATTAACATCTAGAAGTGAGCAGAAAACCGCATCAGAACAGTCCCTGTTGCCTAGGGTACAGGAGATTGATCCAGCTGCCGCAAGCTTGATTATTCCGTTTTCTGGCAAGGCATCTGAGGATGTGCGTTCGTTGTTGGAGGACATGGAAATTTCAGCTGCGATGAATGGTTGATCTGATGAACAGTTGTTACATGTAGCCACGATTAGATTAATGGGCGTAAGGTGTTCTGAAGCCTTAAGGAAGGCAGGACAGCTTAAGAAGTTAAAGGATGGGCTTTTACAAAGGTGCAGGAAACAGAATAGCTCTCGGTACTTTAGGGAGAGGTTAAGTACAATGACAAAGAGACAGGGGGAGAAATTTGCCTACAGGATAAGGTAAATTAATGTTCTGTTGCAGGAGGCTGAGCAAAGGACGCTTGATGTATTTTTGAGACGGTTACCGGCGCATATGTCACGGAAAGTGCGTGAAGGGAATCCGAAAGATTTGTATTTGGCCGTACATTCCTCAATGTGAGGAATTAGACGTAACAACAGGGGCACACAAGAGGCAAACAATGTTTACGGCAGGTGTGAAATGTTTGAAGTGTGGCTGTACAGGACATGACCAGAAGCAATGTACCCAGTCACCATGGAATAGGGGAAGGTGTGGAAATCAGCAGCTTGGAGGATGGAAAGGTGGAGATAGGAGAGGTGGACAAGCGTTAAACGGCAGAGGGGCGCCAAGACCCACCTAAGGGAGCTCTTTTGTGAGGTCTGTGGAACATGCTGCAAAGAGATATGAGAGACGGCAAGGACAAGCATTGTTTACAAACACTGGACTAAACTCAATATAGTGTTGACTGATTCTACAAAACCATGTTGATCTGACCATTCCTATGCGTGTGGCAATACTCTATGTTGTATACATATTTCTTAGTTTATATTTGCATTTTTTTATTTTAATTTTAAATCATAATAAAATAACAATAATCTTTTACCTACTGTGGGCTACTTAATTACCAGACCAGCCCAAACGTTACACTCGTGCACAGACAGTGTGTTTCATGGTCTCCCCAGTCTCACGTGAATACCGGGGGAAAACCTGGGATCAAAGAGACTCTACGCCCAAATAAGGTCTCTGTGACATGCCCTGTTACATAACGGCCGTCACACTACTGGGTCTGGATTACAAGGATAAGTTATTGTAACAAATATTTTGAAAATATGTTACTCTAACATTAATCGATTCTTTTGTATTAAATTATTTGTCTTTCTTTCAAATTTTAATTCACTAACAAAATATCAGTTAGATCTGTGTTGGGTATACACTTTAAATAACTCACATGGACAGTGATTGCATGGAGTAATGATGTTATCAAAGTGTTGCTAAAAGAAAATAACACATTCATATAAATTAAAATTAAAAACTCTTCATAAATCAGATAGTTTTGATTTATTGGAGAAAGAACCATGCAAAGATTTACTTGTGAACAGAACTACAAATTACTGAGTTTATGTACCAAATAATGTGGGTCCACAGTTTGATCTATCAGATATTAACATTCAGTGCATAACACTTTCCCTCCTATGTCATTTGCACATATGAATTAGTTTGAAATTTTGGTAATATCAATATTTTTAGCCATTTCTTTATGAACATGCAAAATCGACAAGTCATTCAATCTTTTTTATGTCACTGTTGGCCGCAAATACACGAAAAAGATATTAATTATCCAATTTGTTTAAGTAATGAAAATAATAATCAATTTGTTAAAATAAATTGCAATCGCATTTTTCAAAAAGAATGTATTGATCAATGGTTAACAGAAAAATAAAATAGTCCACTTTGTAGAAGTATTATTAAAACTAAAGAACCAACATCTGTTGAAATATTGACAACAGTTCATTCTTTCCCAGCAACAATAATCGGACGTTTTGATCAATTTTTAATTATTTACTAGTGACTACAAGAAATTTTGATCCTTTCTTTTATAGAATTCAACAATTTAGAAATCGATATTATGAATCTGTTGATGATTCTGATGATCCAGAAGATTCTTATTTTTGAAATAATTTATATGAATAATATAAAATTCAAGTTTAAAAGATTATAAAAATTAACTTTTTCACAAGTTTAATGAAATTTTTATATATATAAGTGGAGCAAGTGAAACAAGATTGTTTTGTGAAAACTAAATTTTGTAACTATTGTAATACAGAGATATCATTTATTAATTTTATTTTACAAAAATATACAAAAGATGGTTATAGAACCATATTTAGACCATGTATAAATAAATATCATGTACCAAAGTACAATAAAAATCGAATTCCTTGTGTCTGTAGAGAAACTGTTACTAAATATTATTTTAAAGAACACTTAGGACGAAATCTAAGTGAATTGCACTCAAAAATATTTTTAACAATGGATAATGAAGGGAAATCTAAATCTACAATGAATAATGAAGAAGTAATAGCTGAAGAAAAATTTACATCTAAAGAGAAATGTAAAATTTGTCAAGAAATTAGAGATTTAAATTGTTTTTTATTAATTCATCACATAAAGATAAACCTAATAATAAATGTAAAAAATTTATTTTAGAATATGTTAACAATAAGAAACCTTTAGCTATATGATTTATTATTTATTAAGTAATAATCCTTTACTATTAATATTCTATTATACACTCCTGGAAATGGAAAAAAGAACACATTGACACCGGTGTGTCAGACCCACCATACTTGCTCCGGACACTGCGAGAGGGCTGTACAAGCAATGATCACACGCACGGCACAGCGGACACACCAGGAACCGCGGTGTTGGCCGTCGAATGGCGCTAGCTGCGCAGCATTTGTGCACCGCCGCCGTCAGTGTCAGCCAGTTTGCTGTGGCATACGGAGCTCCATCGCAGTCTTTAACACTGGTAGCATGCCGCGACAGCGTGGACGTGAACCGTATGTGCAGTTGACGGACTTTGAGTGAGGGCGTATAGTGGGCATGCGGGAGACCGGGTGGACGTACCGCCGAATTGCTCAACACGTGGAGCGTGAGGTCTCCACAGTACATCGATGTTGTCTCCAGTGGTCGGCGGAAGGTGCACGTGCCTGTCGACCTGGGACCGGACCGCAGCGACGCACGGATGCACGCCAAGACCGTAGGATCCTACGCAGTGCCGTAGGGGACCGCACCGCCACTTCCCAGCAAATTAGGGACACTGTTGCTCCTGGGGCATCGGCGAGGACCATTCGCAACCGTCTCCATGAAGCTGGGTTACGGTCCCGCACACCGTTAGGCCGTCTTCCGCTCACGCCCCAACATCGTGCAGCCCGCCTCCAGTGGTGTCGCGACAGGCGTGAATGGAGGGACGAATGGAGACGTGTCGTCTTCAGCGATGAGAGTCGCTTCTGCCTTGGTGCCAATGATGGTCGTACGCGTGTTTGGCGCCGTGCAGGTGAGCGACACAATCAGGACTGCATACGACCGAGGCACACAGGGCCAACACCCGGCATCATGGTGTGGGGAGCGATCTCCTACACTGGCCGTACACCACTGGTGATCGTCGAGGGGACACTGAATAGTGCACGGTACATCCAAACCGTCATCGAACCCATCGTTCTCACGCGGTCTGCACGTCCAGCACGAACGCTGGTCCAACTGAGGCGCCAGGTGGAAATGGCATGGCAAGCCGTTCCACAGGACTACATCCAGCATCTCTACGATTGTCTCCATGGGAGAATAGCAGCCTGCATTGCTGCGAAAGGTGGATATACACTGTACTAGTGCCGACATTGTGCATGCCCTGTTGCCTGTGTCTATGTGCCTGTGGTTCTGTCAGTGTGATCATGTGATGTATCTGACCCCAGGAATGTGTCAATAAAGTTTCCCCTTCCCGGGACAATGAATTCACGGTGTTCTTATTTCAATTTCCAGGAGTGTATAATAATACTTATTCAAGTGTAAAATAATTATCATTTTATTAACGAAAATAATTTTTAGGAATTTAATGATTTTTTAAAAATAAATAGAAGACCAAAATAATTGTTTGTTATACTAAATAGTAAACTAATTCCTAGAAAAACAAATTGTTTAGAAACTAAATAATAAACTAATTTTTAAAAAACTAATTGACTGTTAAACTAAATAATAAATTAATTCTTTGAAAACTAATTAATTGTTAAAATACTTCTGATTTTTATTAATTATTTATTAAATAATAATACTGATCCATCTATTAAATAATTATCATTTTATTAATAAAAAATATTTTCTAAAAATCTAACAAATTTTTTGTAATTAATAGACGAGCTGCTCAACTAGAACAACTTGCTAATCAACTACAACAATTTCCTGTTGTAAGACTTTGTGAGTTTTGTAAAATAAATAATGTACGAAGATATTCAAATTTATGTAAAGCTGATTTAATTACATTTATTATCAGTAATCGTTCAAATATTATTAGTAATCCTCCAAATATTGTTAGAAATAACACAAGTGAAAATAAAACAAATATTGTTCAAAATAATAATAAATCTGAAATAAGTGAAAATAAAAAATTATATAACTGAAGAAAGTAAAACTTATAATAATAATATTGTCAATATTTATATACATGAACAAGAAAATACAAACATTGATAAAAATGAAAATAGTGAAAAAATTTGAGAAAAAGTTACCATATTACGATGTTTAAGATGTTTTTCAACTGAAGAAGATAAACCATTAAAAAGAATGTTTCCATTTTTTACAAATATATCTGTAAAACCAAGAGATAGAAAAACAATTAAAGATTACTTAATTAAAAGAACATATAAAAATATGTTAAAAACTATAAATTTAGAAAATAATGTAGATATACTTGATCCTAATGATATTTTAAATGCAGTAAAAACAAAAAAAATTTAAATTCTTAATGAATATTTGAAAGTACATCATGGCGTAAAGATAAGAAAGGTGAAATCGATTAAAAAATTTCAAGAAATAGGACAAAAAACACCAAACTATACTATTTTAACAGAAAAAGATTTTAATAAAAAATACTAATAAAATGAAAGTCATATTTTAGAAAAAATGTCTTATTTTCAAGCACAAAGATCAGGATGGTCTTTAAATAGAATTAGTGATTCAATACTAGCAATTAATAAATATGTTCCATTAAAAGGATCATCTCACATTGATTTACCTGAAGTAATAAAAAAACCAAAAAGTATGTGTTAATGTGAAGAATGAAGATCAAAAATGTTTTTTATGGTCTATAAAAGCAGCTTTGTTTCCTGTAGATAAAAGTGCTGAAAGAAAAACAAAATACAAAACTGTTAGTCTTGATCTCCATAAAAAAAATTGAAAATACTGAGTTTCCTGTATTACTTACACATATTCCAAAAATTGAAAATATAATTAATGAATCTACTAATGTTTATTCATTTGATTATGATGATGAATATTATCAAGTCTATCCATTAAAAATTACAAAATCTAAAAAAGAAAAACATGTAAATCTGTTTTATTTTAAGAAAGATAACAATTCACATTATTGTTACATAAAAAAATTTATCTAGACTTGTATCAAGTCAAATTACCAAACATGAAACAGTAAAATTTATTTGTGATTTATATTTACTTCATTTTAATAGTAAAGAAAAATTAGATAATCATACGCCAAATTGTTTAACTAACAAACCATTAAAAGTTGAAATGTCAGGTTAAAAAGAACATGTTTATTTTATAAATAAAAGTTCCATTTGTTATTTATGCTGATTTTTAAAGTTTAGTTTTTAAAGATGCATTATTTTGAACCAAATCCACAAACACCATATACAATGAAATATAAAAAAATGAATAAAATGGATTTTGTTGTTATATAAAGTATATACATGGAATTTATGAAGATCCTGTTGTCTATAGAGGACCAAGTGTCATAAAAAATTTATAGAGTGTATAAAACAAGAAGTTGAAGAAATTGCAAGAATATATTCTGAAACTGAAGAAATGAAACCACTTACACTTGATGAATACAAAATGTATCATAAATCTACAGTTTGTACACTACGTAAATGTCATTATACAAAAAATAATAAAAAAGTTCGTCATCGTGATCATTTAACTGGAAAATATATTGCTCCATTATGTAATAATTGTAATTTACAACTAAAACAACCTGATATTGTACCAATATATCTACATAATCTATCTCATTATAATTCACATCTTTTTGTAAAAGAACTCGGTTATGATGATAAAGAAATAGAACTAATACCAAATAATGGAAATAAATACCTTAGTTTTGATAAACACACAAAAAAATTTAAAAATGGGATTTGTTGATATTGTTGTTGTGGTCTTCAGTACTGAGACTGATTTGAAGCAGCTCTCCATGCTACTCTATCCTGTGCAAGCTTCTTCATCTCCCAGTACCTACTGCAATCTACATCCTTCTGAATCTGCTTAGTGTATTCATCCCTTGGTCTCCCTCTACGATTTTTACCCTCCACACTGCCCTCCAATACTAAATTGGTGAGCCCTCGATGTCTCAGAACATGTCCTACCAACCGATCCCTTCTTCTAGTCAAGTTGTGCCACAAGCTCCTCTTCTCCCCAATTCTATTCAATACCTCCTCATTAGTTATGTGATCTACCCATTTAATCTTCAGCATTCTTCTGTAGCACCACATTTCGAAAGCTTCTATTCTCTTCTTGTCTAAAATATTTATCATCCACGATTCACTTCCATACATGGCTACACTCCATACAAATACCTTCACAAACGACTTCCTGACATTTAAATCTATACTCGACATTAACAAATTTTTCTTCTTCAGAAACGTTTTCCTTGCCATTGCCATTCTACATTTTATATCCTCTCTACTTCGACCATCATCAGTTATTTTGCTCCCCAAATAGCAAACCTCATTTACTACTTTAAGTGTCACATTTCCTAATCTAATTCCCTCAACATCACCCGACTTAATTCGACTTCATTCCATTATCCTCGTTTTGCTTTTGATGTTCATCTTATACCCTCCTTTCAAGACACTGTCCATTCCATTCAGCTGGTCTTCCAAGTCCTTTGCTGTCTCTGACAGAATTATAATGTCATCAGCGAACCTCAAAGTTTTTATTTCTTCTCCATGGGTTTTAATACCTACTCCAAACTTTTCTTTTGTTTCCTTTACTGCTTGCTCAATATACAGATTGAATAACATTGGGGATAGGTTACAACCCTGTCTCACTCCCTTCCCAACCACTGCTTCCCTTGCATCCCCCTCGACTCTTATAACTGCCATCTGGTTTCTTTTCAAATTGTAAATATCCTTTCGCTCCCTGTATTTTACCCCTGCCACCTTCAAAATTTGAAGGAGGGTATTCCAGTCAACATTGTCAAAAGCTTTCTCTATGTCTACAAATGCTAGAAACGTAGGTTTGCCTTTCCTTAACCTTTCTTTTAAGATAAGTCGTAGAGTCAGTATTGCCTCATGTGTTCCAACATTTCTACGGAATCCAAACTGATCTTCCCCGAGGTCGGCTTCTGTCAGTTTTTCCATTCGTCTGTAAAGACTCAGGTCTTTCAGTGCTCTGTCAAACTTTTCACATAGTATTGTATCTCCCATTTCATCTTCATCTACAACCTCTTCCATTTCTATAATACCATCCTCAAGTACATCGCCCTTGTATAGACCCTCTATATACTCCTTCCACCTTTCTGCTTTCCCTTCTTTGCTTAAAACTGGGTTTCCATCTGAGCTCTTGATATTCATACAAGTGGCTCTCTTTTCTCCAAAGGTCTCTTTAATTTTCCTGTAGGCAGTATCTATCTTACCCCTAGTGAGATAAGCCTCTACATCCTTACATTTGTCCTCTAGCCATCCCTGCTTAGTCATTTTGCACTTCCTGTCAATCTCATTTTTGAGACGCTTGCATTCCTTTTTGCCTGCTTCATTTATTGCATTTTTATATTTCCTCCTGTCATCAATTAAATTCAATATTTCTTCTGTTACCCAAGAGTTTCTACTAGCCCTCGTCTTTTTACCTATTGATCCTCTGCTGCCTTCACTATTTCATACCTCAAGGCTACCCATTCTTCTTCTATTGTATTTCTTTCCCACATTCCTGTCAATTCTTCCCTTACGCTCTCCCTGAAACACTGTACAACATCCGGTTCTTTCAGTTTATCCAGGTCCCATCTCCTTAAATACCCACCTTTTTGCAGTTTCTTCAGTTTTAATCTACAGTTCATAACCAATAGATTGTGGTCAGAGTCCACATCTGCCCCTGGAAATGTCTTACAATTTAAAATCTGGTTCCTAAATCTCTGTCTTACCATTATATAATCTATCTGATACCTTCTAGTATAACCAGGCTTCTTCCATATATACAACCTTCTTTCATGATTCTTGAATCAAGAGCTAACTATTGCCTCGGGCATGGATGTGTGTGATGTCTTTAGGTTAGTTAGGTTTAAGTAGTTCTAAGTTCCAGGGGACTGATGACCTCAGAAGTTACGTCCCATAGTGCTCAGAGCCATTTGAGCCATTTTTTTTGTTAGCTATGATTAAGTTGTGCTCTGCACAAAATTCTACCAGGCGGCTTCCTCTTTCATTTCTTACCCCCCAATCCGTTTTCACATACAACGTTCCTTCTCTTCCTTTTCCTACAATCGAATTCCAGTCACCCATGACTATTACATTTTCGTCTCCCTTCACTACCTGAATAATTTCTTTTATCTCATCATACATTTCATCAATTTCTTCATCATCTGCAGAGCTAATTGGCATATAAACTCGCACTCCTGTAGTAGGCATGGACTTCGTGTCTATCTTGGCCACAATAATGCATTCACTATGCTGTTTGTAGTAGTATTTTTTTAAATCATTATTAAACCTACTCCTGCATTACCCCTATTTGATTTTGTATTTATAACCCTGTATTCACCTAACCAAAAGTCTTGTTCCTACTGCCACCGAACTTCACTAATTCCTACTATATCTAACTTTGACCTATCCACTTCCCTTTTTAAATTTTCTAACCTACCTGCTCGGTTAAGGGATCTGACATTCCACGCTCCGATCCGTAGAACGCCAGTTATCTTTCTCCTGATAACGACTTCCTGCTGAGTAGTCCCCGCCCGGAGATCCGAATGGGGAACTATTTTACCTCCGGAATATTTTACCCAAGAGGATGCCATCATCATTTAACCATACAGTAAAGCTGCATGCCCTCGGGAAAAATTATGGCTTTAGTTTCCCCTTGCTTTAAGCCATTCGCAGCACCAGCACAGCAAGGCCGTTTTGGTTAGTGTTATGAGGCCAGATCAGTCAATCATCCAGACTGTTGCCCCTGCAACTAATGAAAAGGCTGCTACCCCTCATCAGGAACCACACGTTTGTCTGCCCTCTCAACAGATACCCCTCCATCATGGTTGCACCTACGGTACGGCTATCTGTATCATTGAGGCATGCAGACCTCACCATCAACATCAAGGCCAATGTTTCATGGGGGGGGGGGGGGAGTTGTTGATACATTTAAGTTTATGGCTTCTTCACTTGATAAACTTTCATTAAAATTTAAAGAAAAATCAATTAAATACAATTAAAAAGTATTTTTCTGCAGAATTATTTAAGTTAGTAATTAGCAAAGGTGTTTATCCATATGATTACATGCATTCTTGGAAAAAATTTGAAGAAACATATTTACCAAACAAAGAAAAATGTTATAGTAAATTAAATGGTTGTGATTTAACTGATGAGGATTATAAACATGCAAAATTAATTGGGGAAGAATCAATATAAAAAATCTTGTTGAATATCATGATTTATATCTTAAAACTGATGTATTACTGTTAAGTAATTTTAAAAAAACGTGTATAAATACATATAGCTTAGATCCTTCTTGGTATTTTACAGCACCAGGTTTATCTTGGGATGCAATGTTAAAAATTACTGAACAAAAACCTGAATTATTACATAATTAACATATGCTTTTAGTGGTTGAAAAAGGAATAAGAGGTGGAATTTCATATAGGTAAAAAAAGGACATTACTTTACTTTCAGCAACCTAGTTTCAGCTACTTTTAATTTTCTATTTTTTTAACCTTTTCCACTTCTAGCTAGTCTAATGTTCTTTTATCTTTATAAATGTAAGCTGAAATTAAAATGTATGCTATAAATAAAACGAAATATTCTTTAACAGAACTTTTGGGAAATAAAGTAAAAGCAGCTAATGAAGGATTAGGCTTATGGTTATTTACAGAAAATTTTTAAAAAAATAATAATCTTATTACAAATATTGTAGATATAATATACACAAATGAAGAACAAAAATTAGAAGAATTTAAACCAATTACAGAACCATTTTGCGATAGTATAATGGTAATTAAAATTACAGATTTTATAGATTACAAAGGAGAAACGAAAAATGGAAAATTTCTTCTAAAAGGAAGCATGTGGTGCTTTTAATAGTATTTTAAGATCTAGATTTTCTAATTTTAATTTGGCAAGATATGGAGTTAAAGCAAAAATACCATATTTATCAGATCCCAGTGGACAAATAATTAAAGGTAGTAAACAAATTATTAACAAAGATATAAAAATTACAGAACAAAGGTATAAAAATCCCATTGTTCTTCCTTAGAAAATATAATTAGCAGATGTTAAACTTAGTTTTAACAGGCTTTATAAAATCTGGAGAAACATATTTTTCAAAATTTAATACTTTGTTTCATACAATATCCAAAGAAATAAATATCGAAGAATTGGGATTAATAAAAACAGATAATGTTCTACCACTTAGGTCTAGAAAAGTTATAAATTACCACAATAAACTTTATCCATATTCCATTAAAGAAATCGAACCAGTTAATTCACCATATTTACAATCTATTAAGAAATGAGTACAAGAACTAGAAAATTTAAATATATATAAGAAAGAAAACTAAAATATTTAGATAAAACAAAATTTTTAAAGGAACCACTCAAAACTACTTTCGAAAAAGAATAAAAAATAAGAGAAACAGAAGAAGAAATTAAAAATTATTTTAAACAACAATGGATAGATTACCCTACAAGAGGAGTTTTTAACATTTATGCTTTTGTAGTAAATGATAAAAACAAGTTTACATATGTTGGTGCACTGGGTAAAACAAAATGGCAATAAATCTGTATATATTGTTAAAGGTTACAATAAAAATACATTTATAGAAATTAAGAAAGAAGGAAATACTCTTTAAAAAGTAGGATTTGTTTCTATTATTTAAACATGAATTAGAAACTTTTTACTATCCAAAGGAAGAACCATTTTTAGTAATAAAAACAGATGGTGTTTCTACTTTTAACGGAAATTCGTTTCCTAAAATAATTTACTAAAAAAGAATAACGATGTTCGACGACAAAGATAGTTTATTCTATAAAGAAGAAGATAAAGAAATAATTGAAAATGTAAAAATGGACCAAATACTAGGAGTACAAAAATAAAAAATTGTAAAGGTTTACAAGATCTAGAAGAAGGATTAAAACTAATTATTTCTAACATTAAAATCGAAAATGATCAAGGAAAAGATAGACATATTTTTAAATTTGGAAATATACCAGATTGTTATTGTTCAAATTATTGGTTGGAAGAAGAAATTAAAAATAGACATATAGATCTAAATTACATGATTAAAGTTAAACTAGATAAAATTAAAACAACACCAAACAAGCATAAAGAAATACTTGTGTTTGTTGTTTAATATATTTTGATTGTTTCGATTTTATCTGGTATAACTATATGATTCTGTTTAAAAAAGCTTAACATTAATGGTGGGTATTCGTAATTTCGTCCAACTAAACTTGCTATGTATTTACTAATATAATAATCTCCAAAACTATAACAAGTATAAATTTCCATCTTCTGCAGAATTAATATGGTAAACATTATATTCCAAATAACTAAATAATAACAGATTCCATTCTTTTTCTATAGTTTTCTTAGTTATGCAAACAAATACATCTTTTTCCCAAGGAGCAACATCTTTAGGGATAATTAATTCCTCCGTTTAATCTTAATAAATTTCTTTATAACATATTAAAAATCTATAATAAATAATAATGTTCCTTTTAAGTTATTCTAAAATTTCTGGTAATTCTCTTAAAAGTGTATTATGTTTAATATTTGCTTATTCTATATTGTAAGGAATAACAACAGGATTTTTATGCCTTTGTTCTGTAATTTTTATATCTTTGTTAATAATTTGTTTACTTCCTTTAATTATTTGTGTTTTGGAATCTAATAAATATGGAATTTTTGCTTTAACTCCATGTATTGCTAAATTAAATTTAGAAGATCTAGACCTTAAAATCCTATTAAATGCCCCACATGCTTCCTTTTTTATAAAACATTTTCCATTTTTCATTTCTCCTTTACAATCTATAAAATCTGTTATTTTAATTACCATTATATTATCGCAAAATGGTTCTAGAATTGGTTTAAATTCTTCTAATTTTTGTTCTTCATTTGTGTATACCATATCTACAATATTTGTTATAAGATTATTACTACTATTTAAATTTTCTGTAAATAACCATAAGCCAAATCTTTCATTAAATGGTTTTACTTTATTTCCCAAAAGTTCTATTAAAGAATATTTCTTTTCATTTGTAGAATACATTTTAATTTCAGCTTCCATTTATAAAGATAAAAAAATTAGACTTGAAAAAAGTAGCTAGAAGTGGAAAAGGTTAAAAAGTAAAAAATAAAAAGTAGCTGAAACTAGTATTCTGAGAGTAAAGGAATTAAAAGGATTACTTTACTAAAATCAGATATTGATATTAATCCATTTACTTTTGTAACTAATTATCCTATTTTTGTCATCAATATGACATGTAGAAAGAATGTTGTAACTACACAGAAAACAACTATGAATCCTTGTGCAACTTTTAATGATAAAACTCCAAATGATACACTTGTTTATGTAATTATGAATGGTAAAAAGAATCTCACATATAATGCACTACATAGAATACTTACTGAAAATTTTTTATTATTAATATTTGCTTCTATATAAATGAATGAAAAACTTTAAAAATTTATAAAAATGTTAATTTCATATTTATATACATTTCTGAAACATATTAAGAAAGATATAAAAAATAAAAAGTGAAAATTTTAATATAATATTATTTTGTTAAGTAATTCATTTTAATTACTTAGTTTTGTTAACTAACACATTTTAATTATTTACTCATGTTTCCAGTGTGGTTTTTAAAATAATGTATTTTGTTAACTAATTCTTTTTATTAATTTTATTATTGTTGTCCGTTTTTTGTTGTCCATTTAATTTTTAATATAATTTACTTTTGTTAAGTAATACATTTTAATTAACTTATTTACATTCATAAAAATTGTTTTCAAAAAGTACCTGAAACTAGGTAGATGAAAGCAAAGTAAAGTACTTTTCTTATGTATCTGAATGTGGTAGAACTGTATATAAGTGTTGTCTCAAAAAACATTTACACACAACAGCTGATAATAATCTTATGGTTGCTAAAGCAAAATGTAAATAATTTTATATACTTATTCTTTAATATAATTTTAAATAACTACGTTTTTCAGAAAAGTCAAAAATAGGACAATTTTTGGGGCTATGAAAAAGTTGTAAAAAATGCATTTTTAAAAATTGTTTTTTAAAATAATAATTAATTCTCTAATATATTTAATTCCATTGCATTCACCTATGGGAAATGTATGTAAAATAAATGATTTTTATTATAGTTTTTGTTATATTATTTTATTATAGGTAAAAGGGATATTAGATAATAAATGTAGGTTCTGGATTATTAGATCAATTTTATGGAAAATAAAAAATGTGAGTGTTAACGAGCAATTTGGTATTTTTTATAAATTTGAGCTAGTGAGCCAGAACCTACATTTATTACATTCTAACATTTTGGCATCTTTCTTTTTCATGGCAAAACTGGTTCATCAGTTTTAAGTTCCTCTGCTTTTCTAATGATGGTTCATTTCACAACTTTTATAAATCCCTTTGTGAAGCTAAACTTGCAGATAAAGTTTCCACCAATGTTTTGATTTTTCTGTATGGCAATGATTTCATTTGAAATGGCAAATGATGTTGCTCAGTCCTGTCGAAAACTGAAATTAACATTTTCAGGGAAGAAAGAAATCTGAATTGTTGCAGGTTTGAAATACATCTACTAGCCTTCCCACTGACTTTACTTTTTTCTTCTGACAGATCTTCCAATAATTACAAGAGAATTTTTTTCGACGATGCTAGTGCTTGTAACCTGACACACCGCCTCATAGGACAGAAACGTAGCAAAGTCGGTCTGTGGACTTTTTTACGTCACCATTTCTGTTGTCTTCTTGCAGCGATTGAAACACCACTAGGGCCTGTGGCGAATGTCTTATGATATTAATTCATGAAGAACCACCAGAAAATTTCGCACATAACTAATACTTTGCATTGCATCTTGTACTGCCAAATTAAAATTATGCACCGAACAATGAACAAATATAGCTCTTGGCTCCAACTGAGTAATCCTACTTTGTAATCCTATTAAATGTCCACCCACATTGCTCCTGCTATCCTAACATTGACCACGACAGTATTTAATGTCAAGGGAAAAATGTCTTATGACATTATGGACGACTTCAAAGTACATTAAATGAATTCGCAATTGCGAATTAGTGCAACTGTGAGCTGTAGAATGGAATGGCGACAATGAAATTTTTGTACCAGACTGGAACTCGAAACCGGATTTCCCGCTTATCGCGAGCAGTTGCCTTACCATTTGACTATCTGCACATGTCTCAAACTTCCATGTGTCATCAACGATGCATCCACATCCTGTGCTACTACATCCATTATGTATATTCCCACGCAGATCAGTCTTTGTACTTGAAAGTCGCTTTCCTGGTGTTGGCGGATATATTAGTGGTGCATTTACATATAGGCCCACTAGGCATGGACCTAGGAGCGGCACCTTAAGGGCATGTTTTGCTCTGTACTCATTTTATCCTTTTACATTTTAAAATAACTGCACTTACAAACGACAAAATTTTTTTATGTTGTTAAACGACTTGCTAATTTAATAAGCCTTAAGAACGAAATTCGACAACACAAACTTTGAAATATACATGGTTTACTTGGTGACTGAATGGAAATTGAGCATTGGGTTTATATCTGGTGCCAGCCTGGGTGGTCGAGCGGTTCTAGGCGCTACAGTCTGGAACCGCGCGACCACTATGGTCGCAGGTTCGAATCCTGCCTCAAACATGTATGTGTGTGATGTCCTTAGGTTAGTTAGGTTTAAGTAGTTCTAAGTTCTAGGGGACTGATGACCTCAGAAGTTAAGTCTGGTTTCATCTTCATGATTGTTCAAAATATTTTGAAGTAAGCTGTCAGGACAGCAACCTACAATACAATGTTTTAAAAGTTATTATTCCGAGAATGTTGTCGGCTTCTATTAACCCTACCATATTTTCCCCGTAAAAATACCAGGACACCTGAGAAACTGTGATAAACGAATCAGCAGTTTCTCAAATACTGTAACATATGTGGGCCTCAGAATGTAAAACCCAACTCAACTTAAATGTCTTGTAGAAATTATGGGGAAGTATCAACTCAACCCTCCATTGCTGTGATTAATGTGAAAGCTCTGTGGTCTTCAGTACCTGAGCTTTGATTTAATGACACCTGTTTAACAAAACATGTTGATACTGGGAATGTTTTACATTTTTAAACACATGTTTATACGAAAAGAACATAAGCAGAATATCTAATAATGTGTGAAATACACTTGACAACAATTTAAAAATTTTATTTATTTATTTACTTAGTTACTTTTTTTGGCGAAAAAAGAAGAAACCAACTTTCGTTTGTCTCATTTATTGTGCTGCAGGCTGCACGATATCAAAGTTCCCACTCTATGCAGTCGAATAGTACGTGGCACTGCAAATTTTATATTAAACTTCTTAACTAAGCTTTTTTTCTTCAAGGAAAGGTTATTTTTATTTTATGTTGGAAAAAAAGGTGCTTTTGCGTGTAGACATAACAGCAGTGTCCATACAAATTACAACATACCATATCAACTGCCAACAAGGCTACTTAAACTTTGTAGTCCATCTTCTCTTCCCACCGAAGCCACTAAAATGTTATAATAATAAGTAGGATAAGATTAGATCCGGTACACCTCACTGCAAGAAATTGTAAAAATTATTTGCTTTTTAAATTATAAAGATTGTCAAGAATATTAAGAACAGCTAAAATACCGGCGACACAGGAAACAGAAGCCAAAAAAGGGACTATCCTGTTTTCTTTACAAGACGAATTCCAGCTGGCAGGTGTGCTTCTACCGTTCACTGACAACAGAGAAACAGGCGAAAATGAAATTAAATTATTCTGCATTGTCGTTCTTTCTCCTAGTACAGCTACGTCAAGTGTTGCGAGTTGGTCAGTTCATCGCTCTGTGCTTAAAGGAGAAATCTTTGTGCTCGTGTGTGGTGTTTAAAGTAATAAGCTCTCTGCTCATGTGCGGTGTAGTATGATTGGAACTGGATACAGTCTTCCCTTTTTTCCTTTTACAATTTTTTTTATTTTATTTTGATTATTGGTTGACAATTTGGTAAGTGACTTAACATGAATAACAGTGAGAATAGGAAAAGTGCAAAATTATGAGGGGCGGTATTTTGGAAATTACCTAAGGAAGAGCGAGAACGAGAAGCCTATGATCTAAAAACGCTTGACAGAGTAGATTAATTTTTCGCATAAAATGATGCTGGTTCGACGTTAAGTTCCAAGTAGTACGGATGATATTTGTGGCTCTGCAGCTGTGGTAAAAGAGGTAAATACAGACGAAACAACAAAAGATAAAAATGAAGAAAAACAAATTGTACCTGATTTCGAGTTTCACAAAAAAACTAAGTGTCGCGTCAGACATTACAGAAAAAAATAAACTCGGTAGTGATGATCCTGCAGAATGGTGTGTCAATGAATCAACAATCAACATTCTCTTAATTAATTAAAATTGTGATGGCGATTTTTTAATTCACGAAGATCAATAGGTGATAAAACCAGATATTTGAACAAATATGTATTTTATTGTAAAATTGTAAATAGTGAATCAACTTTGTGTGATTTTCTAGCATACTCCTTTAGCACTGGTGCTGTTTTTTATGCACCTTGTAAATTTTTTAGAAGTAAGGCTGCGATTGCTACTAATGGTATTGCAGATTGGAAACATATTTCTAATATTTTATCTCACGTTGAGAATTCACTTGAACACAAATAATCTGAGTTATCACTCTTAACAAGAAAAAAGCCACTTGAAACAATAGATAACCATTTCGAGTCATATGTTGAGACAGAAAAAATGAACTGATGCAGTGTGCTGAAAATGGTGTTTGCAGTAGTGAAGAAGCTAACAAGTCATGGACCTCACTATACGGACACGTTGAAAGATTCCATTCGTTACGTAACAGTCAATTTATGATGTCTCTTGAACTTAAGCTGAGTCTGATCCTTTTCTCACAGAGCACATTGAACGGTATGGAAAATCCAGGGCAGGGACATACAAGTTATCTTTCTTCTATAATCTGTGATGAAATAATAGAGCTTCTTTCTGAACGAATAAAAAGAACTATCCTAAGTGAAATAAAAAAGACCAAATATATCTCTATAATAGTAGATTCTACTACAGACATTTCACATATCTATCAATTATCTTCCATACTAAGATATGTGAACGAGAATGGTGAACCCGTTGAACATTTCCTTCTGTTTTTACCTAACCTGGGACAAGTCCGAAAATTTAGCTGAGGCCGTGCTAAAACTCCTGTCTACAAATTCCATTGATATCACTTACTGTAGAGGCCAGTCTTATGACAATGCAAACAACATGTCAGGAACCTACACTGGTATGCAGGCACACATTAAGGAACCCAAGCGCATTATGTGCCTTGTGCAGCACTTTGAATTTTGTCGGCACTAGTGCTGCAAGCTATTGTCAGGAAGCATGTTCATTTTTCAATGTAGTGCAAAACCTTTATAATTTTTTCTGTGCTTCTAAACAGCGCTGGGATAAACTTTTTTCTTTCATCAAATAATGAAGCAAAACAGTAAACAGTTTATCAAAAACAAGTTGGTCAGCAAGAGAGGAAGTGTGTGTAATTCTGTATGAAAACTGGGAGGGCGTTATCAATGCCCTCACACATATTGCCAATGATACTTTTGAAAAACCTCTTGTGCGAAATGAGGTTTCAGCTTTATTGAATCAACTCAGCAGACTAGAAACAGTATTCATGATGACAGTTTGGAAGGACATACTCCAGAGATTTAATAGTGTAAATCTGAAATTGCAAAGTGTAAATATTGGTACTAAAATAGTGCATGAATTATATGAATCACTTGTAGGATTTATTGCATCTATTCGTGGCATATTCCACTATTATGAAAATAAATCCATGGAGATTGTGAATGATATAGACTATGAACGCACCTATGAAAGACCACGAAAGCGCAAACTTCATGATGAGAAAGAAGTGGACTCTGAAGGGAAAAATTTAGAGTCGAAACATTTCTCCCAGTACTCGACAACTTGTACACCGAATTAGTGAATAGGAAGGAAAGCTATAGAACACTGTTGGACTCCACAGTTGTCAGTAACCTTAAGAACAGTTCACCTGACGATATTGCTGCATGTGCAGCAAAAATCCAAACGTCATATGACACAGATTTAGAGCCTCCCTTACCTAGTGAATGTGTGCATGAAACTTTTGAAATCTTCTGAGATTAGTGATATACCAGTCGAAATGAGTAAATTTTTAAGAAAAGAGAGGTTACAGTCCGTGTTTCCGAATGTTGACATTGCTCTTAGAATATTTCTATGTATGGCACTTACAAATTGTTCAACAGAACGTTCGTTTTCGGCTCTTAAAAGACTGAAATCGTACATACGCTGTCGGAAGAGAGAGTGACCCCCTGTCCATTCTTCACATCGAAGCCGACCTCCTAACGCATAACCGTCTGAACTATGAGTTTTCTGTCGTCAAAGCCAGCCGCAAAACTTTGCTGACTGGAGAGTCTGTTTATTTATTCATATTAGTTTTAAAAATTTAAGATTATAATATGGTTTTTATTATAGCTTCGAGCACATTCATTGGATTTACAAACTACGTATTACCTGTTTATGTTACATTTGCCGCTGGAAGAACGCGGAATTAACCTCATTGTGCAGACGTGACCGAAGGCGCCCGACAATACTAAACAATATCCAGGCCGCGCTGTACAGTCAAGTCATACTGATACTGTAGTATCCTACCGTATCTTCCTTCGTCGTCGGCGTTGTCGTTGTTACCGTGAGACACCGTTATACCAAGAGGAAAGGCGCGTCGATCTTAGAGCATGAGATATGATGACCTTAAGCCATTGACAACACACAACGGTCATGGTAGCTTCTGATTCCAGAATAGCTGCAATAGTTAGTTGACCAGGTCCCCAAAACTTAACTCGTAACGAGATCCCTTCAAAGCAAATTGTCATAACGATCGTCGATAAAGGCTTCGTACAACGAGAAGAAATGTTACAGTTTATGGAACAAATAACAGATACGACCAAACTGTCTTGTCTCTTCTGCTTTATTTAATATAACTTCGTTCACAGTTTCATTTCGCATTCACCATTCATTCATCAAAACCCTCTGATGAACAGTTTTGGTTGCTTGACACCAACAGTCAGTGATAATTATACAGCTTTTCTCCTTTTTATAAATTGAAGCCCGCTCTCCGCGATATAATTAAAAAAAAAAACGGTCTCAATACCGCGTCCCTCGTGAGATGCGAATAGACTTATCCCGGAACTGACCGCCCTGTAGGTGTACTCAGTTCAATGACAACACTTCGCTATCCGCTATTTCGCGTAACTGAATGTCCATTTGTTAGTCTGATTATACACTGTAGCTATTTAAAATTCGCCCCTACATTTTTCACAACGCACAATTAGCACTTCTTTACTTGTTGTTTTTTTCTAAGAGTAAACGGAAAAAAAAGACGGCGTATCATCGGCTTAGTCGATATAAAGCAAAACACCTTAATATGCCCAATTTTACCTCTCCTTATAGGATCGGCTACCTTACTCATTAATTTACTACATATTATTTCCAATAACACTAAACAGGCATCGCCGTTATATTTTAATTGTATTCAAAAGCATGTTACTGTTATTATGACCGACCAAATCGTAACAAATCGCGCGGCGTGCGTTTTTAACGATAACTTTGCGCTATTCAAGTTCCGTTACAGCTATCTTGACTCATAATGTTAACACGGCCTCCCAGACTGTGATGACTTGAAGAGGGTTCCAGACAGAACAGGCTTATTTTTTTGTGTACTGTGACAGGAGAGGGTATTTGTTTCGGCCAATACAATCACTCTCAGATTCACTCAACAAGTCAGTACATACATTCTACAATATTTAAGTTGAGTTACTGGGCCTAGACAAAATGCCCTTAGCTAAATTCCACATTTGTTTAAAGGTTGTCTTAGAAACACTTCGCACTAATCACTTCATATTCACACCACATTTTTTTTTCTTGGATGAAGCCCTCAGTTCTTCAACCGACTGTGCAAGGCAGGGATCACAGCCTGGTTCGACGATTGGCATCCTAGGCCAAAACCCTTATCGGGCCACTTGTTTAACCACAGAGAATTTGGTACTTTTCTTTTCCTCTTAATGCCACTTTTAAATCATCCATCCTCGCTGTTCAGTGAGAGGATAAATCGTATTTCAGCGTCATCGTTGTTGCTGATACCAAGAAGATATCTCATGGAAATCGTCGGTACATTCTCTAATTTTCTTTGTAAGTTAGTATAAGTACGTATTTATCCACTGGTGCTTTTGTTTAGTCCACTCTGAGTGTAGTCTTGGTACCATTCAGTGTTTCTTGAATCTATATTTTGCTCATTATTGATAACACTTCTTCAGGTCTATGTGAGGGAACAAGCCCTTAATTACATCAGTATCACAATCTGCCAGGAGGTAGCTCCCTTCATGAGGTATTTTCATTATTTTGTATGGACCTGTTTATAAATATTGCCATTTCTTATCCAGTCTTTTCCTGGTTGATGCTTTTGGGTGATTTCTCAATAAAATTTCTTCCCCTACATCATATGTGACTACTTTCTTCACGTTTTTATCAAAACGGGTTTTTCTCAATTGTGCTTGATGCTTCAGGTTTTTGTAGACCTTCTTCACCATATATTCTTTCTTGGTAATCTTTGGTTCTATCGCAGGTAATTTCTTCATCCATTCTGGCACAATACTTTCACCAGATACTATTTGGTTAGGTGAATAACCTGTCGATAAGTGTGGTAAGTCATTATACACTTTCTCAAATACATAAATCCAATCGATCCATTTATAATGTTGTTTGGGTATGTACATCCGTAAAAATCGGTTCAACTTTTGGAAGATTCTCTCAACCGGATTTCCACAAGGATAAAATCTTGAGATGTAAATGTGCTCGATTCCTTGTTCTCTCATAGTGTCTCTCCATACTTTGCTTGTATAATAAGCAGCGTTGTCTGTCAAGATCATTATAGTTTTGCCAAGCTCAGTTATATAGTAGTTGATAAATTTGCGTAACATGGGTCAAATGTGGAGATTTTTCAAAGGATATAATTTCACATATTTTGAAAAGAGATAATAGAAAGCCAAAACATATTTGAACTGTCCACGTGTCATGGGACATGGCCCACAGACATCTCATGACACCAACATTAAAGATTGTTGTGGGATGATCAGATGTAATTCTATCTTCCGACAATAGTTTATGGGTTTTGCCTTCTGACATATTTTGCACTTCTTAAGAATATTTGTAGCTAGATGTCCCAAATCCGGATGATAGCAGTATTGTGCTATTTTGGCTGTACATTTAGTGGCACCAAAATGACCCTAATTCAATTGAGTGTACCATACTAGTGATTCTAAATATTTATTTGGAACACAAACTTTCCAAACATCTTCTTCATCCTTCCTCCGATACAATATTCCAGATTTTAATTGATACTGTTCTTGAGAGTGACTTAGCGTTTTGCTTTCAACTGCATGTCTAATGGCTTTCCACAACTTATCATCTTCTTGCAGTTGTGGAAGACTTCGACATAGCTGTGAAATCTTCCTCTCACAATATTGCCTTGATAAATTCATGACTTTAAAGTCAATAGTCCATTCTTCACACTCGTCGTCATTCTTTCTTTTCGATAGTCTTGAAAGAGCATCGGCTATGATGTTGTCTTTCTCTCTGACGTATTTGAGCGTAATATGATATTCTTGCAGTAGCAAGGCCCACCGGGTTAAACGTGAATGGAAGATCCTTCCTGTTAAAATAAAGATAAAGCTTTGTGGTCGCAGAATACAATGATCTTCTTTCCATATACAAAATATCGAAACTTTCTAAGGGACCAGACCACGGCCAGTACTTCCAATTCAGTAGTACAATACGCACATTCACAGCTAGAGAGTGTTCTGCTGGCAAACCCAATTATTTTGATGGTACTGATATCTTCTGGATTGTCCATCTGGAAAAGAGTGGCACCCAATCCTGTTTCAGAAGCATCTGCAGCAATATAAAAATCTTGATCAAGTCCCGGATGATGTAACAGTGGAGCATTAGTCAAAGCATTGCGGATGTTATCAAAAGCTTGCATGCATTTGGAATTCCACTCCCACATGAAATTTTCTCTTAACAGCCATAACAAACAGTCTTGGCTTCCTAACTGCTTGGGTAAAAATCGTCGAAAAAATGAAACTAAGCCGATAAATGACTTTAATTCCGTTCTATTCTTTGGATAAGCACATCTGTTAATTGCATTCATCTTTTTAGGATTTGGTTTTATCCCTTCAGGAGTAATTATATGTCCAAGAAATTTCAATTGGTTATGAGCAAACTTGGATTTGCTCAAATTTACAGTAACTCCATATTCCAAAAGTTTCGAAAAAACTCTTCTTAATAAGTCCAAATGTTCCTCCCAAGTTTCAGAAGCAATTAGCAAATCATCCACATATAAAGTAACTTCATTCAAAAGGTCTCTGCCCAGTATGGTATCTAATGCCGATATGAAAACACCACTGCTTATTTTCAACCCAAATGGCATGACAGTAAACTGGTAACTTCGGCCCAGAAAAACGAATGCAGTATAATTTCGAGATTCTTTCGATATTCTAGTTTGCCAATATGAACTACGCATATCCAAAGAAGTTAAGAAGCAGGCACCATAAAACTTTTGTACTAACTCTTCTAGGTTCTCCAGTCGCCTTTGTACAGGTATAATGATCTTATTGATCTCTCTGGCATCCAACACCAATCTGATGTCACCATTGGGTTTAATTACCGCCACAAGAGGGTTACAATATTCGGAATCTGAGGGCTCAATAATACCCCATTCTAACATTTTATTTATTTCCTTTCTGACTACTTCTTTCTTTGTCCATGGGATAGAATAGGAAGTACGACAAAAGGGTTTATGTACATACGTCTTTATATGGTATTCAAAGTCTTTTATTATACCCAGACGTTTACTAAAAATCGATTGATATGCTTCCAAGAAGTAGTACAATTCGTCCCTTTGGATAACAGATAAATATTCTGATTCTAACACCTTTTCCTGCAATGACATTTTATCCATCATTTCTTCAGAACATTCAATAAGGCAGATATCAAACACATTTTCATCATCAATACTGACATATTTTACCATTAGATTCATACACAATTGATTTGGAATTACTCGGCCCTTTCTCAGGGTGGCTGTCAAAACATTACCATTGGAATTAAATATACACTCACCTTTCTCTAAATTAATGATTGCACCGGTCTCACATAAAAAATCCAAACCCCAGATAGATGGTACTGTCATTTTAGGAACAACCAGGAATGTACTTTCTATTTGAGCCCCCCGTATTGTAACATCGGCATGTACCTGTTTCACACTTTTTTGGATTTTTGCGCTGAACGCGCCAGACACGGTACATCCTGTGATAGGAAAAGTGGGCATTTTTATCCCTTGGCTTATCTGTTTTAAACAGTCCAGCATCATAGCAGTAATAGTCGCTCCAGTATCGATTAATATTTCAACATCAACATTATTTATACTTGTTGGAATTATTGCCTGTACAATTTGTCCGCATTTATTAGAAACTTCAGGTTTTTCTTCAATTAATTCATTCCTTATATCCTGATCATTATTGTACCTTAATACTCTCAGTTCAAATTGATGCCTGCCTTCCTTCTCCTTTCCAGTCATCCTAGGAAGGCATTTGGTGACTGGTATTAGTTTAATCTATCTTGTTAAGTCATCGATGGGGGTTCATTAACTTCCACAATCCGTACAGTATGATCCGAGTTATGGTATTCACCCCGTCGCACATTGGAGGCTCCTTCGCCCATTGGTATAACTCCTTGTGCTGGATGAGGACTCGAGGCGTTTGTTCCATTCAGCCGATGAACATTATGCTTCGAATTATCTTCCCAAGGTCGAATACAATTGGGTTCATCACTTGGGTACCTGTTACTCTTATTAATATCACTACTATGCACACTCGCGTCACCATATCGAGGTTTACCTCTAGCACAGTAAGTATCTCTTCTATATTTATTATAATCATTGTTTTTAATGCAACCATAGGACGAAGATTGTCCACGCTCCTGTGATGCGGGTTTGACCTGGTTTTCGGTATTATTATTATCATATATTAAATTATTATTATAATTATTTGTATTACTATGAGTGTGAGTCAACATTTGATTACTACTCATTTGTCTTGCGTCTTCCATAATCATATCTATAGAGTCAATCACCAACAAGAATTGTTCTACATCATGGTCAGGAACATTTATTAACTTTTCACGTATATTTATTGGCAACCTTCCCTTCAAAATTCTGATAACTTCCTTGTGGGAAATTGGATCACTCCAATAACGTGTCTTATTTATGTACTTTTCAAAATATTGCCTTAAAGTACTCCCTTTACTGTTAAAATACTCAGGTTGGTAAACCTCTTTTCTTAATTTCTCTTGTTTACTCGACGACCAGTATTTAGCCAAAAAAAGTTGTTCAAACTCAGCCCAAGTATGGCAACTTTCACTTACTTTGGCGGCCCATAATGCGGCTTCTCCGGTAATTTTGGATACTATAAATTGAAGTCGGTCGTGTTCTGACCAGCTACGTGGAAATATTCTTTTGAAATTATTGATAAAGATTTTCGGATGCAGGTTGTTTTTTTTCAGTGGAGAATGTTGGGAATTGTCTAATTTTAAAAATGCTGTTCTCCGCCTTTAAAGAAGACAAATATCCTCACTGACCAAAAGAATCATCATCTTTATCAACCGAATCATCAACTTCCCAATGCAAATTTTCACCACAATTGTACTTCATATTATCACATGTTCGGTTTTTTCGACCTATTCTCCGAACGTTCATCCTCTCCCAACAAATTTTTGATGACTTTAGTTCTAACTCCGCCAATTTATGATTGGTTTCCTTTTGCCATTTAGGTAACTCATCAACTATTTTGTCTTTTATTTTCTGAATTTCGCTAGTGAAGAGCTTAATTAATTAATCATTTCTACTTAGGTGCTCATTGATATTTTCATTTGACTGCGCTAGCACTGAAACAGCTGCTTTCACACTTAACCATCATATTGGACAGGCCATCATAACTCTTCGAAACTACCTCATATTTCTTTTCTACATCATGAAGTTTTCCCATTAAATTATTATATTGCCTTTCTAAGGTGTTAGAAAACTCCACATCTAGTTCTCCAAATTTCGCATTTAATTGAGTCTCCCAGTCCACCTTTAATTCTTTCTTAGTATTTTCCAGTTTATAATCAAAGGTGTTCAGTTTGCTTTCCAAAGAATCCATTTTAACTTCTAATGAACCAAATTTGCCGGCCGCGGTGGTCTAGCGGTTCTAGGCGGTCAGTCTGGAGCCGCGTGACTGCTACGGTCGCAGGTTCGAATCCTGCCTCGGGCATGGATGTGTGTGATGTCCTTGGGTTAGTTGGGTTTGAGTAGTTCTAAGTTCTAGGGGACTGATGACCATAGATGTTAAGTCCCATAGAGCCATTTGAACCATTTGAACCAAATTTGGCCTAAAATTTTTCATTTAACTTTTGATTGTCCTCTTTTAATTGCTTATTATCTTTTTCTAGTGAACCAAGCCTTCCATTCATTAGACCCATTTGAGTATTTATTGATACCAGCATATCAAACATTTTTTGATTATTATTTCCATTTTGAGGATCAACTTGCTGATCTACTTCCGAAACCTCAAGATCTTTATGTTCTCCCACGCTGCTTACCTTACTTATCATTGTATTTGAATCTCCTAACAGCTCTAAATCAATAACTGTATTATTATCTTTACATGTCTCCTGTCCCACATTGAGCTCATGGGATGCATCATCCATATCCTCTTCACTTTCCTCTCTCTCTCTCTACTCATTGCTCTACTCAACTGCACATTATCATGTATTCCTTTCGTTCGTTTTGACATGATTATTCACTATCAAGACATACACTTATTTTCACTATGTATTTATATATCTTTATCTACCAAAATCAGAAGTCTCAACTTCCTTTTCTTTATAATTATACTGTTATTTTAATCATACCTGGTAGTATCGCTCACTTTTAGCTATTGAAGAATACCTCTCTCATTGGACAGACTCACTGGCTGCTACAATATTTTCCAACTCTAGAGTTCGTGAATCCGGATGACACTCGACTCGATGCAGCAATCCTCCTCGATCGAGCCCCACGTTGGGCGCCACTTCTATCGTATCTTCCTTCGTCGTCGGCGTTGTCGTTGTTACCGTGAGACACCGTTATACCAAGAAGAGAGGCGCGTCGATCTTAGAGCATGAGATATGATGACCTTAAGCCATTGACAACACACAACGGTCACGGTAGCACCTGATTCCAGAATAGCTGCATTAGTTAGGATCTACGAACTATCCCCTCTTGACCAGGTCCCCAAAACTTAACTCGTAACGAGATCCCTTCAAAGCAAATTGTCATAACGATCGTCTATAAAGGCTTCGTACAACGAGAAGAAATGTTACAGTTTATGGAATAATAACAGATACGACCAAACTGTCTTGTCTCTTCTGCTTTATTTAACATAACTTCGTTCACAGTTTCATTTCGTATTCACCACTCATTCACCGAAACCCTTTGATGAACTGTTTTGGTTGCTTGACACCAACAGTCAATGATAATGATACAGCTTTTCTCCTTTTTATAAATTGAAGCCCGCTTTCCGCGATATAATTAAAAAAAAACGGTCTCAATACCGCGTCCCTCGTGAGATGTGAATCGAATTATCCCAGAATTGACAGCCCTGTAGGTGTACTCAGTTTAATGACCACACTTCGCTATCCGCTATTTCGCGTAACTAAATGTCCATTTGTTAGTCTGATTATACACTGTACCTATTTAAAATTCGCCCCTATATTTTTCACAACGCACAATTAGCTCTTCTTTACTTGTTGTTTTTTTCTGAGAGTAAACGGAAAAAAAAGACGGCGTATCATCGGCTTAGTCGATATAAAGCAAAACACCTTAATATGCCCAATTTTACCTCTTCTTATAGGATCGGTTACCTTACTCATTAATTTACTACATATTATTTCCAATAACACTAAACAGGCATCGCCGTTATATTTTAATTGTATTCAAAAGCATGTTACTGTTATTATGACCGACCAAATCGTAACAAATTGCGCGGCGTGCGTTTTTAACGATCACTTTACGCTATTAAGTTCCGTTACAGCTATCTTGACTCGTAATGTTACAGTATATTACAACTGATGCGTATTCTTGGCGTCTGCTGAAATGTATAGTTATCGCGGAAATATACGTCATCAGAGAGTACGCTCAGATGAAAAAATGTTAATAAATAACGTAGTCCAGTTCTGTCGATAAATACGTAAATGTTTTGCTAATACCATTAGAAAGAGCTATGGTGAGAGCCGTAGCTGTAGTACAAAATTGTTCAGCCCTTACATGGATTAAACGTATTGTGTGCACTTGTTATGCAGCATCTAGCTGCACAGACCCTAATTCTTTACCGTTAACTATTAGATTACAAAACAAATTTGATTTTTCCACACTAGTCTGTAAAATTATGTAATAGCAAATCCAGCTCTGTGTTTGTTCGTCTGCATTTAGTTATTAGTTCGAGCACCGAAATCTCTATTTCATTTTCATTTCTTACGCTTTCCTATAGATTCACGTATTAATACCGAACGTGTTTTTTTTTTTTTATCTGCTACACACTCACGTTATTAGATCGTAAAACGACAGTTTAATTTTAATTTTGAACGCATCTCTGTAAAAGTATGTATTAATTTCTAATGTATGACACGTTCGCTTCAATTTTCAGATGGTAACACAACTATTTTTTTCATTTTCAACGGTTTCATGTAAAAGAACAATCTAAAAGTGAATGTATAACAAAACTCCGTTGTCTCCTGGGCTAAAGTTTTAGGTCATAAAAGAAAAGTTATTTTACTTGTGTTCGTTTCTGTTGTCTTTCGACAGAAGAATGCGTTAACACAATGCAGTTTTGTTTTATTCGCTGCCGCGCACCAAGTACAGTTCAGGAACCATATTATATTTTGATCAAGCGCGACTAGACCACTGACGCATCCTTCAGGACAACGAATAGCAGAGTTCGGAAACAGCTCACAGTGCTCCCACCCAAAATGATAATTGTGAAGTGATCGGGTAATAGTTATTATTTAAAACATGTTTTGGGGGGCATATAATATGGTGTGCCTAGGGGCCTAAAATTTTTAAATCCGCCAATGGGATAAATACGATATTGCAGTGACTGCGTTATGCTGATTACGATGCAAAGTTTCTTTGGGCTTGAATGCAAGTCCAAAAGAAATTTTCATCGTAATCAGAATAACACAGGTGCTGCAATATCGGACTTCAAAGTATGTCCTATAACTTATTGAAGCTACTTCATAGAAGCCCATAAAAACTTCTTCAACTTGAAGATTTTTATCAACATATCTGAAACATACGGATAGTTCTTCCTTCACTGATATGTCGGAAGCCTCATGTACAGTAAGCGAAAAACATAGAGCCTCCTTAATAGATTTCACAATGTTCTGCTGTACATCGCTGGGTAATAACGAGAAAATTTCATTCAATATATCGCGAGAAGCCCACTTATAATAAGTTCGCTGCAGCAAGATTGCGAATCAGGAGCATCTTCTGCTTTAAGCAGCAGCAAATGATGAATGTTTCATGCTTCATCGGCATAACCACGAATTGATATTCCTTACTGACTTAAAACTGGAGGAACGTTATCATCTTTAAAATCGCCTTACGTGCAGTTTTCTTATCTTCTAATTTATGTGTTGAGATATGGGATGACACATTGCTACCTTGTTTCGTAATTGCCAGAGCAGTCACGAACGAACGGCGAAGTGTAAATGTTGAAACGTTCAGTTGCCTTTTGCCACTGGGAAAATTCATTTCGAACAAACGCATTTACGCGAGTTCTTATTTGCAGCTGTAGCAGTTGCCGACGGAAACACTGTACTGGGATCAAAAGCCTTTTTATGCACACTATTCATTTCCAATTCTTCGTCGTAATAAATACAAGGAAACGTGTTTTTCCATTCTTCATGGTATGACCTACCTGACGGTTTCTTGACACTTCTTGCTGACGTACTACAGGAACTGACGGAACACACATTCTCGGGTGCCTTATTTTTTAGCTGAACATGCTTTTCGCTATTGTCGGTATTAGTAATATCCATACCTGATGATGACGACAAACGTACGACGACTTTATCCATAGCGACTAAGAAACTTTTCGAATTCGGAAGTATGTATAGAAGCAATACTCAATACTGTGTTCCAGCTTCTCATAGTCGTCCAGCAATCGTGCAACGACTGAAAACTGCGAAAATTTTTGCCCGGCGTAGATCTTTGAGCAAAAGCTCTTCGCCGCATCCTGTGAGCAGACCCTCTTATTTGTACTACCTATTATAGCTCGCGTCACGTTAAGAAGTGCAGTAGTGGAGGGATGAGAACTGCGCATGCGCGGCAACGGAGCGGGCAAACGAAGTCCACGTTGCCGAACATCGTTGCTGCGGACAAGAGTCAAGCCCGTTTGCCTACTGTACGTTGTACTATACGTTCAAATCTATGAGGGGAATAGTAGATATTAAAACCAGTTTCGATCAGTCGTCATGAGAGAAATATTAATTTACGTCTTGACGACGTTGCGTCCACTGCTCCACAGATTTACTCTGCGTGACTTCGGGAGACGAGAACAGCTGACACAGCTTTGAGAAGACGGGCAAACAAAATGACAATTATGTAACGACAATATTATTGAAACTGCTTGCAATAATTATCATTTATTGCGATTTGAACTATACAGGGGTCATTCAGTAATTAAAAAGACAAATTGGTCTGGGGCAAAAATTGTCAGTAGGGCAAGTTTGGTACTTTTGTGGCTTTAAGTTGACATCACTGGGATGAGCCCTGACCAGCTGATGTCTCAACAGTTTTATTTATAACCTCAAAAATACATTTCAAGATGGTGAGTCTGCTTGAAACGTTCGGACATGTCCGAAAGAACAGACACCATATCCATATAAGTATACAGGGTAGTCCATTGAAAGTGACTGGGCCAAATATCTCACGAAATAAGCATCAAACGAAAAAACTACAAAGAACGAAACTCGTCTAGCTTGAAGGGGGGAAACCAGATGGCGCTGTGGTTGGCCCGCTAGATGGCGCTGCCATAGATCAAATGGATATCAACTGCGTTTTTTTTTTAGATAGGAACACCCATTTTTTATTACATATTCGTGTAGTACGTAAGGAAATATGAATGTTTTAGTTGGATCACTTTTTTCGCTTTGTGATAGATGGCGCTATAATAGTTACTAACGTATAAGTACGTGGTATCACGTAACATTCCGCCAGTGCGGACGGTATTTGCTTCGTGATACATTACCCATGTTAAAATGGACCGTTTACCAATTGCGGAAAAGGTCGATTCGTGTTGATGTATGGCTATTGTGATCAAATTGCCCAACGGGCGTGTGCTATGTATGCTGCTCGGTATCCTGGACGACATCATCCAAGTGTCCAGACCATTCGCCAGATAGTTAGGTCATTTAAGGAAACAGGAAGTGTTCAGCCGCATGTGAAACGTCAACCACGACCTGCAACTAACGATGATGCGCAAGTAGGTGTTTTAGCTGCTGTCGCTGCTAATCCGCACATCAGTAGCAGACAAACTGCGCGAGAATCGGGAATCTCAGAAACGTCGGTGTTGAGAACGCTACATCAACATCGATTGCACCCTTACCATATTTCTATACACCGGGAACTGCATGGCGACGACTTTGAACATCGTGTACAGTTCTGTCACTGGGCACAAGAGAAATTACAGGACGATGACAGATTTTTTGCTCGCGTTCTATTTAAGTGACGAAGCGTCATTCACCAACAGCAGTAACGTAAACCGGCGTAATATACACTATTGCCGGCCTGTGTGGCTGAGCGGTTCTAGGCGCTTCAGTCTGGAACCGCGCGACTGTAATGGTCGCAGATTCGAATCCTGCCTCAGGAATGGATGAGTGTGATGTCCTTAGGTTCGTTAGGTTTAAGTAGTTCTAAGTTCAAGGGGACTGATGACCTCAGATGTTAAGTCCCATAGTGGTCAGAGCCATTTGAATCAATATGCACTACTGGGCAACGGAAAATCCACGATGGCTGCGACAAGTCGAACATCGGCGACCTTGGCGGGTTAATGTATGGTGTGGCATTATGGAAGGAAGGATAATTGGCCCCCATTTTATCGATGGCAATCTAAATGGTGCAATGTATGCTGATTTCCTATGTAATGTTCTACCGATGTTACTACAAGATGTTTCACTGCATGACAGAATGGCGATGTACTTCCAACATGATGGATGTCCGGCACTTAGCTCACATGCGGTTGAAGCGGTATTGAATAGCATATTTCATGACAGGTGGATTGGTTGTCGAAGCACCATACCATGGCCCGCACGTTCACCGGATCTGACGTCCCCAGATTTCTTTCTGTGGGGAAAGTTGAAGGATATTTGCTATCGTGATCCACCGACAATGCGTCAGTGCATTGTCAATGCATGTGCGAACATTACAGAAGGCGAACTACTCTCTGTTGAGAGAAATGTCGCTACACGTATTGCCAAATGCATTGAAGTTGATGGACATCATTTTGAGCATTTATTGCATGAATGTGGTATTTGCAGGTAATCACGCTGTAACAGCATTCGTTCTCAGAAATGATAAGTTCACAAAGCTACATGTATCACATTGGAACAACCGAAATAAAATGTTCAAACGTACCTACGTTCTGTATTGTAATTTAAAAAACCTACCTGTTACCAACTGTTCGTCTAAAATTGTGAGGCTTATGTTTGTGACTATTACAGCGCCAAAGGGAAAAAAGTGGTCCAACTAAAACATTCATACTACTTTATCTACTACACGGATATGTAATAAAAAGTGGGGGTTCCTATTTAAAAAAACGCAGTTGATATCCGTTTGACCTACGGCAGCGCCATCTAGCAGGCCAACCATAGCGCCATCTGGTTTCCCCTTCAAGCTAGACAAGTTTCGTTCTTTGTAGTTTTTCTCATTTTACGCTTATTTCGTGAGATATTTGGCCCAGTCACAATCAATGGACCACCCTGTATAGTTCTGGCAATACCGGCCATGACTTTCTTCTTCTGTGTGGATGCTCACATATTACCCGAAATCTCACGGGACTTGATAAGAATGTATTCCACGAGTAATGAGTGTGTTGGGTAGGGACACTACGAATGGAGTATGTGGACATATGTGGTGATCCCCCCTTCCATCCTGTTTTCTCCCAGCCTAACCTCTCTCTGCCTCCCCCCCCCCAAGTCCTTTTGCATTCCCCTCCTCTGCCTTTCCCCACTCCCTGTCGCGTCTGCCCAGCCGCTCTCCCTCTTATGGGTCCTCGTCCTCCAACGGCTCCTTCCCCCTTCCCCCCCGCACTTCGTTTTTTCCTCTCCTTCCCCCCTCCTCTTTCCCATGATCTGTCCAGGTTCCTTTCATCTGCCCTCGGCTGTGATATGTCATATTTGTGCCAACTTTTTAGTGCAGTGTTCAAGTGTGTGTTCAGTGTTGTGCGTCTTTCCAAAGTGTTGCGAACAGAAATCGTGCTGTCTCTGGGTGTGAATTTTATATCTCTTGCGAACAGAAACAAGACTATCGCTGTGTTTATTAACTGTCTGTCTATTATTTTTCTGCTTCCTGTGTATTTTATTAGCCTCATCAACGCTTTGTTTTATGTTTTAAGTTCCACAATTTTCCGCCATTTTACCATTTAAGTCACCGATTTTATCGCTTGCTTTTATTATTTATTATCTTCATCTTTTTAAAGCAAATTCTGTAAGTTGAAGAGCGGTGTACTATGCTGCTGCCAGCCCGCCCCCTTTGGCGGGAATCGAAATTCAATAAAGGAAAAAAGAAAAAAAATGTGAGGTATATCCGTAGAAATGTTGGAACACGTGAGGCAATACTGACACTACAACTTATCTTAGAAGAAAGATTAAGGAAAGGCAAACCTACGTTTCTAGCATTTATAGACGTAGAGAAAGCTTTTGACAATGTTGACTGGAATACTCTCTTTCAAATTATGAAGTTGGCCGGGGTGAAATACAGGGAGCGAAAGGCTATTTACAATTTGTACAGAAAGCAGATGGCTGTTATAAGAGTCAAGCGACATGAAAGGGAAGCAGTGGTTTGGAAGGGAGTGAGACAGGGTTGTGGCCTCTCCCCAATGCTATTCAATCTGTATATTGAGCAAGCAGTAAAGGAAACAAAAGAAAAGTTCGGAGTAGGCATTAAGAAATCCATGGAGAAGAAATAAAATCTTTGAGGTTGAAAGCATTTTTATGGAGTGTAGCCAAATATGGAAGTGAAACATAGATGATAAATAGTTTAGACAAGAAGAGAATAGAAGCTTTCGAAATGTGCTGCTACAGAAGAATGCTGAAGATTAGATGGGTAGATCACATAACTAATAGAATTGGGGAGAAGAGGAGTCTGTGGCACAACTTGACTACAAGAAGGGATCGATTGGTAGGACATGTTCTGAGGCATCAAGGGATCACCAATTTAGTGCCGGAGGGCAGCGTGGAGGGTAAAAATCGTAGAGGGAGACCAAGAGATGAATGCACTAAGCAGATTCAGAAGGATGTAGGCTGCAGTAGGTACTAGGAGATGCAGAAGCTTGCACAGGATAGAGTAGCATGGAGAACTGCATCAAATCAGTCTCAGGACTGAAGACCACAACAACAACAACAACAACAACATGAGGTGAGAATGTGGGTCTCGTGGGAGGCGTGTGTGAGATGGTCCCTGCAGTCGCACTATCCCCTGTGCCCTCGGTGACTCCGATGTATAGAGCATCTGCCATGTAAGCAGGAGATCCCGGGTTTGAGTCCCGGTCGGGGTACACATTTTCACCTGTCCCCGTTGATATATATCAACGCCCATCAGCAGCTGAAGGTATTAACATATAATTCTAATTTGGATTTTTTCCTCGCATTTACCCGTATCCTTTGCCCAAATTAATTCCACAGGGTTACACTGACAGTGGGTAAATGCAAAACTGTGAGACCCCATTCACATGCAAGGAAGTCAAGTTTGTACATTCTGTCATGTGACTTGTATAAATTAACGAGCTGCAGGAGATCGGCACGAGTCTGGTTTATACTGTGATTAATATTTTTATTTTTAAGCCAGGAAAAAAATCCGCTTTTCTGGTGTTTATACTTGGTGTTTTGTTTTCTCTGTAACAGTCGAATTACAACTGGCAATGACCGACTTTGAAGCAAGCAAATTGTGAATCACATCACAAAACTGACAGCGTTCATTTTTGAATGCTAGTCACTGCTGTTTATTCTCACGAACAAAACCACAAGAAGTCAGCATGCAGAATAATTATCTGTGAACCTATTACTATGAAAACTTTAAAACAGCCAATATCATCACTCATTCTCCAGCAGATCTTCTTGGAAGAATACTAATTGGCCCATGAGTCATTAAGGTAATACACTGCTGAACTGCCTCCTTCTCTTGTATCATGAATCATTATATGGGATGTAATTCGTGCTGCACCAGAAATGGGTCTGAGCACTATGGGACTTCACGTCTGTCATCAGTCCCCTAGAACTTAGAACTACTTAAACCTAACTAATCTAAGGACAGCACACACATCCATGCCCGAGGCAGGATTCGAACCTGCGACCATAGCAGTCACGTGGTTCCAGACTGAAGCGCCTAGAACCGCTCGGCCACAACGGCCGGCGTGCTGCACCTATGTCATTTCTTTGAACTAAAAACTCTGTTCTTAGCATATCAGGAACCAACGTTTTAAAAAATTCTTTACATTGACGAAGCGTTTAGCATTGAAGCTATTTTTCTCCTGCATAACAGTAACACGCTTTTGTGTTGTTGGGTATTCATCATTCACATGGAGCATTTTAAACATCGTTGTTATAACCATCCGTTTGTGTTACAGGTTCCTTGCGATTTTAATGCTCTCCAGGCGACACGAAACTAACTTTTTCTATGGTTCCTACAGATCTGACACTTCCGTTTACAATTCTATGTACATTTCTCTTGCCGATACTACATGGTTTCTGGAGTCCGTCAACTGTCAACAGTAGGAGACCCACTTTCAAATTCACGTTTGAAAAAGTTACAAATGCTGTAAATAATACCCCTCGCCTTTTTGTGAATCATTTCACATTTATTGCCGTCACCTGGCTTTTTTTTTAATCGCACTTAAACATTTACAGATATACATTCACACCTACACAGCTACAAGAAAAAAAAGAACAAATCAAAACCGACAGTTGAATGAATAATTCTGTTGCCGCGATGTACGGCAACAGATGGCTGCAAGATGGCAGCTCGAGTAAAAGCACGGTCTAATTGTGGTAAAAGTTAAGCACATGTCCCAGATAAACGTAAATTTTTCCGTAAAAAATAAATCATGTGAAAATTGTTAAGAACGAAATTACTAAACTGAATGAACGCACAATAATAGGTAGTTTGAAAACGGATATTTCGAAGATACGACAAGAAAATAGTGAGCTGAACACGCTAAGACTTGCGCAAAATAGTTCGTCCGTTACGGAAAATTGGTCAAATGTAAAGTGCAATAACAGCAAGACCAAAGTGCAAAATCGGAAAACCTGTGTAAGTTACGCAAGCTTTGTGCACGAAAACACATTTCAAGTACTGCCAACCGCCGGTAGTGAAAATTCAACATACAGTTCTCATGAACGATGGGAAAAGCAAAAAGGCACAGTGAATAAGGTAGGAGAAGAAAATTTATTGACGCAAACAAGCGTGAATGAGGTCAGTGTAAATGTGCCGACCAAAAATTGTGCTGAAGTGTTTAGTAAAACAACACAGAACGATTCCCACATTGTGAACTCCAATAACAGCTAACTGTTTGTGCTTTTCAGACAGACATGGCCGTGGACTTGCGAGTAAGTTCAAATAAACAACTAAAACATATTCGTGTGGTATAGTGAAACCGGAAGCCCCACTCATAGAGTAGAAATATCTCTGGAGTGAGCATTCAGAAGCGCAGAATTGATTTTGTGTTGTCAACATATGTTGCCACAATGGTCACGTGATCTCGGGGCGCTGTAGATTTGTTCGACATTTGTCCTATAAATTTTGAATGTTGTCATATCGCTAGTAAAGACAGATTCCCTTCGTAAGTGCTGTGGATTTAATATAGACGTTTTGCAGGCACCATAGCAGTTTGCGTCTGATATTTGAAATAAATTGTGCTCTTAGCTTTGAAGAGCAAAATGAACGAGCATGACGTCACAGAAGCTTCACGTCAGCATGTATTTAGAATGTCTTTCATGTCACATCTCGTCAAGTCACTTAACACAGTACTGAACGGCAAAATTGGGGTTTTGAGTCACCATCCCTAATATGCATAAAATGTTATAGTATCAGAACTGAGGAACTAACAATGACAAAAGTTTGTCAATGGCTGAAGCAAACTTTATAACCTATGTTCTTGAGCAGTTATGTTCGGTAAATTACTGAGAAGTGAGACAACGTTTCAAAACATCGACAATTATTTGCTAGGGAAAATATGTACATTCATACGCATCAAAGAAAGCTTCAAACGAATCAATGAAGCCTGTTAAACTTATCCATTATGTTTTTTTCTTACATAATTAATAACGTCATAAACAACTGTATTTTACTCCTTCATTAAAGCTGACTTTATTGCTTAAAATGTCATATGATGGAATTTGCTTCGTCTACTTGTGTTCTTACACATATACATTGTGGGCGTCAGCGCTGTTGTGTTATCGTAAAACATAAACAATTTTTCGCCGTCAGATATACGACCTCAGTTGTGTAAGAAAGTGGAAAAAATATGCCACTCGCCATGGAAGAACTCCAATTTTTCACTAAAACAAAGCGCTATTATAAATTATAAAATAAAGATAATGAAGATACAACAGTGCAAAATCCACTATTATAAGGAGAATGAGCGCGGCGAAAATAGGTTAACTTAAGATGTTAACAGACTGATACCGTCAAAAATTTCTTCCCGAGAAACCTTGATGTACCGTGAAATGACGTGACGTTCCATTGATGACCTGTGCGAATGCCTCCATTCGAAAGGTATTGTAGAATGTTTTGATGTTATGTGACAAGACGTGACGTCACCTGATGCCGGATGTGAATTGGCGTTAAACAATCGACGTCGTCCCTAGATCACATGACAATTCCAGTTTAATGTTGACAACATGCGCAGGACGCAATGCTCACTCCAGAGATATTTCTGCTCTATGGCCCCACTTAGCGAAATTAAAAAAAATGACTTCATCCGCAGAGTAATAAATCTGCACGATAAAGGCTTTGTTGTACTTCTGGGAGGCGCAAACGACGTCTATAAAAATGAAACAGCGAGTGTAACCATAGAGTAAATATCTCTGGAGTGAGCATTGCGTTCTGCGCATGTTGTCAACATTAAACCAGGATTGTCACATGTTTTCTGGACTTCGTTGTGCGTGTGGGCTTTCCCCAGAGTTTGAAGTTTATAATATCAAGAGTTTTTGTTATGTTTTCACCGTTTGTTGATAGTGTAATAGCGATAGTGAATTACTGTTGTTGCTACGGATACAAAAAAATATGTGAAAGGAGGGATAGTAACTTTGCATGGGTACTATGTTTATAAATTTCGATACGCATTATAATTAAGGCTTGATTCTGTAGACCTATTTTCCTACGATTTTATGACTATATAATAGATATTACGGCTAGTACAAAACTTACAAACAATCACTTCCTCTCGTAAATTTGCTAGTGGAACAGGAAAGGGAATGGTTAGTGTTTCAGCAAATACTATCCTCCATGCATTTATCAGTGACTTGTCGATTATGTATATAGATTTAAAAGACGGGAGACAGATAAATTCAATAGAGTGGGAGTCTGTAATTGTCTTCATATAATATGTGTGTCCAAACCTTTTTGTGTACTATAAAGTTACAGTAGGAGACCATGTGAAGTGTGTGTAGGACATGCAGGATGATTATGTGTGATTTATATTTTAGTTTCACGAAGGATGAACAACGAGTAAAGATGAGGCTCCAGAAAATGAGGAGGAGTAATTTTGTCCTCACAAAATATTCCAAAGTATGTTCAAAACACTTTGAAGAGGAATGTTTAGACAGAGAAATATATGGACGTGTGTGGCTGAAGGTAGATGCTATACCAACTATTTTTAATTTTCCACAGCACCTACTACCAATTTCTGCGTTCAGCTTGTGATGACCTCAACCCACAGGAAAAATAATAATCAAAATCTGAACTGTGAAGTCATCCAAAATTCTACTTGGAAAACCACACTCTTTGTTATACTTTTCAATTGGTCATGATCCCACTTTGTTTATGAACTGAAACCTCTAATATTCACGAGAAACTGCTCTGAAATTAACCTGAACCGACAAAATTGTGTATACATTCTCTGAAGCTTCAAAGGAATTAGAAAAAGTGACAAAATTTCGTGCATCACACACAATATTGTTAACAACCGCATGAACACTGGGAGGGGAGGGGGGGGGGTTCACCATACATCTACCCACTTTTGAGTATAACCAGTGTCTCTTAATACTATGACTCGTAGCAATACAATATCAAAAAACTTTTATTACTGGGTAAACAGTCACTACGTGATTTGACAGCTGACATTTATAATTTCCGCTCACGTCAGGAAAAGCACCAATAAGGGAACAGCAGCTTTTACATTATTGGTCAGAACGCAAGCAATTATGGCAGTCGCCGTAATTTTCGCGCGAAGCCATATTTCACGACAAAATACTCGTATTAGTTACTGTCATATATCTAGTCTCATAACAATACATAAAACTACATAAAATAACTACAATAATTTTGACATGCAAGGAGAATTAGTCCTAATGAGAGGAAGAAGTTTATATTTACTGGTGTTTCAACAGTGACTACCAGGCAACTTTTAATTCACTGATTGTAATTTCGTTAGCAAAAAGCAAACAAACTAAACAAAGAATTTAATTAAACAGAGTATGTAATTCTTATACTTTTAATAGAGAAAGAAAGTTTCTAGGTCAGGGGATAGCGTTCAGCGAAATCCCTTAACTTTTTGTTGCATACGAAGCGTTGCGTTAGGCAGCACGATGTCGGCGGGTTACGATGATGAGAGCAGGATGCACACAGTTCCGCTGGTTAATCTTCTCCGGTGAAACGCAAATAAAGTTCTGGCACAGCTGTAACATTTAACCCGTGGTGATTAACAAACCACAAGACGCCAGTATACGAACGTTGTTGACATGTATTCTCTTTCAAAGTACATGACGTAGACATCGCTCGTTTTTACACTTTATGCACTGTCCGTGACGCTATCGTCCATAATTACACGGTTCGTCACATTCATATAGTCTTAGCCACAAATACACAGTTCATAGAATTGTTCATGTATGTGAAGCACACCGTAAACAATGTCCACTCTATTCTCGCATTTCAAACTTCGACAACGTCACTGAAAGCCAATTATATTGCACAATTTATTAGTCTTCACTTTCATGGCTTGATAGAATGTGATATACAAAAGTTCCACCACCCAAAACCAATACCAGCAAAGTTCATTCGAATAAAGGCACAGTTCGCGTCGGCCACAACAAAGTAATGTTAGTGGCACTTTCACAGTCCGGTTTATTTGCTCTTAAAGTTCGCTGGCGATGGCATTACATACCGCAGTGGTAAAGAGAATTAACAATCTGATAGTTCGGTATCACTGTCCATACAATTACGTATGCTTTTCATGGAACACAGTACTATTTTTCCCGCGCACGCTTCACAGACACGCCATCCACCATCCCCTCTACTACGCAACAACCTTTCAACTCTCGATATCACTATCGCTGTCCCCTGTCTATAGATGCTATATCGTTATCGTAAATTACATAAACCTTTATAAATGTTATTGACTGCAGTTTTCACAATTAATAATATTCCAAAAGAGAACTTTAGAAACTTTACCACAGGTACAAAGCAAGAAACATATTTATCCATTGGCAAACGAAATAACCACAATTACATCTTTACAATTAAAAACCGCAGTAGAATGTGACATAATCACAATTAGAAATGCCCATATGAACGAAAGAAAATGAATAGAAATCTAAAGTAAATCACGAAAAAAATTTATATACGTAATTAGCAATGCCTTCACATATGCCCCCCATTTCATCATGAGATGTTCCCAGGAACCTCTCAAGATAAAATTTCATTGACTCATGTGAGACAACCAACTTCATAAAGCTAGGTCAAGTCATGGGTATATATATTGCCCTAAAGTATTCAAACTTCTATTCAGACTATTTGACATGAATAATTGGATACATCATATAACATTACAAATAAACTTAACAACAATGAAACAGCATTTTACACAATTCTTTGAGAATGCTGACATAAAGCAAGCATATCAAATTAACAAATGAATATTTCATATAGTAAAGACTAAAACTAAGACAGGTGTTAAGTTACAGCACAAACAGAATTCTAGGATGAACAAATAATTACAGTAAACCTATACAATGCTGCCGCAGACAAATCTTGCTAGATTCTTGACAGTTGTACATACTACTTGTCATCACACAAACTGGAGTGTCTTTGGAAGAATTTGTAAGCAAACCCACAGTCTACTATAACAACTCACATTTCATTGCTTGAATCTGATAACTACTTGACTCTTCGCATCATCAAACATGTAAAAAAAACTATCTGGTTTCAAAAAGAAATTTATATAATGGTATACAAGAAATTATTCTTAAACCACTTCTTATTTACAGTTCATAATCAAATCTTTACACTGTTTACACTGAAATTTATTTCCTCTGAAAACTGCGAGTGGGCAACTGTATTAGTGTGGTTTTCTGCCTTATATGGTTTTAAATCAACCACATTCTTAAGGGCAAATTTCTTCTTGGACATGGGATAAATCAGATAGAATGCATTCGGGTGGGGTATACCAGCCACCTCAAATGGTCCTTTGTATTCATCAAAAAATTTAGAATTCTCACTAGTTATCTCTTTTGACTTCTCATATGTCTTGACCAAAACCAAATCTCCTATCCTTATATCAACACCCTTCACCTTATCATCATGTCTTTTTTTTTTCTTTCCAACAGTTTCTTCTCTACCAGTTCTCTTACCCTTTTCTTCTTTTCACCCCAAGGGAAAGATAAATTTTCCTGCACCAGATTTTTTTTGTCTCTCACCTTCCATAATCTCCTGAGGAGTAAACCCCATTACCTCATGAACAATAGCATTCATTACATCCTCAATGTCTCTTATTATGTCTCCCCATGAACTGTGGTTATTGCTACAATAAGTACGGCAGAATCTGCCAATCTCCCTCATATAACGTTCTACTGGATTCCCTTGCGGATGATACATTGATGTGTAAATTACTGTAACTCCTTGATTGGTAAGGCCTTCTTTCCACTTCTTACATGCAAACTGTGACCCATTGTCGGATAATATGGCCTTAGGTTTCCCAAACTTCACAAAATAATCACCTTCCAATTTACTCAAAACGGCTTTTCCAGTAGCTCTACATAGCAGATAAAGTTTTATAAATTTAGAAAACACCTCCAAAACTACAAAAATGTATGCAAAACCTCCCTTGGTTTTTGGTAACTTACCATAAAGATCCACCGATAACAGTTCCATTACATCATTCAGTTTAATATTTTCTATAGGGAGCCTACATGTTTGGTTAGTAACTTTGGCTCATTGACAGTTGTCACATGTCTTAATACGGTTATTCACTCTCTTTACCATGTTGTCAAAAAATACACATTCCCTCAATTTCTGGATACACTTCTTAGCACCAACATGTCCAAAACTCAAATGAATATAGTCTATTATCTCATCTATATATCCACGGGGCCAACTTACTTTCCAATCTTCTGAATTTTCATCAGTTCGTCTAAACAACACTCCATCATGAATTTTGTAATACTTTGGCAACTTATTGTTACTATCTTTCCTTTCCAGTTCACACTTCACCATTTTCCACACTTCATCCTGCTTCTGATACCTTCTCATGTTTTTCCAAATACCTTCAGTTTTCTTCTCTCCTTGAACACCTTTTATATAAAACAACTTTACATGCTCTTCATCAATATCACACCCTGCATCATTACCTTCACTCAATGGTAACCTGGATAAAGCATCTGCTACTTTGTTCTGTGTACCTTTAATATACTTTATCTCAAAAGGAAACTATTGTAAGAACAAAGTCCATCTTGTTAACTGTCTATGTACCAGCTGAAACTTTTTGAAAAATATAAGAGCTCTGTGATCATTATATATGATAGTTTTATTCCCCCGTAGGTAATCTCTGAACTTTTGAAATCCCCAAACTATTACCAGTGCTTCACACTCAGCCACAGTGTAATTTCTCTCATACCTGGTCAATGACCTACTCGCAAAGGCTATGGTCCTATGATCTTCCTTTTCCTCATCCCCAAAATTTTGAAACAATTACACTCCAATACCGACTCACTCGAATCAGTCCCCAAACAGAATGGTTTACTAAGATCCGGATGGTGTAAAATCTTTTCCACTTTCAAAGCTTCCTTAAGTTCATTAAAGGCTTTCTGACACTTTTCTGTCCAAACATAGTTCACTTTAAGACTCAATAATTTGTTCAGACATGGGATTAAAAGCTTGCCCTGGCACAAAATTCCGGTAAAAATTACACATACCCAAAAATGATTTCAACTCTTTTCTATTTCTTGGGGATGGACACTCTTTGATTGCTTTCATTTTGTCTGGATCTATCTTAATACCAGCAGTTGACAAAATCCTACCCAAAAACTTTATCTCTTTGCAAACAAATTCACAGTTTTTGAGTCTCAGGGTGATGCCCCCTTTCCTTAAGGCTTGAAACAACTCATTTAATAAACAACAATGTTCTTCCCATAACTCAGTGGCAACTAATAGGTCATCCACATATATTGTCAGTTTTGAACTCAGCTCTGGTCCTAATACTTGATCAAGGGCTCGTATAAAAACAGACACACTAATATTCAGCCCGAATGGGACAACAGTGTATTAATAACACTTCCCGTTTACCAAAAATGCTGTATACTTCCTATATTCCTTAGCAAGTGGCACCTGCCAGTATCCGCAGGTCAGATTGAGACTACTAAGATAGTTTACTTTGTGATACCTCTGTAACATCCCCTCCATACTCTCTGGCCTATCAGTTTCTCTCCTTACCACTTCGTTTAACATCCTGGCATCAACAACTAGTCTCACACTACCATCTTTCTTGCCCACAATGACCAGAGGTGAATTATATTCACTCTTCCCTCGCTCTGTAACACCACAATTCAACATCCTCTCAATTTCTTTATTTACCGCCTCCCTCTGTGCAAATGGTATGGAATAAGGTTTTTTCGAAAAAGGTTCATGTGGTTTGATATCCAGCTTACATTCATAATTCTTTACTCTTCCTGGCCTGTCAGAAAAAACTTCCCTATTCATCCACAAAACTTCTCTCAGTTCTTCTCTCTGGCATTCATTTAACCCTTCAACTTTAGAAATTTGGTTCTTCAATTCGTCCATAAGTCCACTTGTATCCTCCTCACTCCTATACTCCAAGTTCAACTTATCATCACCCAAATTAGTTACTACAGGCATCATTTTCACTTTTAAATACCCTAACAATCGGTCCTTATCTATCACCAATCCATCAAACCTCACACTGATCCTTGACCCATCACTCTCAAAATTAACAAAACTCTCTCCACAATTTATCTCTGCCTTGCACTCTGTCAACCAATCCATGCCCAATATAATATTCACTGTTAACCCAGGTACTACAAAAAAATTATGCACTAAACCTATGCCCCCAATCTCAAATTCCAAAATTATTTGGTCTTTAATTACCTTGCTTAATTTCCCTGTAGCACCCACTATCTTAAAACCACTACTGGTACATTCATCACTTCATTATGCTCCTTTATGTAATTAAATAAACTTTCAGCAATAGCACTAATTTCACTACCTGTATCCAAAAGAGCTTTTTCTTCCCTACCATACATTCCAATTCTCACAAAAGGTTGCTTAATCCTATCACCATCATCACTACTTTCTTCACATAACAAATCCTGCTCAATTTCATTATGAGCCCAGTCATCACAATTCAACTTTGAACTTTCCTTTCCTTCTAAACCTTTCTGAAGAGCACAAACACCTACTTCTTCCTCATCATCAGCTGCTATTCCTACATCTCTGTGAATAATAAAAACATTGACATCTTCTTCGTTACTTACTTTCTCTTTATGGTTCAAGGCATGTGTATTCATCACCCCTCCATTGACCTCAGAAATTGACCTTTCTCTTGGCTTAGCATCTTTGCTTAAATCATCACATGCATGGAAAGCACCCCTTTCACTACTTTCTTTCTCTCCTCCCATACTGCAACGATTACTCATACTCTCCCTTTCATTATTACCACTTGCATCTTGAAATAATTTCTTTTCATTTATCACTCCCTTTGGCTGCCTTTCATATACTTTGACTCCCTCATACATCTGGCAAAATCTCTCCATACATGAGTCCCCTAATTCCTTACCACCTTCACCACTAACCTCAGGTCCAATTTCTTCCATCACCAGACCATGATGACTACACACCCTATCACCATAATCATTACTAATACTACTACCCATCACTGTATCCCTTACATTACCATGGTGATTTGAAAATTCAGTAGGCCCTAACCTTTGACCCGCCCCAGCACGGGCCTTCACTGTAGCGGGGTCCGGTTTCCCTCTCGTGATTCCCCTACTGTCTGATAACCTTGGCTATTTCCTCTAAAAGCTCCTCGGCCTCTTCCCCTACCTCTAACATTTACCTGGTTCATTCTTCCTACTCTATCCTGATTATCATAATGACCATCCACATGTCTATTTTCATTAAATGAACAACCCACTTGCCACCTATCCACATCCCTCACTCTGTTCAGAAAGTCTTTGATAGTACTAAAATTTCCTATCAATCCACATCTTCTATTAGGAGGCAACTACCCTATCAATACTTCTATAGAATGAGATTTTCACTCTGCAGCAGAGTGTGCGCTGATATGAAACTTCCTGGCAGATAAAAACTGTGTGCCCGACCGAGACTCGAACTCGGGACCTTTGCCTTTTGCGGGCAAGTGCTCTACCACTGAGCTACCGAAGCACTTTAATCTGCCAGGAAGTTTCATATCAGCTCACACTCCACTGCAGAGTGAAAATCTCATTCTGGAAACATCCCCCAGCCTGTGGCTAAGCCATGTCTCCGCAATATCCTTTCTTTCAGGAGTGCTAGTTCTGCAGGGTTCGCAGGAGAGCTTCTGTAAAGTTTGGAAGGTAGGAGACGAGGTACTGCCAGAAGTAAAGCTGTGAGTACCGGCTGTGAGTCATGCTTCGGAAGCTCAGTGGTAGAGCACTTGCCCGCAAAAGGCAAAGGTCCCGAGTTCGAGTCTCAGTCGGGCACACAGTTTTTATCTGCCAGGAAGTTTCATATCAGCACACACTCCACTGCAGAGTGAAAATCTCATTCTGGAAACATCCCCCAGGCTGTGGCTAAGCCATGTCTCCACAATATCCTTTCTTTCAGGAGTGCTAGTTCTGCAGGGTTCGCAGGAGAGCTTCTGTAAAGTTTGGAAGGTAGGAGACGAGGTACTGGCTGAAGTAAAGCTGTGAGTACCGGGCGTGAGTCGTGCTTCAGTAGCTCAGTGGTAGAGCACTTGCCCGCGAAAGGCAAAGGTCCCGAGTTCGAGTCTCGGTCAGGCACACAGTTTTAATCTGCCAGGAAGTTTTAATACTTCTGTAGTATTCTTGTCACTCCATGGGCTGTCCAAATGTTTTAGTTTACTAACCCATTTCTCACAATATTTTCTCATATTCTCCCTACTCCTCCTATCATACCATGGCGCCTTCTTAAAAGCTTCTCTGACATCACTTTGTTTTTCTTTCGACCAGTATTCTTTCAAAAACGCTGACACAAAATCCTCAAATGTTTCATATTTTTCTGGTGCATCAGGTCCCCAATCTAAACCTTCCCCTTTTAAACAACCACTTGCCCTCCTTAGTTTGTCCTTTTCTGTCCAATCTGTAGTAAACTGACTTCTCATACTATTCACAAAAGACACGGGATGTACATCTCCACTAGGATCAAAAATTATATTATTGAAACTACTACCATCCCTTATCTGCACTATTACTGGTGATGTAGTAAACTGCTTACCCTGTACTGTCTTTTCTAAACTCCCTACCCTATTCTCGATCTTAGCAGTGGTCTCTCTAATATCTTCCACTTCTGCCTTAGTCTCTTGTCTATATTCACGGAACATTCCTTTGCAATAATCTTTAATTTCATCCTTCCCCTTCATACATTCAGTAGCGTGGGTTTTAATGTTTTTATCCAAGCATTCTACTCTTTCCTTTATGATGTTTTCAAACTTCTCTTGCTTCTTATTTAACTCAAACTCTGTCTCTTTAAAAGTCTCTTTAACGTCATCTTTAAACTTCTCAAAATCTTTATCAACCTCTGACTTAAAGCCCAAGATTTTCTTTTCCAACCCATCTTCCATTTCCTGTTTAAATCCCCTCAGAGGTTTTTCAAACTTTTCGTCTAGCTTTTTTATTTCTTCACCCATTTTTTCCTGTGATTTGCTAACAGCTTCTAGCTTTCCACTCACTTCTGTTTTCATTCCTTCCAGTTTCGTCAAGAGCAATGCTAACATACTTTCCACTCCTCCCTTGTCATCTGCTTCTCTTCTGACACCTGGTTCCACATTAATGTCAAATCCTTTATCTACCTTCTCCATAACAAACTCTTCTTCTTTATTTCTTTCTTGCTCACTTTCCCACACCTTGAAACTAGCTACACGCTCATCTTCTTTCATTGTCATTTTGTCTACAAGAAGTAACCCACACAAAACAAAACAAAAAAATTTTGACTCTTCCAAATTCAAACATCGATCCTAAAATTGACAGGTTCGAAAAGACTGTCCTGGCACAACACAGCGCCATATGTGATGACCTCAACCCACAGGAAAAATAATTATCAAAATCTGAACTGTGAAGTCATCCAAAATTCTACTTGGAAAACCACACTCTTTGTTATACTTCTCAATTGGTCATGATCCCACTTTGTTTATGAACTGAAACCTCTAATATTCATGAGAAACTGCTCTGAAATTAACCTGAACCGACAAAATTGTGTATACATTCTCTGAAACTTCAAAGGAATTAGAAAAAGTGACAAAATTTCGTGAATCTCACACAATACTGTTAACAATCGCATGAGCACTGGGGGGGGGGGGGGGGGTTCACCATACATCTACCCTCTTTTGAGCATAACCAGTGTCTCTTAATACTATGACTCGTAGCAATACAATATCAAAAAACTTTTATTACTGGGTAAACAGTCACTACGTGATTTGACAGCTGACATTTATAATTCCCGCTCACGTCAGGAAAAGCACCAATAAGGGAACAGCAGCTTTTACATTATTGGTCAGAACGCAAGCAATTATGGCAGTCGCCGTAATTTTCGCGCGAAGCCATATTTCACGACAAAATACTCTTATTAGTTACTGTCATATATCTAGTCTCATAACAATACATAAAACTACATAAAATAACTACAATAATTTTGACGTGCAAGGAGAATTAGTCCTAATGAGAGGAAGAAGTTTATATTTACTGGTGTTTCAACAGTGACTACCAGGCAACTTTTAATTCACTGATTGTAATTTCGTTAGCAAAAAGCAAACAAACTAAACAAAGAATTTAATTAAACAGAGTCTGTAATTCTTATACTTTTAATAGAGAAAGAAAGTTTCTAGGTCAGGGGATAGCGTTCAGCGAAATCCCTTAACTTTTTGTTGCATACGAAGCGTTGCGTTAGGCAGCACGATGTCGGCGGGTTACGATGATGAGAGCAGGATGCAGACAGTTCCGCTGGTTAATCTTCTCCGGCGAAACGCAAATAAAGTTCCGGCACAGCTGTATCATTAAACCCGTGGTGATTAACAAACCACAAGACGCCAGTATACGAACGTTGTTGACATGTATTCTCTTTCAAAGTACATGACGTAGACATCGCTCGTTTTTACACTTTATGCACTGTCCGTGACGCTATCGTCCATAATTACACGGTTCGTCACATTCATATAGTCTTAGCCACAAATACACAGTTCATAGAATTGTTCATGTATGTGAAGCACACCGTAAACAATGTCCACTCTATTCTCGCATTTCAAACTTCGACAACGTCACTGAAAGCCAATTATATTGCACAATTTATTAGTCTTCACTTTCATGGCTTGATAGAATGTGATATACAAAAGTTCCACCACCCAAAACCAATACCAGCAAAGTTCATTCGAATAAAGGCACAGTTCGCGTCGGCCACAACAAAGTAATGTTAGTGGCACTTTCACAGTCCGGTTTATTTGCTCTTAAAGTTCGCTGGCGATGGCATTACATACCGCAGTGGTAAAGAGAATTAACAATCTGATAGTTCGGTATCACTGTCCATACAATTACGTATGTTTTTCATGGAACACAGTACTATTTTTCCCGCGCACGCTTCACAGACACGCCATCCACCATCCCCTCTACTACGCAACAACCTTTCAACTCTCGATATCACTATCGCTGTCCCCTGTCTATAGATGTTATATCGTTATCGTAAATTACATAAACCTTTATAAATGTTATTGACTGCATTTTTCACAATTAATAATATTCCAAAAGAGAACTTTAGAAACTTTACCACAGGTACAAAGCAAGAAACATATTTATCCATTGGCAAACGAAATAATCACAATTACATCTTTACATTTAAACACCACAGTATAATGTTACATAATCACAATTTGAAATGCCCATATGAACAAAAGAAAATGAATAGAAATCTAAAGAAAATAACGAAAAAAAATTTATATGCGTAATTAGCAATGCCTTCACAAGCTTAAATACATTTTCTGCACAAATCAAATAAAAAACACTATAGTGTAGCTAATCAATGTACACATTCATCTTCTTTGATGTATTTTGCCTCCAATTTATTTTCTTCGCCATTTGATTAAAGGCTTAAAATATTAGTAAACATGTCACCAAACACTTTCATTTGTGTCATTTTTCACTTCCCTTAATGGTGTTATATGGGTTGACTGTTACATGACCAATTGTATTTGCTTGCAGTACATTTATTCTCCGATCGCCTTTTTCCCCCCTTCTTACTCAGTCTACTATTTATTTAATAAACTGGGAGCAATTACGTAAAATGCGTTAAATAAACACTTCAAAGCGTCACCAGTAAGAAAAATTGTGCTTTAGGTCGCAAAAACGAGAAAACAAATACGCAGAAATAGCAGAAAAAAGGACGAATTAACAGGAATATAATCGCTAATGTGTGGCAAATTCGGTGTGTTTCGGACACTTGCAAAAGTACTAGCGTACTGTCAAGTCGTTTTGCAAGACTATCACTGCAAAAATGTACGTCTGGCTCTGTAATACTATAAAGTGCCACTCCAGAGATAATTAACCGATGAGTGCCATGGAGGTATTCTTACCTCCATGATGAGTGCAACGTGCGATCTTAAACTGTCTGAGAAATCTTATTCACACAAACGTAGTAATGGTCAATATTCCGCATCGCTATGATCATGTAAGATTGTCATGTGTTAATACGGAAATAAAAAGTGCCAACAATCAGTTTGCAAAAATCAGCAGACCCTTAAAAAACGTGAAATGTGTTGACATAAGCAAAATTGGACGTAGATTCCACACACACCACGGACTTCACCTCAACGGCTTGGGAAAAGAATATCTGGCAAACCTGATAACCAAGGAAGTAAAAAGCCACCAAAATAAATTCAAAAGCAAAATGATCGCCATCGCCAGACTCCATAACGAAAACAATTCCAAAAAGGTAAAAGCATTAGAACCATCATCAGCACCAACAACGCATGTAAAAAAAGACGTGGTGACTGAAAGAACAGTGGACAGCGATTTCAACGACAAGAGAACTACATCATCCAAATATTATTTTAGACGAAAACAAGAAAAACGAGAAGACTCCAAGTTGACAAGAGAACACAGCAGTAGTGGAAGAACCAACATTTGAAGTGTCAGAAACAGCATCACCATCAATAACAACAGTAATGGCAGTATTAAGTACATTAGCAGCAGCAACAATTAAATTACCACAGCCCAATGTACAGGCACGTCCCATGAGGTGCAGGAAACCTGTCCTTCTCAAGGATTTTTGGTATCTCACCAGGACACGGAAATGAATATGACAGCACAAAATGTGAATAAAGCTGTTATCAGTTCTCACCCTGGTCACCTGCAAATTTTAAGTCTAAATATTCAGTGCTGTAGAAATAAATCACTAGAACTTGAAGTAGCAATGAATGGTGCTGACGTTGACTGCATGTGCATCATGGAGCATTGGTGCAGAACTTTTGAACTAAGTATCATTAATATTCATCCATATGAGTTGGCAAGTCAGAATTGTAGAAAAAATGCCAAAAATGGAGGTGTATGTATCTTTAGTAAATCAAGTATCAGGTATGAAAGAAGGTGTCAAGCTGAATTATTGAGTGTGGAAAATCATTTTGAAGCACCAGCTATACAGTTGTATGAAATACAGAGAAAAGTCATAGTAATAGCAATAACAGACCACCTACTGGGGACACAAACATATTCATTAATAAATTAGAAACACTGCTTAACACTCTTTTTACTGAAACAGCCACTGTAGTTGTCTGTAGGGATTTCGGTATAAATCATATGCATGCAAGTAGGCTAAAAAACCAATTCCTAAATCTATTATATAGTTTCAATCTGTTTCCACACATACAGGAACCCACAAGAATAATATATACTGCAAACAGTCTTGTAGGTAATATATTTTAAAACATACAATCCACAGAAGTAGAAGTAACAAATACTGATTTGGGATTATCAGACCATAATGTTCTTGTCCTCAAAATTCCTTCAATGCCACTGCAAGAGAAAAAAGTGTTTTTCATGTATAAAAGAAAATTTTCCACTGAAAACTGTGTAGATTTTACAAATATCCTAACTAGTGACTCCTGGGCAGAAGTGCTGTCCCTAACAAATACCAATGATGCATACAGCACTTTTTCTTCAATTTTCATGGGACAATTTGAAATTTGCTTTCCAAAGAAGCTGTCAAGAATCACACCACAATACAAAGCCAAGTTCTTGGATTACAGTTGGCATCAAAATCTCTTGTGGAAATCTAAAGAGACTAAATTCAAAATTGAAGACATCTACAGATTCACTGTTCATACAATATGTTAAGAATTACAGGAGAGTATATCGACAAGTAATTGCCAAGACAACATTTATGAGTAATGACAACTTAACTAGACAGTCTGATAACAAATCAAAAGCCATATGGGGTATAGTGAAGACTGAAACATGAAAGAGATGCAAAGACCAGGATATCACTCTCAAAAACACAGCAAATGTCAATATTAAAAAACAAGATTTGCCAAATTACATCAACAATTATTTCATAAATGCAACAACTTCATTAAGCTCGAAATTGACAAACCAAGAAAAACCTTGTAGCATGAGGATAGATCCAACAGATGAACATAAAGTGTTCAAAGTAATACAAAGTTTGAAACCTAAAATGTCAGCAGGAGTAGATGAGGTGCCTGTTTATATCATAATAATGACAGCTGCACAAATTGTAAAGTCCTTGGCACACATAGCCAACTTATCATTTAGTGAAGGAGTGTTTTCAGAAAGGATAAAAATGTCAAAAGTGAAGCCATTATTCAAAAACGGTGAGAAGCATAAGGTGGAAAACTATGAGCCAATATCCCTCCTTCCAGCATTTTCCAAAATAATGCAAAAGTTAATGAAGGACAGAATCAACAAATATCTAAATGACCATAAGTTACTAAATAGAAATTAGCATGGCTTCCAGGCAGGTAAAAATACAGAAACAGCACTAATGTGCTACACTGAACAAATAATCAAAAACCTAGAAAAAGACAACAGCATAGTAGGAATAAATTTAGATCTCTCCAAAGCATTTGACACTGTCAATCATGACATGCTTTTAGAAAAAGTGGGAGCATTAGGTAGTCATGGGACAGGGAAAAGGTGGTTTGAATCATAACTACAAAACAGATCACAGATTGTAGGACTGATGTCAGATTACTCGAACCACAAAATAAATTTAGTATCAGATGCAAAAAAAAGTGGAAATAGGAGTGCTGCAAGGCAGTATTTTACGCCCCTTATTGTTCCTTGTCAGCATAAATGACTTTCACACCTCAGATGGAGCAGCAAAGGCCATACTACTCACAGGTGACATTAGTGTGATAATTCAAATGCTGAAAACAACTACTGATCAAGTAATAAAGAATGTCCACACTTGGTTCAATGCAAACCGATTGACATTAAATGAAAATAAAACAAATTATATGCACTTTAGGAAAATATGTCAAAATGTAAATCTAGATCTGGTGTTGGGTGACGAGGCCATAGACAGTGTGGCATCAACAAAATTTCTGGGGATTCATGTAGATAAAAATCTTATTTTTAGCGATCATGTAATGAAACTTGTGCAGAAACTTAACTCAGCTTGTTTTGCTCTTAGAATTAATGCAAATGTTTGTACTGCAGAGGGTGCCAGGATGGCATATTTTGGTTATTTTCAGTCTCTTGCAACGTACGGAATAATATTTTGGGATTCCACGACTTGCTATCTACAACAAATCTTTCTGTTACAGAAGAGGGCTATCCGAATAATAACACACAGTCATCCACACACACAATGCAAACCCTTATTCAACGAGCTTAAAGTTCTAACAATACCTTCTTTATATATATACAAATGTGGTTTATATGTTAGGGCCCACCTTGCAGATTTTCAGACAAATGCCGCCTTGCATAATTACAATACTTGAAACAACACAGCTCTCCACACTCAGTGAACAAAAAGAACACGCACACAATGGCATGTGAGCCATATGTGTACAAAACTCTGCAACATACTGCCAGCCAATGTCAGGAAGATAGAAGATGAAAACAGATTTAAAGTACTAGAATTTAAAGAATATCTCAAAATGGTTCAAATTGCTCTGAGCACTGTGAGACTTAACTTCTGAGGTCATCAGTCCCCTAGAACTTAGAACTACTTAAACCTATCTAACCTAAGGACATCACACACATCCAAGCCCGAGGCAGGATTCGAACCTGCGGCTGTAGCAGTCACGCGGTTCCAGACTGTAGCGCATAGAACCACAAGGCCATTCCGGCCAGCAAAGACTATCTACTTGAACAATGTTTTTACTCAGTAAATGAGTATTTAGGCCAATAAATAATTCTGATAATGTTTATATCAAGGTAAAACTGTCTTTCATCCTCTAAATTTTCTGTAAATTTTTTAAACCTGATGGACAACTGTTGAGTGTGGTAAAATCTTCACTGAATTATTGTAGTGAATACAAGGGCTTCCTGTTTAGGGAATCAAGAATCTTTATTCACCATAAATCATTTCACAATGATGTGGGTTTTGTCAATTTGATACAAGATAAAGTATATACAATGCACAGTAGTGCAATGTGTAGCATTAAATATTAGTTCTAATAAGTTTATGCAGTATATAATAATACAATTAAAAGTACCAGTTTTTAAAAGTTAGTATAATAATATGGTAAATCAAAGTACTCTTTAATATTATAAAAATGGTGATCTGTTAATCAGTTGTACCACTTATGTTTAAAACTAATTATATCCATGGTCCGAGCAAAGACTGGTAACTTATTGAAAATTCTGAGTGGGTTTACTTTGTGAGAATTTCCAGTCATTGCTAACCTGTGCCGACATATATCTAACTGCAACTTAGCCCTAACATTGTGGTCATGAACTACCCCCTGACAACAAGTTCTGTCATATTATTTTTAATATATATATGGTTATAATAGAAGGAAACATTCCATGAAGGAAAAATATACCTAAAAACAAAGATGATGTGACTTACCAAATGAAAGTGCTGGCAGGTCGACAGACACACAAACGAACACAAACATACACACAAAATTCAAGCTTTCGCAACAAACTGTTGCCTCATCAGGAAAGAGGGAAGGAGAGGGAAAGACGAAAGGATGTGGGTTTTAAGGGAGAGGGTAAGGAGTCATTCCAGTCCCGGGAGCGGAAAGACTTACCTTATGGGGAAAAAAAGGACGGGTATACACTCGCACACACACACACACATATCCATCCACACATATACAGACACAAGCAGACATATTTAAAGACAAAGAGTTTGGGCAGAGATGTCAGTCGAGGCAGAAGTGCAGAGGCAAAGATGTTGTTGAATGACAGGTGAGGTATGAGTGGCGGCAACTTGAAATTAGCGGAGATTGAGGCCTGGTGGATAACGGGAAGAGAGGATATATTGAAGAGCAAGTTCCCATCTCCGGAGTACGGATAGGTTGGTGTTAGTAGGAAGTATCCAGATAACCCGGACGGTGTAACACTGTGCCAAGATGTGCTGGTCGTGCACCAAGGCATGTTTAGCCACAGGGTGATCCTCATTACCAACAAACACTGTCTGCCTGTGTCCATTCATGCGAATGGACAGTTTGTTGCTGGTCATTCCCACATAGAATGCATCACAGTGTAGGCAGGTCAGTTGGTAGATCACGTGGGTGCTTTCACACGTGGCTCTGCCTTTGATTGTGTACACCTTCCGGGTTACAGGACTGGAGTAGGTGGTGGTGGGAGGGTGCATGGGACAGGTTTTACACCGGGGGCGGTTACAAGGGTAGGAGCCAGAGGGTAGGGAAGGTGGTTTGGGGATTTCATAGGGATGTACTAAGAGGTTACGAAGGTTAGGTGGACGGTGGAAAGACACTCTTGGTGGAGTGGGGAGGATTTCATGAAGGATGGATCTCATTTCAGGGCAGGATTTGAGGAAGTCGTATCCCTGCTGGAGAGCCACATTCAGAATCTGATCCAGTCCCGAAAAGTATTCTGTTACAAGTGGGGCACTTTTGTGGTTCTTCTGTGGGAGGTTCTGGGTTTGAGAGGATGAGGAAGTGGCTCTGGTTATTTGCTTCTGTACCAGGTCGGGAGGGTAGTTGCGGGATGCGAAAGCTGTTGTCAGGTTGTTGGTGTAATGCTTCAGGGATTCCGGACTGGAGCAGATTCGTTTGCCACGAAGACCTAGGCTGTAGGGAAGGGACCGTTTGATGTGGAATGGGTGGCAGCTGTCGTAATGGAGGTACTGTTGCTTGTTGGTGGGTTTGATGTGGACGGACGTGTGAAGCTGGCCATTGGACAGGTGAAGGTCAACATCAAGGAAAGTGGCATGGGATTTGGAGTAGGACCAGGCAACCGTGGGTTGCGAAAGCTAGAATTTTGTGTGTATGTTTGTGTTTGTTTGTGTGTCTATCGACCTGCCAGCGCTTTTGTTGGGTAAGTCTCATCATTTGTCAAATGTCTGCTTGTGTCTGTGTATGTGTGGATGGATATGTGTGTGTGTGCAAGTGTATACCTGTCCCTTTTTTCCCCCTATGGTAAGTCTTTCCGCTCCCAGGATTGGAATGACTCCTTACCCTCTCCCTTAAAACCCATATCCTTTTGTCTTTCCTTCTCCTTCCCTCTTTCCTGACGAGGCAACCGTGGGTTGCGAAAGCTAGAATTTTGTGTGTATGTTTGTGTTTGCTTGTGTGTCTATCGACCTGCCAGCGCTTTTGTTTGGTAAGTCTCATCATCTTTCTTTTTAAATATATATATATATATATATATATATATATATATATATATATATATATATATATATATATATTTAAAAAGAAAGATGATGAGACTTACCAAACAAAAGCGCTGGCAGGTCGATAGACACACAAACAAACACAAACATACACACAAAATCTAGCTTTCGCAACCAACGGTTGCCTCGTCAGGAAAGAGGGAAGGAGAAGGAAAGACAAAAGGATTGGGTTTTAAGGGAGAGGGTAAGGAGTCATTCCAATCCCGGGAGCGGAAAGACTTACCTTAGGGGGAAAAAAGGACAGGTTTACACTTGCACACACACACATATCCATCCACACATACACAGACACAAGCAGACATTTGTCTTTGCCTTTACAAATGTCTGCTTGTGTCTGTGTATGTGTGGATGGATATGTGTGTGTGTGCAAGTGTAAACCTGTCCTTTTTTCCCCCTAAGGTAAGTCTTTCCGCTCCCGGGATTGGAATGACTCCTTACCCTCTCCCTTAAAACCCAATCCTTTTGTCTTTCCTTCTCCTTCCCTCTTTCCTGACGAGGCAACCGTTGGTTGCGAAAGCTAGATTTTGTGTGTATGTTTGTGTTTGTTTGTGTGTCTATCGACCTGCCAGCGCTTTTGTTTGGTAAGTCTCATCATCTTTCTTTTTAAATATATTTTTCCCACGTGGAATGTTTCCCTCTATTATATATATATATATATATATATATATATATATATATATATATATATATATATATATATATATATGATGTGACTTACCAAATGAAAGTGCTGGCAGGTCGACAGATACACAAGTCGACCTGCCAGCACTTTCATTTGGTAAGCCACATCATCTTTGTTTTTAGGTATATTTTTCAATTCAAGCCTTCGCAACAAACAGTTGCTTCGTCAGGAAAGAGGGAAGGAGAGGGAAAGACGAAAGGATGTGGGTTTTAAGGGAGAGGGTAAGGAGTCATTCCAGTCCCGGGAGCGGAAAGACTTACCTTAGGGGGAAAAAAGGACGTGTATACACTCGCACACACACACATATCCATCCACACATATACAGACACAAGCAGACATATTTCTCAATGAAAGAGACGAGCAGAGGAGCAATACGGCTTTGAATGTGATGAATTCAGCATCTTCAAGAATTGTAGAGTTATATGGGTTGTCATCATTACTGGCTGTCCAGGAGTCAATCAAAAGAAGGGCTTTAGTTTTTTCTTGTATATCTGGCCTCATTACTTGTTCTAGTAAGACTTAAATCCATCTTCATCATATTAGCAGATTTGTTAGCAAACGCCTTGATGCTTGGTAAATTTATATTCACAATTGCGGGAAAACGGCCAGGATATACATACTGGGTAGCAGTGTACCATCTGCCACAATCTCAGGCTTAATATGTAATTTGTGGTTGCTGCTCTGGATCCAAAAAGCTTTGTTGGCATTAATTACTTTGATCTGGTGGCAGATGTTTATCCTCGGTGAGAGACTTGATTTCTCTCACAAATTGTAAGCTTGTTGTTGAATATTGGCATCCCTTTCAACCAACCGCTTGCTAACTTTTTAGGTTATTTTGCGACACAGTCTTATTCTTACACTCAAATTTCTTTGCCTGCGAGTTGGAAGCTTTGAGCTGGAGGGTTTTATGAGTCAATTCTCTTCTTTATTTCTGATGCCCATTGATGTACAGAACAATCATGTGGCAGTGCTGAAGTACTTATTCTGCACCATGTTCAGGAGACATAAAGCCTCCATTAACAAGAGGGTCTTAGTAACTTGACTCCTGGGGACAAGTGATAACAGAGCCCATTGAAATCCCTGCAGAGTGGTAAGAAAGGCTCAAAGAGGTATGTGATGAAGTTAGTAAGCCTTGGGTAACTGGTTCATTGGGGAATGGAGCAGCGCTGAGAGAAGTTGAGTGGATAAAGGGAATATACAGTAACACTTCTTCCAGTAAATCTGTCCTCAGACAGCTATCAACTGGACATCATTCATGTGTATCTGTCCTGAGCATCCACCCTCATTTCCTTGTAACTTCTTCCTCTCCTGTTTGCATTCCAAACTTTCTTCTTCCTCTCCCTCTCTTTCCTTCTATTTTTCCTTCCTCAATTATCCGTAGCAGAAATTCTTGTGTAATATGTGATCCATCCAAAATGTTTATCTCAAGTTCCCCTCCTCTCCCACACTGCTCAGCACCACCCCATTTCTCATTTTATTGAGTTATTTCACTTTCTCCATAGCCCCATTTCAAAACTTTTTAAATACTTTTGTTCTTTCTATCTGACTGCCCATATTCCAGAAACATAAAATACCACAAAACTTCCTGGTAGATTAAAACTGTGAGCCGGACCAAGACTCGAACTCGGGACCTTTGCCTTTCGCAGGCAAGTTCTCTACCAACTGAGCTACCCAAGCACGACTCACGCCCCATCCTCACAGCTTTACTTCTGCTACTACCTTGTCTCCTACCTTCCAAACTTTACAGAAGCTCTCCTGCGAACCTTGCTGAACTATATCAGTGCACACTACGCTGCAGAGTGAAAATCTCATTCTGGAAACATCCCTGAGGCTGTGGCTAAGCCATGTCTCCACAATATCCGTTCTTTCAGGAATGCTAGTCCTGCAAGGTTCACAGGAGAGCTTCTGTAACGTTTGGAAGGTAGGAGACGAGGTACTGGCAGAAGTAAAGCTGTGAGGACAGGGCGTGTGTCGTGCTTGGGTAGCTCAGTTGGTAGAGCACTAGCCCGCGAAAGGCAAAGATCCCGAGTTTGAGTCTCGGTCCGGCTCACAGTTTTAATCTGCCAGGAAGTTTCACATCAGCACACACTCCACTGCAGAGTGAAAATCTCATTCTATAAAATGCCACACTCCAGAAAAAACATTTTGTGAACCTCTTCCTACATGTAATGGGAATGCTTCTGGCTGTCAGTAAACCTTTCTCTCTCCTGAAAGCACTCTTTCTCATGGGTATTCTGCGTCTCACTTCCTCTGTATAAGCTTCCCAAATATTAGAATGACTGGACCTCGTCTACCATTCCATAAAGTTATATACAAATCATGTTATCTTCACTTCTAATTCTCATCACTCTGGTCTTGCCAATGTTCAGCTCAATTCCAAACTCTTTACCCACACTTAAAATATTCCCCTTCATTACCGGGAGCTCTTCCTCCATTTCTGCTAGCACAGTCATATCATTAGTGTTCTTTTTGGTAGTTTTTATTATTTCTCCTCCCACTACAAGTCCTCCTGATTTTTCCAAGGCCTTATTTATTAGCTTGCAGCATATACATTGGAAAACACTAGTAACATAGAGCAACCCTTCCTCACACCTCTTCCAATACCCACTTCTTCACTTTCATTTTCTTCTCCTTGAACTACCACTTCTGTCTGCTTTTTCAATCTTCTATCCTTCCATTCTATACCAGTATTTTCCAGAATCTTCCAACAGCATACATCAGTGAGTTCTGTCAAATGCTTTTTCCCAGTTGACAAAACACACAAACATTTGTCTATTCACTTCCAAAAATCTTTCTGCCATCATCCTCAGACACCCAGGTGCATCTCTGATCTCTCTTCCTTTTCTAAATCGGAACTGATCTTGTCCTATATTCTCCTCTATTTTCCTTTCTATTCTTCTCAGCCCTACTCTGATGACCACCTTGGTAACATGGCATTCAAAATTAATTGTCCTATTATCTTTACATTGATTGGCACTGTATTTCTTTGGTAGAGGAACCATTACAGTTATAAGGAGATCTTCAGGCTGGATACCTATTCTTAGATCAGATTCGTAATTCTAGTTGTAGTATCATTGCCTAAGGACTTCATTGCCTCAGACGGTATTAGTACCAAAAACATACACATATACTGTACAGGTTTTCAGAAATGTTCTTATAAAACTTGTTGAGAGTGAAGTGAAACAAACTTCCAACCATGTTTCAAGCAGGGAAGTCCAACCACCACCTAACATAGATTTCAGGGCTGGAAAAACGATTAAATGTTCTCCATTGCCCCATAATACTCTACTCCTCCTCTCCTGTGAAAGAAACTCTATCTTATTTCTGCAATGCCAGGTCTCTGAAAAATAAAGCTGATGAGTTTGGTATACTATTAAAAGGTAACAAAAGAATGATTTTATGTATAAATGAATGTTGGTTAAAGGAAGATGTAAAACTGTATGCACCATCAGGTTTCAAATTAGCTACATACTACTACAGACCCAGTAAATCTTATGGTGGCTCATCCATATATGTTAGCAATGATCTAGACTTAAAATTTTCTGTTCTTGAAGTTAGTGACTCATGCATTAAAGGTGTTTATGAAGCAGCTGCTTTGATTATACCTAGTATACAGCTCATAACTGTTTTTTTATACCACACTCCTGATATTAATTTTTTGGGATCTAAACCTAGATATTAGCAAAATGGCAGACAGAAATGTTAATCTAGTAAATATGCTAAGATCCTATAATCTCTTTTGTGTTAATAAAAGTCATACAAGGCATTTCTCCTGCCTAGACAATCTAATAACAAATGTATACAAATGTGATTTTGAGCTAGGCTTATTTAATGTCGATTACCTGTCAGACCATAGAGGAATATGGGTGAAACTAATTACTGAAAAACTATCAGTTTAATAAGCCATGGCTGCAAAATACTAATACGAATCCTTTACAGATGAATAGAAAACTTGGTAGAAGCCAACCATGGGCAAGATCAGTTTGGAGTCTGTAGAAATGTGGGAACACATGAGGCAATACTGACCCTACGACTTATCTTAGAAAATAGATTAAGGAAAGGGAAAACCTATGTTTCTAGCATTTGTAGACTTACAGAAAGCTTTTGACAATGTTGACTGAAATACTCTTTCAAATTCTGAAGGTGGCAGGGGTAAAATACAGGGAGCGAAAGGCTATTTACAATTTGTACAGAAACCAGAGGGCAACAATAAGAGTCGAGGGGCATGAAAGGCAAGCAGTGGTTGGGAAGGCAGTGAGACAGGGTTATAGCCTATGCCCGATGTTATTCAGTCTGTATATTGAGCAATCAGTAAAGGAAACAAAAGAAAAATTTGGAGTAGGAATTAAAATCCACAGAGAAGAAATAAAAACTTTGAGGTTCACTGATGACATTGTAATTCTGTCAGAGACAGCAAAGGACCTGAAAGAGCAGCTGAACGGAATGAACAGTGTCTTGAAAGGAGGATATAAGATGAATATCAACAAAAGCAAAACAAGGATAATGGAATGTAGTCGAATTAAATCGGGTGATGCCGAGGGAATTAGATTAGGAAATGAGACACTTAGAATAGTAAATGAGTTTTGCTATTTGGGAAGCAAGATAACTGATGATGGTCGAAGCAGAGAGGATATAAAATGTAGACTGGCAATGGCAAGGAAAGCATTTCTGAAGAAGAGAAATTTGTTAACATTGAGTATAGATTTAAGTGTCAGGAAGTCATTTCTGAAAGTATTTGTATGGAAGTGAAACGTGGATGATAAATAGTTTGGACAAGAAGAGAGTAGAAGCTTTCGAAATGTGGTGCTACAGAAGAATTCTGAAGATTAGATGGGTAGATCACATAACTAATGGGGAGGTATTGAACAGAACTAGGGGGAAGAGAAATTTGTGGCACACCTTGACTCAAAGAAGGAATTGGTTGGTAGGACATGTTCTGAGGCATCAAGGGATCACCAATTTAGTACTGGAGGGCAGCGTGGAGGGTGAGATGAATACACTAAGCAGATTCAGAAGGATGGGGGTTGCAGTAGGTACTGGGAGATGAAGGAGCTTGCATAGGATAGAGTAGCATGGAGAGCTGCATAAAACCAGTCTCTGGACTGAAGACCATAACAACATGAACCATGAAAAGACTGTCAAGGTAATCTTCAGTCTATCAAACAGTATCACTGAGTTATCATCTGTTAAACTACTAGGAATACACATTGACTCGAAATTAACATGAGACACACATACAGATTATGTATGTCGAAAGTTATCACGAGTTACACATGTGTTACACAAAACTTATTATTTCATTCATACTATGCCTTCTTTCACTGCCATCTACACTCCTGGAAATTGAAATAAGAACACCATGAATTCATTGTCCCAGGAAGGGGAAACTTTATTGACACATTCCTGGGGTCAGATACATCACATGATCACACTGACAGAACCACAGGCACATAGACACAGGCAACAGAGCATGCACAATGTCGGCACTAGTACAGTGTATATCCACCTTTTGCAGCAATGCAGGCTGCTATTCTCCCATGGAGACGATCGTAGAGATGCTGGATGTAGTCCTGTGGAACGGCTTGCCATGCCATTTCCACCTGGCACCTCAGTTGGACCAGCGTTCGTGCTGGACGTGCAGACCGCATGAGACGACGCTTCATCCAGTCCCAAACATGCTCAATGGGGGACAGATCCGGAGATCTTGCTGGCCGGGGTAGTTGACTTACACCTTCTAGAGCACGTTGGGTGGCACGGGATACATGCGGACGTGCATTGTCCTGTTGGAACAGCAAGTTCCCTTGCCGGCCTAGGAATGGTAGAACGATGGGTTCGATGACGGTTTGGATGTACCGTGCACTATTCAAGGTCCCCTTGACGATCACCAGTGGTGTACGGCCAGTGTAGGAGATCGCTCCCCACACCATGATGCCGGGTGTTGGCCCTGTGTGCCTCGGTCGTATGCAGTCCTGATTGTGGCGCTCACCTGCACGGCGCCAAACACGCATACGACCATCATTGGCACCAAGGCAGAAGCGACTCTCATCGCTGAAGACGACACGTCTCCATTCGTCCCTCCATTCACGCCTGTCGCGACACCACTGGAGGCGCACTGCACGATGTTGGGGCATGAGCGGAAGACGGCCTAACGGTGTGCGGGATCGTAGCCCAGCTTCATGGAGACAGTTGCGAATGGTCCTCGCCGATACCCCAGGAGCAACAGTGTCCCTAATTTGCTGGGAAGTGGCGGTGCGGTCCCCTACGGCACTGCGTAGGATCCTACCGTCTTGGCGTGCATCCGTGCGTCGCTGCGGTCCGGTCCCAGGTCGACGGGCACGTGCACCTTCCGCCGACCACTGGCGACAACATCGATGTACTGTGGAGACCTCACGCCCCACGTGTTGAGCAATTCGGCGGTACGTCCACCCGGCCTCCCGCATGCCCACTATACGCCCTCGCTCAAAGTCCGTCAACTGCACATACGGTTCACGTCCACGGTGTCGCGGCATGCTACCAGTGTTAAAGACTGCGATGGAGCTCCGTATGCCACGGCAAACTGGCTGACACTGACGGCGGCGGTGCACAAATGTTGCGCAGCTAGCGCCATTCGACGGCCAACACCGCGGTTCCTGGTGTGTCCGCTGTGCCGTGCGTGTGATCATTGCTTGTACAGCCCTCTCGCAGTGTCCGGAGCAAGTATGGTGGGTCTGACACACCGGTGTCAATGTGTTCTTTTTTCCATTTCCAGGAGTGTATAATATGGCATTCTTTTATGTGGTTGATACACCCACTAAACCCGCTGGGCAGAAGAGGTGATCAGGAATGTGAAACAGGCCAAATAAGGTGTCGGTCAGTTTCACTCAAAACTGTAATTTATTGTAATTTAATAACACCTTTAACCAAAATGGCACATAGCCGAACCTTTACAACTATGAGTTTCAAAATGTAATTCTCTCATGGCTGAAGGCCTCCAAACAAGAAATCTTAGGCAGAAAGCCTCAAGGCAAAAGTAGATAGAACAAACATATGCAAGGCCCCAAACATCTGAAGGCCACAATTAAATTTCAAATTTGATAATATATTACCACAATCTTTTAAGGCAGAAGGCTGCAATGTTTTTTGCGTAAGGGGAAATATTTAGAACAAGGCTTTAAGTGGCTGAAGGCCCACAGATGATTTTCCAAAAATTCAAAAATACCTTAACCTTTAAATTTTCAATGCCAGAATGCACACTAAATGAAAAAGCAACGCAATGAGAATAACTAAATTTAAGAATAAGGTTTTTAAGCATATGAAGGCCTGCAATTAATTTACGTAAATTGATTTACATAAACCACAATAAAATTTTTTTTTACTATAATAGATTACCAACAGACCATGAAAAGGACAGTACAGACATTGGCACTCAGACACCTGAGGGGGAGGGGGGGGGGATGGACAGGTAGTGGGCCCCACTACACTTGATCCATCAGTAACCCTACCAAGAGACAGTCACAGACCGACTGACCAAACGACTTGCTCGCCACCAATCGGTACATAAAAACTCAAAGACCCAACTCTTACAGATGTAATTATCCACAATGAAATATGTATTAAGCTGTCAAAACTACACACCATGTTGGACAGCTACAACAGGTGAGGAAAGGACACTGCCTGGAATTACGTTAGTGGCCAGGGCAGGTAACCGCAACACTAACGGCCAAAAGGCAGAAAATTCTGCTGGTACAGTTGAATTTGAAATAAGGTAATATAGTTAACTTCACCAAAAAGGAACACTGCCTGAATGTACGTCAGTGGCCAGGGCAGGTAACCGGAACACTAACGGCCACAAGGTAGAAAATTCTGCTGGTGCACTTGAATTGTAGTGAACCAATATAGTTAACTCCATCGCACGGTGGCTTGATTTCACCACTGCAAACACTCGGTGTTGCTCACAGGAAAAGCTCCCAAACAGCGATTCACCAAAATGAACAACACAACATGAATGGATGTGGCTTGGGTACTTAACACACCACTCAACTTTGGCGTCCTGGATCGGTGAGCCACGAAGCTCGTAGCGATCGGACAGCTCCACACATGCTCCGACACTGCGCAGAAGACACCAACGGACCCAGATGACTGCACCGTGTGGAGATATGCTCCCTGGTCTGCACCAACTGACCAACTGCCCGCAGAATGCTAACAACATCTAAAATAGTCGTCAGTGGAAATAACGCCCACTACACACACAACCTGACAAGCACTTGCACGAAGACCTGAATGATACCCAACAGTAACAAGCATGCATGGACTGTAGCCCGACTCAAGTGATGCGTGGCGGCAATGGTCTGGCGAGCCATGTTGACGCAGATCTCAATGCTCCAATCCGACTGCACTAGTGCAGCATTGCAAATCCCCAACTGGCAGGTCCGGACTGCGCTCCAGACGCGTTCCAACTGACTGGCTGACCCGAAGTTGCGATCCGAACTGCCTTACGACAAACAACGACCGGGAAGTAATAGCAGTCCAGCAAAGATACTATGAGAGTGGATATATTCATACGTGCTGCTAATGCCGCTCACCGTCAGGCAAAGCAGCAACTCAGTGACACCAGTAATTTAAATTAACATAGTGAGGTGGAACTATGTTAATACAGGGTGTAAAATACATGATGGTGGGAACACGAGCCACGCACGGCTCTACCTCCCGCAGAAACCGAGGGTGATATGCCGAAATAAATTAACTAGCAGCTTCTAAAAAGGCACAAGACACCAGCTGAGAAAGGCTGCAAACAAAACACTCAGTCAGACCCTCCCCTGCAGAGGAAACACGTCCACTGGCTACGCGACATCCCTGCCCTGGGAAAAGACCGACCTAAGTCCGACAAGACGACCAATTCGCAGCCATTGTTAAGCCAGCAATGAAAATAGTGAGATACCCTCTCAGCAGAGGAAACATGCCTCAGGCAACCCGACATCCCCACACAGTAGAAGGCACCACGCTAAGCCTCACAAAATGACCAAAGTTGAAGGGACTATTCGAAGCTGACAACCAAAGAGCTACCAGAAAGACCAAAAGGTAATGTCTGAACTTAACAGATTATCAGTGCCCGCAATCAATCCAGCTGACTGTCACCAGGTTCAGTTCCCTCTAGAAGACAATTAGTGTCTTCAAGGCCTTCCATAGAATAAAAGGAAACCAAATTGGCGCTCCTGTCTCTGCAACCACTACTGATGTAATGTCAACCAGCTGCAGCATGGCAGTGCGTGAACTTGCTACCAATTCTGGGGCACTGCCCTCAGTCGCTTGATGCCTTACTGCCAACTCATAAACGAGATGGTCTTTCTCAGCAGGCCATTCCCCGGACACTGTCTGACTGCCATTATCTCAACACCTGAAACAATAACAAGCCAAACAATACGATGCCACAGTCACAATTGAAACAAGAGTGAAACTGACCGCAACTAGGTTGGTAAGCACAAGCACGACCACGCTCTGCTACCAGTGAAACGCCCGCTAAACCTGCTGGGCAGAACAGGTGATCAGGATTGTAGAAAGGGCCAAATAAGGTCTCTGCCAGTTTCATCTCTTCTAATTTATTGTAATTTAATAACACAAAGCAACACTATAGCTGAAAGCCCGAAGGCAAAAGTGGATGGACAAACAAAAACAAGATGCAATACAAACGGGCGAAGGCCCACAATGAAATTTTCAAGATTTTAAAATAAATTACCATAACCTTTCAAAGGCAGAAGGCCGCAATGTTTATTGCTTAAAGGGTAATTTTAAGAATAAGGTTTTAAGTGGTTGAAGACCCACAATTGATTTTCCAAAATTCAAAAATACCACAAACCTTTAAGGGCAGAAGGCTGCAACGTTTAAGCTTGAAGGGTAATTTTAAGAATAAGGTTCCAAGCGGCTGAAGGCCCACAATTAATTTTCCAAAATTTTAAAAAAAACTATAACCATAAGCTTTAAGTTTTAAGTGTCTGAAACCACACTAAAAGAAAATACAACACAACGACAATAACCTTTCAGCAAATATCCACTTGCCGGAATTCAAACTTACTTATTCACAGGTGAAGACTTTTAATTTTCATAAAACACAGTAAAACCAAGAATTTTTTAAATGATTGGCTATAATAAATTATAAACAGACAATTAAACACTGGTGATAAAGACAACGGCACTCAGCCTCCAGTGTGTTGGTCTGCCATTGTTCACTTCGGTGAGACAGGTAGTGGGCCCAACTACACTTGATCCGTCGGTAACCCAACCAAGAGACAGTCACAGACCGACCGACCAAATGACTTGCTCGCCACCAATCGGTACATAAAAACTCAAAGACCAAACTCTTACGGACGTAATTATCCACAATGAAAGCTGTCAAAACTACACACCATGTTGGACAGCTACAACATGTGAGGAAAGGACACTGCCTGAATTCAAGTTAGTGGCCAGGGCAGGTAATCGGAACACTAACGGCCACAAGGCAGAAAATTCCACTGGTACACTTGAATTTGAAATATGGTAATATAGTTAACTTCACCAAAAAGGAACACTGCCTGAATGTACGTCAGTGGCCAGGGCAGGCAACCAGAACACTAACGGCCACAAGGCAGAAAATTCTGCTGGTGCCCTTGAATTGTAGTGAACCAAAATAATTAACTCCACTGCACAGCGGCTCGATTTCACCACTGCAAACACTCGGTGTTGCTTACAGGAAAAGCTCCCCAACAGCGAATCACTGAAACAAACGACACAACATGAACGGACATGGCTTGGGTACCTAACAAATCACTCAACTTTAATGTCCTGGGTCGGTGAGCCATGAAGCTCATAGCTATCGGACACCTCCACACATACTCCGACACTGCGCATAGGCTGCCAACAGACACACACACACACACACACGCACACACACACACACACACACACACACAGAGAGAGAGAGAGCAGAGCTGTCTCATGAATGATCGGCAAGCCAAAACGCGTCATCTGGTAGGACAACCAACCGACGATCCACCAAGTCCATGGCCTGGTTCAAGTGATGCGTAGCGGCAATGGTCAGGCTCATGTCGACGCAGACTTAACAGCTCCAACCCAACTGCACTAGTGGCGCATTGCAACTCCCTGACTGGCAGGTCCAGACAGCACTCCAGACGTGTTCCAACTGACTGGCCAACCCAAAGTCGAGTCCCGAACTGCCGTACGACAGACAATGACCAGGAAGTCATAGCAGTCCAGCAAAGATACTACGATAGGGGACATATTGATATGCGCTGCTAGCACTGCTCATGCTCAGGCAAAGCAGCAACGCAGTGACACCAGTAATTTAAATTAACATAGTGAGGTGGAAGTACGTTAAAAACAGGGTGTAAAATACATGATGGTGGGAACATGAGTCACACACAGCTCAGGGGTAACTCCTCAGGAGCCAAAAAAATTTTCACTTAGCAGAAAAAAACAATTAGACATGTTTATGGAATCTGACAAGACCTCATGTAGACCTTATTTTAAAGATTTAAAAATTTTCACAGCCCCATCTCTTTACATATATTGTTGCCTGTTAAACATAAAAGAAAACTTAAACCACTACACTATAAGGAAATCTGCTCATCAACACAATACTCAACAAACAAATATGATTGATATATCCACAACCAGGCGTAAGAAAACTCAGTCTAGCTATGGATGCATAGGCATAAAATTATTCAACACTTTACCCATACAGGCTCATTTGGTTTCACTGAATATTTTCAAAACTAAAACCAAAGTGTGGATGAAGGAAAATACTTTCTATAGTATAGAAGAATTTCATAATAGTTGTAAAAGATTACATAATTTATTGATAAATTAAGGCTTACTGTTATGTATAGATATGGGTGTAGAGGCAGCTACAAGCTAATAGGGTACATCACTGCTATATTTTTTACCATGTAATATTTTGCTATATGAAACATAATGTACAAATAGCTATAATTCATCTGACGACATTGCTTGCATGTTAATACTGAAAGATGGATAAAATAAATAAAATAAAATAACTGCAACAAGTCAAGTTCTGTGATGGTTCAATTTTTATACTGCCATGACCAGCTTCAAGTCACTTGGTGACTCATCATCACAGGGTACATAGTTTTTGGTGATTGTAGTAACATTGTGGGTCTCATCAGGTAGTTGAGGCAAAACATAAAAAATGAAACAAGCAAGCACTAAATGGGGTGAGGTATCACAAATTATTTACTGGTATATCATAAGATTGACTTGAAGGAATCACTTACAGTTATTAGCATTCAAGGTTTTAATCCTGGCGTACAATATATACTGTAATAACACCTGCTTGTAGGATGATATGCATCATCTATAAATATAATTACTGCTCCTTATCTCCCTCCCCACAGTTGTACAGGGGCGTTGGATAATTTAAAATGTGTTTTTTTTTTTTTTTTTTTTTTTTTTTTTTTTTTTGTAAACAGAACTAAAAATATCTATTGTATGCTAAATGCCTGTCTTCTTAAGGTACCCTGCATTCATTTATGTTCCAGAGTAAAACAAGTCATTTTTTTGTCATCATTATATACTTCAGCCTCAGATCACACAAGAATTTACAAGATGGTTATTGTTCTTCTTTGTAATTCAGTGTGCCTAGTCTGTGTGAGAGCTATCTTACGGGTAAAGTTTTGCATTTTCTTTATCACTATATTTCCACTGAGCTGACAACATTGAAATAAAAGGAGTGGGGAAGGGGGGATTTCTTGGAGGGACTTTGCACTTGCTGGTTACCTTGGGCAGAAAAAATACTCTCACTTACTCATAGATATATGTTGCTGGATATCCCATTGTGCTATTACGTATATACTGATGTCACATACCAATTGAAAAAGAACAGCGGTATGAGAGAGTTAGGGCTGTTAAGTGAGTGGGAATGGCTACTTGATTAGTATACAGATTCACAGCCAAAACAAAATTTATGCCTGCAAGAAAAAAAAAATATTTTAATGGGGTGTGGTATCAACAGTGAGTGTAATGAGAATGAAACCTGGCTAATTTAATTAATACTAGTGCTTGTGGATGACAAATTGGATTAAATTGTAAGTCTGCCTCTATTACAGAAATTGATTTTTTAAGTTCAATCCAATGGATCAGTCTGATGCACACTCACTAAAAATTGTCCTGGATATGATGCAGTATGGCAGAAAAGTAACTACAAATTAGTTTTTTCTGACAGATTTTTATACATCTACTTCAAAAGAAATTGCATCAATTGCACAGCAGGTGTTAGAGGAAGTTAAGGAACCCTTAGTGCATTATATGTCATAAAGGCTAAATAATATTTAAATTCTGAAAATAAGAAAGACACAAACACATTATTAGACTATATTCATCAAATCACACTTTTACATTTTCAGCCACGAGAAGCAATATTGTTTCATAAGGTACCAAGCTGAGGAAAATGCCTTCAACATAGATAGAACACAGTCACCCAAAATTGTTTCATTTACATTTCCTTTTAACATGATCTGACAACATACTAAAAAAAACATGTTACGAATCTGAAAACCATTACAGGAACTCACTCACACGTCACTGACAGAAAATGGCCTTCCATCTAGTGTTCTATATAAGTGATGTAACATCCTGCAGTAAGAAACAGTACAGAACTAACCATACTGTACCAGATTTCATTTTTCTGGAGATGAAGAGTCCAGGTTTTGGGTTTCTGCACCAGTGAAGCTCCATCACATTCAGCTCGTTTATAAAATTGATGGCAATAGCATGTCTGTGAGGCACGTTTCTGTTGGAATTGTATTTTTCTAGCTGCATATTCAATCCAGGAGTTTCTTTGGTAGCAGTGGTTTACTTATCTGGGATAACAATCCTAACTAATGCCCACATATCACTTGCATTAAGTTTAGTTTTTCTTTAATTATTGTTTTTGCAAATTGTAAGAGTATAACTCAGTATCACATATACACTGCATACATAGGGTAATGTTTTTATAACTTCTATAACTAACTTTTTAAACTGAATTCTGTAGTTAATTGTCTTTTCATGTAAATACCTTTTATCTGATTTACTCTGTATAACAATGGAAATTCCTGCATGGAATACTACTTAAAATAAACGAAAGGCAACCACTCATCTATAGCTGACTGGTGTGTGGACATAGAAACATGCAACATGAAACTAAAATAAATAAGTTTCTACGGGGCATTTCTATGCACCACAAATCAGTCAGCTATCGGTGAGTGGTGGATTTTAATTTATTTTGTGTATTATTCCGTATAATAATTTTCATCACAATAATATTTTATAACATTGAATAGCTGAGTCACATATATGAATGATTGATAGCAAAAAATCTTTTATGAAATTAGGTACAAAAAACAGGGAAAGTTCCTCCAAGAGAAGAATACATTTAGTTGCCAAAGGAAGCTACAGAATGCAAAAGCCGTTGTGTTCACAGACTCTGAACAGTATCAGTTGGGCAGAAGCTAACACAGTGGCAAGGTTTACTACTTTTATGGACACTGTTAACCTGGCATATGGACTTGGAACAAATAGCGTCAAATGGTTGTATGTTACCCAGGATAGGTGTCTAACTTGCTTTACAACACTCCACCGATAAACTTTTCTATTCATATATATTGAAACAGACAATGATTTGTTTACACGAATAATAACAACATTAATAATAATAATTGTTGTTGAGTATCTGAGAAATGCTTTGATACAGCTTTCAGTTTTGTTTTAACTAGGATCTTACATGCCTACATCAGAAACATAAAACACTAAGAAAAAAAAGGAGTTAAAAACGACTAAATGTTAAGCCCAAGCGATGGAAGGAAACACAGCTAAAACGGGGACTTGGAGAAAGGTCCATAAAATACACCGTAGAGAAATGGGCATCCTGAACTAAAGATTAAATGTCCTTTGCCATATTGCTACAATGGATAAAAATTAAAACACGGTCAACAGCCCGCACATTGTTCACTAAAATGGCCGGTAACTCAGACGACAAACATAAATGACAACATAAGTGGTTAAAAAAAGGGCATTCCATCAGGAAATGGCAAAATGTCAGAGGTTGAGGGCAATGAGCACATAGTGGTGGGGGAGCACCACTTTACAAATGGCAATGGCTAAAAAGACAGTGCTCAATTCGCAACCTTGCTAAAATGATCTCCTCATGGCGGGAGGGCTGAGAGGAGGTTGTCCAAGCCAATGGGAGAGGCTTAATTGCCCAAAGCTTGTTCCCATGAAGGTTGGACCAGTGCTGATGCCAGAGTGATACCACCTACTGATAGATGGTAACACAGAGATCATCGAAGGGAGTGGAAGAACTAGTGGGCCAAGGTACAAGGATGGCAGCTTTGGCAGCAGCATTAGCGGCCTTGTTTCCTGTCTGACCGACATGACCAGGAACCCACATAAACATCACAGTGGCTCCATCCAGAGTAAGCAAGTGACAGCTTTCCTGTACCTGTTCCACTAAGGGATGGACAGTATACAGCACACTGAGGCTCTGAAGGGCACTGAGAGAGTCGGAGCAGATGACACAATTTAAAAGCCTGTGTCGCTGGATGTACTACGTGGCCTGATACAGGGCGAAGAGCTCTGCTGTAAACACTGAGCAGTGTTCTGGAAGCCGATACCGAAAAACATTGGTGCCAATGACGAAGGCACATCTGACACAACGGTCAATCTGAGAGCCATCAGTGTACACAAAGGCACTATCGTGAAGTTCCATGCAAAGGTTGTGAAACTTATAGTGATAGAGCAAGGCTGGAGAAGTGTCTTCAGGAAGCAAACGAAGACCAAGGTGAACATAGGCTGCCACACAAAGTCAAGGTCGCAGAGGGTCACATTGTGACAAAGCAAGCTGGGATATTTTTACTTACCCTCTTGTTTTGCCATCTGCCTCCTTAAAATTCATTTTCTCACCAAGATAATTACAACTCACAGCAGATGACAATTTGAGCAAGCAGCACACGAGTGATTAAAAACAAGGTAATTCATTGCAAAAGCTGTTTTGTATTAAGTGATAAATAATGAGTGGCCTTAATGAACAAGACTATGTGACTGAAAACAAAGCTGCAGAGGTTAGGTTGTTAAATGAACAGAAAGACCCTAAGTGGGACTGGTTCTATAGCCGATTATAAATCAAACATGAATGTAACTTTGAATGATGGGGATGAAAATCCTGTTGTAGATGAAATCATAAAAGCATCATCTACATTGTATCATGATGTCAGCGGAATGGATGAAAAAAGTACTGAAGCACATGTGATCATTAAGGTTAAGGAGGAGGAACCTAGTAGCGAAAGTCAGCAAGAACAAAAGTTTATGGCAGATGGAAATATGAAAGCGATATTAAGGCAAATTATGAGAAGTTTGAGTAATATGAGTACAAGTGAAGACATTAGTAAGGTGGAAAATAACATCAGTAGTATGAAAGTAGATAGTAGTAGTATAAAAACTGACTTGACTAATTTAAAAGATGAACTGAAACAAGAATTTAAAAAGGAAATTAAGGTAGTTAGTGCTAATCTTTCAGAATTAAATAAGAACTTTGACGCAGTAGTTAAAGTCTGTGATAATACTAATGAGAAATTAACATTGAGTCGTAAATGTGTGGAAGAGAGAAAGAAGCTTTGTGATGACAATAATAGGAAGGTGGAGGTTTCCGAGAAATTTTGTGCTGAAAGTAGAGTTAAACTAGAGAACCAAATCAATCAGATTAAAAATGATTTAGAAGCTGAGGTAGAAACCAAGTGTGCAGTAGTGGTAGAGGAAAAACTGGTAAAAGTAAACTAAAATGTAGATTCCAAAATGACTGAAATGGAGAAAAAGGTGGAAGAGGTACAAAATCAAGAGCATAGAGAAAGTGACAGTGGGTCTGATAATCATTTTGGTAAGCAGGATGACAGTTTTCTCAGGGAAAAGTTTAATGAGGATTTGTTGTATGAACAAGACCACATGGTAAGCAAAAAGGAAGTGTGCCACCCTGTAACAGCACCAAGTGTACAAGGTATACATGTTAAGTGTTTATTGGACAGTGGTAGTGATTTGAATGGCACTTCACAAGCATTTTTTTAATCTATTAAGAACACCGAGAGTATAGTAGTAATGCATGTGTCAGGAATAAGAATTATTGGTGCTACTGTAAGCTATCAAAAGTGTGAAACAAGAGGTACTATTAAATGTAGAATTGGCAGGACATATGTTGAAATACAATTGCTTGGTGATTCAAAATCTCATCATTGATGTTATATCTGAGACTAATTTCTTGTGCAATTAGCAAGTAGGGGGTTCAACATTCTGTGTTGGATTCATTATGTGGCGATAATGCTTACCCAGCTGCCTGTCTCATTTTTCATGTTTCCTGAGGCAGTCAAACTCTTCTGCTATCCTATGTGTAGTTTATATGTGAATCACAACCATTCTATCTTCGACTTTCATGTAAATTTGTACAGTAGCATACTTTAGTATAGGAATATTGTAGAAAAGATTTCTCTAGTGTTATCTATGTGTATATGTATATATGTTATGTTAGTTATAAATAATGCGATCACAGCAGGATGGAAGAAAGTAAATTGGTACTATGGTTAAGGAATTTATGTCAAACAAAGAGGTAAGGTAAACTGAAAATGAAAAGTATCAGCATGTGTGGAGGATAATTAACATCTGAAGTAATCAGCTCATTGCTGCAGCAGCGGAGGCAATATGCAGTAAAACAACATATTGAATACTAGATATTAATATTAATTGTGGTATAATAGAACTGTTTGTGTTCTGTGCAATATGTATACAGGTATAGCTATTTACCCATAGAAGTGTGTCATAGTACAGCCTTTTCTAACAATAAGGAGCTACAACTTTAAACATGGTTGCCTGGAGTAATGTGTGTGGAAGGAGTAAGCAAAATTTGTATGTATATCACCCTTCAGGCGAGAATCTTAAGCATTTTGACGGAATACAGTGAAGTAATAGTTTGTCTAAGTGATAATTTTGTCTGTTCAGTAATCAGTTGAGTTACGTTTGCCTTAGCATAAGGATCTGTTACTGTGGGGTGTTTTTCAGTAGAGTCAATTTTGCATTAGATAAGCAGAGCAGATGTTTATTAGATAAAGAAACGATAAAGGAAATAATAAAATAATGAACGAGGTTAGGGTCTTAATGGTTAGGGAATTAGTCTCTTTTTTTTATGAATGGACTCCACTAGTTAACAAGGTAAGAAATGTAAGTAAAATAAGTGAAATAATGGTGCTGACAGACATGATTAATGTAAAAGATACAAACAAATGTGGTGTAACTGTATTGTTGATGTAATTGTGAACTAGGCAACATCGGGTACTGTGTATATTGTGTAATTTATGACACTGCAGCAGGGAATGAGAGTTTAACAGAAAGAGCGATATTTTAGTGAGGTACAAGTCATATAATGCTGCGTCATCCAACCAATATGTTATTTGAAAACTCCTTTTTGTATTCTGAGGAATTATGGTAACACTGGGACGAAGAACAATATTTTTTCTGATTCACTGATAACTGTGATGCTAGACTGATGTACATATCCTGACAGGTCAACTATTTGGTAACATTTTTGATGAGTCAATTTTTTGGTTGAATGAGAGTAGTGCTCAGAGTTGGTGGAGAAATAGAGCAACGATTTGGTACAACACCCATCCCCTTAATTTTGATTTGAGTAGTAATTAAGTAATGAAATGGTGACTCTATTCTTTTTTCATGACATAATGATTAGTAAATCTACTACTGCCCATCTTGAGTTTTTGGTATTTTGCAAATGGGAAAGAAACAAAAATCTTTCAAGTTTAACCAGTTTCAGACAGTTATGACTTAAAGTAATGTAGTGTAATGTGCTCCTGATTTTAAAATTTTTTATAGTCACCAAATTTCGTACTATAGTCAATGTTAGTGCTAATTATTGTAATGTTATGAGAACTATGTAATGTATTTATATATGATGTAATGACTACCATTTTCCATTAGAGTTAAACATTTTTTCTTAGACTTCAGCTAAGAGTAAAAGTGAGTGTACTAAAGTAGGGTATTTTGTCTAATTTTTTCATGTACTGTGGCAGAGGAGAACCACCTCCAAGGGAACTGATCGCAGTACATTTTCTATCTGACTGCCACTTGGACCTGTTGAAGGTGTGGAGAGCTGTGGTGAGGAAGTGTGTAAAAACTCATTAAAAGAGTGAAAGTGCTTGTGAAAAATACTAAACATTGAGAAAGTGAAATTTTCTGTTTATTGCAACCCCATTAGGATTTATTTTGTTTAGCAAGACAGGACTTATACAAAGTGATATGTATTTTAAAAGATAATCTTCACTTAACAAAAAAGGACATCACTTATGATGAAGACGCCTAATTTTTTGTTAAAAGTATGACTTGTAGATATTTTGTGATATTGTACAACAGTACACTGTATGTAATCATTTTGTATGGGGATTTTCGTATGGCCAGTTCACATAAGTATAAATTTGAAAAAAACATATGTAGTTCTGATAAGATTTCTTATGTAATAATTTTTTTGTGTGTGTACAGCATTAAACCCAGTTTCTGGCATCACTTGTGGTATTGAATTGCCCAGTTGGCTATTTGCAATATCTATCTCGTCAATCCAATGGGGGGTAATGTGAGGAAGCAAGCTGGGATATTTTTACTTCCTTTCTTGTTTTGTCTACCTCCTTAAAACTCATTTATTCAATTTTAACTAATTAACATTAACATGTATGAATATAATCTGCAGTTTCATAAAAGAGAAAGGTTGGCCCTCATTTTTAAAGAATATAACACCAGATCTAATTTTGTGCTTAGTTATAAATAATAAAACCCCATGTCACACCAAGCATGTGTGTCAATTTGTACCTCTCTATCTACATTATTCCGTGATTTATTCAGTTTTCAAATTGATACTGACTTTTTGATCACCCGGTATGTAATTGATTTTATAATTTAGATTGACTATTTCATTTAATACTTTTAATAGGGTGAAATCAGTAATTGTTTCGTAAATTAAATTCTATTGTTGACATATAATCAAATGTAAATTCTGCAATAATTTTAAACATTTGGAAGACAAAATGCTAGTATTCTTAAAGTATCTATTTGGCTCTATTCGAAGACATGTTTGCAAAGTCAGCCCTTCATTAATTCCAAAGTAATTAACAGTTTTGTCAAAAGTATTGTTTACATAACTATATATGTTAATTTCATGATTTAAACAAATAATTCGGCTTAATCCTTGTAGTAGAAGAAACTGTTAAAAAGATGGAATTGTTCGACGTATTCAGTTAACTTAATGAGTTAAGTTTTAATTTTTGTAAATTTAACTTCGAACAATGTGTAGTTTCAGTACCTATTATTGTGATGATATATAAGAGCCCAATTTTTGTCATGAGACAGTCAGTCTACGGCCAAGTTTCAGATGAGGAACCTGTGTTAGTTAGGGCAACAACAATGCTTCAACTTAACTGTGAAATAAGTGTTACACAATTAGGCCGTGTGTTAAAACAATGACAGTGTCTGCTCCATATGTACCTTTCTATTCTTCAAGAATGGTGAACTTCGTGGTTACATTTTTTTACTGCTCATAGATGTTAAACAGTTAACTGTTGTAGCAGGATGTGGATGTTCGCCTGCAACCTATTAATGAGGCTTATCGAAAGTTAAACAACAGTGCACTGGCCATATAAATGTGTATATGGGGGGGGGGGGGGGGGGGGGTTGTGAAAAGTGAAAGTAAAAGACAGTAAAACACAAATGTGCATCTGTTGGATACATCTTTTACAGTAGACAGTACTGCACGTTCACCCCCTATTTTTTCAGCCAGTATGTCGACACCAAGGACAACAAACGAGGAAACAAAGTAGGTGAACCGTCGCAACACCCATTGAGAAATTGGCAGGTAGCATGAAGTTCAACTGCCAGAGCAATAGCCAAAACCTCCTGGAGGTAACAGAGAAGAGGACCGCGCCCCATACTGGCGATCAAAGGGGTCATCAAAGGAGGAGGCATAGGATGGGTGGATAGCTGTGGCACACAAACTGCATGTGTATCTGCCGAGAAGGTCACAGCAATATGACAGCAGTAGTTTGGCAGCTTTGGCATACAGACTCTCAGCCTGGCTAGTGTAAAAAGTGCCAATGGCCAAACGGATGCCACTATGGTGGGTAGTACTGAGACAGTGCAAGAGGGACAGATGTACAGATGCATAAACAAAACAACCATAGTCTAATTTCGAACAGACAGGGGACTGATACAAATGGAGGAGGATGGTCCTATCTGCTTCCCAGTGTTGCTGAGAACACACAGGGCATTAAGGAACCGCCTACAGCAGGCTGCCAGGTAAGACACAGCAGAGGGCCAAGAAAGTTTCCTATAGCATGAGCCCCTGGAATTTTGTAGTTTCAGTGCATGGAAGAGCAGCGGGCTCAAGATGTAGAGATGGTGGAAGAAATCAATAGCACTGCCATAAATTCATACAAACAGTTTTGACAGTGGAAGGGCAAAAGCCACTGTTGATGCTCCATGAGTAAAGATGATCAAGATATCACTGAAGGTGCCGCTCAAGGAGACAAATTCATGGAGAACTGCAATATATGGCAAAATCATCAACGGTAAGGGAGCTGGAGATGCCCAACAGCAGACAGGCCATAATAGGGTTTATGGTGATAGCAAAGAGGATGATGCTCAGGATGGAACCCTGAGGCACACCTTTTTCCTGGATAAAAGTGTCCAACAAGACAGAACCCACCTGCATGTTGAAAACTTGGTCTTTTAAAATTTATGAAGCAAATGGGGGATGCGACCATGGAAACCCCATGTGTAGAAAGTATGGAGGATACCCGTCCTTCAGCAGGTAAATCGAAAACACAATCACAGTCTGTTATTTCCACAGAAAACCATTCATGACATGGGTTGACAAAGTGATGAGATGATCAACTGCAGAAATCCACATTGTGCAGTGGTTAGTAAATTGTGAGACTCGAGCCACCATAACAGCCAGGCATGATGAATCATATATTCCATCACCTTGAAACACAGTGGGTGAGAGAAATGGGGTGATAACTTCAAGGAAGGCATTTGTCCTTGTCGGGCTTAGATATGGGTATGACAATGGCTTCACGCCAGCTTCTGGGAAATGTACCCTCTGCCCAGATGCGATGTACATATGAAAGAGAAACTGCTTGCTCGCAAGAGAAAGATTCTGCAACATCTGAATGTGAACATCGTCTGGCCCTGGGGTGGAGGATTGGGATGAAGTCAGAGCATGATCTAGCTCCCTCATAGTAAAAGCAGCATTGTAGCACTCACGATTCTGAGAAGAGGAAAGTATCGCATGAGCCTCTTCCACTTGTTTCCGATGGAGGAAGGCAGGGTGATAGTGAGTGGAGCTTGATATCTCTGCAAAATAGTGGCCCAACGTGATGGAGATAGGATCCACTATGACATCATCTGCTACTGTCAGGCCGAAAATTGGGGAATAGACCTTGGTTCCCATACAGCCGTCGAAGGGTGGCGCACATGACAGAAAACAGTGTGGAACTGTTAAAATAACTAGTAAAGGAAACCCAGCTAGCTTTTCCGCTATCCCAAAGAACGCAACAACACTGTGCACATGCAGTTGGTACAAAGGGAAAAGGTCAAGTGAGGAAGGGAAATGTGGACAGCAACAGCTTGAAGCTGGGTAGTCAGGGAGATCAGTTGACTATGAACATCATCCAGGATGAGCAGCATGCCCCCCCCCCCCATGAGATGGAATGCCATCTTCGGGGGGAAGGTCAAAGTGGACGGGAAGAAATGCACGAGGTAAAAGCACTCATGAGTATGCAATTTTGTTTCCTGGAGGCAGAGAACAAGCAGACACTCCAATTCCTAGAGCAGCCATAAGTCGTCTTTGTTGGACTGAAGGCCGCAGATGTTCCTTTGGAGGAGAGTCATTACGAGGAAAGAGGAGGAGGGAAAAAGTGACGGGGTGTCACCACAGTGGCTGCCGAGTGCCGGCCTTTGAAGACTCACTGCGACAGGGTGCAAAGGCTGGAGGATCCTGCTCCACGAGATCTACAGAGGCATCGGCATTCTCTCCCTGTCCATCTGTGCCGTCTAGGGCAGAAAAACTGTTGGTGGTGCACACCAGCAACATGGAGGTCGACCGGGCGAGGTTATCACTTAGCAAGGCCATCAAAGAACATCTCCGAGTCAACAAAGGAGAAGACCGTTTGTCTTTGGTTGACTTCTTGGAGCCTTTCCAGTTGGCAGAGGAAGACTCAGATGTTTGTTGGCTACAGGGATGCAGGAAGTCTTCGAGGAAGCATTCCTTCTGTCTGACAGTTGTGTGTCAGGCGGCTTCATTCCATGAGATGAAAGTTTGGTGGCTTGTTGCTCAGATCGAGGAGGAGACGGGGATACTGCCATGATACCAAAGTGCTGAATTTGAGGTTGCATGTCTGCGTGGCTGTGTCCTTCGTGGAGCGATGTGTAGCAAGTACAGTACTGTAAGTGCCGGATGGAAGACCGCAGGATTTCCGACTAGCCAACAACTTGCAAGCAAATGGGTAAGATACTTTTTCCTTCACCCAGATCCCCTGGACAGCCCGCTCATCGAGATACACAAGACAATCTCAGGAGGAGGCGGCATGGTCGCCATTGCAGTTGGCACAGCGGGAGAAGGAGGTGGACAGTTGTCCTCATGAGCATCCCTACCACAGGTTACACATTTTGCTGGGTGTCGACAGGACATTCGAGTGTGGTTGTAACACTGACACTGATAGCAGTGCATTGGGTTTGGAATGAACAGTCTGACTGTGGTGTTATTTACACTAGGTGCTCGATGGTCTGACTGAGGCAGGAATCCAAATAACCTCTCTCCACAGGGTGTCATTGCAGTCGATTGGGTGATGAAAAAGGTAGATGCATCCTTAGTGCCCACATGCACTCTTTTTCTCACTTCTGCTAGAGTGGTGCTTCTGTCAAAGATCAAAGCTGGTTATACTAGGTGCGATTGGAAAGTTTTAAGAATGGGCTTGTAATTGTACAGTGGTGGTACTTACAGTTTAGGAAACAGGTAGAAGTCCGCAGGGGCCAAATCAGAGGACAGTGTGGTTGTGGAAGAACAGGAATTTTGAATTTATTTCAAAATTCAACAATGGAGAAGGCATGATGAGACAGAGCATTGTCATGATATAGCACTCAACTCCTGTCTTTCCACAATGCAGGCCTTTTCTTCTGCACCTTTTCGCGCAAACGCTCAAGGATACATTTGTAGTATTCCTGGTTAATTGTCTGTACTCCAGGGGTAAATTCATGATGCACAATATCAGTAGGCTCGAACGTCTTCACTTTCGCCCGACTTTGCCATGCTTTTTTTGGTCATGTTGAATCTGGAGTCTTCCACTGTGATGACTGCACTTCTGTTTCAGGATCATATCCATGATTCATCACCTTTAATTACCCTATTAAACAAATATGGGTCATTTTTAGTCCAATTAATCAGTTCTTGGCACACTTCAAAGTCGGTATTGTCTCTGGTCACTTGACAGCACTTTTGGAATGAATTTTGCGGACACACTACGCATGTTCAGATCTTCAGTTAAAATTAACTGAACTGCATAGAAACTTAAATTGAGTTCATCAGCCAGCTCCCTAATTGTAAGTCTACGATCAGACAGCACTAAGTCGCTAACTATCACAACATTTTCATTCGTTTTTGAGGTGGAAGGACAGCTGGACCATGGTTCATTTTCGAATGATTTGTGACCATTTTTAAATCTGTTGAACCAGACAAAAACATTCGACTGGCTCATACAACTGTTTTCAAAAACTGTTTCTAATAGTCTGTAAGTCTCAGAAGCTGATTTTCTGGTTTTAAAACAAAATTTCACACAAACTCGTTGCTCCGTTTTTACATCCATTTTCACACAGACAGAATCCGGCAACAAGCCCTAACAACCCGCACTCAACCAGCTGCCGCAATGAACTGAATAAAGGAAATGCAGTTTTCTGTCAGAGGGCATTCAAGGAGAAGGCAATGACTCACTCCCCACCCTCCATGTACCCGCCCGCCAAACCAGTAAGCAGCAGCGGAATCATTCTTAAAACTTTCCAATCACACCTAGTATAACCAGCTTTGATCTTTGACAGAAGCACCACTCTATCAGAAGTGAGAAAAAGGGTGCATGTGGGCACTAAGGATGCATCTACCTTTTTCATCACCCAATCGACTGCAATGACACCCTGAGGAGAGAGGTTGTTTGGATTCCTGCCTCAGTCAGACCATCAAGCACATAGTGTAAATAACACCACAGGAAGAATTCAGTGTTCAATGGGCCTCGACACAAACAGGATAGCCGTGGAGAGCTAAGCTGCAAGTAGTAGTCATGCTTGAGAATCAGAAGTAGTCTCGAAAAGAAAAGTGCCTTTTCGTAAGTGAGAGCAGTATTTCCCAGAACCAGCAATTGAGTCAACTCCTTTCTGAATATCAAATGGATTTACCATAGCAAAGGACTGTCTTCAGTACATGAAACATCGAGGAACCATGGGGCAGCTGGGAGGGTCTTTGAATCATTAACCTCATTCCATTTACATTTGGTAGACCTTGCCTGATGATGAAGATTGGTTCATTGTGAGAAAATCCCCTATGATTGCCAGCGTCTCCAATGGCGTGCTCCTTCCAATTGGGGGGCCCCCTCAGAAGGTGGCACACCCGCCTTAGGTAATTGTTCATACCTCAGGTCACACCTCCCAAATGCCTGACAGAGGGACCAGTGGGAATTTGGGAAGGCAGTAGCTCAGCAATCACCCCCCCCCCCCCCCCCCTGGGTCTACCAGGGGGTACGTGTGAGCCCTACCTGTCAACCCAGGGCTGGGAATTACACCTTACCCAGCCACCTGTTATGTGTCAGACACAGGGGTTGGCCTTCAGGAACATACAGGAAGGAAGAAAAGAGGAACCTCAAAAGCAATAGTGGAGGAAGGATAGGAGAAGGGGACAAAAGACAGAAAAAAGGAATGAAAAACAGTGGATAGACTGTTCTGATATCAGCTACTGAATATGCAGAACACATTTCCAAACCATACCAGACATGTTCCCCAAGGGAGGGGAAAAAGAACAGCAAGAGGATACACATGCAACACAGAAGGGAAAAGATATTGAAAAGGCTTGGGCCCCGCGGTAGCCAAGCACGAACCTACCAGAGAGTGGCAAGTCCCTGGGGGTTATAGGTTATAGCTTTCAGTGAACACTATATAGTATGTCCTCTCCGGGGGACACCACCTTGATGAAGCACTGTCCATGCGGGTGGAGAGGCTTGCGTATTCGTGTGAAGCTGAGGGTTATGCCAAAGGTAGAGGACCTACTGCAGGAAAGGCCTCAGCCGATGGATCAGACTAAGAGTGTCTCACAACGTCCCATCTTCCCTATCCACTCCTAGTCCTACACAACTCCCTGACCCAACCCAATGTGTGATGCAATCCGTGCTGAGGGGTGCGTGGCACATGGGAAGATGTGTCGCAAATGGAGCCTCAGGGATACTGGGCAACCTCCCTGAGTAACACCGCGCATGGTATTCGTGGTGTGGACCTTGTAGATCCACAAATCTTGTGGGACCAATATGGACATGATTAAAGAAAATGTAGAAAAACAAATTGAGAAGCAAACTGAGACCTCAGATATCAAAACATTGGGGTCAGTAACAATGGAAGGCATTCCCACTACCGAATCAGGGTATAAACCTGAGCCAGAAGTGGAAACTATAACCGAGAAGATAGATCAGATTAAGATCAAAGGCTTGTCTGGGGCCCAGAGGAGGAAACTACTCAGGGAACAGAAAAAAAGGAAGAGAAAGAATGGCTTTCTAAAGACAAGTGGAGGGAATTAAAGGGACTTGAACCTAAGACCCCCCAGGAATAAACTGTCTCAGGTTGAAGGAGTAAGCAGACCTGCACTATGTCAAAGACAGGTAGCAAGCGGATGAGGAAGGAATCAAAGACTCCCTCCTCCCTGGATAAGCGAGTCCAGAAAAAACCAAGGCAAGAAACAGGGAAACAGACATATAGAAATTATTCAGATAGTGGAGGGAGACGAGAATTTAATATTCATGGGTGACTGGTATTCGGTAGTAGGAACAGGAAGAGAAGGAAACGTAGTAGGTGAATATGGATTGGGGAAAAGAAATGAAAGAGGAAGCCACCTGGTAGAATTTTACACAGAGCATAACTTGATCATAGCTAACACATGGTTCAAGAATCTTGAAAGAAGGTTGTATACATGGAAGAAGCCTGGTTATACTAGAAGGTATCAGATAGATTATATAATGGTAAGACAGAGATTTAGGAACCAGGTTTTAAATTATAAGACATTTCCAGGGGCAGATGTGGACTCTGACCACAATCTATTGGCTATGAACTGTAGATTAAAACTGAAGAAACTGCAAAAAGGTGGGAATTTAAGGAGATGGGACCTGGATAAATTGACTAAACTAGAGGTTGTACAGAGTTTCAGGGAGAGCATAAGGGAACAATTGACAGGAATGGGGGAAAGAAATACAGTAAAAGAAGAACGAGTAGCTTTGAGGGATGAAGTAGTGAAGGCAGCAGAGGATCAAGTAGGTAAAAAGACGAGGGCTAGTAGAAATCCTTAGGTAACAGAAGAAATATTGAATTTAATTGATGAAAGGAGAAAATATAAAAATGCAGTAAATGAAGCAGGCGAAAAGGAATGCAAGCGTCTCAAAAATGAGATTGACAGGAAATGCAAAATGACTAAGCAGGGATGGCTAGAGGACTGCCTCCAGGAAAATTAAAGAGACTTTCAGAGATAAGAGAACCACTTGTATTAATATCAAGGGCTCAGATGGAAAAACAGTTCTAAGCAAAGAAGAAAGGTGGAAGTAGTATATTGAGGGTCTACACAAGGGCGATGTACTTGAGGACAATATTATGGAAATGGAAGAGGATGTAGACAAAGATGAAATGGGAGAAAGATGAAATGGGAGATATGATACTGCGTGAAGAGTTTGACAGAGCACTGAAAGATCTGAGTCGAAACAAGGCCCCGGGAGTAGACAACATTCCATTAGAACTACCGATAGCCTTGGGAGAGCCAGCCCTGTCAAAACTCTACCATCTGGTGAGCAAGATGTATGAGACAGGTGAAATACCCTCAGACTTCAAGAAGAATATAATAATTCCAATCCCAAAGAAAGCAGGTGTTGACAGATGCAAAAATTACCAAACTATCAGTTTAATAAGACACAGCTGCAAAATACTAACATTAATTCTTTACAGACGAATGGAAAGACTGGTAGAAGCTGACCTCGGGGAAGATCAGTTTGGATTCCGTAGAAATATTGGAACACGTGAGGCAATACTGACTCTACGACTTATCTTAGAAAATAGATTAAGGAAAGGCAAACCTACATTTCTAGCATTTGTAGACTTAGAGAAAGCTTTTGACAATGTTGACTGGAATACTCTCTTTCAAATTCTGAAGGTGGCAGGGGTAAAATACAGGGAGTGAAAGACTATTTACAATTTGTACAGAAACCAGATGGCAGTTATAAGAGTCGAGGGACATGAAAGGGAAGCAGTGGTTCGGAAAGGAGTGAGACAGGGTTGTAGCCTCTCCCCGATATTATTCAATCTGTATACTGAGCAAGCAGTAAAGGAAACAAAAGAAAAATTTGGAGTAGGTATTAAAATCCATGGAGAAGAAATAAAAACTTCGAGGTTCGCCGATGACATTGTAATTCTGTCGGAGACAGCAAAGGACCTGGATGATCAGTTGAACAGAATGGACAGTGTCTTGAAAAGAGGATATAAGATGGACATCAACAAAAGCAAAACAAGGATAATGGAATGTAGTCGAATTAAGTCGGCTGATGCTGAGGGAATTAGATTAGGAAATAAGACACTTAAAGTAGTAAAGGAGTTTTGCTATTTGGGGAGCAAAATAACTGATAATGGTTGAAGTAGAGAGGATATAAAATGTAGAGTGGCAATGGCAAGGAAAGCGTTTCTGAAGAAGAGAAATTTGTTAAGATCGAGTATAGATTTAAGTGTCAGGAAGTCATTTCTGAAAGTATTTGTATGGAGTGTGGCCATGTACGGAAGTGAAATGTGGATGATAAATAGTTTGGACAATAAGAGGACCAACTTTCGAAATGTGAAGAATGCTGAAGATTAGATGGGTAGATCACATAACTAATGAGGGGGCATTGAACAGAACTATGGAGAAGAGAAATTTGTGGCACACCTTGACTCAAAAAAGGGATTGGTTGGTAGGACATGTTCTGAGGCATCAAGGGATCACCAATTTAGTATTGGAGGGCAGCGGTGAAGGATAAAAATCATAGAGGGAGACCAAGAGATGAATACACTAAGAAGATTCAGAAGGATGTAGATTGCAGTAGGTACTGGGAGATGAAGAAGCTTGCACAGAATAGAGTAGCATGGAGAGCTGCATCAAACTAGTCTCTGGACTGCAGACCACCACCACCACCACCACCACGGATGGCAGTTATCCACTGTTGGCCATCACCTTGCAGGAGGAATTGGTACAGATGGTCCTCTTTGAAAAGATTTGGGGGGAGGGATGCTGGCCCATGACCCAACTTCAGGAGGGCCAATCTATATCATGGTGCTCTCAGTTTTGTCTGTGAGGGGGTGCACACGGTGGAATGGCTGAAGGACAAGGTGATCATGATACCCCCGTGGGAAGATGTGAAGCTACTGGTTATGACGGCGCGGAGCTTCTTACGACCGCAAAGATATCATTATGGGTACCTAAGATTCTTAAGGAAGTCTCTCCTAGGACTCTGTTCAGGAAAATAGGGGCCCAGAACACAAAAGTCTTGACAGATGATTGGAGAGTGATCAACCAGAAGGTTGCACCGGAAGGACGTACCCTTGTAGTGGAGGTCGGAGAGAAGTCCCTGAAGGCAATGCGGGAGCAGGACCTGAAATTGTTTTTAGGGTTCTCGCAGGTCACTGTCAGGGTTCTCAAAGATGGTAGCACGATGGAGACTGGAGGTGCTGCAGATTAATTTGCAGCACAGTAAAGGGGCCTCTGCTGCCCTGAGCCGCTGCTGGGGGAGGCAGGAAGTGGACATGGCCCTGATACAGGATACCTATTTATATAAAGGGGGTGTATTGGGCCTCAGTGGTACTGGAGGTATGCTGATCTATGCTAGAAATCTAAGAAACTCCAGAACATGCATCTGTGTAAGAAATGGAATTTATTTCATGCCAATGATGGATTTCTGCTCAAGGGATTTAGTGACCATCAAAATGCAGCAATGTGAGGAAGGTATCGTGAGGGAAATTGTCTCGGCCTCAGCATACCTTCATTACGAAGACAGTTCTCCCCCTCCCTTGGAGGTGAGGAGACTGGTAGAGACTTGCCATCGGCAAGGTGGCCAACTGCTGGTGGGATGCAATGTCAATGCCCACAACCTAGTGTGGGGCAGCATGGACACCAACAGTAGAAGTGAGTATCTTCTTGAATTCCTTTTAGCTAACAACTTAGAGAATAGGGGAAATTAACCCACATTCAGGAATAGCAGAAGGGAAGAAGTAATTGACATAACCTTTAGTTCCATGAAGATGGACAGCTATGTCAAACAATGGCATTTGGTGCCAGAGCCTTCCTCATCGGATCACATGTACGTTAAATTCAAGGTTAAAATGGGAATCAGACAGGACATGACCTACAGGAATCCCAGGAACACAGACTGGGAGACATATAGGAGGGACCTTGATTTAGACTTATCGGAAATTAAAACCTCGATAAGGAATCCAGTAGAATCGGAGGAAGTAGCAGAGGCTGTTACCTCTGGCATAGTGACCTCATATCAGGACGGCTGCACAATCATCAAGGAGTGCACAAATAGGAGTGTGCCTTGGTGGAATAACAGCTTAGAAATGCAAAGAAAACAGGTACAGAGACTGTTTAATATTGCGAGATGAAAAGGACAATGGGCTAGATATCATGAGGCCCTTGTCAACTACAATCTTGCAATCAAATAAGCAAAGGAGGCATCCTGGAAGGCATTCTGTGAGGAAGTGGAGAGCACAGCTGCACAAGCCAGACTGCACAAGATTCTCACTAGAGTACCAACCAATCCAGGAGGTACATTGAGGAAGGAGGATGGGGAATATACAAAGACAGCACATGAGATACTGGAACTGCTCCTCAATATGTTCTGGTGGACAACATAGTCCAGAATCTGACCTTGGAGAGACAACAGTTCTCAGGCACTTGAAGAGAGGACTGGGAATCGGCCACGGAGTGTGTGAACTTTAATAAAATCCAATGGGTGGTGGGAACATTCCAACCGTTCAAGTCACCTGGCCCAGATGGAATTTATCCAGCTCTCCTGCAACAGGCAGGGGAGAAGCTCATAAGAGTCCTATGCAGGCTATTCAAGGTAAGCCTAGCAGTAGGAATCATTCTCAATACTTGGACGGCAGTGAAGGTTGCCTTCATTCCAAAGCCAGGAAGAATTGATCATACCAAGGCTAAGGATATGAGACCAGTCTGTCCTCCTCCATTCTCAAAACATTGGAAAAACTGGTTAATGTATATGATGGGGAGAGGAGGCTAAGTAGGGCCCCTCTACATTCAAACCAGCATGCGTATCAACCAGGTAAATCATGTGAGTCAGCTCTCCACCAACTCATTGGGAAGGTGGAGAAAGCACTTCACTTCCAAGAAATAGCCCTCTGCATCTTCCTGGACATCAAGTGGGCCTTCAGTAACATGATCTTCGATTTCGTGGTAAGGGCAGCAGAGGTGCATGACCTGGAGACCACTATATGCAGGTGGACCAGGACTATGCTTAGTGGAAGGAAGGTAGAGGCTACCATGATGAATGAAAAGGTGGTAATTAACACCACTAGAGGCTGCCCACAAGTAGTAGTTCTGTCCCCTCTATTATGGAATCCAGTAGTGAATGAACTCATTGTGAAATTAAATTCCAGACAATGGTTCTGCCAAGGATATGCAGATGGTCTTGTCATAGTAATACTTGGCAAATTTACTGACACAGTTAGAAATATGGCACAAGGAAGTTTGGACATTGTGCAAAATTGGTGCATTAAACAGGAGCTAAGGGTTAATCCCAAGAAGACTGTTGTGGTGCCATTTACGAAGAGACAACTCAAGTTGGAATCTAAAGCTCTTCAATGGAACTTTGCCTGTGAAGGGGATAGTGAAATATCTAGGGGTAACCTTAGATGAGAAGCTAAAGGGACCCCTCACATTAAGAGTATCTGCTTCATGGCAAAAAGTACTCTAGCGAGTACTAGAAGGGCGTGTGCCAAAAACTGGCGCCTAAACCCCAGGAATATGCACTGGATACATACCACAGTGGTCAGACCTAGGATTTCCTACGGGGCCATAGTGTGGCGGAAGAAGTTAGAACAGCGGGAGCTTGCTGAGGTGCAGAGATTGGCCTGCTTAGCCGTAACAGGTGGAATTAGCAGCACACCAACCGCTGGAATGGAAGCCATGCTGGACATGCCTCCACTAAACATTTGGGTCAAGGTGGAGGCAGCAGCTGGGGCACACAAACTTAAAGCTGGCAAAAACTGGGTCTCATTCGGATATCCAGAATCACACACTAACATAGTGAGTGAAGTAAACATAGAAATGGCTGGGGAAATGCCTGCCAACTATATAACAACTCCCAACTGCTTCGACAAGCCTTACGATATAACAATTGGAAGCAGGGAGCAGTGGGAAAAAACAGTTCAACATTCAACACTGTACAGGGGACATTTGGTTCACTGATGGGTCAAAAATAGACCAAGGTGTTAGGGCAGGGGTGTAAGGGGTTCAGCCTAAGACTGGAGGGCATCATCTCTCTAGGAAAACTGGCCTCTGTGTTCCAAGCTGAAATTACTGTAATCAGGGCATGTGTGGAGGAGAATATGTGTAGGTGCTGCAAGGACCGTAGCCTCTACATCTATTCAGACAGCCAGGCAGCTCTGAAATCCTTGGCAGCTCCTGCAACAAGATCTAAGATTGTTCCAGAATGCCACAAGGCTCTGGTGGAGCTAGGGGGAAGCAATAGGGTAAACCTGGTGAGGGTCCCTGACCACTCAGGGATCTGTGGCAATGAACAAGCCGACAGATTGGCTAGGATGGGGGCAACAACTCCATTTATTGGACCGGAACCTGTCCTGACAATCACGACGGCTATGATTAAATTAGAACTATGGAACCGGCTTAGGAAACAGCACGTAGGATATTGGACCAAGGGCCATAAACAAAAACACGGTAAGGTAATGTTGTCAAAGCCACGTTTTAAAAGAAGCTCTGTAATCCTGGGATTGAACAGGAAAGAGATCAAACTCATGACAGGACTGATAACCGGCCATGAGAACTTCAGAAAACACCTCCACACAATGGGTATAATGGAAGAGGACCCTAAATGTAGGATCTGTGATGAGGGTGAAGAAACTGCATCACACCTAATCTTCGAATGCATGGCATTAGAGAGTAAAGGATACAGAATCTTTGGGACAACTAGACCTGAAGAAATTGAGCCTAACAAAAAAACTCGTAGAGGGACTCTTTGCAGTATATAAGGGCACTGGTTGGCTTTACATCTACATCTACATGACTACTCTGCAATTCACATTAAAGTGATCGGCAGAGGGTTCATCAAACCACAATCATACTATCTCTCTACCATTCCACTCCCGAACAGCGCGCGGGAAAAACGAACACCTAAACCTTTCTATTCAAGCTCTGATTTCTCTTATTTTATTTTGATGATCATTCCTACCTATGTAGGTAGGTTGGGCTCAACAAAATATTTTCGCATTCGGAAGAGAAAGTTGGTGACTGAAATTTCGTAAATAGATCTCGCCGCGACGAAAAAGTCTTTGCTTTAATGACTTCCATCCCAATTCGCGTATCATATCTGCCACACTCTCTCCCCTATTACGTGATAATACAAAACGAGCTGCCCTTTTTTGCACCCTTTCGATGTCCTCCGTCAATCCCACCTGGTAAGGATCCCACACTGCGCAGGAATATTCTAACAGAGGACGAACGAGTGTAGTGTAAGCTGTCTCTTTAGTGGACTTGTTGCATCTTCTAAGTGTCCTGCCAATGAAACGCAACCTTTGGCCCGCCTTCCCCACAATATTATCTATGTGGTCTTTCCAACTGAAGTTGTTCGTAATTTTAACACCCAGGTACTTAGTTGAATTGACAGCCTTGAGAATTTTACTATTTATCGAGTGATCGAATTTCAACGGATTTCTTTTGGAACTCATGTGGATCACCTCACACTTTTCGTTATTTAGCGTCAACTGCCACCTACCACACCATACAGCAATATTTTCTAAATCGCTTTGCAACTGATACTGGTCTTCAGATGACCTTACAAGATGGTAAATTACAGTATCATCTGCGAACAACCTAAGAGAACTGCTCAGATTGTCACCCAGGTCATTTATATAGACCAGGAACAGCAGAGGTCCGAGGACGCTTCCCTGGGGAACACCTGATATCACTTCAGTTTTGCTCGATGATTTGCCGTCTATTACTACGAACTGCGACCTTCCTGACAGGAAATCACGAATCCAGTCGCACAACTGAGACGATACCCCATAGGCCCGCAGCTTGATTAGAAGTCGCTTGTGAGGAACAGTGTCAAAAGCTTTCCGGAAATCTAGAAATACGGAATAAACTTGAGATCCCCTGTCAATAGCGGCCATTACTTCGTGCGAATAAAGAGCTAGCTGCGTTGCACAAGAAAGATGTTTTCTGAAACCATGCTGATTACGTATCAATAGATCGTTCCCTTCGAGGTGATTCGTAATGTTTGAATACAGTATATGCTCCAAAACTCTACTGCAAACCAACGTCAATGATACAGGTCTGTAGTTCGATGGATTACTCCTACTACCCTTCTTAAACACTGGTGCGACCTGCGCAATTTTCCAATCTGTAGGTACAGATCTATCGGTGAGTGAGTGGTTGTATATGATTGCTAAGTAGGGAGCTGTTGTATCAGCGTAATCTGAAAGGAACCTAATCAGTATACAATCTGGAACTGAAGACTTGCCCGTATAAAGGGATTTGAGTTGCTTCGCAAGCCCTAAGGTATCTACTTCTAAGAAACTCATGCTAGCAGCTGTTCGTGTTTCAAATTCTGGAATATTCCATTCGTCTTCCCTGGTGAAGGAATTTCGGAAAACTGCGTTCAATAACTCCGCTTTAGCAGCACAGTCGTCGGTAACAGTACCATCGGCACTGCGCAGCGAAGGTATTGACTGTGTCTTGCCGCTTGTGTACTTTACATATGACCAGAATTTCTTCAGATTTTCTACCGAATTTCGAGACAATGTTTCGTTGTGGAACCTATTAAAGGCATCTCGCATTGAAGTCCATGCCAAATTTTGCGCATCTGTAAATTTTTGCCAATCTTTGGGATTTCGCGTTCTTCTGAACTTCGCATGCTTTTTCCGTTGCCTCTGCAACAGCGTTCAGATCTGTTTTGTGTACCACGGGGGATCAGTTCCATCTCTTACCAATTTTTGAGGTATGAATCTCTCAATTGCTGTTGCTACTATATCATTGAATTTGAGCCACATCTCGTCTACATTTGCATAGTCAGTTCAGAAGGAATGGAGATTGTCTCTTAGGAAGGCTCCTAGTGACACCTTATCCGCTTTTTTAAATGAAATTATTTTGCGTTTGTTTCTGGTGGATTTGGAAGAAACGGTATCGAGCCTAACTACAACGACCTTGTGATCGCTAATCCCTGTATCAGTCATGATGCTCTCTATTAGCTCTGGATTGTTTGTGGCTAAGAGGTCAAGTGTGTTTTCGCAACCATTTACAATTCGTGTGGGTTCGTGGACTAACGGCTCAAAATAATTTTCGGAGAAAGCATTTAGGACAATCTCAGAAGATGTTTTCTGCCTACCACCGGTTTTGAACAAGTATTTTTGCCAACATATCGAGGGAAGGTTGAAGTCCCTACCAACTATAACCGTATGAGTGGGGTATTTATTTGTTACGAGACTCACATTTTCTCTGAACTGTTCAGCAACTATATCATCGGAGTCTCCACCCATACCTATTCGCACAGAGTATCTACTTTGACTTCACTACAGGATAAACCACTACTGACAGACACAAACACTCCACCACCAATTCTGCCTAATCTATCTTTCCTGAACACCGTCTGAGACTTCGTAAAAATTTCTGCAGAACTTATTTCCGGCTTTAGCCAGCTTTCTGTACCTATAACGATTCCAGCTTCTGTGCTTTCTATTAGCGCTTGAAGCTCAGGGACTTTCCCAGCACAACTACAACAATTTACAACTACAATTCCGACTGTTTCTTGATCCAAGCACGTCCTGTATTTGCCATGCACCCTTTGAGATTGCAGCCCACCCCGTACTTTCCCGAGGCCTTCTAACCTAAAAAACCACGCAGTCCATGCCACACAGCCTCTGCTACCCATGTAGCCTAGTGAACTCCTGACCTATTCAGCGGAACCCGAAACCCCAACACCCTATGGCGCAAGTCAAGGAATCTGCAGCCAACACGGTCGCAAAACCGTCTGAGCCTCTGATTCAGACCCTCCACCCGGCTCTGCACCAAAGGTCCACAGTCAGTTCTGTCAACGATGCTGCAGATGGTGAGCTCTGCCTTCATCTCATAAGCAAGACCGGCAGCCTTCACCAAATCAGATAGCCACTGGAATCCAGAGAGAATTTCCTCAGATCCTAAGCGACACACGTCATTAGTGCCGACATGTGCCATCACCTGCAGCTGGCTGCACCCTGTGCTCTTCATGGCGTCCGGAAGGACCCTTTCCACATCAGGAATGACTCCACCCGGAATGCACACGGAGTGGACACTGGATTTCTTCCCCTCCTTAGCCGCCATATCCCCAAGGGGCCCCATTACGCACCTAACGTTGGAGCTCCCAACTACCAATACGCCCACCCTCTGCGATTGCCTGGACCTTGAAGGCTGAGAATCATCCTCTGAAACAGGCCAGGCAGCTGCATCTGGCTCAGCCAGAGACAGTACCTGAAACCTATTTGTCAGACGCACTGGGGAGGCTTTCTGATCAGCCTCCGGGGACGTCTTTCGCTGCCTGCCACGCCTTGGAACGACCTCTCAATCAACCACAGGCGAGGGTTCAGCCCCACTGCGTGCAGCAACCGGGGCAACCACAGCGGCAGACCGATCTGGGGACAGACGGGACGAGGTTGACATCTCCGTGATACCCAAGTTCGGCTCCCCACAGTGGTGCCCATTGGCAACAGCCTCAAGCTGCGCAACCGAAGTCAGCGCTGCTTGCAGCTGTGAGCGAAGGGATGCCAACTCAGCCCTCATCCGAACACAGCAATCACAGTCCCTGTCCATTCTAATCTATGTTGAACAACAGTTACTGAAACACGAGTCCGTGCCTATATAACACAAGGGAAACACACAAAGAATGTATTAACTAACCTGTATAAATGCCTAACTACTGCACTACAATCTGCCTGAATTTACGATTACAGTACCTAAATCTTGAAATTACACCTCCTATACGAAAATCACACGCAATTTAAGAATCTACGAAGTAAACACTAAAGTGCGACACTACAACTCTCAAATACTATAATACACCCAAAATTTATGAATTAAACAATGCAAGTACCCAAAAACACACAAAGAAATTAAGAATTAAACTATGTAACAATTAAGTAAGCTAGGGGTATACGACTTGCTGCTGCAGCTGCTTATCCAACGGCGGCAGGGAGCACACTGGCTGTGACCAACCGACACTGGTCGTTCAAAACAAAAACAGAAGACAGACGACTACGCGAATTTACACTATTCAGGTACTAAAGCGCGATGCTACAACTCTTACTAGATAACAGGGAGCGATACCGCACAATAAGTTTCGGTGCGAGCAGTGGCGGGTTAGACCTAAGCTGTTTTAGCTTCACTGTTAAAATCAAATCAATATAGTAGGTTATTTTTCAAAGTTGATCTCTATACATCAGTTTTCCATTTTAAATGGAGAGTTCACGAATTTTTTTTCAGTATTATTGCAATATACCCAAACAATTACGAAGGCTGAACTGTGTGTTGAATTAGTATTATAAAAATCTTCTTGTCCAATACTTTGCTTTATAAGCATTTGTACCTATGTTGTGTTGACATAGTTGTGAGCAAAGTGTGTCTATAATTAAAGTTCCAGTTTCAAAACAACGTAGAAAGAGAACCACTGCTCAGAATGACATCACAATGAAACAGCCCATGACTGACAAAGGGGAAAACAACATGGAGCAAAGATAAATTTAACGAAAATATGACCAATAGATGGAACTAAGTGTCAGAATATGCACACCACACAGCTGTTGTTCAGCTTGTCTCTGAGATGCCCAACATGATTTTCTCTACAAAGGAGAGCACATTACTGGTAAAGCTCCATTACAAGAATGGTGACAATGCACCAGTAGCTTTGCAGAAGTTTTGGACACATATGGGTATGAAAAAAGGCATTGGTCGAATATCTGCTGAGGATCTGGAGAAAATGATTACAAATGCAAAATCACCCATTTTCAGGAGTTTCTTCCTGCTGACCTACCAGCAAGACGAACATTTACTCTGGAATTTCTTGCTCGCATGGAAGTAGACAATGAATGGCCACGGAACATTCTGTGGACAGGCAAATCCCATTTCCATCTCCAAGGAAGTGTCACTGCACAGAATTTCAGAATATGGGAAATGGAAAAATCTGCATACAAGGTGACTTCATTCTGCAAAGGTGACCATATGACACAAGTTGACTGCATTGTTTTATGATAGGGCTGTATTCTTTCAAGGTCCTGTTTACCCGTAACATCACTGCCATACATTGAGAGTGTCTTTTGTGCATCCTTTAACAGTGTGTAAGTGTAGGTAGGATTGTTTTATGCACAACAGTGCACCTCTGCATATTCCACAGCCAGTGAAGTGGCTGCTGCAGAGGCATTTCAGAAATGCTAGAATTATCAGCTGTCGTTTTCCCACAGCCTGGTTGTCCAGATCATCTGATCTTAATCTGTGCAGCTTCTGGACGTGTGTTACGTGAAAGATTTCTTCAGTGCTCCAATTGCAAACGTAGCTCCATTGATGGCACACATTGCACAACGCATTCTGAATGTGATCCCCGAGACAATCCGAACTGTTGTGGAACGAATCGTTTCTTGATTCCAACTTGTGGCAGAAAACTGGACACCACACTGAACGTCTTGTGCCAGTCTTGCAATAATTAGAAACTGGTGTCACTTTGCTTTTGCTTTTTTTATGTGGTTTTTGACACCAGCACAATTAGAAACCAGTATCATTTTGATTTTTATGTAAAAACAGGAAAATTAAAAACAGATTTTTCCCACCCAATGTGGTACAGCATTGCCTTTGTGGATGGGACACAACTGTTGACTGCTGAGCTTGTGCAATCAGACACATTGAAAGTACGGATAGTGTATGTGAAATTCATACCATAGCCATCATATTGTAATTCGTCTGTCATTGCAGCCAAACCCATTCATGTTAAGACGCTTACAGCATCACCCAAACAATTTTATTTATTTATTTTTTTTGCTCCACGACATTTCCCACCGTCAATAAGTTGTTCAAATTTATCATTCTAAGATGTGATTCTCTTTCTGCAGCAGTTTTAAATGAACTTTAATTATGGACACCCTGCACAAACTCAAAGTGCAGTGAGGAACAGTACCCTCAATGAAAGTAATTTTTCTTGTAACTGAGGTTGATCAATATTTGAGGTATTCATTCACAACTGTTGGTCAGAATTAGCAGCATTACAGTGCGGTTTGATACAGTTATTTCTGTTCACTCACATTCATGGAAATTGCAATGAGCAATTAGATTCATGTTTCATTTCTTGTAACACGAAATAAACACTGGTTAACATTAGCATTTATAAAGTAGAGTGATTGTAACTTGTTTTCTTTTCAGTATATCAGTTAGTAGATGGTGCCAGCTGCTCTTGGCCATGCTAATCTTGTTCTCTATTTTTAACTACATCATATCATTTATCATCAGACTAACAAGTTTCGAGAAAGTGCCGTGTCCTATATATTCTGATTGTAGCTAATGAACTGAGCACTTGCATAACATTTCCATGGTCATATGCAGGGTGTCTTTCCTAAGAGTCATCAGGCACATTTTCTCTGATGTTTCAGTAGGTATTTGCAATTTCCTTTTTGCAGTGTGTCACTGGAGTCAGCCCAAACAAACAGTGCTCATTGTGTCTTTCACGTGATGCCCAGTGTCGACAAGAAGCATTAGTTTGTTTCCCGTGACAAACAGAATGATTTTTTAAGTGGAATTTTACATGCCAATTTGATAGGCAGCCCTGGATTAATCTAGTATGATATTTGTTTTACTGATAAGTATTAACAGGAACAGTAAAACTCTACAAATAACCAGTACTCCAGCAGCAACAGCATTGCCCCGGCCCTTGCTGACTTGCCACCAAGCACGTAGTGCTACTGGGTCGCTGCTACATAGCTGATTACCCACCCTGTTTTAATCTCCCCATTAATATATGTCAATAAAACAAATATCGGACTAGACTAATCTGGGAGTGCTGTATCGAATAGGCATGCATAAGTCACGTTTAAAAATCATTTTGTTTGTAATGGGAAACAAACTAACACTTTCTGTTGACACTGGCCATTGTGTGAAAAATGTGACAAGCAGTAACTGGTTGGTTGGTTGACTGAGGGGAGGCAGGGGGGTGGGCACCAAACAACGAGGTCACTGGTCCCATGATGAAAGGTGGCAGAAATCAAGGGAGGAACAACACACAGCACAACCCAGTCATTAGGAAGGGATAATGTGCAAACAAAGAGGGAAAAGGGAAGTCAGGACAGCAGGAAAAGGAAAGAACAGGAGTGGGGTGGGTGGAAAGCTACACACGGGAGCAACCAGCACTGGCCTGTTCCTACACCCATATCATGCCATTATCACAATACAAAGGGGACAACACCATGGAAAGAGAACATAAGAAAATAGAAAACAAGACAGTACAACAGTCCACAAAAAATTTAGGAAAAAGGTGGGGAGAATCTGGCTGGTGCGCAGACAAGGTCAAGGACTCCATAACCAGTACCTACGCTAATTGAGGGACTCAAATACTAGAGGAAAATTCAAGGACTTCTATATAAGAGGACCAGCCACATTCGCGAAGAAAACTGAGGACAGATGTAACCATGTAGGGTTTTGCACTAACTAATCCTAGCAGTAATTGTTTGGGTTGACTTCAGCTACACACAGCAAAAACAAAATAGCAAATATCTACCAAAATATACGAAAAAATATGCCTGGTGACTCTTAGGAGAGACATCCAGTATACACTGCAGAGATCAATTAGGAAGGAAGGAAGGAAGGAAGGAAGGAAGGAAAGAAGGGAGAGAGGGTAGGAGGGAAGATGTGTCACAGCCACATTCAGAGTAGATGTATTACATGTGACTCCCTAACAGAACAGTCCATTACCATAGCCCCTAGCACCAGAATCTGACCTACTCTCAGGAATTATATGCTGTGACTACTATATAGACATCCCTCTTGGGATGCCTGCAACAGATCATATGAATAGAGATATTGTGTCTAATGTTACAATCTTGAGTTTCATCAATCTGACACACAGTATTTCAGTTAAAGGGAAGCACGAAGGCACATCTGGATAACACTATTGGGGGCCACATGATTGGCAAATTAGAGGTCACCCTGAAGTGGGCCCAGCTTTCAGTGTCATTTCCAATGTCACATAATGATTGAAGATTCCAGGAATGGTAACACAGTCAACAATAGTATGTCAAAATTGATCATGTGCTACAACTCAATATCAGAATTGCGCCCCACCTTATTTTTTAAGTTTTAGAGATTTGGGTCCCCTTATTATGCAAAAAAGTGTTCCTTTTTAATGCCCTAACATATTTCAGCATCTTTGTCATCCTTGGATCTTCTATTCAGTTCCATACATTTATTATCAAGTATTAATTATTCCAACAAAATTAGGCCTAAAATAGTTTATGTCTGTTGTAAATATTAACCATTTTCTTGAATGTATATTTCTGGAGGACCTCCCGTAGTTTATTGCATAGTTTGCCATCTGCAACTAAATCTTATTGCTACTTTAGTTGGCGAGTTAACAAATCACTTTGTTTTTGGTTGTGCAAAAATATTTCATGACTATAATTCAGTTACTTACAATTACTTTTGTAGTATAAGTCATCTGTTGTAGAAATATATGCAGAAGGGCAGTATATGATGAGGAACTCAAGTTATTCAGAACAAGACACAGCAGCAACATATAAGCACTGCATATTTGTTAAGTTCAAAAGTTTAACTTAACACAGTGCATCACTAAACACAAATCCCACCTCACAGTTGGAGTGGAACATGAAGCAGAAATTGTAGGGCAAGCTTTCCCAAAATGTCCTCATTTATGTGTAAGGAGAAATTTACAAAACAACAAAATAAAGTGGACTGTATTTTGTAGATTCATTATATGTTTACTTGACCATCTATTATTCAGACATATTTACAAAATGTGCTATTTATAAAACTTAGGTGGCAAGAAAAGTTTACAAAAGAAGGCAACAACTAGGACAAGGAGAACCTTGAGCCTATTTTTATACAAGAAAAAAACCACCTTTAATTTTTTCAATTTGTAAAAATACACATATTTACAATAATAATTTGTCTCTCTCTCTCTCTCTCTCTCTCTCTTTCTCTCTCTCATAATATATATACTTAGATCAACACCTGACAACAAGTACACTATTAACATCTGTACCATAAACTCACAGTACCTACATGATTACAAATATACATTCAGGAAGTGTGCGCACGCACGCACACCCCAAAATATTATCCATTAAATATAACTAACATTGGGATGTGAAATAGTTGTGCAAATACATAGTTAAAAATATGGACAGTAAGTATCAAAGTGCAACAAATTTATTTTGTTGTGAAGGTTTGGAGGCAGACTTGCCTTTTTTTTTTGAGAATGTTCTTGCAATCAATATGTAATATGAAACCTGTAGTACCATGTAACTGTGGCTTGCAATGCAGATGTTAATAGAGATTTGTTACAGTAATCCATACAAAAATAACTCCGTTAAAACTAGTTTATATTTCAAAATCCACAACACTCATAAAGCCTTAACAGCATCTCCATACAATACTCTCACATACACAAGCCCACCCCTACTTTAACACACACACACACACACACACACACACACACACACACACACACACACGAGTTACAAGAACATTAAATGTAAGGATCTCTTCTTGTAGTTCATAAGCAGTACATAGCACAGGTCATTGTGATTCAGATTTGGCACATTTAACACCATGAAGTTATCTGTGTTCAAAGAGCACAAGAAATGGCCAGTGTGTACACATTATTCTTGGATAATGATTTGCAATATAAACCACATTCATTTTGCACGACAATTTTTCTTCTTTTCCAGAGCACTTGTCAATAAACAATACAATTTTCTCTTCAATTATAGAGGTGAATTTTCTTCTATAACTCATATCATCATCAATAGTTTAGTTTTAAAGAGAATGAATAGCCACAGAAAATTCTTAGTTACTGCTCATAAAGACACTGCAACATTTCTGGTTTACTCTGTGTAAACATTCCTTTTTAACAAAACTCTTAACATAAATGTACACAATAACAAATATAACCAGGTAATAGTGTGTCTTCACATTTATACATCATTAGAAAAATGGGAAGCTGAACAAACATTTCCATGCATTGTCACATTAATAATGTGAAAGTCTAACTCCAATGAATAATTATTATTAGAAGTAAGAAAAAAGAGGAAAGTTTTTCTGACCATTCTTGCCTCTCAGTTTCCAGTGCACAGTATTACACCAATGCATAGGAAAACATTCATATTCAATATGATTTCCTTAACTGAGGTTGGTTTCACACAGATAATTGCTCACAAAATATGCACCAACAGTACTCTTACTTCAGAGGCACAATCTGCTTTAGCAGCTGAATACAGCAGCTAATATTATGACAAAGAAACACTTTATTTCCTGATCACACCAGTCAATCTTAAGAGAAACAGTTTATGCATCTTTACAGAAATTGTGGAATAATAGCTATGTGCTAATGAGAACAGTTATTAAAGCATTCAGTGTGCAAGGTGCAGAGGTCTTATAAAATAAGATTGGAGCAAGCTGTTGTCTTAATGCATGCTCTAGAGAAAATACCCACTTTCTATTTCTTAAACTTTCCTCAGTTGCACTATTATTGCACTATCCATACCCACTCTCAGATAAAATAGCCATAAAGGTCCACTGTAATAAGAGTGCAATAAATTTCACCTCTTTATTACTGTTTGTATCCAGCAAAGAACATGAACCTATGAGTCACAGCAACACTTATGAACTTACCTTAGGAATTTTTTGTGTGTATTTAAGACAGCAGTGATATATTAAAATTAAAGCTCCAAAATTAATTATAATAAAGAAAAGTAAGTACTAAAGAAAAGAACCAACAACAGTTTTATTTTCCTCATCTGAAGATTTTTCACATATGATCTCTTCCTGAATGACTGGGTGTGTTTTAAAACAGAGCATGATTTACAGCAACTCAAATATCTTCCAGACTCAGCTAGCAAATCATGTACTGTTTAGACAACACTAATATTTAAGTATAACATTTCTGAATGACTACAATGGTCCCAATAACCAGAAATCTGTAGGACAGTGATTTTTTACCCTTTAGTGTTCATTATGCCATATCCATCTAGAGCACTAACAAGAAGTAATGAAACAAATCAAAACTTGCTAAGTATAATATGCACAAGACTTATTTTTCCAAATACTGAGTATTTATTAAAAATTTGAAAAGACTTAAGAATTTCCTAATAGCTTTATGATTCAATTTTTTTTTTTTGGAAAGAGGGGGGGGGGGGGGGGGGGAGAATCGTACAATGATAAAAACCTCAAAGATAGGACTCAAAATTGATGCTACTCCTCCCCAGCTCCATTTCGGTTAATGAAATGAATAACTGAAGATAACAAGTTTTCCTGCACGCAAACAGTCTGCTGATCACCAACATGCACTCCTTATTTGAAAAACAATAGAAGAAGAGTTAAGAAGTTAAAAAGTTGTAGCTTCTAGTCACTTCAGAATTCTGCACCTGAGTCAGCAAAACCCCTGTGAATGAATAGAAGTAAACATCTGGAAAATGATTTAAAATTCATTAACTTTCTATTACCCTGCATACCATTAAAATATTTTACATTTAAAATCGTCAACAAATATCACAAAACAAACAGAAAAAGCATTGCTACTTTTTCTAAAACACTGACTACAAAAGATGCATCTGATTTGTTTCCAAATTAGTACGTCCTTGAACACTAGATTAGTAAATGGTAAGGCATAAAAAGAAAACTATGAATTGTATGGCACATGAAGTACACGAACCAGCCCCTGAGTATGTACCACTGCAATGCTGATGTAGTACAAGAACAACATTTACATATAATGCAATGCTTTTTCATTATTTGTACAAACAAAATATAGTTATATTTTCTGGTATATATATCATATTTATATATATATATAATCTATACAAGGACAGATTTTTTTTTTACATTAATTGTCTCTCTCCAGTAAGCCAGGATACTTTGGTGTTGATTACACTTCATATATTCACATCACAAGCCTTTTAAATGCACTAAGCAAGTCATCTGTTGCAGTTCACTTCCAAGAACTCTCTTATCACCAATCACATTTCCAGCATTAGATATTAGTATGTTCAAAGGAGATTTTTTACCCCAACAGTTACAGTACGACACATCAACATTTTTCCTTCCTGTCAACACAGTGTTGTTTGTACGCACTGTAGTTAAAACCGACGTTACTTAATAGCAACTTCTTTGTAAAAATATATGTTTTGTACATTAGTCTGTCTTGTCTCCAAACATACAACCTTGTGGGAAAGGCTAATCACAGCTATGTCTTCATTTTCCAATAGAAATAAAGATCAATGAACTGATCACCTTATAGCTGAGAAAAATCAGCATGGGATGTAATATCAGCTGCTAAAGCAAGCTCACTCAGTTTTTTGTTGGCAATAAAGATCTTTTAACTGTTTTAGTTCATCTATAAGGGCCTTGTTTTGATTTTCTAGCACAGCTACTCTGTTCTCCAGGCATTTGATGTATTCCTTCTTTTTCCTCCTGCATTCTCTGGCAGCTTCCCTGAAATAACAGCATATTAATAATAAAAAAATTCCATTATTACAAAAAGTGTGATTGAGCAAATGACAAAGTCTTTGTGGTTCAATAGTGATAAATATGCTAATGATACAGTCTACATCACATGGATTTGTAGACTATCTGGGAAGTGACTTCCATATTGTGTAGTGCAAGGCGCTGGTGGAGGTGAAACCATTCTCACATTGAAGAAAACATTAACCCATTATACAAACTATTATGTTTCTTTGCCTACAGCAGTCATTCAAAACAAGTGCTGCAATTGATGCTCCCCATAGATGGGAAACCTACATTTCATTAGCTAGTAGTCAGTCTTTATATCAGGATATTATTTTGTCAATCAAACATTGTGAATTTTGTGGAGTATATTTACAAAACATGATAACTAAAGGAAGAAAAATATCTGGAATTATTAGAGACCTGAAAACATAGCATTTATCTTTGGAGAAGTTTGCATCTGGTGTGGTGACTGGAGTTATTTTGACTATAATGTCTGCTATTGCAAAAACTTCCAACAGTTTTTCCAAAATGTTCTTTGCTTGTTTTTTTTTCTTTTGCCTCTATTTAAACTTTTAAAAAATGACTTTTTGTTGAGAAGCAGCAGCATATTCCTACCTGTGATCAGTGCACTTCTCCAATTTAAGGTATTTCTCAACATTTTCTATTCCCGCCCAATCCAATAATTACAAAATCTGCAGAACATTGATTTTGACCTTTCGTAGGATTTCATAGCTGTGCAGCTCCTACTTGACAATGCTAAAGATATAACTGACAGGGCACTCAATGTAGAAACGGAACAAAATGTAACTATTCAGACATTAGAAGAAGACTTTTGGCATACTAAAAAGATGTCGACAGGCCTTGTTTTCTGGTAGCCAAATTGCAGAATTTGGACACAATAAACTGTCAGTTGGCCATCAATATAAACATACCAGAATTTTGGCCACCAGGAGGGTCAGTAGCAGTGCTGGGAAACAAGCCCCACCTCTCTCCCACACAGCAGCCAGCCTACACATCTGTTCTGTGCAAGCAAAACTGACATATGGTCATTGCAATCACCAATACCGTCTGGAATTGTGAAGGTCAAATCAATCTCTGATGGACCAGGATTAGCTCTCTCTCTCTCTCTCTCTCTCTCTCTCTCTCTCTCTCTCTCTCTCTCTCTCTGCCCCCCCCCCCCCCCAAAAAAAAAGAAAAAAATTAAATAAACAAATAAAACCACACAAACTCAAGCTCTGCACACAACACATGCATTTCGGTAATGGCTATTGCACAATTACTTGCTGAGGTTGCCAGTGTCATAAAAGGGAAATTTCTGGCTTGACTACTACTTGTATTTGACAACAAAGTTCAAAATTCTCAGTGCCTAAAACACCCACATTAAAATGTTGGCATTAAATCAAGACAAACTTAAATGCTTTCTTTGTTCTAAGACGCTACATACCACCATTGAGTCCTATATTGCAATATGCAGTGTGTATCTCACACAGGCAATTCAATCATCCACAATTAGTGTGGCACCAGAGCATTGAGCGCATTAATACATTTTGCGTTCACGCACTTTTTGATTTTGCACATGTTCTTACACACATTATGTTTCCAAACTGGGCTTTGCCATATGATGTGAAACACCAATAACTGAGAATTGGTAAAATTTTCAATATTTATAAGCACAAAATAAATCTACTTCAAACACTCTCTCATAAAATATTTCATCTGGATACAATTTGCAATTAAATAACACTGATTAGCTAATTTCAGATTCTGAAGCAGAATTCGTAACTATATTAGCATTTATTACAAACAGGAAATTTTTTAGGTCCCTAATACTTAAAAATGAAGTTATGCATTGAAAGCTTTCATGATCTGATGTCTCTGCTGGTGAGCCTTCTCAGTTGTACGGCTACGGTCCACGAAACATTCAGATTCCTCAACAAGGCTTAGCGGAACAAGGAGCACCACTGAAGCAATCCGTTGCAGCACTGGATGAAATGTTAGGAGTGGAAATGTTTCATGGGCCATGGCTGTACAACCCAGAAAACTCGCCAGCACACAAATTAAATTGTCAGGTCTCTACTGTAAATTATTAACTCTTTGGAAGGCGTTTATTAAAAGTTTTATGGAAACAACCAATATAATATAAGAAATTAGTATAAAAATCAAATGACGGAAAATTCAGGATGGAATGTAACAATATTTCCTTCTCATAAATTAATGTAAAAGTTAGGTATTGTCAAATAGCAGTTTGTAAAATGATTTTGCTCACTTCTTGTGAGTTTATTCTTGATAATAAAAGACCAAAAACTTTGCTCATCACAAAAGAGGTCAGCCCTCTTTTATGCAAAACAAATCATCATTGTTCCTCACATTTTACCTATGAACAGAATTAATTTTTAATTGTCAGCTGCAAAGACTTTTTTTGTTTGTTTATTTCTGCAAGAATTGCATGAACTTCGTATTTCACAGCATGCAGTTTAAATTGCTGTTACATCACGTGCTTCAGTCCAATCTTCTTCTTTTTTTTTTGCTGGTCTCAAAACTAGTCTATACTGTAAAAGCCTATTGATCTCAGCATAACTTACATCCATTCAAAACAGCTTTCTCTAATCAAGCCTTATTCTCTCTCTACAATTTTTAGACACCACACTTCACTTCATTACTTTAGCAAATTGACAACTCCTCGATTCTTCTGAACGTGTTATATCTACAGATACGTTCTTTTCATCAGGTTGCGCAATAAATTTCTCCTCCCCTCCCCCCTCCAATTAGGTTCAGTACCTCCTCATTAGTTATCCAATATGATCTTTTAATAAGTACTGTAACAGCACAATTATTTCAATACCACAGATGTGCATTGTGCACAAAAAAATGCACACTTCTATCAAATATTGTTGGCACTGGCCTTACGAGACATTACTTTCCAGGTAATCCTTTTGTATTGAATTTTTTACATCCAGAATACATATGAAAACCAAAACCTACTGGCCACAAGATAAAATAATTCTGGGGTAAAATATCCCTTAATAAAATTAACAAATAGAAATTGGGCAGCAACAATGGGTAATAATTTTTGTACTAATATTACAACATGCCATCTGGCCACCAAAAATATACTGTAAGTTCATGGTGTATACACTGACAAGGAAAAAAATTCCTGGATTTTTTCCCAAGTGTCCCGGTTCAAGATACACTTTCTCAGTTAAAAATACATTGTACCTCTAGTGAAAGTAAATTTTTTTGGTGCTGAAAGGTTTTACACACTGCCATAGATCTTCTTGGCACTTAAGCAAAAAAAGGGAAAGATCTTTGATGCATGACAACATTTACACTGCATATTTTCATATTACGGGAGTATAAATACAATTTCCACTAAATACAGCACGGTAGCTTCCAAAGTGCTGAAATCAAGATTGCTATGTGCTTTTGTCACCCACTCATAGCTCACATCAAGTGGTCTCACCAGTCAATGACAGCAGATGTTCAGCGCGTAGGACACATGATGTAGTCACCCAACAGCAACATCACTGTTAAGTAACATGAACATACAAATAGCGAAAGTTAATGCTTTAAATTACTATAGATATCATACAACTACATGAAAAGCTAAGCTTTTGCATAAAATGTTGATTGTCAAAACCTTTTTTGCTGTTTTTTTCCCAAGGATGGGGTAGGCAGATCCTAAGAGCACAGCTGAATATTTCTAACAAGCAAGATTGTACGTTTCATTGTTGTGCACCAAACATTTTGTGGGTTACCTGGCTGAATATATGTTACAGTGAGTACTTCAACTGTCACATACAAAAGCCAGTTACAAGTGAAGTTGCTCAGGAATTCACTTCATATATTTTTAAAGGATAACTATACTCTCTGCCATTGTTTTTGTGTAATTTCTAAGCTATGGAAAATTAAAATAAATATGAAAACTACCTTTGAAGCTTGGTCTTTTTTAGTGTGCCAGAAAAAATAAGTGAAACCAGTCATGTGATCTACAAGCTAAGCTGCAACCACTGTGCAGCATTCTATGTAGGCATGACAACAAACACGCTGTCTGTCCGCATGAACGGCCACCGACAAACTGTGGCCAAAAAACAAGTGGACCACCCTGTAGCTGACCACTGCCAAACATTATACCCCTCATCTCAATGACTGCTTCACAGTCTGTGCCGTATGGATTTTTCCCACCAACAACAGCTTTTCTGAATTGCACAGGTGGGAACTTTCCCTGCAATACATCCTACATTCCCATAACCCTCCTGGCCTCAACCTTCATTAGTCACTGTCCTCACCCATCCAACCCCCTCCCTGTATCCATACCAGCACTACACAGCCACCATTTCACTGCCACACCCTATCTTTTAATTTCTTTTATTTTTATTTCTCTCCTTCCCTCTCTCCTACCCTCTGTCTAAACTGCACCACTTACTGTCCGCAACTCCCACCATACTATCCCTCCCCCTCCCCGCCCTAGCCTCCTCCTTACCCCCACCCAGTCGCCACTCCCATCATGCACTGGTGCTGCCACTCGCAATATAGTTTCAGCTCTCAGACTGCAGATGTGTGTGAAGTTGCACGTGTGTGTGTGTGTGTGTGTGTGTGTGTGTGTGTGTGTGTGTGTGTGTGTAATGCTGACAAAGGCCTTAATGGCTGAAAGCTATGATTGTGTGAATCTTTTTATTGTGGCTCAGCATCTCCGCTATATGGTGAGCAGCAACTTTCCTTCTCTTGCATTGGCTTGAATCAGGCATTTAAATTTCTTAAGTATCATTGGTTAACATATAATAATAATAATAATAATAATGCTAGGTGGTGTCAACATCCCCCATAGAGTCAATTACACAGGGTTGCAACTGAACATTGATATATGAAGTGTCACAGTAGGGAAAGCACTTATTTCTTGACCTATAGCATCTTTCTTGTAGTGGGAATTTATCTGGACACACACTGAGATTACTAGAGGTAAATGCTGACAACAATGTAGCTATGTGTTTATGTACACTGTGAAGCAAAATACATATCTGTAATTTGAGCTATTATATCAAGTTCTTGTTCATGAGCCTACCCACATCTGACATTACTAGAGGTGTGCCGAGTGGTTACTGGTCCTCACTCCATCACTTGTTTTTCACCCAGGATTTTCCAGTGTTGTATCTATTCGTATTCAGATAATATATGAAATGGAAAATCCTGCAGTGTGGGTGAGTGGGTGGCTGGGAGGGCATGGGGAGATAATGGATGGAATGAGTAAATATAACTAGTCCATGTATAATAGAGGTGCTGAGCCAAGCTGTAGATAGGCATACGCAACAGCCAAGTGTTAAAAGTTCTTGATCACATGCCTATGCACCTATTAACACTTCCCTTACGAAACCACATATTTACATTTTCAGAATTAACATTTTCCCATTGTTCACAGCATTTATTGGTCCCTTCAAATTTACCATGTTGAAAGTAATTAGGTTGGTACACAAGTTTGTAGTATTTTTATTTTGCATGTCGGTATCCTAGTTGCTATGGGTTTATTAATCAACTGTCATTTTTTATTCGTAGTTCACTATTGCTATTTGAGTTTACGTATTGTCATTTGTCACGGAGGTAGAGTGTGGATGCTGGAAAATGGGAGTGCCAAGTGGAGAAATCAAACATTTCTGACATATTATCCTGTTTGTGTTCAATGAGGACTGACAGCAGCAAAGGCAGCCAGAAAGATTTTCGCCACCTATGGAGCTAATACCACTGGACAGAGCACAATAAGAAAATGAATGGTTTTTTTCATTTTAAGGAGGATCGTTTTGACATTAGCAACTCTCCGCGTTCAGGGTTCAGGAAGACCTTCCGAGTTTGATGATGTACATTAAGCACATTAATCCACATGAGTGTACTCTTGAACTGGCAAATGTAATGAAGGTTCAAAAATCAGTTGTTCAGGTAATATATGATCTAACCCAAAACCACAAAAATCAATGCGTGGCCATATGTGCATCTCTGCTAGCTCATCATCAATTGGGTCTTGAACACCACCAATCATTCTTACCCTGTATCATTACTGGTGAGAGAAATGGTGTCTTTATGCTAACATAAGGAAAGGAAAGGAAGGGAAGGGAAGGGAAGGGAAAGGCTGAGCTCAAACAAAGCAGCAACTCCCCATAAAAATACCTGCATGCATCCACAAAAAAATGTTATGCATATGGTGGAACAGTGACGATGTGGTGTACTATGAAGGGCTTCCCCGAGGTGTAATCATAATTACTGACATACACTGTCAATAAATGAGATGTCTTGCAGACGCAATGACTGCTTGAAGTGATACTACTCCACAATAATGCCCACCCACATTCTGCTAGACTAACAAAATATACTACGCAAGAGTTGGTTTGTGAAGTCTTTCTGCACCCACCTTGTTCACCAGATCTTTTGCCCTTAGATTTTCACTTTTTGCACACACTAACAACCTTCAAAGAACTTCTTTTCCAGATAAAAATTCGCTCCAAACATGGCTCGACAAGTTCTCCACTTCAAAACCAAGTGATTTCTACATTCACGGAATCGAAAAGTTACCTGAACATTGGCAGACTGTTGTAAATAAGGAAGGAGAATATACTATTGATGACTAAAGTCTCTTATGTGTATTTGTTGAGTTTATTAAACTTATGAAAAAACACTAAGCCTTCAAGTGACATTTAGAGCACTACACGGTTAACTTTCATGAGCGCTATGCTGTGTAGTCACAAGTTAACAAAAACTATATTTTGTGTAACAGTGTACATAGCCACTGCATAATTGAACATAGTGTTTTGCTGCTTTTTAAATTGGTATTAGAAAATTTTCTGCCATTATATTACTATGAAAAATGTTACAAAAAGATGCTTAAGGTGGTCAATAAGTTCATCATTGTGAATTTCTCTGCATCTAATGGATGGATCGACACGTTCATGAAGGAAACAGTGCAAATGTGGAAATTGTTAGTGGATGCCAGAGCATTTAATTAAAAGAAATTATGCAACAATATGAAACCAAGGATGTATTTATATCGATAAAACCCAATTTTTCTTCAGTTTCATTTCAAATAAGATACTTGCCTTCAAAGGCAAAAAATTGCCATACATGAAAAACAGTAATGTTCAACTCACAAGAAAGTTATTTACCAATGCTGATGCATCTCAAATAAATTAAGCCATTGAGACTGAAAATCACAGTAACTTCGCTCTTTTAAAAATGTGAAAATATCAACCAATAACTCCAAACCCTGTCACTAAGTACTGATGACTTCATATCTTTTTAAAAAGCAGTTGCATAGCCTTAGAACAAAAACTGATGCCTGTAACAAGAGTATTTTCCCCTAATAGATTGTTGCCCTGCACACCCCGAAAATGTAAATTTACAAAATGTGCTAGTAAACTGCACATGTAAGTTGTAGCCCTTGAATTTGGTAATTATCTGTGCTTTCAAGACCTGTTACAGGAAAAATATTATGCAGAAGCAATTAAGTTTTATGTAGCCAGAAAAGAACACAGAATCCTTTAAAGGATGGCTGGAAAAATGCTGCACACTGTGCAAAACTGCAGCACAGGTGTGCACATCTCGACCAGTGGGCACAGCGAAACAGCAACACCTGCAACTAGACACGTATCTCAAATGAGCGGCAACAGTTCCGCTTCCTTGTTTATGCTGCACTTGGAGCACTGAAGGACACCCAGTCTTGCTTTCCTCTGGAGACTGTAGCCTTATGCGAGATGTACTGAGAAATGGCGAGTATTGCTGAAAAGCAAAGAACAGGAGATCTGTGTTCTCAGTCATTTAAATACGACTGGGAACTTCATTTTCTTTACAACAGTAGATGAAAACACACATTTGCTGTGCTGCCAAATAATAAGCATCCAGTGCAAGTTCATGACACTCATTTCATATAGGCAGTGTAGTGTAGTGTACTGAACACTGCAGAACGGGAAGCCACATAAAGTGCCCTTAAGAAAATTGATGGGTAAATCGAAATGTTATTTACTAACTCTGCCTCATTCTGCTCCACATTACATGGGCCAATATTGTGATCTGAAAAATTTGGTATTAAACCGGTTGTTTAATGTTTACTTGCATGTGTAAAAATTACCCTTTAATTATTGAGAAACATGTTTGATACCCTTGCTAAAATATGGGTGTCAAACCAATCTGGCATACTTGTGCACCATTTGTTTTTATGTTTTGTTTTAGAACTATGACATTTGTTGATAGGGTGACGGGATAACACGATACCTTCCCACGATTGCAATGCACACTGTGAAAACAGCACATGAGTGGCCCATGTAAATTGTATCCCAGCTAATGAGTAAAGAGAAGCCGTGACATCTGTGGTTAGACACACACACACACACACACACACACACACACACACACACACACACACACACACACACTAAATGAGCGGTGATGGCTCCTTTTCCCTGTTTACAAATCTGGTAAGTGTGTACACTGATCAGGAAGTTGCATATGAGCAGCAGCTGTGCATGTGTGCAGAATTTCTGGCCAGCCCTGCTTTAAAGTATCAATTTCTGATCCTGTACAGTGAGGACACAGATGATGGTTGAAGAGTCCACCACCTGCATCTGCTTTTGATAACTGTATTCTTCCAAACAGATAAAGGAATCAGATCTTCCTATCAGGCCTGGGCAATGAAAAAAGATGACTGTGAAAGTCTCCTCACTTCTATGCGAATACAGTTGCAGTTTGAGCATTCACTCCATTATTTCCTGTGTGTTGATGACAATTTTGCATTGTTTAAAGTTTGCCTGAAGAAAATATGGTGAAACTCATACACAGGAAAGTATGACAGCTCAGGAAGTGACAGTGATGACACAAATCTAAATGCAGCAGTGAACACAAGAACACGTCTAAACCAAATCAGAAAACAAATGAACCTGTTTCATCTATTCTAACTATGATAGCTGCACGTGGTAGCCATACTACATATGTTGGCTGATTGTAAAAACAGCTGCACCAGTACTTGGAAGCTACCACCTGTTTCTCCACAGCTGCTGTAACGCAATACTCTCTGGTTCTACATCACAGCGTCTACTGTGGCATGTAATAGTGCGCCAAATGTGAGGTATTTCTTCAAGGTTATACAGCGCAGATATGTGCAGAACCAGCACAGAAATTAACTTCTAAGAGTCTAAAGTGAGTGGTGTGTGTGTGTGTGTGTGTGTGTGTGTGTGTGTGTGTGTGTGTGTGTCTGGGAATATTGATGCCACAGCTGAAGAAGAATTTACAGAGGAGTACAAGTATATGGATTGGGTCTGTATTACAGCAGACAATTGGTCTTCCAGGGCTCAGCCATGCTGAGAGAAACCCCACCCACTTCTGACCCCAGAAAACCCGATTAAGGGCAAAGACAGCTACAGAGTGAAGAATGTCTTCTATTCTAGTCGAGAGAGGCAGAAAAGTAAAAGGGAAACATGCAAAATGTAAGGGACATCTGTTGAACCTCAATAATACACATGGAAAACAGAGTGCGGCAGGAAAATAGGCTAAAACTACATCTCAAAGCAATTAAAACAGAGGCAGCATGCAAAGAAGGCAGGGTCAAGGCTCCTCCGGACCTAGCATGTGACACAATATGCCCCCAACCACAACCATCCCGCTCCTGCCCCGAATGTAGTATAAAGCAGTGTATCTGAGAATAAGCATGGAAATAACAGAGCAAGAACCAGTTTAACTGTCAATGAACTGTGTGCCAGCATGCAAGGCAACGAAATCAGAAGACCATGTGTAACACTATTAATGATATTACCTATACAGGTCTTATATAACTTCTTTGTTTTTACTTAATGTGACCTCTGTATAATCACAGTCTGATGTAACACCCAAGTAATGGTTTATTCATTATTTATGAACATTATGTAATTAAAATTAATCTATGGATGTAATTTCAAAAGTAATGTGCTGTAAAAGAATGGAAAAGTTAAAATTTTACTTCAATGGATTCATAGGACTTGTAGGTTTGTAATCATGTAAAACATGGATGGAAGCCCCTCTGCAACAAAACTGGCTTGGCGGGAATAGAAAAGCTGGATCTGGTCATCTAATTGCAAAGCTCCTGTGTGACACGAGTAAGTTGATGGTTAGCAGCCAAAGTGTGTGCATCTTGTGAACCAAACAAGACAAGAACAACAGCAGGAATATAGTAGCACTTGGGATAGCATCCCATCTAGGTAAATGACTAAGGATAAAACATTTGGCCTCAATACAAAGTTACAGAACACATTTATTTTTGAAAAAGAAACTGCATAACTGATCCATGCAATTATACAGTACTCAGTTGGTAATTTGAGACAAGGATGGTGGCAATGACAAGACTCCTGTGTTATTTTGAATAACACAGGAGTCTTGTCATTGCCACCATCCTTGTCTCAAATTACCAACTGAGTACTGTATAATTGCATGGATCAGTTATGCAGTTTCTTTTTCGAAAATAAATGTGTTCTGTAACTTTGTATTGAGCACAAATGTTTTATCCTTAGTCATTTACCTAGATGGGATGCTATCCCAAGTGCTACTATATTCCTGAGTATCATCCTATTTTATTGAACTGAAAAGCCATTTCAGCACACTTCCATTACATTTAATGAACTTTGTGCAGCAGTAAATTTCATAATTATTCGTTGAGCTAAGTTCTGAAGTACCCCACACAATTTTAATAAAAGGATAGTTAAAAGTTTCACTGAAGTACAATTCCTAATTGAAGATTTAAAGTATTTATTTCGTAGATTATCCTTACTGAAATAACAGTGTTTCTAATATTGCTTTGTGACTAAAATGTTCTGTCTGGATCTGAGTCTACTGATAGACTAGCTTCTGCACCTCCATGCTAACAGTTGAGCCATATTTAAATTCCATATCAATAACAGTATTGAAGAAGTACAAGTTTCATTCTTATACCTTGTGTAGTACAGTACACAATTAGCTATAGCTAGCCAAACTATACTAGATTTAGGTATCACATGTCCTGATAGCCCAGGAGGATGGTCGTCTACTTCTTGGCAAAAGTGGGGAGCTAGCAGCTCACGCATCAACTGTCTGATTCCAGTGTTGTCAGGGGACTCAACCAAAATGGTATGTAACTGTCGGATTCACTGCAGTGTTGGCTCAGAAGGGCATACGAAAGCCTATGTATTATGTACAGACGATATTTAAAACAGCACACAGTGGGCATTATCTAAGCTGTTCTTCCCCAGTCAATCAACACTAAAGAAAAAAAATTTGAAAAATGAAGGTCTAACTAAAAAGAGAACCAAAAATTATTTCAGCTGAAAGGTGATGAACGAACAAACGAATGAATGAATATTCTGAGAAAGGAAAGGGAATAGCCAGGTCGATCCCAGAGGCTGCCATTAGACTACAAAAAAAGTTGTAATTTTGACTAACAACAACGGTATTTTGCTATAGGCAGATGTCTGCAAACATTTTATAGTCTGTCTGTAAACTGAAGAGCGAGCGAGCGAGTCCCCACTCTGCCAACCCAGCTACGTCACAAGGCGCTTCTACAAGCTGTTTCACAACGTAGTACCGGCCCTGCCGCGGCGCGCGATTTAAATCTGTGGGGACGCCGTACACAGATACGTCTCGGCTGCGTTTATTTTTAGACAAATGCGTTAAGACCATAAGGAATACAAAAGACGATAGCTTCTTTCGAAATACAACAATAGAGTAAGTAATATTAACATAAGAACTGAAGTCAGGATTCTACTACAAACATAGAACCGAATGCCTGTTCATGTGAATATGGTATATGTTCCTCCACTGCTATTCGTAAAACGAACCGCACATAATTCAATAAATCTGTAGAATTTATGGCTTGTTCTTACTTTGTGTTTCTACTGAAAGGTAGAAGTTTTCATTGAAGGACTGTGTTGAAACTTAACAATTCTTGCAACATGAAGAGTGTTAAAAAAGTAAGCAGAAATTTATAATTTTATGTGTTAGTCCGATTTGCACTACTTTTTTGTCACTGTCTTCGTGAACATGTCTCTAAAGTATGTGTACAATGTTATGCATATTGGCTATTTACTCTGTTGTCAGTTGTCAAAAAGGTTACATGTGTTTTGGTAGCATCAACGATTCTTCGTTTTGTATAAAAATAGATCAGATAATCTGTATCAAATTTTGTTGTAAGAATGGAATAAAATGTATGAAATTTTTAGAAATATTGAATATTGCTTTTGGTGAACTTGTTATGAGTAAACCAAGGGCATACAAGTGGTATAAACATTTCAAAGTGGGTCTTAAAGGGCAGCAGTTTTAACAAGTATGGATGAGATTAAAAATATGCAGTTAGAAGACCTACAAACTATCCCGAAGAAACAGTTCCTAAAGTGTTTCGGGAATTGGAAAAAGCATTGGCATAAGTGTGTAGTATGTAATGTGGAATATTTTGAAGAGTATAACATTGCTGAAGACTAACAAATAAAGTTCTTACCAAAAAATAAAAGTTAATATGTAAGCGCACCTCGTATGTCAAGCTTTCTGCTTGGAAGTCCAGAATCGGGGTATGTGTTTCGAAGTGATTACGATAGCTATTGTGCACATGTCTTAAGCAGTATGTCTTAGAATCAGGTGAATAGTGACCGAGACAGAGATTTAGTGTTCCATCAGCATCAAAGGTTTTACGTGATTTTGAAACTGTCTATAAGAATGAGTTTCCTCACAAAATTATTAATTTCCTTCGTGGCGATTCCAGTAAACCATGCGGCTTATTTCCGCGTTTCTTCTTTATGCGTCTTATTGGGCGATGCTGACGTTTGTCTAAATTACAGCCGTTTGGTTGGGAGTTGTAATATTAGCCAACAGTTCTTTTTGCGTCGCCTCTTTAACATACGCTGTACTAACATTAGAGACGATCGAACGCTTGTTACTCCGCAAATATCTTCTTCGTATTCTGCACATTTTCTTACAATGCTAGACGATTACCCATCACTTCCGGATATCGAAGTATATCAGTAAGTATACAAAGTTAACTGACACTGGCAACTAAAATCCCACGAACAGAAACGACGTATATCACTGCACACCGATCTGCACCGCTACACAGGTAATGGGCAACAGATTTTGGGTGCCCCTGTAGTCCGGTGGCAGCGTTCTTCCGGGAAAGGCCACTTCCCCCACCAAAAGCGCTGCTCGCTCTTCAGTTTACAGACAGACTATACCCCACTGATAACAAAAACAAAGGAAAAACTGAAATATTTCTCCTGTAAGGGAAAAAGAAAATAGAAATTTTCAAATCTTGTTTATTACCTCTTTAATAGTAGTCCTTGCTATTTTCTCTTACCCATAACTGATTTGTGAACCCCCCCCCCCCCCCCAAAAAAAAAAAAAAAAAAAAAAAAAAAAAAAAAAAAAACACTTAATCTTTAAAGGCTTTGCGTTTAAATTAGATTTTCTTCCAAAAGAGCGAGCCATTCCCCTCCGTCTAGTCCTACACACCAAACTTCTCAAACAATAAAATGACAATTATGGAGAGGAGACTACCCACGATTGTGGTTAGGTAAAATGGTTCAAAGCACTGTAAGCCACCATCTGTACTACAGAAGTGGGAAAGCTTGTGGCATGCTTTAACAGCAAGAAGAATAAAGGAATGCCAAGGGCATCTAAAAGAAGATGCCCCTTCCAATTTCACACAAGTATGACTTCCTTTGCATATACTCATCTTTTACACAATCATTTCCAACTTAAACACATTATCCTTTACAAACACAAAGAAAACCGTTTCAATAAAATACTATCAATTTCCCAAAATTTAGGCAACAGTATACTGAAAAGAAAAATATTTTTACCTGTTTTTCAACAACCTCATCTCTCTCTTGCGTGCCTGGTCCTCAGCAATTATTGGGCCACTGCCAAGTCCACCTCCCTGTGTTACAACTGAAAAGACAATATGCGAACATGAATTTCAATAATTAATGCTAGTGTGTGGAGTGTGTGTGTGTGTGTGTGTGTGTGTGTGTGTGTGTGTGTGTGTGTGTGTGTGTGCGCGCGCGCATGCGTTTGTTTTTCCCCTATATAGTTTGTCTTGCCAGATGTGTGGCTAGGTGCCTAAATGAGTTAATATTAGACAACAAATCCAAAGGATTTCAATTCACTGCCAGTCATATTTTTAAGACACTTAGCATTTTTCACTAAGAAATTATGTCATAGCTGAAAAAATGTAAGCTGTACTCCGATTACAGTCTACATTAAACTGTGTGTCTATCAGAGGGGGATGGACCAAGTCAGTTCAAAAGCCAGAGGAGGCAAGTGCATATCACCTTCAACAGGACCATGTATAGTAAGACAATGTGGCACTAAATCTAGCCTCCAGGTTGACGTCAGATTTACCTTTAGGCAGCTTTTAGAACCTTTCACTTTACTAAGTAAGAATGATGATCTCATAGAAAACTGTGCACATACTGTTCCACCACTGAATATTTGACATCCTAATGATCCAAACAGGGTCTCCAGTGTCTTGGAGTCACACTGGGATAAATCAGAACTACACTGAGGTGTATTTGTGAATTTAGTATAATGAACAGTGCTGTTATTAGCATACTTGTCGATACTGTCCTTGAAAAATGTGATTTAAACAAAAAAAAGCATTACGGGTAAATATGAATTGCACTCCCTTTCTTCCATTTTTACACACATTCACTTGCGTAACAACATGTGTGGCTGCCTGATCACTTAAAAAAAAAAATCCTGAGTATGCTAAACAACCTGACAAACCATTAAAATTTTCTTTTTGTCTTCAGACCAAAGACTGATTTGACAACTCTCCAGGCTAGTTTATCTTGTGCAACTCTCTTCAATTCATATGTGCCTAACTACTGCAATCTCCACCAACTTGACAAAGCACAGTGGCTGGCACAATGGACTCCCATTTGGGACAACAATGGTTCAAACCTGTGTCCCACTATCCATATTTAGGTTTTTCATGATTTCCCTAAATCACTCCACACAAATGCGGGATGGTTCCTTTTAAAGGGCACAGCCAATTACCTTCCCCATTCTTGACACAATCTGAGCTTGTGCTCTATCTGTAATGACCTTGATGTTGACGGAACGTTAAACTCAAGTCTTCCTTCCTTCCACCCACTTGCCCCCTTTCCCCTCAGTTAAGATTAAAGTTTCTTTTCTCCTCAATTCAATCAATTAGATGATATATTTATCCAATCTTTTCTTTGACGACACATATCAGAAACTTCTATTCTCTTTTTGTCTGTACTATTAATTGTTTCACTTCCATATAAGGCTACACTACAAATTTGTTCAGAAGACACTTTAATTTATATTGAGTGCTAATAATTTTCAAATTTTCAGAAATATTTTCTTGCTATTGTTAGTGGTATATTTTATATAGTCAATAATTCATCAATCATCACCATTTATTTTGCTGCCCAAATAGCAAAACTCACCTGCTACTTTTCGTGTTTCATTTCCTAAGCTAATTCCCTTAGCCTCACTCGTTTTAATTTGAGTACATTCCATTACTTTATTTTTTAACCTTTTTCATGACACTAATTATTCTATTCTACTGATTTTCCAAGTTCTTTGCAGTCTCTGACAAATACAGTAACTGGCAAACCTCAAGGTTATATTTTCTTGTTTCCTGACTTTAATTCCCTTTTCAAAATTCTATTTGATTTTCTTGGCTGTTTGGTCTATGAATAGAGAACAACAGCAGGGACAGGCTACAACCACCCTGTCTCACCCCCTTCTCAACTACTTCCTCCCCTTCATGTCCTTTGACTTACTTAACTGCATTCTGCTTTCTACGTAAGTTGTAGATGACCTTTGGCTCCCTGCATTTTACCTCTACTAACTTCTAAATAGTGTCTTCCAGTTAATATTGTTAGAAGCTTTTTCTAAATTTACAAACATTATGAGTGTAAATTTGCTTTTTCCCCTCAGATTAACTTTTAGGAACTAAATCTAAATCCACACACTTGTAATTTATGAAGCAAATCTGAATGTTCTCACAATTTTTAAACTTATACCAACTTCATTTGTCCCTTAGTCTTATGTAAACTAGTCGCTGCCCTCTTCTCTATGAATGAAATAAAATCTATTAAAATGTTGTGTACTGAAATCTGTATGCCACAAGCACTGCAAATTCGATGGTCTTCCTACTGGCGAAGGAACAGCAAGTTATTGGACTGTTCTATCTCTGAACACATGAGAAAGACCTCATTTCCTGCAATTTGCCAAAGAGGTATATTATGGCAGAATAGTTCACTGTCAGATTTCTGGACATGCATTATGGAGTGGAGAACTGTAGGATTCCCCTTGATATGACAGGGGTGCACTACATAGAGGAAGCAGCGACTCTGCTAGCAGAGTAAATGTGGAATGCACAGTGGGCTTTTTAGGCAGGGCAATAGTTTGATGAACACCTGTCAGTCAATATGCAGAGTGTGCAATATGGTTGCATACAAAGTAGACACTTTAAATACCAAGAGTTTAACAATAAATTTATATAGCCTTCGTAATAAAGTCCCTGAATGTTCCACCTTCCAGGAAAGGTGTCACACTCAAATAATACTTGCAACTGAGAGCTCCAAAATATTTAATGAGACAGAGAATTTGTATAAAGGACAGGTAAAACAGCAAAGGAGGGGGGAGTAGCAAAGGAGGGGGGAGTGTTCATTGCTGTCAACAAAAGCAGTGTACCTATTGAGGTCTAAATCGAGTCTGCAGTACCTGGGCACTATAGTTGGAGTCACGAACAATAGCAGTCAAGTTTAGGCTCATTCTGCGCACATACGTCACACATTCTCCCGACAGCCAATAAGCATTCAGCAGTGTTCTGAGCGCCCTGCTGCGAGTGCTGTAGTTAATGTAACCATTAAATGTGACTGTAGCAAGTCGTCATCACTGAATGTGGTGGTAAGTGATAAATTCTGAATAAGCAAGCGAGAGACAATTTGCAGGCTATATGCTTTCTTCAAGTGGAAAGTACATACATGCGTGTACTGCAACTGTCTGTCGGAATTGTCAACAATGCAAAACCCGTCTGTGCTTCGACGTGTACGATCCGTTATTGTTCGTGGATTGGACTACAGTAACTGGCCAAGACAAACTCTAATTAATCACTGGATATTTTTACCAACCACCCAGTTCTGAAGTAACAGTTGCAGAATCACTGAAAGAAAGACTATGTACAGTAGTAGATATGTACCCCAATTGTGCAATATTAATTGGAGATGCTTACAGGTTGGAATGCCTATGGATTAATTGCTGGATACAATGTCACATAGCCCACACACAGTGTAAATATTTTAGACTTCGTAGCTCCAAACAGGCTTGAATTTACCAACGGTGTCAGAATAGACACAGGGATAAGGTATCTCAATATCATCATACACGATGACTACAAAAGTCAATAAATCTAACAAGGCAGCTAGGAGAGTTTTTAAGCTGTAAAGATCAGATAAACAAAACAATTGTATCATGGATATAAAGGAATTATGGGCATTTTTTTATTAGTTGCAAACTGCACTCTGGAGAAGTATGTATCAAGTGGATTAATCCACTTACCATGGTTTTAACAACAAAATTCAGGAAATTTTGAGAAATCAAGAGTGTTGTACTCTCAGTTCAAAAACTGATCACAGAAATATCGACAAAAGCTGATGGAAATTAGTGTATCTGTGAAAAGACGTATTAGTGAAAGATCTTGCTGAGAACAGTAGAATATTTCGGTCCAATGTAAAAGAAAAAAGAAGGTCTAAGGCTTCTATTCAGGCACTCACGGAACATTCTGATGTGGCAAGGGAAAACAGCAAAAGGAAAGCTAAAGTTTTAAATTTTGCATTTAAAAAGTCGTGTACGTAGGAGGACTGTACAGATATGCCATCATTTCACAATGCACAAACTCCCGCATAGGAGAAAAAGAAAAATACATCCACAGTATTGAAAAGCAACTGAAAGAGTTGAAAACAAGTTGCCAAGTCTAAATGGAATCCCAATTCGCTTTAACAGAGAGTGCTCTTCCACAATGGCCCCTTACTTAGCTTCAATTTTTCGCCCAGAGTGAAGTCCCAAGCAACTGGGTAATAGTAAAGAGGACTCGTGTATATGATAAGGGTACGAGAACAAACCTGCAAAAGTACAAATCCATATCCTTAATGTCTGTCTGAGACAGAATCCTCAAGCATATTTCAAGTTTTAACATAATAAATTTCCTAGGGAGCCAATACTGTTCACAAATCAACACATATTTACAAAGCCTCTCACTCCTGCGAAACTCAAGATTGTCCTTTCCTCACACAACATCCCGCGTACTATGGATAAAGAAGGCCACAGGCAGATTCCATATTCCTCAAATTTTGGAAACCATTTTGACAGTGCCACATTGAAGGTTTAATGAAGGTATGAGAATATGTAACAGATTCTTGCTCGAATACTTTTTAAGTAATAGAATTCATAACAAACAGTTAACTGTGCTTAACAGCTAGTGACGATCAGAGGCAAAGGTATTGTTAGGAATGTGCAAGGGAAGTGTGATAGGCATGCTTCTGTTCTCTATACACACAACTGATGTCACACAGAGTGAGCAGCAATTTGTGAGTGTATGCCGACAGAATTTCTATTTGGAGGGATGAATGTCAAGGAGAGAATTTTAAGTTAATGTAGATAAGCAGGAAAAACAATCCTGTAATGTTCAAACATATAATCTGTAGTATGCCATTTCATGCAAGCATGTTGATTACATATGAAGGAGTAATGGTGCAAAGAGAAACAAAATTCAATGAGCGCAAAGGTCAGGTGTAGGGACAGCAAATGATTGAATTCTCGGGAAACAAAGCTCATGGATAAAGGTGACAGCAGATCACATTGATGGAAGGTATTGGCAGAAGCATGCTGCTGGATTTTTTTTTAGTGTAAGTTCAATAAACACACACTTATCACAGAAATGCTATGCGAACTCTAATGGGAATCCCTGGGGAGAGGGAAATTGTTATTTTTGCAAAACAGTATTGAGAAAGAATATAGAAATGGCATTTGCAGCTGACTGCAGAACAGTTCCATTGCCATGATCATACATCTTGCTTTAAGGACCATTGAAGAGAAGATGAGAGGAATAAGACCTTACAGAGAAGCACAGTCAGTCTTTTTCCCCTGACCCAATTTGTGAATGGAACAGGAAAGATAATGACTAGCAGTAACACAAGATGCCCTCTGCCGTACACCATATACCGACTTGCAAAAAAACAAATACATATTAATGTTGTATGAAAGTTCTTGCAGAATGTAATTTTCCTTCCTTTGTGTGTGCTTATTGACAACTCAATGCTTCCGCTTTGTGCTGAGTTGTCTCCTTTAACCCTAAAGTATTTACAGAGTGTACATATAGATTTATCACCCATAGTGTAAGGCAAGTCACTTTTGGGCCGAGATAAAAGAAATATGAAAGGCCTAGTTACTGAGACAAAGATATTTAATATTGTTACATTCCATCCTGGATTTTCCACTGTTTGAAATTAATCATCCACAAGAAAGGAATGAAACAGACATTCTTACAGAACATCTACATCATTACTCTGCAATTCACATTGAAGTGCTTGGCAGAGGGTTCATTGAACAACAATCATACTATCTCTCTACCACTCCCCTCCCGAACAGCGCGGGGGAAAAACGAACACCTAAACCTTTCTGTTCGAGCTCTGATTTCTCTTATTTTATTTTGATGATCATTCCTACCTATGTAGGTTGGGCTCAACAAAATATTTTCGCATTCGGAAGAGAAAGTTGGTGACTAAAATTTCGTAAATAGATCTCGCCGAGACGAAAAACGTCTTTGCTTTAATGACTTCCAACCCAACTCGCGTATCATACCTGCCACACTCTCTCCCCTATTACGTGATAATACAAAATGAGCTGCCCTTTTTTGCACCCTTTCGATGTCCTCTGTCAATCCCACCTGGTAAGGATCCCACACCGCGCAGCAATATTCTAACAGAGAACAAACGAGTGTAGTGTAAGCTGTCTCTTTAGTGGACTTGTTGCATCTTCTAAGTGTCCTGCCAATGAAACGCAACCTTTGGCTCGCCTTCCCCACAATATTATCTATGAGGTCTTTCCAACTGAAGCTGTTCGTAATTTTAACACCCAGGTACTTAGTTGAATTGACAGCCTTGAGAATTGTACTATTTATCAAGTAATCAAATTCCAACGGATTTCTTTTGGAACTAATGTGGATCACCTCACACTTTTCGTTATTTAGGGTCAACCTGCCACACCATACAGCAATCATTTCTAAATCGCTTTGCAACTGATACTGGTCTTCGGATGACCTTACTAGACGGTAAATTACAGCATCATCTGCGAACAACCTAAGAGAACTGCTCAGATTGTCACCCAGGTCATTTATATAGATTAGGAACAGCAGAGGTCTCAGGACGCTTCCCTGGGAATCACCTGATATCACTTCAGTTTTACTCGATGATTTGCCGTCTATTACTACGAACTGCGACCTTCCTGACAGGAAATCACGAATCCAGTCGCACAACTGAGACAATACCCCATAGGCCCGCAGCTTGATTAGAAGTCGCTCGTGAGGACCGGTGTCAAAAGCTTTCCGGAAATCTAGAAATACGGAATCAACTAGAGATCCCCCGTCAATAGCGACCATTACTTCGTGCGAATAAAGAGCTAGATGCGCTGCACAAGAATTATGTTTTCTGAAACCATGCTGATTACGTATCAATAGATCGTTCCCTTCGAGGAGATTCATAATGTTTGAATACAGTATATGCTCCAAAATCCTACTGCAAACCGACATCAATGACATAGGTCTGTAGTTCGATGAATAACTCCTACTACCCTTCTTAAACACTGGTGCGACCTGCGCAATTTTCCAATCTGTAGCTACAGATCTATTGGTGAGCGAGCGGTTGTATATGATTACTAAGTAGGGAGCTATTGTATCAGCGTCATCTGTCGTAATCTGAAAGGAACCTAATCGGTATACAATATGGACTTGAAGACTTGCCCGTATCAAGCGATTTGAGTTGCTTCGCAACCCCTAAGTTATCTACTTCTAAGAAACTCATGCTAGCAGCTGTTCGTGTTTCAAATTCTGGAATATTCCATTTGTCTCCCCTGGTGTAGGAATTTCGTAAAACTGCGTTCAATAACTCCACTTTAGCAGCACAGTCGTCGGTAACAGTACCATCGGCACTGCGCAGCGAAGGTATTGGCTGTGTCTTGCTGCTTGTGTACTTTACATACAACCAGAATTTCTTCAGATTTTCTACCAAATTTCGAGACAATGTTTTGTTGTGGAACCTATTAAAGGCATCTCGCATTGAAGTCCATGCCAAATTTCGGGCGTCTCTAAATTTTAGCCAATCTTCGGGATTTCGCGTTCTTCTGAACTCAAATTTTCTCTGAACTGTTCAGCAACTATATCATCGGAGTCTCCACCCATACCAATTCGCACGGAGTATCTACTTTGACTTCACTACAAGATAAACCACGACTGACAGACACAAACACTCCACCACCAATTCTGCCTAATCATCTTTCCTGAACACCGTCTGAGACTTCGTAAAAATTTCTGCAGAACTTATTTCCGGCTTTAGCCAGCTTTCTGTACCTATAACGATTTCAGCTTCTGTTCTTTCTATTAGCGCTTGAAGCTCAGGGACTTTCCCAGCATAACTACAACAATTTACAACTACAATTCCGTCTGTTCCTTGACCCAAGCACATCCTGTATTTGCCATGCACCCTTTGAGATTGCAGCCCGCTCCGTACTTTCCCGAGTCCTTCTAACCTAAAAAACCACGCAGTCCATTCCACACAGCCTCTGCTACCCATGTAGCCTAGTGAACTCCTGACCTATTCAGCGGAACCCGAAACCCCAACACCCTATGGCGCAAGTCAAGAAATCTGCAGCCAACACGGTCGCAAAACCGTCTGAGCATCTGATTCAGACCCTCCACCCGGCTCTGCACCAAAGGTCCGCAGTCAGTTCTCTCAACGATGCTGCAGATGGTGAGCTCTGCCTTCATCTCGTAAGCAAGACAGGCAGCCTTCACCAAATCAGATAGCCGCTGGAATCCAGAGAGAACTTCCTCAGATCCAAAGCGACACACGTCATTAGTGCCGACATGTGCCACCACCTGCAACTGGCTGCACCCTGTGCTCTTCATGGCATCCGGAAGGATCCTTTCCTCATCAGGAATGACTCCACCCGGAATGCACATGGAGTGCACACTGGTTTTCTTACCCTCCTTAGCCGCCATATCCTATCAAGGTCGAAACTATCACACAAGTATTTGAAATAGTGTCTAGAAACAACTGTCATTATGAGACTAGTTATAAGATCATAAACATATGATTACGGTAGCACCACGTGTGAAGCTATTCTAGAATACTGTGTCTACCAGTAGTGTCTTACAAAAACTTAACATCAAAAATGGTTTCAATTATATAATGATTTCATAAAAGGCTGTTATGTCTTATCCTCCACCAGGGTCCATGCCTAGAATGAAATTTTCACTCCGCAGTGGAGTGTGCGCTGATATGAAATTTCCTGGCAGATTAAAACTGTGTACAGGGCCAACTCTCTACCTTGGGACCTTTGCCTTTCGCAGGCAAGTGCTCTACCAACTGAACCACCCATCACGAATCACGACACGTCCTCACAGCTTCAATTCTGCCAGTACCTCATCTCCTACCTTCCCAACTTCACAGAATCTTCAGAATTTCCTTCTGGAAGCATACCCCCTTACTGGAATTATGTGACGCCCATTCATAGTCAAAATGACATGCTAACAACTGCTTATCTGCTCTCTCTAGAAGAAACACTCTCTTACTGTTCTTCACTGATTTATTAATTGTCATAACCACAGTTGCTATGATATCAAGACCACTAATCCCCATCTCTACACGGATGCCACAGACACGGACTGACCTGTTTGTAGCTACAAGGTCTAAGATATTTCTATTGTGCATGGGCTGCCAAACTAGCTGCTCAAGACAGTTTTTGGGAAACTGGTTTAAAAGTACTTCGCAAGCCTTTCTGTCTGTACCCTCTGCAGTGATTCCCAAAGGCATCCCAGTCTATACTCAGTAGGTCAAAGTTTCCTCCAACTAGTACTTCATGACCTGGGTATCGACACGCTACTGACCTTAAACTTTCTTTGAATGATCCTAAGACTTTCTTTGAATGTTCCCAGAACTGTCACAGTGGAATCGGGGGCTGGTAAAAACATCAAACAATTAACTTTGTGTCACCTAGACCTGTTATACACAATTGGATATCTTTGTTCAACTCTGACCTCAACAGAGGCAACTGCAATGAACACTTCCACTCCTTTGGTGTCTAATCTATCCTTCCGATACATATTCCATGACTCACTAAATATCTCAGAGCTTTCTACTTCATATTTCAGTCAGCTCTCAGTCCCAAAAACATAATTTGAGTAGGAGAACTTTCTTGGAGGGCAGTAAATTTGGGAACTTTACTGTGGACACTTTCACAATTTACTAATAAAATTTTGACAGTCTAAGTGTCTTTACTATGAACGTAGTCTGATTTCACTATTGGCGTATCACATTCAAAGTACCCCAAACTACAGCCTAGCCTAGAAAAACACCACCCATAAGCACTCCACTACTACTATGCTATCCGAGTAGCTGCTTCCTTTGTGTGTGCACCCCAACCTACCAACAATATCAAGAAGACTCCTACAATTACCGTATTTACTCGAATCTAAGCCGCACTTTTTTTCCGGTTTTTGTAATCCAAAAAACCGCCTGCGGCTTAGAATCGAGTGCAAAGTAAGCGGAAGTTCTGAAAAATGTTGGTAGGTGCCGCCACAACTGATTTCCGTCGTCGAATATATGTAGCGCTGCATAGGCATGCTTTGCCGGGACAAAGATAAATACTAGCGCCAAAACCTCCGCATCATAAAAAAAAAAAAAAAAGGGTGGGAAACTAGCCTTCTTCTCCGCCCCGAGTTTCGGTCACTGCATTTTATACATTATCCACGAAGTAAATACAAATTCCGTATTGTTCATCTTCGAATGTAGCAGCATTTCAATGTTGAATGTGCTACGAAAATCCGACTGGCAAGACTGTGATGATTTGTCAATATGGTCAACCCTACGTTCTGAATTTTTTCCTACCTGTGAGAAGAGATGGTTGCTAATAGGAACTTTTATGAATTGTGAATCACATACAGTATTCTCTTCGCCATAAGAATAATACGAATATAAATATTTTGCCGTGTATTCTTTCGTGTTCGCTGCTATCTCATTTAAATCCTGTCTGCCTAATAAACTACGAAACTAGGGTGAGACAACAGCAAACGCGGAAGAATATACATATCATGTCATTTTTATATTCGTATTATTCTTATGCCTAATAGTGATACAGTCAGAAATGAAGCATGGCAATTGACTCCATTTTTAAATCTAAGATGACTCTAATTTCTGTGCAGAATGTAATGTACTAAAGAGGGGTCTGCAAAGATTTTCAAACGGAGAAAAATTTTCGCTAAACTCTCGTTCAGAACGCCTTCTATCAAAAGCAGTCTATTATTTGGTTCTTGTTGATCATTATCAAAGAAAGCAGCAGTGTAAGTAACAACAAATAGCAGTCTCTTGCCATTGTTTCGCTAATGAGACAATTCCTCTCTTTTTTTTATTGTAAGCGGCGTTAGCGCACACAAAAGCAATCCATGCCGCGAGCGGCGACAGACCGTAAACAAGCACTATCAGAATGCGACAAACAACTCATGACACAGTACAGTAATGCATTTTCAGCTTAGAGTAACGTAAACACCTATAACAAAGAGAACGGCACTTACCAGATCAAAGCAAAATAAGCAATCAATTCAAACCAGACGAAGCACGTGAAAAAGTAAACTTACCCGTATAAATACGGACGGAGCGTGTGACGCGTAGCAATGGATACCTAGTAAAGCTTACCTGCTGAGCTTACGACTTGAACCTACTGTAGCTGTATCATCATTCATTCGACCTAACTTGTGGCTCATATTACAATGGACCAACTTTGTTTCGATTTGGAGGTGTGGCCTAAAACTTTTCTCCCCCCTTGAATTTCGAGTCTCAAATTTCAGGTGCGGTTTAGATTCGGGAAAATTTTTTTTCTTGATTTCGAGTCTCATTTTTCAGGTGCGGCTTAGATTCGAGTGCGGCTTAGATTCGAGTAAATACAGTAGGCACTCGACAGCGCAGGTTAGGGAATCTGCAGCCAAGAGTATCAGTGTGTCGATGTAGCCTTTGGTCGAGACCCTTCACTCGGCTCCAAACCAACAGATTCTGGTCGAATCTGGGAACAATGCAGAAAACTGCAAGTTCTGCGGGCACCACATGCCACATGTGCAAGGCCAGCAGCCCTCACCACCTCAGCCAGCTGCCTGTATGGACTGAAAATTGCCTCAGAATGCATTCAACAAGCACTGTTGGTGCCAACATGAGCCACAAATAGCAGATTGCTGAACCCTGCTAGCTCAATAGCTGCAGGAGGAGGAGGAGATTAGTGTTTAATGTCCAGTCGACAACAAAGTCACTAGAGATGGAGCACAAGCTCGGATTAGGGATGGAGGAGGAAGGAAATCAGTCATGCTCTTTCAAAGGAACCATTCCGGCATTTGCCTGATAGGGTTTAGGGAACTCAAGGAAAACCCATATCAGGATGGCTGGAGACAGGTTTGAACCGTTGTCCAGTGTGCTAACCACTGTGCCACCTTGCTCGGTAATAGCCGCAGGCAAGGCATCCTTCGCATCTAGATGAGGCCACCCAACAGACATATTGAGTCCACAGTGGCTTTCTTTCCAGCCCTGAATACTTATCTCTCTAAGGGAATCCATGGTGTGCCTAATGTTGGAGCTCCCAAAAACCAGCAAACCCCTGCCAATATATGCCTGCTCAGATCCTGCTGAACAAATGGCCACCTGCTCACTTACAAGGCAAACAGGTGAGGCCTCAGTCCTCCGCCTCAAGCACCCCTACCGTGAGGGTGGATCCATTGTGTCAGGTACATGAGGAGGCGACTCGGCAGCAGAGCCCATGAGTGAAACAAGTGACACCTACGGTATCTTACGTGTTGCACCAGATTTTCCATCACCACTCCACCTCGAGGCAGTAGTGTGAAGGCAGCTGACCTTAGCCGAAAGCTCATTCAGCTGTTCATGAACTGCATCTAGCTGCTCCTGCATTAACACATATCCTATTCTACGGTGGCAAGACTAACTAAAGAAGTTAACTATAAAAGTACACAGAAATAGGTTGAAGGTGTGAACTGAAATTTGTTTTAGGGAGGGCACTGAACAAGGGTAGTCCGCACAGCTTTGGTAGCCACAATGCTACTGTGATGCGGTTAGCGCATTTGCTAAGCAAACACCAGATCCGGCTCAAATCCCAGCTGCGGCATAAATTTTAACTCATTGCTTCAGCTTTCATCCTTATCGAAGATAAAGTTAAGACACTTGTCTCCAGCAAAATTTTCACCCAGTATACAGAAATCTACATACACAACTTGCTACCCTCCTGACGTGTCACCAATGGATGCTTACGTCTTAATGAGCTGTGTAGCTGCCAGTTCAGAAGAAACGAAAATTGGGCTACAGACTGAATTTATACTTACAGTTAAAAACACAAGATTAGACCTCTTAAAGGGGAAAAAGTCACTATGGAGATGTGAACAGATGACAGCCAAAAACCTGCCTGACTACCTTACTAAACAAATGCATGCTTGTCTTCAAAACAACACAAATGAGCAACTACTGCACTACAGGTTGTTAACACTAAGCACCACCAGAACCCACACAGAATGGCCAACAAGTTTCCCCAATCACTAGGATACGAAGTAGGCAACTGTTGACCATTCACTCCAAGGTATTTCCTACACAAATTAGACCAGCTTCACACAAGGTTACTTTGCAGTGCTGTTCAGTGTTTCGCAAGCAGTACTGCCACTGATGATAGTGCCACTGCTACAGACCGTAAGTGGTACTTCAGACGTATGTTAGTGGTGCTAAAAAGCTCTGTTCACCATGTGTAAAATACTGAGCAATAGTGGAGGATATATCATTAAATGTTCAGCAAGACTTGGAGAAATTACGACAGATACTTGCTATCTTCTAGATCACTTCGTCAGAGAAGGAGATGGAATACATTTGAGGGGACACTTTCAAACAATATAAAATCCAGGACAGAAAAATGGCAATAGTATGAAAAGAATAGATTGCTACTCATCATATAGTGGAGATGCTGAGTCACAGACAGACACAACAAAACACTGCTAAAAACCTCAGCTTTGTTTTTTTTGTGTGTGTGTGTGTGTGTGTGTGTGTGTGTGTGTGTGTGTGTGTGTGTGTGTGTGTGTGCGCGCGCGCGCGCACTCCAGAGTCAGCCTTTTGGCTGAAAGCTTACTTGTTTAGGAGTATTTTTGTTGTGCCTGGCTGTGACTCAATATCTCCAACCACATGGTGAGTAGCAATCTATCCTTTTCATAATATTGAGGAGATACTTTGTATTGCTGGACTTGAGGATGAGCTGCCATTAGACAGCCCTACCTGGAAAAACTACTATCCCCAGGCCACTGAAACTTTGCACCTAACATATGCATTTCAAGTCAACAGCTTTACAGGTTAACAAGTGGAGAACAAGGCGAGAGAGGCGCTAGGCGCAGAGCGTAAACCAATCCCAGAGTGGTAATAGCTCATGGCCGTGATGTCAAATCTCCCGCACTGCCAGCTTTGTTTGGTGCGAACATAAACAGTGCGCATTGTGTATGGTTTGTACTGTGTGTTTGGGTTGTACAGTGCTTTGTTTCACTGTGGTTTAGAAAATTGTGATACTCTAAACAACTTTATTCATTTAGTGACAATTCTTTGATCAAGGTGTGCTGCTTGACAGTGAGGCACTGAAGTTACTACAGAGAAAGAATGCACAAGTATAAGTGCACAGCCATCATTTCCTGCTGATACTGTTATGGAAAGCTCTTGGAATTAGTGCAAGAACAGCAGTAAGCAACTGAGTGTTACTGCAAAATTTGAAAAACCTAGGTGTGAACTGTAATGATTTAGAGTTGTCTGAATCGTGTAATATATTTTTTCATGACACCTGGGAAGTAGGAAAAGCAGCCTCACCCTGTCACTAACTTAAGATTCTTTCAAGACTGGTGCAATTCGCAGGGATATTTATGCTTATTACAGCAGGAAAGAGTATCCTCCCTTACCAAAATTGCTAGTGTCATTAAAAGAAAGTGAACCTCTCAGCAATGGTAAAATGTCACTAAAAATTTTGCTGAAAAGCACAGATTTAAGTTACAAAGCACTAGATGAATGCAAAGTCCTCTTAGAAAAAGTGCATATTGTTATGGCTCAAAGCATATTCCTCTAGACATTCATTGGCAATGACTGTCAAGTGTAATGTTCTGAACACCATTTGTTGATTACTTCATGGATGAAAGGCCATGGAATTGATTTAAATGCACATTGATCTTGGAATCACAATTAACGTACAGCTGAGACATTGCTTGAAATACACTTTGCATATACTAAACTTGGAAAGTATTTTAGTTACTACAATATTATTGTGATACCAATATTTGGTGCAAAGAAACATTACTTTTTTACTGATCATGCTTTTCTCTGTTGAAGACATGGCAGTGAAATTTGTTTCAAATTTCCCTATGATGGACTACCAAGCATTATTCTTTGTGATCTTTTAGCTGTAGTCACTGTGTTTCAGATTCTATTTGGGAGGCTCTTTTCAGTCTCAATGGCAAAATTTCTGTGTCAATGTCAGGTCTCTACCCAACGCTATTATCCGTAACAGTGCAAACCAACCACTTCCTCTTTGCAGCAGCTACTACGCTAGGGACAGAGAGTGGTGTGGCTGGGGTGCAGTCTGAACACTACCTTAATGTTTCTTGCATAGTCACAAGTGGAGCCACTATTTACAATCACCACTTGCAGCAAAGCAGACCACTTAGACGGCCAGCAATGTCACTATTCGGTGGCTGTGGCTGCTTGTGAAACCAGTCATTTACCTGCAGAATTCATTACTGGCAACACTGCTATGGAGTGCTGCTATGTCACTACATTTGAAGGGGTTCTCATTAAAACAATGCTTTAGTAATTCAGGGAAAACAACAATCCTCCTATGGTTTGGGAAGAGGGATTGAACTTTTCTCCTGCACTAAGTTTACAATTTTTTTCCTGTCTACAGCAGTAGAAAAGTATTGTTACTGGGAAATGAATTCAATGCACTTTGTTTCTGTCCCCAGTAAGGTCATGTTGCAGTGAACAGAATTACATATCGCACACACCACAGCTTGACATCAGAACGGAGGATGCTGAGAGCAGACACTTGCAATCAGCTTGTAGAGCATTGGCTGTCGGGATAGCCACCACTGCCGACGCCACTGCTTCCTCCTCCTCCTCCTCCTCCTCCTCCTCCTCCTCTTGTGGCAGCCAGATTATAGCTTACAAAAAATTTAGTGGGAATTGCCAGATAGATCAGGTACAGCATCTTTGTTCATTTCTGTAAATCAATCGCTATCAACAAGCATAAGCAAAGCCCTACATTTTGAAACTGATGGGCCAATCGAGAACAACTGACCGCTGTGTCATCCTTTGCCAATGATGTCATTGGATAGTATGGACAAGTGTGGTGTCAGCACACTGATCTCCCAGATGATGTTGACTATCTTGTTCTTCAAACCGCCACTTCTCATTCAAGTGGTTCCTCCACAAGTCACACGAATCTGAGAATCACTATGAAAAACTCCTCACATAAATCAAAACTAAATTCCCAACAGCTATACTTATTGCTATGGTGCACAATACTGTTACATAGCTAAGGTTGGCAATGTCACTGAACATTCCGGAGCAGCACGAAGTAAGCCAATTTTTGCCAATCAGGGGCACCACGGTTGTTCCTGTACAAGCAGTTACAGTTCATCTGTATGTGTACTGAAATATGAATAGGGGACTGGATGAGGCATTTGGTGGTTTCCTCACAAATACCACAGTCCTTAACATAAAATGCCATTACAGATATTTATCAAGATGCAAGTATATATACTCTTCAAGAAGAAGTAGGTGTCAAAATGTTGATCAGTTTGTCTCCCTTAACAAATGGTTCAAATGGCTCTGAGCGCTATGGGACTTAACATCTGAGGTCACCAGTCCCCTAGAACTTATAACTACTTAAACCTAACTAACCTAAGGACATCACACACATCCATGCCCGAGGCAGGATTCGAACCTGCGACTGTAGTGGTCGTGCGGTTCCAGACTGAAGCGCCTGGAACCGCTCAGCCACCAGCGGCCGGCTCTCCCTTAACAACCAGAGACATGCCACTAACAGTGTCACTTGTCTGAGTAAGCCTAATACAACTGGTCTGTAGCAGACACCACTGAGTTTGCTTTCTAATGACTGTTTCACTTCAACAACCACCTATCGTAACATATTTATGTTAGGACTTTCATAGAGGTCGGTACTTGGCATGCAATCTGGGCAGTTAATGGCAGTTACGGTTCCTTATGGCACACAACACTTCACCATCATGTTGCATGGCTGTTGCTGTACAATGCACAGAGTTTATGGTACAGGGCACTGACAGTACTAACTGGCTGCCAGCTCTGGTACTCAATTTTTAGCAAATCCTACCCACCCAAGACTTGACCATGCCCATGTAATGATCTTTCTGTGCAGATATCTGCACAAATGTCTGTGCCTGCAATGAATGGTTGCAAATGTGGTGTATTCATACAACACACATTCTAAATTAGTGCTCGTCCACCATCTATTGGTCTAGAAAAGAAATTTCAGTGGCTGACGATTATGGTCCTGCCCGCAAGATGCAGAGCAAACCCAGCAACTGGCAAAATTATTTGCGGATAATTTGGAAAAACATAATCATCTTTTGACGCTATAATTTAGTTTGCTTCTTAGGTGGGATTTTCAATTCCCTACCTGAAAACAATAATTTATTTTTCATTACCTTTCGCCATAGGGTCAACAATTAGTAAGGTCTCTATTAAAGAATTACAGGCAACTGCCTTCTTATTTTGATTCCAATACAGTTCAATAAATTCAGCACAAATATTCAGAGCACTGACTTGTACCTGCCATTTTAAAATTTGCTGTGCACTGAGGAAAGACACACTAAACCAAAGAAACAGGTGATCCAAACATGTCTTGGGCACCAAATTTGCAGCAGATGCAGTTGGTGCCCACAGATTTGAGCAATTTTGCTCAAACCTCCATCTCAAACTTCCAGGTTTGCATATACCTCCTATTTGTGCAAATCTTCTGTCGACACGTAACAATCTGTGCAGATGTGATGCATTCAGATCTTTGCACAGACAGATCATTTTGTGTGTATGGGCCTTAAGTTCTGAGGTGCTTATCATTAGGTATAGCCCAGAAGACATACATAGATTACTGAATGTTACAGACTGTGAGACTGAACACAATCACCTAAAATTGAAAGGAGAGTGTACAAGAGCGAATTTAATCAATTTTGTCACCAGTTAAGGCTGCTTACACAACTACGCACTGATAGGAGCACACAACAGTTGTGCATTGCTACACGGAAGAAGAATGTCCGACGAGTAGTCACAATTGTCTCCTCTGCTTATACAGCTTTCTGATCAACTAACAATGTCTAATAGTGTGTTGTATTCCTTGTCATCCTTTCAAGAAGAAAATCAATTAACTAAATGTTGAATCCTGAATGGCAGTTGGTATGACTTTCCTTTATGACTGGCAAACCTGGGATCTGACCGGACAACATTCTTATCTTGTTCTCTTTCCCAAATTCATCTTTTAAGTGTGTGGTGCATACTGACTGTCTCATCACAGGGTGTAATTTGTGTAACTCTCCTCCCCTTTCATCAAATTTACTCAAAAGGTGCTGATATATCAATGAACACTTCACTGTACACACAAGGGGGCCCACACCACATTACACTTACAGCTGTCAAGATTTTTTCTGATAAAAGTTAAGCACATTCCTGGTAAGATCTCCATAATAAATGTGTATGGATCTCTCTCACTAGGAATTTTTGGGGGGAATGCATTCACTCCTTGGTTCTGGTGGAGTTTGGGCACATGGAGCTATGCCCCATTAATGTATGTACAAAAAATTTTTGTTCTCTTGTTTTATTGCGCTTTGTAGTTTTTCTTCTCCTATTTTGGTAGCACTGTTGCCAGCAGCCAAGGCCGGCAAACTGGCCAGATATTAACACTCCAGGAGCAGACAGTGTCGGGAGAGATTTCAGTTAGCCAGCTGTGGAGCAGACATCTCGGTTGCTTGTGCAGCTTTCAACACATTGTTGGAGATATGCTGCAGTGTCTCGGCAAGTCAAAAGCTGCAGCAAGCCAGATGGTTAAGGAAACCAGGTCACCACTGGTTACGGCCGTGGCTGTAGCACCCAGGGATACTAGTATGGTGTGGACAACGGTTGTCGTGTAGCTACCAGTGTTGCCTGCTGTGATGTTATCCTCTCTCTATGGTGGGCAGTTGGTTTCCCCCTGGGATGACTATTTCTATTGCTCATTTGGAGTGCTGGGCCCAGCATGCTTTCTGGCACGTATATGCCATCTACTGTTGTCTTCTGGAATGGAAGCAGTTTCTCCAGCCAGTATTGCACAGCACTGTTGTGTTGTTGGCAGTGTTAGCCAGTCTCACAGTTGTCAGTGCGCCTCAGTGTGGACACGGAGTGGAGCACTTTGCCTTTGCCTCGTGTAACAGGCTACACTCGTGTGCTACTGTAGCCTTGAACTTTTCATATCCACAGTATTTTGTAACTTACTTGCCACAACTGTTTTTTTGCACTTCAGCAGACGTGCATCCAGAAGTGTGTATTGCTTGCTCCCATGTCGCCTGTGCATTTCAGATTTGCCTCAGCGAGTGAGCAGCACTGTGCCACATGCACTGCCCTTTGCCAGCCGAAGCACTGAGACAGCCCCTCTTGTGTTTTAACAGCTCAACACTGACCGCTGTGTTGGGCCCCGTGTCACCTAATAGTGTCTCTTGAACTCTAAGTTATCTGTGGTAACAACGAGGAGAGAAGGGAACACTGTATGTCTCTGATTACCTTATGCGCATCACTGTGTATGTCATGCCCGAGGTCCTCCGGCAGTTCTTTTGGGTGATCAGAGTTCACACATCTCAGGGAATACTTAAATGCCACCTTTATCAGCCACTCTGAGGTGGAGGCATGTATTTAAGAAAGACAGTGACCATGCCCCTGTCTTGTTTGTCACCCTCCTGTAGTTTGCCTCGCAGAGACCTGCGCTCTCACTGTGCCTTTTCCTGCAGTCCCCAGTCACAGTCTTCCACTGTTTGATGTGCTGCAAGAAGCCTTTGTACTCCCCTTAACCTCTAAGACTTAGCACAAGAGCTGGCCTCTTCTTTTGTGGCAGAACTGCATCTGTTCCCCTGACAATGATAGAAACTGGTTGTCGGCGGGGGTTCAGCTGCCGTGGAAGTTTGAATTGGGTGAGCCACGAGCTCGGATGCCACATTCGTCCAGAAAAAATCCATAGCACTGGTGTCAGCTGTAGTGCTTCTCTCGTCATCGGTCGTGGAGACAGTAACCTGAGTTGTCCTCTTTGGCAAACATCTGGCACTTACAGGTTGCACGATAGTCTGTGAACAAGCCCACAGCTGCTTGTCCAGTTGGAACAGTCCAATGCTTATTTCCATATTTCTTCTGATAGCTGCACTAGGACAACCATCTGTGTCACTTTCATCCATTGCCTCCCTGTACATGCCCATATACATAGGCCATGTTATCATACGCAGGTGGCCAGGTGGGGCCACCGACTGAGCAAGCTCTTCTTGGTGGCAATTCACCACACCCTTTTCATCACATTGGTCCACATGCTTAAAATCTCAACTTGGAATGGAACACTTGTCACCTTCCACAAGATTTCAAATGACGACAATGTTGTTATTAGACTCATTTGATTGCGGGTGACACTTGTAAGCTCTGTTTTTCAACAGCACTACGTTGTTGTTGTTGGGGTATCCAGTCCAGAGACTAGTTTGATGCAGCTCTCCATGCTACTCTATCCTGTGCAAGCTGCTTCATCTCCCGGTACCTACTGCAACCTACATCCTTCTGAATCTGCTTAGTTTATTCATCTCTTGGTCTCCCTCTACAATTTTTACCCTCCACGCTGCCCTCCGATACTAAATTGGTGATCCCTTGATGCCTCAGAACATGTCCTACCAACCGATTCCTTCTTCTAGTCAAGTTGTGCCACAAATTTCTCTTCTCCCAATTCTATTCAGTACCACCTCATTAGTTATGTGATCTACCCATCTAATCTTCAGCATTCTTCTGTAGCACAGCACTACGTACAGAAAAATAATTTAGAACTACAACGGGATCTTTGATATATTAATACTTCTCAACTGCGCTCACTGATTAGAAAATTTTACTCCTTCCTTCACAAGAGAAAAAGAATTAAAAACATGCTGCACATCTTAGAAATGTACAGCCTATCAGCATGCAGTTGCCAGTGAGAATGGAATAGTCACTGCAGGGTTATGAAAGTGTTGTGGCCTTCCATATACCCTCGCTCATTTACTTCTAATGCCTCACTGTACTACCAGCAGTACCCACAGTACAATACTCCAAACTGAATTTAAATTACTCTTATTAGTAGCTGTGGATTATAGTGAACACTACAAAATAAAGATTCTACTAACTAAATATAACACATGTGAATATCTCGATTGAAAGGGAGTTGATAAAAATGCTCACCAGAACAAAGAGCTACATGCTATCAGTTAAAAAAAGTCAACAGCATGATCAACAACAGAAAGGAATGCAGAATCATTTCATGGTTAAATGTTTCGCTCTATGGTAATGTTGGTCAGTCTGATCATGTAGAAAATCATCACAGTTTGGAACATTACCATAAAACTAAATGTGTTCTAGACTAACTGAAACAGCATTATTTCATACAACTATTTAGAACTTTTGTAAAATTGTCTCATTCATTTTATGGAACATACAGACATAATGTTACCTGCGAGTATTGTGATGAAAAATATCACTTCAGATGTATGATAAATATTTATAAAGCAACTACAATCTGATTAAAATTACTTGATAATTGACTCTTAATGCACTGAAGCTAGTTTCCTCCAATCAGAGTGCTCAACATCAGGCCCAAACAGTTGACCGTTGCTATACTGCAACAACTAATCTGTTCACTTCTAATCCCTTGTCCAACAGTCTTCATTTGTCTGGATCCCAAATCATGGGTCTGGCACTTTTATTTCATATTTCATCATACATGATAACACCCCCCCCCCCCCCCCCCACACACACACACGATGCTAATGAAATACACACATTTCATACACAGCGATAACCAAACACTACTGGATACTTCCGCACAAGAGGCGATTCAGCATCACATATGCAGTTATCATAATCACAGAGATCAGCTTCTATTACCTAAGCTTCGCAAGACATTGTTTGAAACAGAGTTTCTGAAGGCTGCAATTCACAATTCATCACTGTGATTGGGTGATCACACTAGAAAATGTAACAACCAGACTCAGAGCTGTACTATAGCGCAGTGGTTATCATATTAAACTGCCATGTTGAGGGTCGTACAATCGAATCTCATCAATATGTCTAAAGCTTTCATTTCTAAACCTAAACAAAAAAGTTAATCATCATTTTGATTCAATTGATTTGTTTACATGTAATTTATTTTATTTCTAATTCTTTACTGATCCTTTTCATCATCATATTGACTTTTTTATTTGCTCTATTTTTCTTGCTATCACACTTTTTTTTGTTTGGAATCTGCCTCTGTCAGCTATAACCTGCAACCAAGTGCCAATGAGGAGTGCTCATTGGTTGGTAATGTGGCAGCCAGTGTAGACAATAGTTTCAGGTAACCAACGGTAATGAGAAATTACAGTTTGCTTTTAGCACTGAAACTAAACTTCTTCTGTCTTATGTTTCCTTATACAGGTTAGCTTTTATAGCCATGAACAAAGGGATCATGATTCTAGTTCTGCCACAGATTGTTGACCACTGCTTTCTCAGATACATTGCACTTCGTTGTGGTTAGCTGACAACACAAGGTTAACTTCAAAGCTACAAAATGCTCTGTCTGCCATATTTCAGTCATTGGTCACTTAAAAGCAACTGTCGACAGAGCAGCTCACATTTCAGACATACCTCGCGGTGTCCACTTCCAACATTGATCTATGTGAAACACCGATAACATTTGTGAAGTGACTTGCCGTGTTTGTGTGTTACCTGCAACCGAGTGGTAGAGGTCAATCAATATGGCAACAACGTTGCGACAAGTGACAGGTGTCAACTATCAAGTAATTTTGAATGGACTATAGTTTCACAGCACTAGAGCAACATCTTCAGGGTCACATCTGTATATAAACATGAGAGAAACATTCAGTTAAAATGTAGTTGAACTGTACACAAAACTATACAGGAAAATTATCTTCTCACATTTATTTTACAACTTTGTTGAAGTGATAACCAGTAGATGACAGAATGTTCTCTGTCCAATTATAATAAAAATGTTCAACCTTAAACAAGTCGGTAGTAAAGCTGGAATTCAGCAGAATGTGGGGATCATCATACCAATACAATAAACCTAGAATAAGGATAGAGCAGTACACTAGACGGACATAAACGTGTAAAACAGATGATATGTGTAGGTGGTGAATACCTAATTTAACCTGCTAAGGTAAAACAAATCTCTGAACCTAGAGCCTTTTTGGATGATGATAGGTAATTAAGGTTACGTCTTGATAAATATTGCCTCCAAAACAATCATCGAGATAAAAGACTTGGGAAATGGAAAATTAAAAGTATTATGTAGACCTACCAAAGGCAAAACACCATTGTAACAATATGAGGAACACAGAGGTCGCCAAGATTACCTCAATGATTGTCTGTTTCGAAAGTGGCATTTTATGTATTGTAGACTTGACCATCAACTATTATACAATTTGGCAGGCTCTGGCTGGAGACATCTGCTTTACCCTACCAGGTTCATGTAGGTTTTCATCACCCACACATATAATTTGTTCTATACTTTTACATCCATCTAGTTCACCACATTATCCTTATTCTCGGTTCCCTTTCATAGAACAATGTTCCCTGCATTTTGCTAAATTTTTGTTTGGCTACCAACCTCTTGATTGAATATTCTTATTACAATTGGACAGAGACTGTTGGGTCATCTACTGCTTACCCTTGAGTAAGTAATGAAATAAATGAAAGTACATAATTTTGTGTACAATTCAACTAGATTTTAACTGAACCATTTTTATTCATTTTGCTCTTGTTTATTAACAAATGCTATCCTGAAGATGCAACTAATAATGAAATAAAACTAGTTGGTACATAACTAAATATCTACCATATAGCTGGAGCAGTTTTTTTCATCATGATACAATTCCACAGTCGCGGATGCCCACAATACAAACTTTTTTGTTACGTGTGAATAACTGTAATGGGGAAAACCAGATGAAGAGAACGAAGAGTTTAGGTGAATGAAGATTTGGTATACAGGGGAACCAGAAAGAAATGGTATACGAATGTTAGTGCCCATACAAGAGAAGATCAAAAGAAAATGAAAAGTAACAACTGGTAACATTATGAAGATGGTTCATATTTGTTCTAAATGACACATATACCTGGAACAAAAAACTGTCCATCTTGTCCCTGTGTGGCATATTGTACAATAGCGCCACCCGTTGAAGCATTAGTCATGGTGAGGGTGTGCAAGCCTTGTACCGTTTCCCCTTGGCTGCCAATCTGAATTGTGCCGGGTATCACTGCAACAAAAGACTTTTCTCTTAATCCACATTACACTACCTGTCAATGGGGGCAGGAACATATTGATATAAAACTTATGAAATTTTTACTTGCAGTGACTCCATATACAAAATGTAACACAAATGCTAATAATATACATCTAAAATTGAAAGTATCAGAAAATGATTAGTATGTAGTATAATTTGAATATACAAAAATTATCCGAGGATGGCAAATGGAAGCTAAAACAAGCTCTCAAATGTAAAAAGCAACACTCAGTGGGGTTTCTCAGAACAACAAAGTTAATTACACAGACTGACAATTAAAAGTTAAGTGGACTGTGCAAGAGCGTACCCAGTGGAATACAGGGAAGAGCAGCTTGTGCCATTACCCCTCCCTCACAAAAACAAAAAAATACTTTTTAACAGAACTCTCATCCTGCTTCGTAAAACAGATAGACTTATCAGTTTGAAGCAAGCCAGACTATGTAACAGATATTTAGCAGTAGCAAGTGCACTCAGAGCCATTTGTTGCAAAATGAAAACCTCTTTCATTAATTACCCCCCCCCCCCAAACACACACACACACACACACACACACACACACACACACACACACACATCCTGGGTACACTCTTGACATGGTGACATGCAAAAGCCCTAGAAGTTCAAAATTACAAATTTCTGAATCAAGAATTCAGATATTTATTAAGATATGCAAACAAGGTATCAGAAGAGAAATGGTACATTAGTTAGTACATTATTTGTGTCGTGAGTCTCATATAAGCAAAAGTACACAATATTTTTAAGACATGCAAAGTCTGGCAGTTCTGAGCCATTGATACAGAAGGGTGATAACTTAAACAGGTAGTCTAAGAAAGCTCCTTCCCCTAAACATCTGTTTACTTGCTTGTGGTACACCTAAGCCCTTGCATTGCCAACACATCTATTCTAATTCACCAAGCATTTTGTGTATAGTTCCCTAGTATAGGATTTATGCTTTCCTCCTATTGAAGATTGCTGACCTTATGTGTATAGCAGCTAAATTAAGAGATACATGGATCAAGAATTTCCATTGCATCAGTACTTCACAAAGCAGACAATAATTACAATAAAGGAGCAAATATTCCAAAAAGGCTTTGCCATGCAAATGAACATGCTAATAAATTAACCAACATTTTTAGTATTCATGGCTACCCACAAAAGGGTACATTAGTTAGTATCCAAAGAGGACTTACGTAATTAATTTCATACAAGAAAATAAGTGTGTGTGTGTGTGTGTGTGTGTGTGTGTGTGTGTGTGTGTGTAGGAGGGAGGATGGGAGGGCATGTTTGTGAGTACTCGGCTACAACTATCATTCACGCGTGTTACCACCCACTGCTAAGCACAGGATACTATCTTTTCTGATCATATTATTTGTATTCTAACCAGGATGCTTGCAAACTTCTGAAAATGTAAAATGCAAATGAAAAAAAAATTAAATATAAGAATGGGAAAATGATACATTTAAGATGTAAGAAGTCATACTTTTAAGAATAACAATGAGAACTACCCGCATTTAAAAAAGATTGCACCTTTATGCGATTCAGCATCCTTGCTAATCCCTCTGTCTACTGCGGATTACTTACTCCTATAATGTAGAAATACCAACTTTTTTCCCCAATCTCAATCTAATCAGCTATGAATAAAAAATACAACTGCCTAAGGAGAACCTCTTGACTTTGTTATACCACTGAAAAGAATCCACATTTTATTTTCACAATAATTTTCCATCTCATCTGAAGAAACAGTACATATTTGTATCATTACTCTTTGATCAAAAATACATCTACATGTAGAAGTAGATGCAGGTGATCCAAAATAACACAAACCTAAATTGCAAAATGGAAAGGGGCTGAAAATATCAGTACTAGATATCACCCTGTGGCACAACATGCAGTTGCGCATAACATGCTTGAATGCAATGGCTGCTTTACTATTCAGGCCATCTGGATCCTTCCCCACACCACCAGCTTTTCTGAACTGTGCAAATGGAATTCACCCTTAGAACACATTCTCTGCTCTCTAATTATCCCAGCCTCAACCTAAGGTAACCTAATGTCTCCCATCTCCCCTCACCCTCTTTACGTGTGCCATCACCCTCTGCTAATACACCCCCCCCCCCCTACCTCCTGTGGTGCGTCTGGTTGCAGTCTCGTCATGCTGCCTCCTAGTTCCTGCATGCTCTGTCAGACAGCCCTCTTCTCTCCCCCCCCCCCCCCCCTCGTACCCTGTTATCCCTTCTCTTATCCCTTCTCCAGACTGCTGCTTCTGTTCAAGGTGAGAGTTGCATTCTGGTCCGAGCAGTCGGATATAGTGGTCATGTGTGGGTCAGGTGTGCTTGCTTGTGTGAATGAATGTGTGTGCGTTTTCCTTTTCTGAAGAAAGCTTTGGCTGAAAGCTAAATGTGTAACAGTGTTTTCATTTTGCCTGTCTGCAATTCAATGTGTCATCTTTACAGTGAGTAGCAATCTACCTTTTTCCTTATATTGTAAATAAAATATTAAAAGATAGGATACAGTAAGGGATCAACAAATGAAAGGGTACTAAAATAATGAGATGAAACTTAGCATTTGCCCGGAATCTCTTATCCTCAGTGCCAGGGGAACAGTGTATAGTGAATGAAGATGAAGTTATAAGATGACTAATGCAATAAAGTGAACTACATTTCTAAGATTGCCTGCTGATAAAGAACAACTTCAGGAACTGGGATTAGGGATTCTACTTTCATTCAGTATAGCAATATGATAAATATACTTTGGAGACTGACAAAAATTATAAAATTGGTAGCCAATATCAACATTCTGACAAATTGCCACTCACTATATTGTCACAATCAGAGACACGTATGCTTCAGATATCTTCATCTTGTGAACAGTAAACCTTTGCAAAGTTTATCTCGCAACACTATCTCAGCCAGTGTCAGTAGTATAATTGGTATGTGTTGTTACATGTTGATGTGAACGTTTAAGTTTAGTTCCTTTGTTCGTCTGTTTCGTTTTTGTCACTGTTAAAATGCTAACCATTGAAGAATGTACGTTTTTAGTCGAACAAGTGTTCAAAGCTGGCGGTAAATACACAGTTTCAGTTCATCAAACATTTAATTCAGTTTTCCTGGAGACAACACATCGCGATACTGTAAGAGATTTGATTAACAAATTTTGAAGTACAGGTTCAGTGACAGATTCACTGAGAAGTGGTTGTCCTAGCATTTTGTCTGAGGATAAACTACTCAATATTTTGATAAAATGTCGATTAGTCTGCACAAGTCAGTGATAAATCTCGCCCAGGAAATCGATGTTAGTGTTGGAATGGCCCACACAGCTGTAAAGAAAAAATTAGAACTTTTCCCATACAAAGTGACAGTCGTCCAAGAACTGAAGAATACTGATCATGTATGAGACTGAATTACTGTCAATGGTTCAAAAATTTCATTCAACAAAATGGAAGGGATATTCTTAATGAAACGTTTTCACTGATGGGGCACGATTTCATTTGTTCGGCTACATGAACTCGGAAAATTCTCATATGTGGAGTACTGCATAACCATTGTGTATTCATGAGGAACCACTTCATTCTGTGAAAATAGAAGTTTGGATTGCAATTTCTAGACATCAAATTGTGGGTCCCATGTTTTTCAACAAAACAATAAACGCACAACGATACTGCAGTGATATTCTGTACCCATTCATAGGAGAACTTGAGTTAAGTGAAATACTGAACAGTTATTTTCAACATGATGATACAACTACATAAACAGCTCACGTTTCAGTGTCACTGCCTGCTGATGTTTTTGGTAATCGCATAATTTCACAGGGACTTTGGCCTCCACGATCGCCTGACTTTAGCTTCTAGGGTGCAGCGAAAGCAACTGTCTATAAAAACCGTCCAAACTCCATCGATGAATTGAAAACTGCAATATCCACTTTCACGGCTTCTGTTACAAAAGAAATGTAACAGCTTGTGTTTGGAAGTTTGGAAACATGATTAGATGAATTGAATTGTGTATTCAACAACACGGGTGGGGGGGGGGGGCATTTTAAACATTAAATGTGAAAATTTATAAGTAAAAACAAATATTCAATGAATTAATAACTTGTATTTCACTGAGTTTCATTTCGGTATATTCACTGTGGCATACGGCATGTGCGGCTAACAATCATAAGCACTGCAAGAGACTTTTTGAACACCCCATATATTTCCTTTAACAAAGTTTTTCAATCTCATGTAGCACCACCACAACAAATATACAACAACATAACAGAGTAAATTTGTGGTGCAAGATTTTAATTCTGTCTTGTCTTCCAAAAATCAAACTTCAAAACAGTCAACTTAACAATGCACTATTTCTAGCTTGGCAACAGTACACTCTGGCCATTCTAACTCCCAGTTGTTGAAATGTCACCTCTTGATCCCAATCTATCATTTATTTGGATCCTCCTCTCTGTGTGTGCTTTGACAGGGACCCTAAAAAACTTTATTTCTGAATATTTCAGTAATTGTTTTATTCACTCCTGTGCCTGCTGTTGCTCAACAAATGGAAATTTTATTGTGGTTCTATGCATTAAGTAAAAGCACCAATGTGTTAAAATCATGAAACAAAAACATTACACACAATGGTGTCAAGCAACAACGAATTACACATGATAGGATACACCTTGATGACCTCGATGAGACATTATAGCTTAATTTTTTTTCTGTTTTTACTGTGAGTTATTTAGTATCATGACAATAGACTCCTTCAAAACAGTGCAAATACATGTTAACTTTTTCATACTGTGTTAACAGGAGTCTGTTTTAATACACATTTAACAGAACACACACAGGTTCAAGATCACAGTGAATAATATCTGCAGCAAGGAAGGTTAGAGGGGAAAACCACAAAGGTGTTATGTAAAAACACAAATTAAGATAACTAGATAATGAGCTTTACACTCACTACTTTAAGAAATACTTTAAACGAATATTGGCTATGGAATCACAAAAAACACAAATATGACAGGGAAACAAATTATACTTCCTACAAAAACTGGCTACACATTCCTTTTTGATGTAGAGAATTTCAATAATCTTAAATCACAAAGCTTTCACTTGTGGTCTAGCTACGGGGTTTCCCAATAAACATATATGGCTACACTGCACAGTTTCGTACTGTTTTGAGGTATGGAGTAGGGCTGGGAAGGGGGAGGGACTGAAGATGGGGGTGGGGGTAGGGACTTAATCAATTGAAACCAGTAGGGCCATAAGGCCACCTGGACCACAAAAGTAGAGGACTGCATGTGCATAGCAGCACCAGAAATGACATAAATGTACTACATGCAGCTGTGGCCCGTGTTGTCGAAGATGTTCAATACTATTTCGCCTATAGCTCAAATAAAATAATACTGTGATTGACAAATTGCAGTGGCACAGGCCAGTGTTGCTGGCAGCAGCATACTTTCAGTACTCACAAAGCAGACTACACAGCTAATATGTGGCCCTCAAGAAAGGAATACAATCAGCTGGCTGTCAACCTCTACCTTTCAACTTGTTTAAATGTCAACTGCAAAATTATTTTAATCTCAGTATAATGATAAAGCCATACGGCTTGGCACATTTGGCCATACAGCATTCACTTGCTTCATTATTCCAGTCATTGCAATGAAGATTTGCCATCTGTAACAGTTATAAGAAGTCAGTATCTTCATAGGCTTTTGCGGCTAGAGTCAGCTCCCACAAAATTCTTCAGGGTTGTAGGCCACATCATATTATAAAACGGAGAACTAACTGCAAGTGTCCATAGAGTTATAAATGGCCACTTGTTTGAATGGTTGTACAGTTCTATAACATGATGCTAGCTCCAACCCAGAAGAACTGTATAGACACTATTACTAGGTTATTTCCCTGATTAAGTTGTGCCATTCTGAAGAGACAATGGAACAGCAGAAGAATTTATTGCATCTTTAAATGCATGACACACAGTTGCATATTGTCTTTGTGATATAACTACCGCCTTTGGTTCACATTATCACAGTATAAAAGAGCTATTGTTATTCACATGTTGTAGCACATATCAATATCACAAACCATGAATTTCTGTCCTATCTGAACTGCTAAATGTATACAGAACTCAACTGGTATCTTCATACAAAATGTGTTGTGTCCCAAGTTATTTTTATTTAATTTTGATAGCAATTTGATATTACAGTATTGTAAGTTGGTGAATGTAGCTACAAATATCTAAGGAGTATAGTTATTAGCACTTCACCTGATTATGTGTTTAGTTCAAGTTGACATTTAATTTCAGCAAGAAAGCGAGCGATACACCAATCAAATGTCAACACTACCCTGTTCCTCAACAGTTACTTGTAGAATTTCATGAGAACAGGATTCACACATGAAATAATGTTAAGTTATTTAGACTACAGGATAGTTAATCATAGGAATTTTTACTATTATAAACCCAATTAGTTACCGTTGATAATTACAATTAACTGACACATTTTAAACATTAATTTAATCCTAACTTGAAATGAGTTCCAACACATGTCAAACCTATCGGTGTCACTCCACTGTGACAACACAGGCTGCCATGTTACTTAGCTGTGTGGAAGGGCCACACATCCTTGCCTCACAATTTGTGATTGCTCATCTGTGTGGGGGTGAGTGGCCAAGTCAAACCAAACTGCAAGGATGCGGAAATAATTACCATGAAAATGCAGTGCTCTACTGACAAGCAAATGACAATGTCAAACTTGGGATACAGAAGGCTGGATGTGTTCCTAATGAAAATGCCAATGATAAATCACATTCTTAATTCTGCATAAAATGGCTATGTTATTCTTCCGAAAGATTAAAAGGCACAAATTTGAAAATGTAGTATACTATTAACCTCCACTTGAAATCAAACCAGCTGATTTTTATACTTTGTTATCTTAACCCTGCGGATCAAGTGGTGGGCACGACCCCCCCCCCCCCCCTCAAAAACACACACACACACACACACACACACACACACACACACACACACACACACACAGAGAGAGAGAGAGAGAGAGAGAGAGAGAGAGAGAGAGAGAGAGAGAGAGAATAAAATATAAAAATATCGATACAGACAGCAAGCCGCAGCCTTAAAAATGAAATAAGCTGTATCAACGTACATAAAGTCATGCAGCTTATGATAAAGTACCATGGATTTCCATAGTAGAAATACAACTTTAAGTTAAGAGAAGATAATACCTACAGAACCAACTCAATCATATGTTGTGTTTATTTCTTCTTATTTAAAATAAAACTGTCCAAATTCAGTCTCCAGAGTGCTTTCCTTTATTTCCATATGGCCAGTTTCAAGCCTGTCGCCCATCCTCAGATCTATTACAGAAAAATTAAATTACAATGCGTTCAAACGATAAACGGTTCAAGGTTTATGTTTAGAAAGGCTCAAAATTTCTCAAGAAATTGTTTACAGTTACAGAATACCAAGTCGAATATATGGAACGGAAAGTTCTCTGTCAAAACTAACCATATGTCAGGCAACTGCAGGTTATATATATATACAAAATCTTATTGGCGCAACACCTACAGTGCTGAAAAACAACTCTCCCCTCCCCCCTCTCTTGCGGACTAATGTAATTCATGTTATACTACAAAACAGTCAGGCATCAGCATCCAGACTGTGTGTGTGTGTGTGTGTGTGTGTGTGTGTGTGTGTGTGTGTGTGTGTTTTGTATATTTCCAACGAAGGCCTTGTTGGCCGAAAGCTTTCTTTCCGACAGTCTTTTGTTGTACCCATCTGTGACTCAGCATCCCCACTATATGATGAGTAGCAACTATTCTTTTCATAATATTGTCACATTACATCCTGGACTTTCCATTATTTGATTGTGCTAAAAAAGTTTTATGCAGCAGCAGTAACCTGATGTACTGTCAGTTTATGACAGTGAACTTTCAGTTCTGTATTCGACACATTGCTCTGTAACTGTAACAAATGATATGTTGCAGAACTGTATTATTATAACTAATTTCTAAAGCATGTTGAACCTTTCCAAACATAAATCTTAAACCACTTGTAGTTTGAACCAATTGTAATTTAATTTTACTGTAACAGATATGAAGATAAGCAGCTGTCCCAAAAGAAGTCATATGAAAATACAGGAAAGCAATCTGGAGGCTGAATTTGGACAGTTTTATATATGCAACAATCGTGGGCAATCCCTGAAGACGAATATGTCTAGTTTTGATATTTTCTTTAATTTGTTTGTTTATTTATTTATGATGAATCAATTATGATCAATCAATATACAGAAAGGATTGACATGCAACAGGAACAATGATTACCTCTAGTATGGCCAACATGTAATGTACAATGACTGATACAGATCTACAGTAGAATATTCAAATGTGCAACATATGGAGAATGGGAAGGAGTTTTATGCCACACAACTTTAGAGCCTGATCAACATACCCAGATAAAACAGAATCAGGAGTAAGAACTTATTTTTAAGTAAGATGTCCAGTTCCACTGAAAACACAAATACTAAATAGACCTACACCTCATTTGCATGACAGGCAAACTTGTAACAGAGCCAGTAAATTGAGTCTGAAGAGAGCTACCCATTATGAAGACCTTTCAGGATTGGGGTAATCTGCACTTAGGAAAGGAATAACATTTCCCGGTAAGTGGAGATACAGGATGATGGTGGCGGTGATTAAGCTCAGTCACAAATTTGTTTGTCAGATGCAGAGGCAAACTTACCTTGCCTAAACGTTTAACTTCTAGTAACTTATATATTCTGTTACTTCTCAATGATGTAAATGCACAAGCTGACAGAATTTTGAAGGAGCACAGGGAGTAGGAACCAAGGGAAAGCGAACCAGACAAGCAATGTTTAAACCAACCTGCATGAGTCTGGTAGTGAGAAGGAATTGAGTGGGACGACACCTCGCTGTCCTCATTTGTGTCACACTCTGACGAGGATTCGACTCTACCCACTGCGAAAAAGATAACATCACACGCACCATTAACCCCAATCTCTGGTCCTTCAGTAGTGTGGTCCATTCTTGTTATGTGCATTACAAGCTTTTCATATATCTGCTGCTATTTCCAAACCCAATAATTTTAGAAGCCTCTCATTAAACAATCTGAAAAAATCTGTGTTACACAAATTAAGGAAAGCCTCAACTTTAATTTTGCTAAAACATCATTCGCAGCCAGAAAATCTTACTATTGTGCAGATTTGAACTAAACATTCTGAACATACTCAAGGTGTTACCAATTCTAAAATAACATGCAAGGTATAAAATAGTAATTCAGCTCAAAGTTTAAAGTAATGGAACATTCTAAATGTAAAACTGACATCGTGCAAGCTCCAAGTACCAGCACATAATTACAAATTTCAGTTTGTTACCTGCAATTTCACCACCACCAAGATCATTCAGTATTTTCCTGTAGGAAGGTCTCCTGGTCAATATATCTCTCCTTTTTTTGCTGGCTTCATCGTCATTTGATAAACTGTCATCACTGGCTGTTTCCACAACCTATAGATAAAATAACTTGCATTTACATACCAAGAAAATGTTAAGGAACCTATAGACTAGAAGTTTGTCTCATAACATAAATTTCCAGTCATTGCCTTAATGTACAGGAGACTCAACAAAACAAAACTTGGTTTTCAGTTTCCTGTAAAGTAGCACCAATACATTGTATTGGAAACGTAACTGATACACAGTGATTGTTCAAAACAAACTTTAATCCTAAGTAATGTGTTCTCTCCCACTCAAATTTTCATATCATCCTTCATGAACTTTCAAATTAAATAATATTTCTGAACCAGTTTGTCATATAAATTCTTTTTTTAAAGTGATTCTAAAGTAACACTAATCACTTCTTTGTTAAAGGTTTTCAAATCTATAAACTGCAGAGTTTGAACATAAAGTTTTAAATGATGAGCATGCAGCATACTATTATTTTGCTTTCTGGTGTGGTAATCATAATGAAATTGTTTCACTCCAAATAACTCAGGTGTACTATATACAAAGATAAGCAGTTCATACATGCACAGGGAGGGAATGATTAATGTACTCAATTTTTTGATTTTCTTTGCATTACATTTGTATTTTTCCAAAGATGGTTTTCCAAAGTTTTAATATTCAAGGCGTATGTTTCGAGCTAACCCAAAACAGAATTTTGTACTTTATTACCGGTTCGAAGTAGCTTTACTTATGTTAATGCTGGTAGCATTAAAGAATATTGTTGTAAATGTCATGATATTTAATTTGCTAGCGAGGGAATACATATTGTGAGCCCCCATGATAAATTTTTATCCAATGGCTTTCCTAAGAATTTCAAACAGCTAACTTCCTGCAAGTCCGAATTTTTGTGATGCATCTGAAATTCATTAGCTTTGCTTATTGTGATTTAAACTGCATTAATTGAGTTTTTCCATGTTTAATTTTAATTCATTTAGATTAAACCAGTTGTCTAATTGTTATAAGGTATTTATGACAGTTTGATGAATTTGTTCAGCAGTGCTGGTTTCAATTATTACAGATATATCACCTGCAAATAAAACTGAGTGACACTCAGTAATAAGCAGTAGATTTTGTATGTAAAATAAATAGAATGGGAAATAAGACTGAATCTTGATGCTACTCTTTGTGAAATGTTTTTACATTGTGAAACATAATTTTCTCCCTGATGTTATAATCAGTCTGTTTGTGGTTGGCTAGGTACGACCTAAAGCATTCTAACACACTGCTCCTAATTCAATTTTTTTCCCGTTTAGAAAATAACAAGCAGTGGCTCACATTATCAAAATTCTTTGATAGGTCACAAAAAAAAAAAAAAAAAAAAAAAAAAATAATAATCTGTGGCAAGCAGGGAGTTTTCCGTAGAGGTGCTAATTTTGTCTACAAATCTGTTGATAACGTCACACACTTTTGTCGGTCTTAAAAATCGACTTCAATTCCCCCCCACACAGATTAAGTCAGGACTTCAGTTGTGTTTTAGTTCCATGTATAATACTCTTTTTCTAGCACTAGATATTTTTACTGCTTCAGTAGCCCACTGTACTGTACTTGTTATTGTTTCATGGTATACATTAAAAGGGGAGTTTCATTAAAAATGTGGAAGAAGTTTCCCAAGAACTTCCAAAAAATTTTCAGAACTTGAAATACAATATCAAGGTGGCCACAAGTTTCCCCAAGAGAAATTCCCTGATTTCCAGACATGTTTTAGCAATTTTCCCTGACAAATTTTGAGATCTCAAGAGTAAGCACAGACAAATTGACAAAAAAAAACGTAAGGACTTGCTTATTTCTCCTCTGTTCTATTTTGCTCATACACTCCAGGGACGTGGAGAAAGGTCTGTAAAATACACAATAGAGAAATGGAGGTCCAGAACAACAAATTAAATGGCCTTCACCATATTGCTACAACGGATAAAATTTAAAACGTGGTCGACAACCCACGCATTGTTCGCTAAAACGGCCGATAACTCAAGACAGCAAACTCAAGCAGGAACATAACTAGTCAAAAAAGGGCATTCCTTCAGGAAATAGCAGACAGTTAAAAGTTGGGCACAATGTGCACAAAGTGGTGGGGGAGCGCCACTTAAATGGCAATGGCTAAAAAGGTAGTGCCCAATATACACTCTACTTAAAATGACCTCCTGTCAGGAGGGGCGAGACGTGGTCAACCAAGTCACTGAGAGAGACTTAACAACCCAGTGCTTATTTCCATAAAAGGGAGGACCAGTGGCAATGCCAAAGTCACACCTCCTCTTGACAGACAGCAACACAGAGATGATCAGAGGGAATGTAAGAACTAATGGACTGAGGTACGAGGACTGCACCATCGGCAGCAGTGTCAGCAGCCTCCTTTCCCGTCAGACCGACATGACCAGGAACCCACACAAACATTACAGTGGCTCCATAAGAGTGAGCACGTGTAAGCTTTCCTGGAACCACTGCACTGAGAGATGGACGATGTACAGTGCACAGTTGTGATTCGGGTGTGCATGGAGGTGGGGTAGGAGTCAGCAAATTGACAGCACACTGGAAACGGTCACTCGAGTAGGTGACAGAAAGAACAGACCACTCAAGACAACAAGAAAGATTTGTAGTGCAAAATAATAGGTCCAAATGGTAATAGGTGTACGTGGAGTCTGAAAGGAATGTAGGTGTAGCTGTGTTAAGGCAGAAAAGGTTAAGTCGATTAAGAATGTTAGCCAATAGGGTACCTCTCTGACAGGTTCTGGGGGAACCCCAAACGGGATGGTGGGCAGCAGAAATGGGTGACGTAGCTGCCCAATAACCTGGAGGAAGTCGGCCCTGGTGAAATCAAACGGAGGGATGTAAATGATACAAAGGGAAGAGGTCAAGTGAGGAAGAAAAAGGCGAACTGCAACAGCTTGAAGACGGGTAGTCAGGGAGATTGGTTGATTATGAACATCTTCCCATATGAGCAGCATGACTCCCCTATGAGATGGAATGCCGACCTCGGCCGGAAGGTCAGAATGGACCATGAAGAAATGAGAAAGCTCAGTGTGGTCATGAGGGTGCAATTTTGTTTCCTGAAGGCAGAGTACAAGTGGACACTGCAATTCCTAAAACAGACGTAAATCCTCTTTGTTGGATTGAAGGCTGTGAACATACCATTGGAAGAGTGGTATGATGAGGAAAAAATGAATTGGTGCTACCTATTCAGCTGGCAAGTGCCAGCCTGTTAAGACTCGCTGCTACAGGACACCGAGACAGGAGGATCCTGCTCCATGAGGTGCACAGAAGTGTCAGCTTTTTTCGGCTGTCAATCTGTGGAGTGCAATGCAGAAAAACGGATGGTGGTGTGCACCGACTACTCCGAGACAGGCTGGGCAAAAGTATCACATGGCAACACTGTCGAAAAGGATCATCGAGTTGGCAAAGGAGAAGACCGTTTGCCTTAGTTGGACTTTGTCAGCCTTCCTGGTTAGCAGAGGAAGACTCAGGTGTTGGTTGGCTGGAGGGTCATAGGAAATCTTCATGGGAGCATTCCTTCTGTTCCTTCCGGGCTGCTGGTTGTGTAGCTGGTGACTTCGCCCTGTGAGGTGAGGGTTTGATAGCTTGTTGCACAGTTGGACGAGGGGACTGCGATGCTACAATGACACTGGGCGATTTCACAACCTCAGAGCTGAATTTGAGGTCGTATGTGTGGCTATGTCTTTCATGGAATGAGATGTAGCAAGAACACTACTATAAGTGCCGGATGATTGAATGCAAGGTTTGCGACTAGCCAATAACTTGCGAGCGAATGGGTAAGGAACATTTTCCTTTACCCAGATATCCTGGACAGCCCACTCAGAGACACACGGGACAATCTCAAGAGGAAGTGCATTGGTCGTCATTGCAGTTGATATAGCAGGGAGGAGGAGGTGGAAAATCGCCCTCGTGTGCATCCCTACCACAGGTAACACATTTGGCCGGGTGTTGACAAGACATTAGAGTGTGGTTGAATATATGACACTGGTAGTAGTGCATCGGGTTCAGAACGTATGGTTAGACTGTGAGAACCTCATAGCCTGCTTTGATCTTTGACGGAAGCACCACTCTCAAAGGTGAGAAAAAGAGTGTGTGTGGGCACTAAGGAGGCACCTACCTTTTTCATCACCCGATGGACGGCAATGACACCCCGATCACAGAGGTATGTTCGAATTTCAGACTTGGTCAGATCATCGAGCAGCCTAGTGTAAATAACACCACGGGAAGAATTCAGTTTTGGTCAGCCTCGACACCAACAGGATAGCCATGGAGAAGTGAAGCGGCAAGCAGTTGTGCTTGAGAACCAGAAGTAGTCTCCAAAAGCAAAGTGCCGTTCCGTAAACGAGATCAGGATTTCACAGGGCCAGCAACTGCATCAGCACCTATCTGAATAATAAACAGATTTACCATTGGAAGGACTGACCATCTTCAGTATGTGAAACCATGAGAAATCGTGGTGCAGTTCAGACGGTCTTAGAATTGTTAGCCTCAAACTGTTTGTTTTGTAGACGGTGATTGTGAAGATGATTGCCTCATTGCGAGAAAATCACCCATGATTGCCAGCATCCCCAATGGCACACTCCTTCCAACTGCGGTTTCCTTTCACAAGGGGAAGCAACATCCCAAACACCTGACAGAAGGATCAGTTGGCAATTTGGGAAGGTAGCAACTCAGGCAATCACCCCTCTCTGGGCCTGGCCTGTACCTGGCCTGGCCTGGGGACATGCAAAACCTACCTGTCGACCCGGAGCTGGGAAATACATGTTAACCAGTCACCATGTATCAGACGCCTTCTACCTTCAGGAGCGCACAAAGAGGAAGAAGTAAAAAGAGGAGCCTCAAATGCTGAAGCGTAGGAAGGGTAGGAGAAGGTGATAGAGAAAAGGAACGAAAAACAATGGTGAGACTGTTCTTATGTCAGCTACGGACAGTGCAGAACATTCCCAAATACACCCCAGACATGTTCCCCATGGGAGGGGAAAAAGAACAGCAAGAGGATAGACATGCAGCTTGAAAGGGAAAAGACGCTGTCAAAGCTGAGGGCCAGAGGTAGATATCTCCCCCATGTGAGCAAAAATCTTAAGCAATAACATCAACATCTTTTGTAATGAACTGTTTTTAGATGGAGAAAGCAAGGCAAATGGTGTGTGTGCTCCATTAAGAGCACTGTTATTTTATTTCAATAAAACAAAACATTTGTCACAAAAATGTGCATTTCCTAGGAGTCGCAAGACAGATTTAAAGTAATACCTCCACTAATTTCAAGAATAATCTCAGAAAAAAGTTGGTCTCTTGAAATAAGTGTATAAGGCAGGGAAGAGTTGTGTAAACCAACATTATGGGTGACCACCAATAAAATGTTGGTTCTACTACATTCATTATTGTCGGTTATTTGTCACTGTGTTATGTCTAATAGTTACAGGTATTGTACGATTTTTCTTTCGAGAAATATATGAGTACATAGCGTACAAACCGCCAGCAACTGCCACAGTTTTCTTCTTCTTATCGGCCATACTTTCTAATATATAAATAATTTTTGAAGTGACAAAAAACAAAGTGTACTAGAACAAACAAAGTGTACTAGAACAAACAAAGTGTACTAGAACAAACAAAGTGTACTAGAACAAACAAAGTGTACTAGAACAAACAAAGTGTACTAGAACAAACAAAGTGTACTAGAACAAACAAAGTGTACTAGAACAAACAAAGTGTACTAGAACAAACAAAGTGTACTAGAACAAACAAAGTGTACTAGAACAAACAAAGTGTACTAGAACAAACAAAGTGTACTAGAACAAACAAAGTGTACTAGAACAAACAAAGTGTACTAGAACAAACAAAGTGTACTAGAACAAACAAAGTGTACTAGAACAAACAAAGTGTACAAGAATAAACAAAATGTCTATAAAACGCCGCACTATACAATGTCCTTGCAGTGAGACAGTCGCAATTCCTGAAATCCATCACCTGTGGCCTCTGGGATACTGAGGAGCACCACAGTCCTGGGTCCTTGGATAAACCACAAAAATCTGCCTCATTATGTCATACACAGAGAGACAGACACAGACCACAGGCAGATCGGTGAGACTAGATCTGATGGGCCAGGCTTACACATTAGTGGGAAATGATGGGCTTCAAATCAGCAGGCCCAATCCATTAAGAGATACCCAGAGTAATGGCCTGTGGTTTTGACCTGTCTTGGAAGTCCACTTACGTGACCAGCTATTAATGTGTCACAGACACCATGTTGATGAGATTTTTCCGGTGTTTTTTTTTTCCAAATTTCCCTGATATTTCCCCAACACATTTTAAATTCCACGATTTACAGACTTTCTGGCAACTCTGGATATTCTGTAGTCCCCTCCACCTTATATAACCTGCGATGTAATTACTTCATATTTTCTGAACTGTTGTTGTGTGTAGGTTCTTTTGGAGCAAGGTTGTATTGCTTTTGTTAACAGCATAGACAGGGCTCAACGGTCAGAAAGTATTAACTCCAAGGAAAACTTTTCTTCCTCTTCATAAGTGTAATTGGTTGAAACATTGTCTATACATATTGCTGACCATTCGTTCACTCATGTAAAATTAGCACTGAAACCCGATTTCTGAATCAATACAATGAATTTTATCAAGCTGTTGGTTTCACCAGCAATATATGTTGAAATCAGTAGGTATTTTGACTCTTTTCTTTGTTTCTTTCTTTAGTCTCTGCAATAGCCACTGGAATTTTGACAAAAATAGTTTTGCTATTTCCGCACCTGGAATTCTATACACAAAATAATATTTTGCTCTTTCTGACAGAATAATTTGCAAGTTTTTAAATTTTGTTTCTCTGCCATCTGGCTAGTTTGAACTTAACCATTTATGTTCAAGAACATTATGAACAAATTTTTACTTTTGAATATTCTTAACAGCATCTATTTTGAAAGTTTTTTCCCCAACTTCATTATTAATTTTTACATCCACATCTCTGTATGCTTGTTTCACTTATTCAGTATGATCTTAAAAATGAGGAGCATCGTTTGAAAATGTATTAAATGCAGCAGAGGTCAAAACAGTTTTTATGGGTTTCCATCTCAGCTGTGGCATATTCTTCAACGATGTTAAGTCAGACTGGGTCATTTTCTATTCTTTCTCAAGGTAATTTAGTACTGGAAAATATGAACCTGATCAAATTGTATTATGTACAGTGCCAGTTAAACATATTTTCAGCACTTTTCCCAGCCAACTCTCTTGTTGGCAGTTTTGCTTTCTCATTTTGCAGTTCATTGTGTGGTGTTAATCACAATGGAAGACTGTTTACCTGTGGCAGAGCAATGGAAAGGAAGTAGAATGATGATGATGGGGGCAGCACAGAAGACTGGGGGGGGGGGGGGGGGCAGCACAGGACAGAATGAAATCAAAATCATGAAGTATGTTTAATTCAAAATCATGAAGTATGTTTAATAACAGATAAACATAACGGGCAAGACATTCATGGGTAGCATTTATTCACTTATTTTCATTTCATGGTCTTCGGCAAATCAATTTAGTCAATTTCTTTTGAAAGGGTTTTCAGTATCTTTTTGGTCTAGGTGTCTTAGATTGCTTGTACAAACCTCTGTTAGTTGTTATGGTGTATGCCGTCTTACTTCTTGACTCAAAAGATCTAGAGAAACAAGCAAACCTGTCTACAAACTGAGATCAATAAACAATGAGAAGGCTAATTTCAGACTAAGAAAGACAGTTAAAATCAGTCAATGGAGATAAAACTTCAACAATGATTGAAGGTCCTTTACTGCAGAAAGTTTGAAATTAGGCCTGAAAATCAATTATCAAAAATCAAAAATAGTGTAAGACCAGCATATTTGAAAGAAAATAATACAATTTAACAACAAAGTCAGAAAATCAATAAAACTGTTCAGAAAACACAGACAGCTGAGGATTACTAGATGGCATGCATAAAAGAAATAACTAGAATAGTAAAAGTAGTCCAAGTGACTCTGATAAACTATGTAGAGTTTACAACACTATACTTCTGATGTTCCTGAACAGGAAAGTTTACAACCATGCAATATTACCAGTTTTAGATGATGAAGCGAGACCAGATCTTTAAACGTGAAAGCCATTCAAAATCTGAGGGTTGCTCAGAGAGAAATAAATGAATACGATGATGGATTTATAGGGATTCGATATTCTGCTTATCAATCTTATTACTGAATATCAACATACATATTTCATGATTTAAAGAACATCTGTTTCCACAAGCAAAACCGCTGCGGCAATTTGCCAGGAACATACATTTCTTTAGAATGTCTGGCTACGCTGACACAAACATGCGGTTTGTCATTAATAAAATCAACCACATTATCTTGCTTAAAATGCACCAACTGTTTGGAAAAATGTCCCTGTAACCCACTTAAAAAAAAAAGAGCAGGCTCAGCCCATCTACTCGGATCTGACACTTCACAAACTTTTGTTGGCTAGGATAGCGGACAGATTTCCAGCCAAGCTGAATCATGCCCTTTTGTCAGTATTAAAAATTTTTGTGATTAAAATGTGCTGTACCAAATGTGATATTCCACAAGCAGATCCCACTGGAGAAGGACCATACCCCACTCAAACTGGTGGCAATCACAACCAACAGTGTGGCTGGCACAAGGTTCACCACACTTGGGTCATCAATTCCATTGACTGCAGTGTGTTGTTTGCCACCTCCACACACTCCCCTTCTGCTGGCAAATGATCCTTCTGTCTGTCAGATGATAGTTTACAGGGTGATAGGACATCCAATCACAACACCACCATTACATGTTTCTTGGCTGATTTGTCAGTTCCATCATTTCCCCATATCCCAAGTTGTCCTAATGCTCAGTAGAAATCTACCACTTTGTCTTGGGTTTGGATATGCTGTAAGGCATCCTAGGCAGTTTGTCTTGTGTTTTTCTACTGGATACGCTTTTAGTACAGATTACAGGGCACACAAGAGTCAGATCAGATGAGCAACTATTCATTGTGATGGCTTCCCACATGTTCCAGAGCATTCAGGACACTGTATATCTTGTCATCGCAATTTGTTAGTTGTTCTGGGAGGGAACATTGAAGGAAGCAAATGTCAGGAATTACTAGAAGACACAGACAAACAAAGAAATGGTCAAAGAATAAAGAAACAAACAAATGGATAAAAGACAAAATGGGAGGAACGGTATACTTATGTACTGCAAATGAAACAGAGGAGGGTGGGACACATAGTCAGGTCATTGGTTGGCCAACGGAGCAAGACAGTTCTCTACTGTATTCCAAAAGATGAGAAGACAAATGTAATATCCTAATAAATGGTTGGTGGACGACATTAGAAAATGAGTGAAAAATATTTTTATTCAGCCTGAGTGTGGAATTGCTGCATAAGGTGGTGGTAGGAACAAGTTTTGTGGGGACTACCTTTAAAACAGAAAAATATCCCAAAAACTATGACAGAATTAACAGAATTTCCCCAGTGGTCATACATCACAGCCACAGTTGGAATTCCAAAATTCATTTGGCCTATAATGCCATAGAATGCTGTTGTCTACAAGACTCAAATGTGTCTGCAATGATTCACATTTCTAACTTCTTGCCTACCAGGTACTCCTGAATGAACCAACCAAATCCTATGTGCCATGTAAGAATGGGCATTAATGTTTGAGTATTATCTGAAATCATTTCAGAATATCTGTGTGCATTATATCATGCCACTATGTAAAACCATGTTGTTGGAAGTGATTTCTACATCTACATCCATACTCCACAAGCCACCTGACGATGTGTGGTGGAGGGTACCTTGAGTACATCTATCGGTTCTCCCTTCTATTCCAGTCTCGTATTGTTCGTGGAAAGGATTGTAGGTATGCCTCTGTATGGGCTCTAATCTCTCTGATTTTATCCTCATGGTCTCTTCGCGAGATATATGTAGGAGGAAGCAATATACTGCTTGACTCCTCGGTGAAGGTCTGTACTCCTTGCTGAAGGTATGTGCTCCTCAGTGAAGGTATGTGCAGTTTATTAAGTCTCAGACTTAGTAACATATCGATGTGTTACTCATGTGAAATGCTTACAACAAAATATAACTTTCAGTCCAAAATCAATGTGTATGGTGGTCACAAATTCTCTATCCATTTCTGTATCAACTACACAACAAATAAATGAAAGAGCATATTCAATATTACATATTAATAATAATAATAAATTACCTGCAATGTCTGAAGACTTCCTTGGGTTGTCTGTATCACAGAATTTGGCTTGCTTACAAGAATGACATTGCCCTTCTGAAGCTGGACTGGGTGTATACTTGATGGTGTCTGTATGACAGATTGCTGGTTAGGCTGGATAACAGACTGAACCTAAAAAAAATGAAGTTTTTACATTTTATATAGTTGGTGTCTTACACTTTCACATTCACTTCATCTGTTACATCAAATAACATCTATCTCAAACAATTAGTATCATGGGCAGAGAGAGGGAGGGAGGGAGGGAGGAAGAGGAGGAAGAGGGGGAAGGGGGAAGAGAGGAAGAGAGAGAGAGAGAGAGAGAGAGAGAGAGAGAGAGAGAGAGAGAGAGAGAGAGAATATTTACTTAGTGTCTTTATTTATTATTGACAACACCAAAATCTTTTCATAAAAACTGAATCTCCAAATAGATTGTTAACATTACCATTACTTATTAAACCACTACTGGTCCACACTACAGGCAATTTAATAACCAAAATGTTTCTTTCTTAAACATAGTGATCCGTGATGTAAACTTGAAATGTACTTTGTCACTTTTCGTCAGATTGCTAGTAAGATTACCAATGTTGAAGCATCTATTAAGTAGAAAGGTGGTTGAAACAGTTGAAGTTAGTAAGCATAAGACTACAAATTCAAAGATTGGTGGGTCAACCCACCTTAGGATTCACCTACATCTACATGGATACTCTGCAAATCATACATTAGTGCCTGGCACTAATAGTTCTCTATTATTCCACTCTCAAACAGCACACAGCAAAAACAAAGACCTATGTTTTCCTCTGCAAGCTCCAATTTCCCTTATTTTATTATTGTGATCATTTCTTACTATTTAGATTGGTGTCAACAAAATATGTTTGCATTTGGATGTGAAATTTGGTGATCGAAACTCCATAAGAAGATTTCTACAAAACGAGAAATTTGTTTTAGTGATGTCCACCCCAAGTCATGTATCATGTACACACGACACTCTCTCCCCTAATTCTTGATCATACAAAATGTGGTCTGTCTATGGACTTCCTCTATATACCCCATTAAGGACGACTCTGGTAGGGATCACACACTGTAGAGCAGTACTGCAGAAGCAGACAGACAAGCATAGTGTAGGAAGTCTCTTTAGTAGATCTGTTGCATGTTTTAAGTGTTCTGCCAATAAAATGCTGTCTTTGTTCACTTTTCCCCAGAACATTATCTGTATGTTCTTTCCAATTTAATTTATTCGTAACTGTAACTTCTAGATATTTAGCTAAATTTACAGCCATTAGATTCAATTTAGTGTACAACCAATGTTTAACAGATTCCTTTTAACACTTGTGGATGGCCCCTCACTTTTGATTATTTAGGGTCAATTGCCAATTTTCGCACCATACAGATATCTGCTCTAAATCATTTTGAAATTTGTTTTGATCTTCTGAAGACTTTACTAGACAATAAACGACAGAGATATGATGTCAAAAGCCTTCTCAAAATCTATAAATATGGAAGCAATTTGAAAATTTTGTCAATAGCACTCAAAACATTGTGTGAGTAAAGAGCTAGTTGTGCTTCACAAAAACGACGTTTTCTAAATCTATTTTGGCTGTGTGTAAACAGACCATTCTCTTTTTTGGGTGAAAGTGCACTTACAGTGTCTGCAGTGTTTCCACTGCCTGTAACTGTTCCTGTGGTGAATGGCGGAAAGTTAACATAACACAGCATCACATTATTATTGGCAATTTCCTTTACTCCATAGATAAAGTTGGATGGTATTTTGTTTCACTTCCAGCATTTTAAGCTGTGCTATTAGGCCCCACTCTAACAAAAATCTTGAAATATTTGGGGGGGGGGGGGGGGGGGGAGGGGGGAGCAGCTTACATTGAGTGTTTTTCCTTTGCTACCATATATTACCACCTGACTATGACCAATAACAAATTACCTAAAGCAACATGCAGTGGATTAGCCTTCGTCATCTTAAGTGCACTTGGGGCTGTGAAGACTGTAGCCCCCCTTAAGATTTGCTAGTTAATTCATTCAGTATGCACTAGCCTTCTGTGGGGACACCTTCACCTTTAACCCTTTAACCCTTTAACAACATATTTACGTGCGCCACCAGTCTTTGACATGTTCAGAGTACCAGGTAGAAGAACTGGTGGCACGCGTAAAGAGGTTCAGAGCACACAGGGACAGGTACAAAGGTGTGCGCGTTAACACATCCAGAGCAGTTAAAGGGTTAAGATAATTATATATCACTGGTCTGGCTGGAAGAAACTTTCTGGCATTAACAAAGTAGTACTCACTTTCTACATACAAACCATATGAAGATCAAACCTTATCCTGACACTTTCTAAATTAACTGTAGCAAAAACTTTGTCAAAGGTACCATCAAATTCATTTTTGAGAGGATTTTCATCAAAACTAACATCCAATCTGTCAACACATTACATTAATACTTGTCCCATACATCATGAATACAACATTTCACAATGTTGAGGAACGTCTCGTTTACTTAACTTTTTATTAATTGTTTTTTCTTTTTTCTGTTACTAGTTCATATCTAAAAATTCATCACAAGGTTCTTTCACAATCTTTGAAGTTGCACCCTATTCAATATATACAGTAATAACTTTGTTCCCTTACTGACTAAAAACAGAGGGAATAAGTTTTGCTTTATGTTGATAATTTAATCATACAGCATCCAGCACCCAAGAGCATAGGTTTATTTTAGCTTCCTTGTCTAACTACAACATGGTAGCCATGGTCTGTCGCCCCCTATGAGCCTATTACATTGAATGAACATTGCATGTTTCCATCCCTCTTTCTTTATAATAACAACGACTCTTAACAAAAATTGATAAATTATGGACCATATTAGTCATGAAAGTACAAGTAATATGTAAAATCACGTGTAACAAGTAATACAGATGCCTGAAACTTGGAAGTTTAAACTGTGTGCCGGATCGAGACTCGAACTCGGGACATTTGCCTTTCGCGGGCAAGTGCTCTACCACTGAGCTACCCAAGTACGACTCACGCCTCGTCCTCACAGCTTTACTTCTGCCAGTATCTCGTCTCCTACCTTCCAAACTTAACAGAAGCTCTCCTGCGAACCTTGCAGAACTATATCAGCGCACACTCCGCTGCAGAGTGAAAATCTCATTCTGAATACAGATGCCTATTTAATGAAAGGGGCATTGTTCAGGTATACCACTAATCCCTCCCCCCCCCCTCCCAACACACACACACACACACACACACACACACAAACTTGCCAATTTCCTACAATATACACTCAGTTCCTTAAGAAATTCACCGAGGAAATTAGTACTCAATTCAAATCCCAAAACCACAACACTAGCAAACTTGCAAGGCAATTTGTAACTGTAATCCTATGGCATTAGTGATAAGAATGTGCAGAAAATAATACACACACTTACTCTATATTACTTATGCTGACAAAAAACAGTGTGAAAAGTACCAAACATGTTTATTGATGCTTGCCTTTGAATTTTCAGAAGTTGGCAAGTTTGAGCAACTGGTGTTAGATTTCTAGTGTTTTTCACCACTGAAAATGCTTATAATCACTACCATCACTACTCTCTATTAATCATTTCCTTTTATCTAGGTGTGGTACAAGAGTCTTTTTCATCTGTGTCCCTCCCCCTTGCCTCAGTGCAATTCCACTCCTTCTCCCAGATCGTGTTTGGCTTGACTGGCCCATTGTTTCCACCTGACCTCTAGTGTCATCAAGGCAAAAGTTGTTTGAACACAACAATACTTTACTAGACATGGTCCTATTGAAAGTGGCATGCTATTGACTTCCTTCGATCTTATACGAGGCAATTTTGGCAAATGACGTAATCAAAAAGACAATTATTTGATAGACTACATAACCACTATAGTGACTGTCATACATCATCACTGACTTTAATTATCAAGAATACATGGCATTATTAATGGATATTATAGTATTTCAACAACATCATATTAAAAGGTTGATCACGTAGGGGGAAAAACATGAATCATCATACTGATAACATAGGTTGTAAATGAGCAAAGCCTAACGAACAGTCACTTTCCGAGCTAATCTAGAGCTCTGTTTACATTATCAGATACGTCTATCACAACAACTTTCTTTAAAAACAAAGTGGTAGTAAAGTTATCACTGGCCAAAACTAAATGCCAATATCAAAAGCTTCACTAAACACTGCAGACTATATTTGGATGCCACAAAAATTTTCGAGTTCATTGTCTGTGTTCATGACTTGGTGCTCTCTTAGTGTTAAGATCAGAGTGTAGATGATACAGTACTTCAGGATTGTAGGGATGGTTGATTCCAGATAATTCTTCTTACTGCATCCTTATGCGAGATGAGGCTTGCTTTCTGCAACACTCCCACCACTTTTCCAAGCACTAGGGACAAGCTGCAATGCCACTAAAAACTCCGTGGATTCCTATTTTGTTCAGCAACACTGCAGATTTAACCAGTCAAATGTTCAGACATGACACTGGCTAGGTCCACTACACCGATAATGCGGTTGGTTGATCCTACTAACAATTTGATGTCGTGCAATGGCTTGCTGCAAGCCTTGTAGCTGGATGCCACTTTGGCAACTTTCATCTCCTTAACCTACCCAATAACCCTCATCATAAAAGGAAACAACAGTTTAACACAAAATCTAAACCATGTATTATTCTGCCGATTTTGAGATTATTCAGGTGTGAAGGTTAGGTTAAAGACAGAGTGAAATTTTACATGGTGAGACCAGGATTAGATTCAATTTCCGGGCACGAGTTTTATCAAGTCCCAACATTCTACACACACCAGATGTAAACTTTTTACATGTGACATCTCATGCACATAAATTTAAGTATTACAGAATAACAACATTTTGTTTTTTATGTTATCTCTTGGAATGGAGGTTGTTTAGACAATGATCTGTAGTGTAGCTTGAGGTCTAGGTTAGATTAATGACAGTTTTGTTGTGAATTAGTAAACCCAATGAATGTAATTTGTGAATAAATGATGACATATGAAGAGTATAATATATTTAAATTAGATCCTTTTGTCATTATAAACTCCTCTGGTGTAACTAAATGCATTTTGTTAACAATTATCTACCAGCGAAATGACTTTATAAACACTGATATTTTATGTTCCAAATTCAATGGCGAACTTTCTCTCATTGCTACCATTAATGCACACTAACATAACACAGCGACATGTAACACTAGTATCTTAAATAGCAGCGTAAACGTAAGATTGCAAAATGAATTCACATAAAACTGAAGGAAAATGGTTTTCACACTGAGTTAGAAGGCAAGAGCATGAGCTTCAAATAACCCACTGTTAACTCCACTGTGAGAAGCGGAAAGAGAAACAATCCGAAGGAGGGGGAAGTTCGGTACACTGATTAACACTCACTGTTTCACTGGGGGCTATCTATTATCAAGACAACTGTAACAGAAATGATAGTTAATTAGGACAGTCTACTGAATTTCCGCGAGTCGCATTCTGTTAACTGTCTCAACCCATACCGATGTGACAACAACTTGTGACGACGTGTCCCCCGGCGAATGAGCCAAGGGATCAGTTGCACCGGTTCCGTTTTCGTCCACCATTCCATCCATAGCCTTGATGTATCGCCGCCTGCAACACAGAAGACATTTCACGTGTTACATAACCTTCACAACACTGACAAGTGATAAAATGGCTTCGAAAAATGACATTCAAGCTACGCAAATGCTTAAGGTAACACAAATGGCATACACATTAGGTCTAGCAATGACTTGGCATAAACACGAAGTTTTGATTACACAATAGCGCGAAACGAAAGTTTACATTTTTTTATAAACTAAATTATTTACCATTGACATAGGTCTTCCTCTATTTACCGCGTCACGCGTTAAAACATTTATCACATACGGTCATTTGCGTAAACCAGTGAAAACTTCAGGAACTTATTTTTAAATTTAAGCATACAACTACTCCAAGACGCCATATTATGTACCTTTCCCCATAAGCAGGTAAATCCGTCTCGATACATTTTACAATATGTATAACAACAAAATTCTACTCAAAACCAAGTTCAAATCATCACTGAAGCATTGGCCACGCTCGCTTGTTATTATTCTTCAGCTGGGTACTTACCAGTTACGTATTCCTCGTCACAAACTTTGCTGCAATCGGAGTGGGCAAACGCAGAAGTACGTAGGAGCCACGTCAAAATTCCAAGGCCTTCGTCACAGGGGTAGTAGGGTGGGGGCAGCGTCACGAAACAATATGGCGCATGTATTATTGCGCGTAGTTTTCGGAGGAGGTTACAAAGGGCGTCTTTTTATCAGTAGAAGGTTTCCATTTCACATTTTCCAACCATGACTGTTATAATTGACGATCACATTCATGGCGCTCTTAATTCAAAGTAGTCTACACGTTAACCTGAAACGCATAAATAAAACGCATATTTTACTTCATGATCTTATTAAAAAAATGAGGAGAGAAAGACGAATTTCAAAATACAGCGAAAACTTTTTCTAAAAGTCATATTTTTTATAGAATACGGGTGTTAATTTTAAGAGTACCCGTGATACATCTGACACAAAGTATCTACTTTTATTTCCCAAAGTAGAGGCTAAATCATTATTTAGAATGAGATTCATCGTATCCAAATCATGATACAAAAGGAGAAACGATAATTAAAGTCCTATGGGTGCAAATATTCTCCGCTTGCCATTTGTTCACGACCCACCCAACCCAGCACCACCCAGACCGGGCCCAGCGATGTTTTGCTGGCTTACGTCATCCATTGACGTCACCCGTCTGCTGACGTGATGTACACAGATTGACAACAAAAAATTGCTCACTGCCAGATTGCTCCATACCGAAAGTACTGCCATGCGTTATGGAAATAGAGAAAATAAAAACAAAATTTCAGGGTACATTTCTCAATTACTCTGTTACGTTTCACACGCGAATCTTTGAAATAATATTCCATAAGATCCTGATGTATCGGTTTTGATCATAATCAACTTTAACTTACATATGAAATCTTTCGATATATCTCCTCAAACTAAGAATATTAGGGAACCCATTATATCCAAAGGAAAGTTATATGTTTCCTAGAGTGAAAAATTATAGGAATTTGATAGTAAATCTGCTCCGTTTATGACGGGAGCTTCAGTACTATACTGTCTTCACAATTTATCTGCGAGCTACTACCTTAAGTTTTCATACAACACCTGTGGAGTTTCATGAATGTTTACCATGTGTGATACTTCCCATCACAGGATGACGTAACGCGAGAACAGTTCGATCTCATTCCATCTTGCATTACGTCATCAGAGCGTGCGTGACGTCATGATGAGTCATCATCGCTTGTGTTCCAGCAATAAGCTGGAGAGAGTGCTGAATAGCCTTTGTGTTTACCTTTTTAATATAATCAATACTTGCCAAGGGAGTCCGTCGGTGTTTCATTAGTGAATAAAAATTCATTTCATGTTAAATGATAGGTTTTAAAATAAGGGCAAAATTTTTGTATAATTTGGACGTTGTAAGTGCGCTGCATACCTACCTTGCTGATTGTGTACAGTATTTGTAGAATATATTACATGCTTCATTCGTGGCAATTTAATATCTCAACAGCGTTTTCTGTATGGGATATGAAATTTTGTTATATCCCCACACCGGTATCAAAATAATTGAAACACCTATAAGACGGCTTGAAACAGTAGGCACTGCTATAAATTTTTTACTGTATTTGAGTATGTTCACATGAACATCAGAGCACTTCTCTTCCAGGTGTGCTTTATTTACATAAAAAAAAACTATTCCGTAAGATTTCATGTCGACGCCGAAGATGCAAAAGAAGAAGAGTGCCCACATTGGACACAAACCTTCAGTTTTATCAGCAGATTGCAATTGAAGGGGACGGGATTAACTGGTGAATAGTTGTGCCTGCAGATCTAATTGACTGAACAAATGAAAACAATTTTGCAAATCTGTGTTCATTTGTTTCTCAACAAGTACTGTAGTTCTTTTGTCAGTATGATTTTATCTGCTTCATGGAATAGGCCTACTTACAAGGGAATCACAATAGTTTTTCCCTGTTGACTTGCAATTTTCATTCAAACTGACCATTACGCATTAATACTTAATGTTGACTTAAATCCCACAAAGCTTTGCTAGCTCTGCCTCCCAGTAGGAACCAAAATAAAATGTGGTATAATAATAGGTTCCACAGTAGGTGTAGCAGATAGACAGACAGCTAACATTAAAAATACAAAGCTAAGATAAATTAATAGTACAACAAAGTACAAAAATATCTAAGAGACTTTAGACATAAAACATAGCAATCAAACTACCAGACATTGCCAAGAGGATAGTGGAGTGTGCTTAAAACTGGTTCACAGCAAATAGGTTCATGGAAACAAATATCAGAAGTACAGATCCGGTTGTACACACTAAATGAGTGTATGTGAATTTCTCAGGCATCCAGATGGATTAAAAATTGAAGTGGCATCACCACTTAACAAGAAAGTACTGTTCTGTCTGTTTGCACATAGAAATCTCACCTGTAATGTTGGCTTGCGAGTAGGAGTGCCAACATACTTTCATTCAAAACTGTCCTATGGCATAATCTCTTGGAGGAAAGGAGCTAACATCAAGAATAAGCATATTTTACAGAATCATACAGGTCCACCTTATACCCAGCAGTTGATAATCAGTTTTGCAGAAGCCTCTTCAGGAACCTAGAGATTGATACATATAGAGAAGGTACATTTGCTCCCAAATGGTGTTTGTTGTTAATAATAACAGTGATCAGGATAAATTTCCAACCACTATACTAGAAGGAAAAATAAGTTGCATATACTGTGTGTTCTTGTAAAGTTCTGTATTCTGGTGCAGAAGTTTGTAACAAGTTGCCAGCAAACATCAGGCAGTAAATTGCCTCAGATAATATACAGTAAAAAGAATCTCCTAGATTACAGATAAGTCTGTTGATGTAGGTCAGTGGTCTCTCAAATCAGTAAAATTACATGAATGCTTAGCTTAATGAATATCGTGTGAATAAATGATCAACAGTTTACTGAAATAGCTCAGCCATTAACCACAGAAATAAACAATTCCTTACCTCAAAGAGTCTCCCCAGTCTTCTTGAAACTGCCAGAGACAATTTCAGTTTACAAAATGGAAGGCCGAGACCAAGTGTGAAGCTATAGGCCAATTTAAACTTTCCAGTCGTTGGTAAAGTATTGAATCCGTTATGAAAAAATCAGCTTTTGGATTACTCTGAGGAAAATAATATCTTATATGATGCATTACTTGCTTTTCAAAATGGAAAGTCCATGACTACTGCTGCACTGGACTTATTTTTAATAAGTAAATAAATAAATAAAGCCGGCATTTGAACAGAGAGAATTTCTGGAACTCACACTGTGTGAGTTAATCAAAGCATTTGACTGCATTCCCTGTAAGACCATACTCAGAAATTAAAACGCTAGGATGTAGGAGGTGCTGTTATAGCTCCCTTTCAATGCTGCATAGAAAACATGACAAATTGTTTCAGCATCTCACATACAGGTGTCAACATGGCGCACTATATGTCACAGCCCTTCTGCTCTTTCTCATTTCTGTAAATGATCTAAGCCAAGAAGGTAACACAGTACAACTTGCCAATGATACTACTCATATTGCAAATGGGAAAATCCAACTTGAGCAGTCCTGGAATCAGATGTGTTAGGTTATTTGGAAAAGCCAAGAAATGATTCCCTCAAATAAAATGAAAATACATGCAGATAGAACTTAGCATATGGTATCCAGCCTTAGTAGAAATACATATCTGGAAAATACAGGAGCTGTGAAACTGTCAGGCTCTGTAATAGACCACAAACTCACATGAAAGGACACACTGAGCATGTATGCAAGAAACTGTTTCATGTAATATACCTCCTGAGGATATTAAATAGTGTAATTACAGACCAATATCTGCATATTTTATACCGTATGCTCTTCCATAGCTATATTATCTACTAATTACAGCTATGATGTCATTCACGACACGACAGGTCATTGCTCACAAAAGTTGGAATAGTGACAGTTCACAGCCATTATGTTTTTTTTTGTGCTCGCTTTATATTAAGGAAAATCTAGACTTTCAGATACACAACCATAATACCTGTAACAAAGGAAACATAAACAAACCAACCTGTTGACAGTCCAAAACCAGAAACAGCTTTCTAGTGATAGCCCTGAGAATGTCCCGATTACTACCCATGGAAGCACAGGGATCAAGAAAAAAATTCAAGGCACTTAAATCTATGTCTGCCATACTCCGGCCAGGAATTTTTTGACTGTGATGGAAGTAAATGGATTAACTGGACTTCGTCCAAAACTAGTGAATCTGTCAGAGAACTAAAATGTCAGTGGTATATGAACTGTATCTATAGTAAAATGCTTAATCTGTTCAGATTTTTTTGTAATATTACACATTATTTGAACAACACAGACTTGGTAACAGATGGCAGTAATAGTACATTTGGTGCGTACTGAATTTCGTTTTTGTGGAAACAGAACTATTTTTTATGTCTTTATTCATGCCCACATGTCATGGGATCATGGAAACTAGAGGAAAAAAAATTGAGGATTCTGTTCATGAGAGACACCAGATATAATGAAAAATGGTCATACGACGGTTGCAACTTTAATAGTGGGAACTATTTATTTACAGCTCATACAAAATAGATATGTGTTTCAAAGTTTTACTGACCTTCAAAGTGGTCACCAGCATTGTGTATGACCCGTTGCCAGCAATGTGGAAGTCATGGAATGTCATCACTTCTGTCTCTAAGCCAGTTGTAGGTTGTGTTCCATAAATGAACAGCATAGAGACAGAAGTCATGACACTTTCTGCAGGACCTGACCATCATTTTGCAGGACAATGCTCAACCACGTACAGTGCAAGCTGTTACTGATTTGTTTGACTGATGGGGCTGCTAAGTGCTATACCACCTACTGCACTCCCCTGACTTAAGCCCTCATGAGTTCAACTCGATTTCTAAACTGCAGGAAACACTTCACAGCATTCGCTTCAGAATTGCTGCAAATACGTTGGGCAATAGACCGCGCTGCTCGAATTGTCGACACAACTGGCACTGCTAAGAGTATTCTATGACTTCCACATTGCTGGGAATGGGTTATACATAATGCTGGTGACTACTCTGAAGGTCAGTAAAACTTTGAAACACACATCTATTTTGTACAAGCTGTAAATAAATAATTGCCACTATCAAAGTTCCAGCCCCCATATTAACAATGGTAAGAAACAACTGATACACCTGTAATGTGGTGGTTGTTCTTGAATGTGTGGAAGCAGCTACGTTGACTCAATTACAGACGTTAGATAAGTATGATGTAGTGCATATCAACATTTTTTTTATTATTAGGTGTAACAGTTGTGCAAAATTTTCTAGAAAGGAGGTCTTTCATTATGCTGGTACTTTATTCCTTCTGCATATATCTTGTGTGATACTTTTGATTTGTACCTTAACTACCATATAAGTGCCTTTAATGTGACAACCCTAGTGTGGTCAAATAATGAATATGATGATCTTGAGATGTACAACAACTTACAATGTACCATTCACTTCCACGGACATTACAAAGACAAAATTAGACTAATTGCAGCATGCACAGAGGCATTTAAACTGTCATTCTTCCCGTGCTCCATACGGGACTGGAATGGGGAAATTGTCCTAAAACCATTACAGTAGGACGTACCTTCTACCATGCACTTTACAGTAGATTGCGAGTGTGAAGATAGATGTAATTTCAAAAGGGCAGTAATGAACCACAGGACAATGGCTACCAAGCTGAAAATGCAATAGTGGATACAGAAAGAATAAAATAAGTCAGATGATGTAAATATCATTTAGATAACAACACATTTCAGGTGATATTTTTATTCACTCATCCACTTGTTATGTTCCATAAATACCACCCTGAACGAGACACTGCATAAATGAAGAACTTACTTTTGAAGGTGGTTGTATAGAACTTTGAGTATAATATGTTAAACATCAGTATATATTGCAACCCTGGGTGCCATATAAGTTCTGTGTTCTTAAAAAATTATTCTTAAATAAATTTGAAACTCTGTTACATAAATTAAACCAAAAAACTGCGTAAGAAACTAGTTATATGTGCTGACATAGATGTAAAAACTGATGACAAATTTGTTTCACATTTAAAGAATCTGATAGCCACAATTAGTCTAAATCTACATTTTGACCATTGCAGAAGAGTTACACCAACTACTTCAACGTGTATTGATAATACTGTAAGTAGTTATAATTACAGTTTCAAAGAAAAATGTATTTTAGATTTAGGAGCATCAGGCCTTGCAGTACTATTTGTATCATTATCAAAATAAAAGTCAGCCTGCGTAACAAATAGATGTAGGAACATCAGCCAAGAAAATGTGAAGGTATTTACTAAAAAGCTAAGCCTCACTGTATGAGCAGTCAGGAAACACATTTCAACAAATGTCAACTACAATAACTTATCAGCCAAATTCATGAGCATATTCAATGAATGCTTCCCTGTTGTAACAACACGGACTGAGTCTCATAAAAGTAGATCATGGGTAACAAAAGGAATTACAGTGTCTAACATTAAGAACTGCATATGGAGGCAAAAGTTAATCGAAATACCAAATTCCTTAAATATGTAAGTACATACAAATATATCTAAAAACAAAGATGATGTGACTTACCAAATGAAAGTGCTGGCAGTTCGACAGACACACAAATGAACACAAACATACACACAAAATTCAAGCTTTCGCAACAAACTGTTGCCTCATCAGGAAAGAGGGAAAGACGAAAGGATGTGGGTTTTAAGGGAGAGGGTAAGGAGTCATTCCAGTCCCGGGAGCGGAAAGACTTACCTTAGGGGGGAAAAAGGACGGGTACACACTCGCACACACACACATATCCACCCTCTCCCTTAAAACCCACATCCTTTCGTCTTTCCCTCTCCTTCCCTCTTTCCTGATGAAGCAACAGTTTGTTGCGAAAGCTTGAATTTTGCGTGTATGTTTGTGTTCGTTTGTGTGTCTGTCGACCTGCCAGCACTTTCATTTGGTAAGTCACATCATCTTTGTTTTTAGATATATTTTTCCTTCATGGAATGTTTCCTTCTATTATAACCATAAGTACATACAAAAAAACATTTGACAAATTAGTTAAACTGGAAAAGTGTACTGCAAACAATACCTTCATTTTAAATGCAAAAAACAAATCCTAAGCTGTTTGGTCTGTTATAAGGAGTTAGGTTGGCAGTGAAATGGAGAGAAAATGTCCCTCTTAAACAAATGATAAATGGTAGAACAGTTACAGGTTCAAGTGCCATACATGAATCCTTCAATAATTTCTTCATCTGGCTCCTACTGTATTTAGACTGAGCCTTACCATTTCCCTTTTGAGGTTTTCTAGGGTCTGTACCACATTCAAACTTCTGATACTCCATGCCCTGACTTATAGAATGTTATCCTTTCATTCGTTATTCAATCTTCTTCTCTTGGTCGCCTCCCCCTTGGCAGTTTCATTGTTGTTGTGGTCTTCAGTCCAGAGACTGGTTTGATGCAGCTCTCCATGCTACTCTATCCTGTGCAAGCTTCTTCATCTCCCAGAACCTACTGCAACCAACATCCTTCTGAATCTGTTTAGTGTATTCATCTCTGTCTCCCTCTACGATTTTTACCCTCCACGCTGCCCTCCAATTCTAAATTTGTGATCCCTTGATGCCTCAGAACATGTCCTACCAACCAATCCCTTCTTCTAGTCAAGTTGTGCCACAAACTTCTCTTCTCCCCAATCCTATTCAACACCTCCTCATTAGTTATGTGATCTACCCATCTAATCTTCAGCAGTCTTCTGTAGCACCACATTTCGAAAGCTTCTATTCTCTTCTTGTCTAAACTATTTATCGTCCATGTTTCACTTCCATACATGGCTACACTCCATACAAATACTTTCAGAAACGACTTCCTAACACTTAAATCAATACTCGATGTTAACAAATTTCTCTTCTTCAGAAACGCTTTCCTTCCCATTGCCAGTCTACATTTTATATCCTCTCCACTTCAACCATCATCAGTTATTTTGCTCCCCAAATAGCAAAATTCATTTACTACTTTAAGTGTCTCATTTCCTAATCTAATTCCCTCAGCATCACCCGGCTTAATTCGACTACATTCCATTATCCTCGTTTTGCTTTTGTTGATGTTCATCTTATATCCTCCCTTCAAGACACCATCCATTCCGTTCAACTGCTCTTCCAAGTCCTTTGCTGTCTCTGACAGAATTACAATGTCATCGGCGAACCTCAAAGTTTTTATTTCTTCTCCATGGATTTTAATTCCTACTCCGAATTTTTTTTTTTTTTGTTTCCTTTACTGCTTGCTCAATATACAGATTGAATAACATTGGGGATAGGCTACAACCCTGTCTCACTCCCTTCCCAACCACTGCTTCCCTTTCATGCCCCTTGACTCTTATAGCTGCCATCTGGTTTCTGTACAAATTGTAAATAGCCTTTCGCTCCCTGTATTTTACCCCTGCCACCTTTAGAATTTGAAAGAGAGTATTCCAGTCAACATTCTCAAAAGCTTTCTCTAAGTCTACAAATGCTAGAAATGTAGATTTGCCTTTCCTTAATCTATTTTCTAAGATAAGTCATAGGGTCAGTATTGCCTCATGTGTTCCAACATTTCTGCGGAATCCAAACTGATCTTTGCCGAGGTCGGCTTCTACCAGTTTTTCCATTCATCTGTAAAGAATTTGCATTAGTATTTTGCAGTTGTGACTTATTAAACTGATAGTTTGGTAATTTTTGCATCTGTCAACACCTGCTTTCTTTGGGATTGGAATTATTATATTCTTCTTGAAGTCTGAGGGTATTTTGCCTGTCTCCTACATCTTGCTCACCAGATGGTAGAGTTTTGTCAGGACTGGCTCTCTCAAGGCTGTCAGTAGTTCCAATGGAATGTTGTCTACTCCCGGGGCCTTGTTTCGACTCAGGTCTTTCAGTGCTCTGTCAAACTCTTCACGCAGTATCGTATCTCCCATTTCATCTTTATCTACATCCTCTTCCATTTCCATAAGATTGTCCTCAAGTACATCGCCCTTGTATAGACCCTCTATATACTCCTTCCACCTTTCTGCTTTCTCTTCTTTGCTTAGAACTGGGTTTCCATCTGAGCTCTTGATATTCATGCAAGTGGTTCTTTTTTCTCCAAAGGTCTCTTTAATTTTCCTGTAGGCAGTATCTATCTTACCCCTAGTGATACATGCTTCTACATCCTTACATTTGTCCTCTAGGCAACCCTGCTTAGCCATTTTACACTTCCTGCCGATCTCATTTTTGAGACGTTTGTATTCCTTTTTGCCTGCTTAATTTACTGCATTTTTGTATTTTCTCCTTTCATCAATTAAATTCAATATCTCTTCTGTTACCCAAGGATTTCTACTAGCCCTCATCTTTTTACCTACTTGATCTCCTGCTGCTTTCACAATTTCATCTCCAAAGCTACCCATTCTTCTTCTACTGTATTTCTTTCCCCCATTCTTGTCAATCGTTCCCTAATGCTCTCCCTGAAACTCTGTACAACCTCTGGTTCTTTCAGTTTATTCAGGTCCCATGTCCTTAAATTCCCACCTTTTTGCAGTTTCTTCAGTTTTAATCTACAGTTCATAACCAATAGATTGTGGTCAGAGTCCACATCTGCCCCTGGAAATGTCTAACAATTTAAAACCTGGTTCCTAAATCTCTGTCTTACCATTATATAATCTATCTGATACCTTCTAGTATCTCCAGGATTCTTCCATGTATACAACCTTCTTAGCTAATGTTCTCAATCATCTTAACCTCGTTTCCCTTGACACAGGAGCACCCACGTTCTTTTCAGACTCCACGTGCATCTGTTCTCATTTGGACCTATACTCCTAATGTTCTCAATCATCTTAACCTCGTTTCCCTTGACACAGGAGCACCCACGTTCTTTTCAGACTCCACGTGCATCTGTTCTCATTTGGACCTATACTTCTGCACTGCCCAGCTTGCCCATCATCTCAAGTGGTCCATTCTCCATGACACATACTCAAGCAACCACTCCCTGTGTGCTATCTGATTGCTGACACCTACCCCACCTACGTGCACACCTGAATGATGGCTTTCTAAGGGTGACTGGAGGCTTTACTCCTTCCTGGTGACTTTTTATAAATGACATATCCCCAGTTGTGATCACCAAGTAGAATATCTTAAAAATGTTATACCTACCACCGCAGAACATTCCATTCCTCACACTTCCTCTTTTCCATGCCATGTCCCTGGCCCTTGGTGAACTGAGGCATGCCACGACACTATTCATGCACAGAGACATGGTCTCCGCATTTTTAACTGTCATCCTATGATGGCAAACTGCATTCACAGTGTCATCACGTTCTTCGGCATAGCAACAAAGATAGCTGGATTTCATTCACTCGTTCTTTTGACAGTTCCACTCCCACTTCCATCATGAGGACCAACCTCCAATGGTGTTCGGGACCAAGATCCAGTCCCCAATTTCCAGCCTGACAGCAGCAGATGATGTCATCATAGACCCTATTGCTATCTCCAATACATTGGGCCGCCATTTTGTGGAGATTTTGAGCTCCTCCCACCATCACCCTGCCTTCCTCCATTGGAAACGAGTGGAGAAGGCTTGGGCGGTATCTTTCTCTTCTCAGAATCATGAGCGCTACAATGCCGCCTTTACTATGAGGGAGCTGGGTCATGCTCTCACTTCATCCTGATCCTCTGCCCCTAGGCTAGACAGTATTCACATTCAGATGTTACAAGCACCTTTCTCTTGGGGGGAACAGTTTCTTCTTAATACATACAACTGCAATTGAGCAGAAGGCAAGTTTCCCAGACCCTGGCATGAAGCCATTGTCATACCCAAAGCCCAGTGAGGATAAACATTTTTCTTCCAGCTACCACCCTATTTTTCTCACCAGCTGTGTTTGCAAGGTGATGGAAGGTATGATTCATGCCTGGCTGGTATAGTGACTTGAGTCTCGCAATTTACTAACCACTGCACATTGTGGATTTCGAGCGCGCTGTTCTGTAGTTGAACATATTGTTACTTTGTCTATCTATATAATGAATGGTTTCTGCAGAAATCCCAGACTGTGGCTGTGTTTTTCGATTTCGAAAAAGTCTACAACAACTGCTGGAAGACTGGTATTCTCTATACTCTCTGCGCCTGGGGCTTCCATGGCCACATGCCGTTTCCTTGAGGAATTTTTAAAAGACCGAGTTTTCAAAGTACATGTCAGTTCTGCCTTGTTGCAAACTCTTATCCAGGAAAATGGTGGGCCTCAGGGTTTCATCCTAAGCGTCGTCCTCTTTGCTGTTGCCATTAACCCTATAATGGCCTGTCTTCTGCCGGGCATCTCCGGTTCCCTTTTCGCCATCTATTTCAATTGTCCAGGGACTTGTCTCACTCAGCGGCATCTTCAGTGATGTCTTGATCGCCTTCACTTATGGAGCATCAACAATGGCTTTCATTTTTTCACTGGCAAAACCATTTGTATGAATTTCTGGGGATGTAATTAGTTTCTTCCACTGTCTTTACATCTATGGCTTGCTGCTCTTCCATTCGTTGAAACTACAAAATTCCTGGGGCTCATGCTTGATAGGAAACTTTCTTCTTGGTCCTCCCACATCTCTTACTTGGCAGCCTGCTGTATGCAGTCCCTTAATGTCGTATGTGTCCTCAATGGTACTTGCTGGGGAGCATATCACACCACCCTCTTCTGTTTGTCCCACTCCGTTGTCCATTTGAAACGAGACCGTGGCTGTTTCATTTATGCATCAGCACGCCCATCCCTCTTACACCATCTTAATACCATCCACCATCATGGCAGCCATTTTGCCACTGGTGCCTTTTACACTACCCTCACTGAGATTCTGTATGCAGAAGCTGCCGAACTGCCGCTGTCCTATCGCCATGACTTTCTCCTCAGCAGATGCTGTTTGTCTGCCATGCGTGGCCACCCATCCTATGGCTCTTTCTTCGATGACTCCCTTGATCACCAAATGGGGCACATCCCTCTTCTGTTACCTCCTGGAGTTTCATTTTGGCTCTTGCTATGGCAGCTTAACTTCAACTACCTGCCACTTTCCCAGTGGGTGTGACCCCTTCACCACCTTGGCATCATGTGGTGGCCCGTTTTCACCTTGACCTTCATTCGCTTCCTAAGGACACTATTCCAGCCTGACTCTATCACCTTCAGTTTCACAAACTTCGCACAGGACTTTGCAATAGTACGTTTGTGTACACTGATGGCTCTTGGACTGACCACGGTATCGGGTGTGCCTTTGTCATTGGTAGGGCCTACTGATGCTTTTTGGTATCAGCTTCTGGAACACTGCTCAGTATTTACAGCAAAGCTTTTTGCTCTGTATCAGGCCACACAGTACACCTGATGACACAGGCTTTTCAATTGCATCATCTGCTCTGACTCTGCCAGTGCCCATCAAAGTGTCTCTGTGCTGTACACCATCCATCCCTTAGTGCAATGGGTCCAGGAAAGCTGTAACTTGCTCACTCTTGATGGAGCCACTGTGTTGTTTGTGTGGGTTCCTGGTCGTGTTGGTATGACAGGAAACGAGGCTGCTGATGCTGCTGTCAAGGCTGCAGTCCTCATACCTCAGTCCGCTAGTCACTACATTCCCTCCGATGATCTCTGGGTTTTTTTTTTTTTTTTGTTTTTTTTTTGTGGTTTTAGGGCGCACAACTTCAATGGTCATTAGCGCCCTGACTACTCTAAGAATGCACCGCGAGGCACAAGTGGACAACAACAACTAAAAGGGAAAACACGATAAAAGACAGACTGACAGGCATAGGATTAAAAAACAGCATCATCAAATGTCCTGAGAGAGGTTTGTCAAATTGATAAAACAAAGAACACGAGCAACTGCTCGTGGGTCATCCGCTAAAATGGCATCGAAAGTACTTGGCAGGTTAAGATCTAGATGCAGTGTGTTAAAATATGGACAGGACATTAAAATGTGTCGAACCGTCAGCAAGTGCCCACATGGGCAGAACGGCGCTGGCGCAGCCGTCAGCAGATGGCGATGGCTGAACCGGCAGTGTCCAATTCTTAACCGGGCCAAAACTACCTCCTCCCGCCGAGAAGGGCGTGAGGAGGATGTCCAAGCCACGGGAAGAGGTTTTAAGGCCCGAAGCTTGTTGTCTGTAAGTGCAGCCCAATCGGCATGCCACAGCGACACAATGCGCCAACAAATGACCCTGCTAAAATCGGACGAAGGGACACAACAAGAAGCTGTCCGAGGCTGGAGGACCGCAGCCTTGGCCACGGCATCTGCAGCTTCATTCCCAGGGATACCGACATGGCCAGGAACCCACATAAAGCTAACCAGAGAACCAACATCCACCAGCTGCTGAAGAGAGCGTTGGATCCGGTGTACGAAAGGGTGAACCGGGTACGGATCACTGAGGCTCTGGATGGCGCTCAGAGAGTCAGAGCAGATGACATAAGCAGAATGTCGGTGGCGGCAGATGTAAAGAACAGCCTGGTAGAGGGCAAAGAGCTCAGCTGTGAAGACCGAACAATGGCTATGGAGCCGGTATTTGAAACTTTGTGCCCCGACAATAAAGGAACACCCGACCCCGTCATTGGTCTTAGAGCCATCTGTATAAATGAAAGTCATGTTGATGAACTTTGAACGAAGTTCCAAAAAACGGGAGTGGTAGACCGAACCGGGGGTAACCTCTTTTGGGAGCGAGCTGAGGTCAAGGTGAACGCGGACCTGAGCCTGGAGCCAAGGTGGCTTGTGGCTCTCGCCCACTCGAAAGGTTGCAGGGAGTGAAAAATTAAGGTGTTGAAGGAGGCGACGAAAGCAAACTCCAGGGGGTAGCAGGGCAGAGACATACAACCCGTATTGACGGTCGAGAGAGTCGTCAAAAAAGGAACGATAAGACGGATGGTCGGGTATTGACAGTAGCCGACAGGCATACCGACAAAGCAGTATATCCCGCCGGTAGGTGAGTGGCAATTCGCCAGCGTCAGCATGAAGACTCTCTACGGGACTAGTATAAAATGCTCCGATCGCAAGTCGTAAACCCCGATGTTGTATGGAGTTGAGGCGGCATAAGATGGATGGCCGTGCAGAGGAGTATACGAAGCTCCCATAATCCAGCTTGGAGCGGACGATCGACCGATATAGATGAAGTAGGACAGTTCGATCCGCTCCCCACGACATACCACTGAGAACATGGAGGACATTTAAAGAACGGGTACAACGGGCGGCCAAATATGACACATGTGGAGACCAGCTAAGTTTCCTGTCAAATGTAAGGCCTAAAAATTTGGTTGTCTCCACGATTGGGAGAGCAACGGGACCGAGTCGTAAGGACGGTGGGAGAAACTCTTTGTAGCGCCAGAAGTTAATACAGACCGTCTTCTCGGCAGAAAAACGGAAGCCATTGGCGACACTTCAGGAGTAAAGACGGTCAAGAGAACGCTGAAGACAGCGCTCCAGGACACGTGTACACTGCGCGCTGCAATAGATGGTAAAATCGTCCACAAAAAGGGAGCCTGATACATCAGCTGGGAGGCAATCCATTATTGGATTGATCGCGATGGCGAAGAGAGCGACGCTCAAAACTGAGCCCTGTGGCACCCCATTCTCCTGGCGAAAGGTGTCGGACAGGACAGAACCCACACGTACCCTGAACTGTCGATCCATTAAAAAGGAACGAATAAAAAGAGGGAGGCGACCGCGAAGGCCCCATGTATGCATGGTGCGGAGAATGCCCGCCCTCCAACAGGTGTCGTAAGCCTTCTCCAAATCAAATAACACAGCCGCGGTCGGGCGCTTCCGCAAGAAGTTATTCATAATGAAGGTCGACAAGGTAACCAGATGGTCAACAGCAGAGCGGCGCCTTCGAAATCCACATTGTACATTGGTAAGTAGGCGTCGAGACTCGAGCAGCCAAACCAATCGAGAGTTAACCATTCGCTCCATCACTTTACAGACACAGCTGGTAAGCGAGATAGGTCGATAACTGGAAGGCAAGTGCTTGTCCTTCCCCGGCTTAGGAATCGGGACAACAATAGACTCACGCCAGCATGCGGGAACATGTCCCTCAATCCAGATGCGATTGTATGTACGAAGAAGAAAACCTTTACCCGCAGGAGAAAGGTTCTTCAGCATCTGAATATGAATAGAATCAGGCCCTGGAGCAGAGGACCGTGATCGGCCAAGTGCGTTTTCGAGTTCCCGCATGGTGAATGGGGCATTATAACTTTCACAATTCGAGGAGCGGAAGTCAGGTGGCCTAGCCTCCTCTGCCTGTTTGCGGGGGAGGAAGGCAGGGTGGTAATGAGCGGAGCTCGAAACCTCTGCGAAAAAGCGGCCGAAGGCATTGGAGACAGCCTCAGGGGCCACAAGGACGTCATTCGCGACCTTCAAGCCAGAAACTGGGGAGTGGACCTTAGTGCCAGATAGACGGCGCAGGCTACCCCAGACAACAGAAGAAGGAGTAAAACTGTTGAAGGTGCTTGTGAAAGCAGCCCAGCTGGCTTTCTTGCTTTCATTAATAATACGACGACACTGAGCACGTAATCGTTTATAATTAATACAATTCGCCACTGTAGGGTGGCGTTTAAAGGTGCGTAAAGCACGTCGACGGGCACGTAAAGCGTCTCTACATGCTGCGGTCCACCAGGGGACCGGTACGCGACGTGAAGAAGCAGTAGGTTGAGGGATGGAATATTCAGCAGCAGCGAGAATGACTTCCGTGAGGTGTGCGACCTGACGATCGCAGCTTGTGAAGGTTTGATCCTGAAAGGTCGCCCTGGAAGAGAAGAGCCCCCAGTCTGCCTCGGAGATGGTCCAACTAGAGGAGCACGGAGAGGGGGTATGCTGCAGGAGATGGATAACACACGGGAAGTGGTCGCTCGAATATGTATCAGCAAGTGCATACCACTCAAACCGGCGTGCAAGTTGGGGAGTACATATAGAGAGGTCTAAATGGGAATAGGTATGAGATGTGTCCGAAAGAAAAGTAGGGGCGCCAGTATTGAGGCAGACAAGATTGAGCTGGTTGAAAAGGTCTGCTAACAAGGAGCCCCTCGGGCAGGATGCTGGAGAGCCCCAAAGGGGATGGTGGGCATTGAAGTCTCCAGTTAACAAAAATGGTGCAGGTAGCTGAGCAATAAGTTGCATCATGTCTGCCCTGGTAACGGCAGATGACGATGGAGTGTAAACGGTACAAAAGGAAAACGTAAAGGTGGGGAGAGTAATGCGGATGGCAACTGCCTGCAGGCCGGTGTGCAACGTGATGGGATCGTAGTAAATATCATCCCGGACCAGCAACATAACCCCTCCATGAGCTGGGACACCTACCACAGGGGGTAGGTCAAAACGCACAGAGGTGTAGTGTGCCAAGGCAATTTGATCGCATGGGCGTAGCTTCGTTTCCTGGAGGGCTACGACGAGCGGACGGTGCAAGCAGAGCAGCAACTTCAAGTCCTCTCGGTTGGAGCGAATGCTGCGAATATTCCAGTGAATAAGTGCCATCGTAAGAAAAGGAAGATGAAAAAAGGGGTCACCTCGAAGGCCGCTGAGGGCATGGCTTCGAGCGAGCACCGCCGCCGCTATCAGTAGGCGGACAGTCATCGTCCATTGGGTCCATAGGTTCATCGGCCATCTCGGGAGGATGGCCGGGAGGGGGAGCTTCCTCCGCCGGTGAACGGCCAGATGTACGGCTACCAGCGGTGCGGCCAGGCGAAACGGATGACGGCCTGGGGCGGCAACCGCTGGGTGGCGCAGGAGAAGAAATGCGCCGTGGCGGAGAAGGAGAACTGTGCTTCCTATGAGCCTTTTTGGAAGGACGTTTGGTGGAAGTACCGGTCGAAGGCTGGGAGGTCGAGGAACGTAGGAAGTCTGCACGGGATGGTTCCTTCTTGAAGGCCCGTGCATCTGACTTCGGGGTCTTCGTCTTAGCAGAAGCTGATGAAGGGGCTGGTGTCTGTGGGGTGATGGGAGGAAGAGGAGACGTCGACCGCGCGATCTTAGCACTGGCCGAACGGACGACCGTGGTGCTGAAGGTCAGATCGCATGTCTGGGTTGCTACCTCCCTGGTAGTCCGAGGAGAGGCGAGGACAGTACTGTATTTCCCCGCTGGGAGCAGCGCGGGCTTCCTACTAGCCAATAGCTTGCGAGCAGCCGAGGTGGACACTTTCTCTTTGACCCGAATTTCTTGGATACAGCGTTCTTCCTTATAGACAGGACAGTCGCGGGAGGATGCGGCATGGTCACCCTGACAGTTCACACAACGAGGAGACGGAGGTGGACAGACACCCTCATGGGCATCCCTGCCACAAGTGACACATTTAGCCGCATTGGAACAAGACTGTCGAGTGTGATTGAAATGCTGACACTGGTAGCAGCGCGTAGGTGTCGGGACATAGGGGCGAACAGAAGTAACCTCGTAGCCCGCCTTGATGCGCGATGGCAGCTTAACACTATCGAAGGTCAAGAAAAGTGTCCGGGTCGGTACAAGGTCATTGTTGACCTTTTTCATGACCCGATGGACAGCCGTCACGCCCTGCTCAGCGAGGAAAGATTGAATCTCCTCGTCAGTCAATCCGTCGAGGGAGCTAGTATAGACTACACCACGAGACGAATTCAAAGTTCGGTGGGCCTCCACCCGGACAGGGAACGTGTACAAGAGTGTGGCCCGAAGCAGTTTTTGTGCCTGAAAGGCACTCTCAGTTTCTAGTAATAAGGTACCGTTACGCAACCTGGTACAAGATTTGACAGATCCGGCTATGGCATCTACGCCCTTCTGGATAACGAAAGGGTTGACAGAGGAAAAATCCTTTCCGTCCTCAGATCGAGAAACGACGAGGAAGTGTGGGGCAGGCGGTAGTACTTTTGTCACTGGTGGCTGGTCACGTTTCCGTTTTTGGGCAGAAGTCGAAAGCGATGGAGTAGAATCCATTGCGGAGGAATCCCCCATGATTGCCAGCGTCTCCGATGGCGCGCTCCTTCCTTGTGGGGACCCTCTCAGAGGGCACTCCCGCCTTAGGTGAATGTTTACACCTCAGGTCACACCTCCCGAGAAACAGACGGAGGGACCAATCGGCATGGTCAGAAGGTATCAGCTCAGGCAATCACCCCTCCCCGGGCCTGGCCTTTACCAGGGGGTACGCGCGTGCCTTACATGTCTACCCAGGGCGGGGACTTACGCGTTACCCCGTCACCGGCTACGTGTGCGAACGCATGGGTTGGCCTTCAGGCACGCACAGGGAGGAAGGAAGAAGAGGAAAAAGAAGAGAGAGAGAGGGAGAAAGAGGACAGACTGTCTCAAACGCCGAGGCGGAGACCAGAGAAGGCAAGGAGAAGAAGGCAATGAGAAAGCAAGGAGAAGAAGGCAATGAGAAGGCAAGGAGAAGAAGGCAATGAGAAGGCAAGGAGAAAAAGGCAATGAGAAGGCAAGGAGAAGTCAAGGGAAAGAGTAAGGAAGACAGTGAGGTGGAGAAGAGCAAAGAAAGGAACCAACAAAAGGAAGGAAGAAATGAGAAGTGAAAAACCAAAAAGACCACAATTATAGGTCGTGGAACCGTCCGTCTCCGGACGCAGGCGCTAACTACCCCCGTGAGGGGGATGGACTCCTTTTAGTCGCCTCTTATGACAGGCAGGAATACCTCGGGTCTATTCTAATCCCCGGACCCGCAGGGGGGCGATGATCTCTGTGGTGCCGTATGTGAGCAGGGGGTGTCTCTTTGGCATCACCGCTGGTCCTCTGTTCATGGGAACAAGCTTTGGGTTATTAAGCCTCTCCTGGCAACTTGGACAACCTCCTTCAGCCCTCTTGCCATGAGGAGGTAATTTTAGTTCGATTGCACGATGGGCACTGTCTTTTTAGCCATCACCATTTGTTAAGTACTCACTGTGCTCAACCTTTGGTGGTCTAACATTTCCCGATGGAATGCCTTTTTTTTTAACCCCTTATGTTCTTGTTTGTGTTTGTCGTCTGAGTTATCGGCCGTTTTAGTGAATGACATGCAGGCTTTCAACCGGTTTTGTTTTTTATCCATTATAGCAATATGGTGAAGGCCATTTAATTTTGAGTTCAGCGCCTCATTTTCTCTATGGTGTATTTTATAGACCTTTCTCCATGTCACTGTCTTTAGCTGTCTTCTCTTCTGTTGTTTGGGATTAATGTGTAGTCGTTTTTAACTCCTCTCTTTATCTTTGCATTCTACAGTTCTTACATGGACACATATGACCCTAGTTGTTTTAGCACCCTAAAACAAAACAAACCAACCATGACACAGACATCAACTGGGATACAGTGAAAAATAGAAAAAAAAATTGCACTACAGAGATTTGAACACAGCTCTCCTGCTTAGTAGTCCAACACCGTAACTACTTAACCATGACCCTGTTGCTCATTCAGGCTGCTCTGTATTCTACTTCTTGGCCTTGGACTGTTCACTCTTTCTATTTTGCTTTTTTTTTTCACGGTTCAGTACACCTCCTTCCTGTTTTCATGCCTGATCTGCGTTTTAATTTTTCTTACCAGTAAATCAGAGGGGGTGCGATGGGGAGTTTCCCTTGTCAGGAGCATGCTATTGTTTGTATAGCAGGATTTATGCCAAACAAACAGGGATAAAAGTCTGCCACAGTTTGCTATCACCTGGTGGCACTGACAAACTTCTAGCTGATCGGCAAGGGCTAGCTGTGCACACCGTGAACAGCGTACGTTGTTTATCAAATCTGTATGTATTTGACCCATAAGGAAATAACATCACGAGTTGTGCATGCACAAAAGCTCTTAAAACGTGCAAAACTTAAGGTGTGCTTGTGACCCTGTTGCCTGGCTAGTTTCATAGAGTCTAGAGGACCAGTAGCACAGTAGATCTAAGTACCTTATCTTTCACACTGCAGTGTCTATGTTATGTTTAATTCAAATAAAAATAACCTATAAATCCACAAGGTGTTGAAAGTTAGGGTGTCACATGCTCTTACACAGCAGCCACCACTGTTTTTTCCTAATTATACTTCAACTGACTTTTTTGTGGGTTATATTGGATCTATAGATTATAATAATTTGGTGGGTTTTAATATGGCTGAATTAATTGCGTATGGTACCTCATTCACAATTTCTTTGTGTTCCTTCAGTGTGCTGTATTTTGGTGGATACATGAGTAATTTGTAATATATTTTGGTGGGTCTATGGGCAACGATACTTGTTTGGTGTGTTGTTAACTTACATCATGTCATTGTTAAGATTACATTTAAATGATTAATGGAAAATCTCATATAGAGATGTGAAACAAATACTAACAAAGAGATAGAGGGGCTGGCCAGTACTTACCTCAGCTCAGTACAGCCGATAGATACACACAAAACAAAACCGAAAATTTATGTTCCTAGCTTTCGGAACAAATGTTCCTTCATCAGGGAGGAGAGAGGGGAAAGAAAGGGAAGAAGGGAAAGGAGATTCAGTTACTCACAACCCAGGTTATGAAGCAACAGGGAAAGGAAAATAGGGAGGGTAGCAAGGATGGAGGCATGGTTGTCAGAGGAAAGCCAAAGATATTCTACTCCTTTGGCTTTCCTCTGACAACCATGCCTCCATCCTTGCTACCCTCCCTATTTTCCTTTCCCTGTTGCTTCATAACCTGGGTTGTGAGTAACTGAATCTCCTTTCCCTTCTTCCCTTTCTTTCCCCTCTCTCCTCCCTGATGAAGGAACATTTGTTCCGAAAGCTAGGAACATAAATTTTCGGTTTTGTTTTGTGTGTATCTATCGGCTGTACTGAGCTGAGGTAAGTACTGGCCAGCCCCTCTATCTCTTTGTTAGTATTTAAGATTACATTTTCCTGTCAGGAACTGGTAAGCCCTCAGGGGCAAGGTTGACACCACTAGTGAATTTTTATGACTAAATTCCTCTACAGAAACATTTTATCTTTCCATATTTATCGGGTTATTTTTGTTAGCTATACTGTGTCTTTTTAACGTTACAAAATGTAATGGCAAATCGGGCAAAGGTGACAAACCAATGTTGTATGCCATCTCTAGATAAATCATTTATATTCTTTGGTATATGTTTATTGCAAAAGGAAAAAGTTTCATCTTGAATGTGCCCTTTTTTTTCTGCTGGAGGCTCAGTCTTATGGCCTATATTCCAAAACAGACGGGTAAAATCCAGTGATTGTGCTGCGACCAAGCCCTTGAGGTGAAGGCGACATGTCCGAGTGCCGAAATGTGATGTCCACTGAACACTATGAACTAGCTGTTCAGTCAACATACTTAATGCTTCCACACTCTGAATCTTGTCTCATTCTTGCAATATCATTTGCACTATGCTGATGCTACACATCTATAGCAGGCAGTATAATGTACTTTTTATTTCCTTTGGCAATGAACAATTTTAATTACAGTTTAAAATCAAGATATTGGAGGAATTCAGGAGTTTTTAAATGGGTTTTGAATTATTAAATCCTCTTGCTCTCTCTCTCTCTCTCTCTCTCTCTCTCTCTCTCTCTCTCTCTCTCTCTCAAAGGTGACATTTGCTCGCAGTTCTATACCCATGACTTGTGCACTGGGCTCAGCTGATGTTACAGGCCTGGGGGAGTTCGGACCAGATACAAACTGACAGCTTGTGGCACACTACAAGCATTGTCTACAGCCATCAAGGTGCAGGGGAGAGGGAGGGGGGATGTATGCACAGTGTTTGTCTCATACAGGACTTCCTCCCCCTCCCCCCCCCCCTCTCTCTCTCTCTCTCTGTCTCTCTCTCTCTCTCTCTCTCTCTCTCTCTCTCTCTGCAGCCCCTTTAGCCACTGGTGGCCTGCTCTCCTTGTACAGGTGCACCTTGTGTGTACCATACATATAAGGGGCAATCTATTGAAAATGATGTAGATGGAAAAAGTAAGTAAACTTTATTATTTCATAAATAATCCCCATAAGTGTTAAAACACTTATCCCATTGTGAGACAAGTCAGTCAATGACATCATGGAAAAATATTTGTGGTTGCCTACTGGTGGGCCCACAAGTTGCCAGGATTACACTACAGAAGTTTCGCTGAGAAGCCCTTAGACATCCTCCATATAGACTCGATCTCTCCCCATGCAATTTCTGTAAGTCTGGAGTTCTGGGCGATTGATTCATTTTGGACAAAGAGGCACATGCTTGGTTGCGATCATGGTTCCATTGGCAACTGCAAACATTTTTTCATCGAGGCTTTGACCATATTGTCTCACAGAGCGATAAATGTATAAACAGTTGTGGTTATTACTTTTGAAATAATAAACAGTTTACCTGGTTTTTTTCCATCTGTCTCATTTTCATTTCACTGTCCCTTATGAAATACAGAAGGCTGTATATCTGTTAAATTCATCTGTTTTCATTTCAAACTAACCCCATTGCATGCCCCTGCCTTAATTCTTCCCTCAGTTTAATATACACTAAAATATTAGATTTCTTCAAGGAATTCTTAATCACTATGCAAAAGATGCTGTCAGTTAAAATACTTACAATCATAATGTCTAACATTGCCTGGTAAGTTAGTTATAAAATTGGAAACTTTCTTGGTCATAATTATTCCACCTGCAACATTTGGGTTTTATATGTTGCCATAAATCAAAATGTTCTTGTTCCTGGATTTGAACTCTGCAACTGTCTAAATTTTGAATAAAAATAATTAGCAGCAGCCAAAGATTTTCGGCGTAAGAAGTCACCCTCATTCTGCCAATGGCCTTGTCAAAGAGTGGACAGAGGCTCGGGGCACTCTGTTGCCATTTGGGTGGAAAACTGCACCCTAAAAGGTGGAAGAATCAACAATGATCAACAGTGCGAGGATGCAGAAGGTGATGGAAACTACTGAATTATGGACACACAACATGTTTCCACAGGACACTTGGTCTAGAATTCAAAAAGTGTCGTAATGATCTCTCCATTGGCAAAAGATTCCAGACTGGTCCCCCCATTTGAATCTCTATGAGACAGAGTTACAAATACAAAATCAAACAGGGGTAATGAAGGAGTAGGTTTAATAATGAATAAAAAAGTAGGAATGCGAGTAAGCTACTACAAACAGCATAGTGAATGCATCATTGTGGCCAAGATAGATATGAAGCCCATGCCTACCACAGTGGTACAAGTTTATATGCCAACTAGCTCCACAGACGACAAAGAGATTGATGAAATGTATGATGAGATAAAAGAAATTATTCAGATAGTGAAGGGAGACGAAAATTTAGTAGTCACGGGTGACTGGAATTTGATAGTAGGTGAATATGGAATGGGTTTAAGGAATAAAAGAGGAAGCCGCCTGGTAAAATTTTGCACAGAGCATAACTTAATCGTAGCTAAAACTTGGTTCAAGAATCATAAAAGAAGGTTGTATACATGGAAGAAGCCTGGAGATACTGACAGGTTTCGGATAGATTATATAATGTAAGACAGAGATTTAGGAACCAGGTTTTAAATTGTAAGACATTTCCAGGGGCAGATGTGGACTCTGACCACAATCTATTGGTTATGAACTGTAGATTAAAACTGAAGAAACTGCAAAAAGGTGGGAATTTAAGGAGGGAGACCAAGAGATGAATACACTAGGCAGATTCAGAAGGATGTAGGTTGCAGTAAGTACTGGGAGATGAAGAAGCTTGCACAGGATAGAGTAGCATGGAGAGCTGCATCAAACCAGTCTCAGGACTGAAGACAACAACAACAACAAGAACAACAACAACAGCCAAGAGGGCACATCTCGGACAGGTTCTGGGAGACCCCCAAAGGGGATGGTGTGCATTAAAGTCACTGAGCAGGAGAAAGGGGTGAGGTAGATACCCAATAAGCTGGAGGAAGCCAGTCCTGGTGACAACGAAGGATGGAGGTATGTAAACAGTACAAAGGGAAAAGGTCAAGTGAGGAAGGAAAAGATGAACAGCAGCAGCTTGAAGGTGGGTAGCCAGGGAGATTGGTCGACTATGAACAAATGAGCAGCATGATTCCCCTGTGAGATGGAATGCTGTCCTCTGAGATAAGGTCAAAACAGTCCAGGAAGGAATGCGAGAGCTCAAAGTGGTTGTGAAGATGCAATTTAATTTCCTGAAGGCACAGAACAAGCAGACGCTGCGATTCCAAGAGCAGCCGTAAATCCTCTTTGTCGGATCAAATGCCACAAACGTTCCATTGAAGGGTAAGCATAACGAGGAAACAGGAGAAGGGGAAAAATGAAGGGGTGTCACCTCAGTGGATGCCAAGTGCCAGCCTTCAAAGGCTTGCTGCTACAGGGCACAGAGACAGGGGGGTCCTGCTGCATGAGGTCCACAGAAGTGTCAGCTTTCTTCTGCTGTTGGCCTGCCCACAGAAAAGCAGTAGGTTGTGCGCACTAGAAACACAGGTATCACATGGCGACACCATCGAAGAGGATCTCCAAGTCAGCGAAGGAGAAGACCAATTGCCTTTCTTTGACTTCTTGGAGCCTTTCCGATTGGCAGTGGAAGACTCGGACTTTTTTTGTGTGGAGGGACGTAGAAAGTCTTCAGGGGAGCATTCCTTCTGTCCTTTCCAGCTTGCTGGTTGTGTATCAGGTGATTGCGACTAATGAGCAAAAGTTTGATCGCTTCTTGCACAGCTGGAGGAGGAGATGGGGACACTACCATGACACTGGGCAATTTCACAACAATGGTGCTAAATTTTAAGTTGCATGTCTGCATGGTCATGTCCTTCGTGGAGAGCAAGAACAGTACTGTAGATGCCAGATGGTAGAACGCAGTGTTTCTGACTAGCCAATGACTTGCAAGCGATCGGGTAAGGCACATTTTCCTTCACCCGGATCTCTTGGATAGCCCGTTCATTGAGATACACAGGACAACTGCTGGAGGAGGCAGCACAGTCACCATTGTAGTTGATGCAGCAGGGAGAATGAGGCGGACAATTGCCCTCATGAGCATCCCTACCACAGGTTACCAGGTTACACATTTGGCTGGGTGTCAACAGGACAGTTGTTGTAATGATGACAGTGGTTGTAATGATGACGCTGGTAGCAGCACATCAGATTCAGAATATATGGTCTGACTGTGATAACTTCATAACCTGGTTTGATCTTTGATGGAAGAACCACTCTACCAAAAGTGAGAAAAAGAGTACATGGGGGCACTAAGGATGCATCCTTCATCACCCAATGGACTGCAATGTGACTCTGATCAGAGAGGTATGTTTGGATTTGTTCCTCGGTCAAACCATCGAGCAGCCTAGTGTAAATAACACTGTGGAAAGAATTCAGTGTTCGATGGGCTTGACATGAACAGGATAGCCGGGGAGCAAGCAGTTGTGCTTGAGAATCAGAAGTAGTCTTCAAAAGCTAAGTGCCATTGCATAAACAAGAGCAGGATTTCACAGGGCCAGCAACTGCATCCAACACCTTTCTGAACAATAAACTGATTTACCATAGTGAAAGGCTGGCCATCTTCAGTACATGACACCACGAGGAACTGTGGTGCAGCTGGTAGGGTCTTTGAGTCATTAGCCTCATTCCATTTATGTTTCGTAGATGTAGATTGTCAAGAAGATGATTGGCTCATTGTGAGAAAATCCCTCACGATTCCCAGCATCTCCGATGGCAGGCTCCTTCCAACTGGAAGCCCCCTTCAGGAGGGGACACACCTGCCTTAGGTGATTGTTCACACCCCAGGTCACACCTCACGAATGTCTGACAGCATGACCAATCGGCAATTTGAGAAGGTAGCAGCTCCCCCCCAGAGGGTCCACAACTCTTTTGTGGAAACGTGCGTAGCGAGCACGGGACCTCCAGCTAATGTGGCCTTCCTTCCTTTCCGGGCTGCATACCTTCCCTTTCCGCATCCTTCCCCATCCCCCATCTTCACACCTCCTCCCCTCACCTCTGGCTCTTTCCTTCCCTTTCTCCCCATCTGGGAGTATGGTTTGTGCCTACGTCCGGAGACGGACGCTCAAAAATGTAACGCATTCTTCGCCTTCTTTGCTTGTATGTCTTCTTCCTTCCTTTGTCCTTCTCTTTTCCTTACCTCTTCTCTTTACCCTTTTCTCCGCTGCGGCGTTTGAGACCTCTCTTCTTTCCTTTCCCTTTCTCTTTCTTCCTCCCTGTGCGTGTCTGAAGGCCGACCCACACATTTTTGTGCGTAGCCGGTGACGGGGTAACGCGTAATTCCCTGCCCCGGGTAGACAGGTAGTACACGTACGTACCCCCTGGTAACGGCCAGGCCCAGGGAGGGGTGATTACCCGAGCTGATACCTTCCGAAAGTGCCGATTGGTCCCTCTGTCCGTTTGTTGGGAGGTGTGACCTGAGGTGTGAACAATCACCTAAGGCGGGAGTGCCCTCAGAGAGGGCCCCCACAAGGGAGGAGCGCGCCATCGGAGACGCCGGTAATCATGGGGGATTCTTCCGCAATGGTTTCCTCACCTTCCACTATGTCTGCTCACAAGTGTAAGTATACTGAGTCTCAGCCACAGATGGTTCTTCCATCGTCGCCACAGTTCCTTGTTGTTACTCGGTCTGACGAAGGTCACGACTTCTCCACGGTCAACCCTTTCATTATTCAGAAAGGTGTCGACGCAATTGCAGGTCCTGTAAAGTCTTGTTCCAGATTACGGAATGGCACCTTGTTGTTAGAAACAGTCAGTGCCCTCCAGGCACAAAAATTGCTGCGTACTTCACTGCTCCACACCTTCCCTGTCCGGGTTGAAGCGCACCGCACTTTAAATTCCTCGCGTGGAGTCGTTTATACACGCTCCCTCGATGGATTGTCTGACGAAGAAATTCAGCACTACCTGTCTGACCAGGGCGTAATGGCTGTACATAGAGTTATGAAAAGGGTTGACACGAACATCATTCCAACCCGCACTGTCTTCTTGACGTTTGACAAAGTTCAACTTCCATCGAAACTCAAAGCAGGCTATGAGATAATTTCCGTTCGCCCTTACGTCCCAAACCCTACGCGATACTATCGGTGTCAGCGGTTCAATCACACCAGCCAGTCCTGTTCCAATCCGGCCAAATGTGTTACATGTGGCAAGGATGCCCATGAGGGTGCTTGTCCACCTCCATCCCCTCACTGCATCAACTGTATGGGTGACCACGCTGCTTCCTCTCGAGATTGCCCTGTTTTTAAGGACGAAAAGCTCATCCAGGAAATCAGAGTGAAGGAAAAGGTGTCGACTTTTGCTGCTCGAAAATTATTCGCCAGTCAACAGCCCACCGTGCCTCAGACAGGAAAATACAGCACTGTCCTTGCTTCTCCTCGGCCAACAAAGGAGGCGGCCATGCAGACTTGTGACCTCACCTTCAGTGCCACGGTCGTCAGATCGTCCAGCGCAAAGATCGCCCGTTCAACCTCACCACTTTCGCCTGCCCAGTCTATGGCTCACCCTTCATCGGGTTCTGCTAAATCTCGAGCCCAAAAGTCAGACACCAAGACTTCGAAAAAAGAGCATACTTGTGAAGATTTTTTATGTACCCCAACTTCACAACCATCGGTTCCTCCTTCATCTAAACATCATAATTCCAAGAAGGCTACAAAGAAATCCAGTTCATCTCCTTCTCTGCCAAGGCGTGTCCCATCTACAGCACCACCTGGCGGAAATCGCCCTCGGTCGTCTTCTGTGTCGCCGAGGCGCACTGCTGGCGGCCGATCAACCGGCCGATTGCTGGTGGCAGGAGCTGCTCCTTAACAACCTATGGATCAGGATCTTCTGCCTTCGGCTGAATGTCATTCCATGCTGTCGGTCGCAAGCTCTGAGCAGTCGTTGAGTTGACAGCAACCTTGGTCACATTCCTCCATTTTCTGTTCACCCTATGTCCATTATCCACTGGAATATCCGCAGCATTCGAGCCAATCGGGATGAATTGTCGATCCTCTTACGATCCTACTCGCCGGTCATCTTCTGTCTTCAGGAAACAAAGCTGCGTCCCCATGACCGCTTTGTTCTCCCTCATTTCCAGTCCGTCCGATATGATCTCCCCTCTGTTGAAGGCACTCCAGCCCATGGAGGACTCATGATTCTTCTCCATGATACTCTCCATTATCACCCAATTCACTTAAACACTTCCTTCCAAGCTGTCGCCGTCCGTCTTTCCCTTCCTGGATACACGTTCTCTCTTTGTACTGTATACATTCCATCGTCCACACCAATGGCACGAGCTGATCTCCTTCATCTTCTTGGTCAGCTTCCACCCTCCTATTTGCTGGTTGGGGACTTCAATGCCCACCACCCGCTTTGGGGATCTCCACATCCTTGTCCATGTGGCTCACTATTGCTAGACGTCTTCCACCAAGTGGATCTAGTTTGCCTCAACACTGGGGTCCCTACATTTTTGTCTGCCTCCACAACAACTTTATCTCGTTTGGACCTTGCGGTCAGTACTGTTCCGCTAGCTCGGCGCTTCGAATGGTTCGCCCTTGATGACATACACTCAAGTGACCACTTTCCATGTGTTCTCAGACTGCAGCCTCAACTGCCAAGTTTGCGCCCGCAACGCTGGAAGTTTGCCCAAGCCGATTGGACACTTTTTTCATCTCTAGCGACATTCGATGACCGTCACTTTCCCAGCGTCGACGATGAGGTCACACATATTACCGACGTTATTCTTGTAGCTGCGGAACGTTCAATACCACGCACCTCCGAATTGCCCCGGCGCCCCCCAGTTCCTTGGTGGAACGAGGCATGCCGTGACGCAATACGTGAGCGGCGACGTGCTCTTCGCGCTTTCCGCCACCATCCCACTTTGGCCAACTGTATCTGCTATAAGCAGTTCTGTGCGCGATGCCGTCGTGTCATCCGCGATAGCAAGAAGGCAAGCTGGAAATTCTTTATTAGCTCATTTAACACCTTCACTCCCTCCTCGGAAGTTTGGAGTCGGCTTCGACGGTTCTCAGGCGTGCCTAGTTTCTCCCCGGTCTCTGGGCTCACTGTCGCGCATGATACATTAGTAGACCCCGTCGCAATTTCTACCTCATTGGGTCAGCATTTTGCTGAGATTTCGAGCTCTTCCAATTACCCGCCAGCGTTTCTCCCGAAGAAACGTGCAGCGGAAGTGCAACATCTTGCTTTCTCCTCTCCAAATCGCGAAAGCTACAATACTGTTTTCTCCATGCGGGAACTCCACCATGCACTCCCTTCTTCTCGCTCCTCCGCCCCAGGACCGGATGGTATCCACGTCCAAATGTTGCTGCATTTATCAACCCATAGTCTGCATTACCTCCTTCACCTTTATAATCGAATTTGGACCGACAGTACTTTTCCCAGGCGATGGCGGGAAGCTATCGTCATCCCTGTTCCGAAACCTGGAAAGGACAAACATCTCCCCTCTAGCTATCGCCCAATTTCTCTCACGAGTAGTGTCTGTAAGGTTTTGGAGCGTATGGTGAATTACCGTTTAGCTTGGTGACTGGAATCCCGCAGTCTTTCAACACCTGCCCAATGCGGATTCCGAAAGCATCGTTCTGCAGTTGACCATCTTGTTGCTCTCTCCACTTATATCATGAACAATTTTCTTCGGAAACGCCAAACAGTAGCAATATTTTTTGATCTGGAGAGAGCATACGATACCTGTTGGAGGACAGGCATCCTCCGCACACTGTTCTCTTGGGGCTTTCGAGGTCGGCTGCCCCTTTTTCTTCGCGAATTTATGGCAGAGTGCACATTTAGGGTGCGGGTGAACACTACTCTCTCCCGTACTTTCTCCCAAAAAAAACGGGGTACCCCAGGGCTCCGTGCTGAGTGTTGTACTGTTTGCCATTGCCATAAATCCAGTTATGGATTGTCTCCTTCCTGATGTCTCTGGCTCCCTCTTTGTGGACGATTTTGCGATCTACTACAGCTCTCAACGGACCAGCCTTCTTGAATGACGTCTTCAAGGATGTCTCGATCGCCTCCACTCTTGGAGCATCGAAACCGGCTTCCGTTTTTCTCCCAGTAAGACCGTTTGTGTTAATTTTTGGTGACGTAAGGAGTTTCTTCCACCCTCCTTACATCTAGGACCTGTCAAGCTTCCGTTTTCAGACGTCGCTAAATTCTTGGGTCTTATGTTTGACAGAAAACTATGCTGGTCTTCCCACATTTCGTATCTTTCGGCTCGCTGTCTGCGATCCCTCAACACCCTCCGTGTCCTGAATGGTACCTCCTGGGGAGCAGACCGAGTGGTCCTTCTCCGCCTCTATCACGCCTTAGTGTGCTCGAAATTGGACTATGGAAGCATAGTCTACTCCTTTGCTCAGCCGTCTATTCTTCGGCGTCTCGACTCTATCCACCACCGTGGATTATGTTTAGTGTCTGGAGCTTTTTACACCAGCCCTGTGGAAAGCCTTTATGCTGAGACTGCTGAACCTCCGCTGTCCAATCAGCGAGCAGTCCTTCTGAGTCATTATGCTAGCCATCTGTCTTCCATGCCTGCTAATCCAGCCCATGACATTTTTTTCGACGCCTCCTTTGATGTAGGGTATGCAGGCTGCCCCTCCTCCCTACTACCACCGGGAGTCCACTTCCATCAACTGCTCCATTCTCTTTCCTTCCGCTTTCCTAAAACCTTCTTGACAACTTGGGGTACAGCACCGCCTTGGCTCTGTCCCCGGATCTGCCTGCTCCGTGACCTTTGTCGATTTCCGAAGGATGGTACCCCTTCACTTGTTTATCGTCAGGCATTTGCTGCTCTATGTGCACAAATGAAGGAAGCCACATTTATTTACACCGATGGCTCAAAAACATCGTTAGGTGTAGGGAGTGCCTATGTTGTTGGCGACACCCCAAATCACTTTCGGCTTCCCGACCAGTGTTCGGTCTATACTGCGGAGCTTTACGCTATTCTCCAGGCTGTTCACTACATCCGCCGCCATCAGCGGATACAGTACGTTATCTGCTCAGATTCTCTCAGCTCTCTCCTCAGTCTCCAAGCTCTTTACCCTGTGCACCCTCTGGTCCACCGGAATCAGGACTGTCTGCGCTTTCTCCACTTGGAGGGTGTCTCGGTGGCGTTCCTCTGGCTCCCAGGACACGTTGGTATCTGTGGAAATGAGGCGGCCGATATTGCAGCCAAGGCTGCAGTCTCTCTTCTCTGGCCAGCTATTCAATCGATTCCCGTCGCAGATCTACGGAGCGTTTTATGTCATCGTGTTACTCTTTTATGGCACGCACATTGGTCAACACTTCCCAATAATAAATTGCGGGACGTGAAAGCTCTTCCTTGTGCTTGGACCTCTTCCTCCCGAACGCGTTGTCGGGAGGAGGTAATTTTAACTAGACTCTGGATAGGGCACTGTCTTTTTACCCATCGACATCTTTTAAGCAGCGATCCTCCCCCACTCTGTCCCCACTGCTCTCAGCTGTGGACGGTAAGACGCCTTTTAATTGAGTGCCCCTATTTTAATCCGTTACGCTCCCGTCTACAGCTGTCGTGTGATATATTGTCGATTTTAGCAGATGACACGCGCTCAGCCGATTGTGTTCTCGAATTTATTAGTGCCAGTGAAATGACATCAGTAATTTGAAGCTTTTTTTGAGGAGAACCAACCGCTTTCTGTAGAGGATTTTTAAGCCTTCGTTCTGTTTTTAGTTTCTCCAATTTTATGACTTTCGTTCCCATTGCTGCTGATTTCCATTTTCGGTTTTTTACTGTTTCCTAAGTCACGGACTGGGCGCTAATGACCATAGCAGTTTTGCACCCTTAAAAAAAAAGGTAGCAGCTCTCAGGCAATGACCCCTCCCTGGGCTTGGCCTCTACCAGGAGATATGTGCGGACCCTACCTGTCAACCCAGGGCTGGGAATTACACATTACCCAGCCATCCGTTACGTGTCAGACATATGGTGTGGCCTTCAGTAGCACACAGGGAGGAAGAAGAAAAAAGAGTAACCTCAAGTGCCAAAGCAGAGAAAGGATAGGAGAAGGGGAATGAAGAAAGAAAAAAAGGAACACAATCAGTAGAGATACTGTTCCGAAAATGGCCACTGAAAATGCAGGACACATTTCCAAAAACATCCCAGGCATGTTTCCCAAGGGAGGGGAAATAGGATAGCAAGAGGATAGATGTGCAGCACAGAAGGGAAACTATGCTGTGAAGGCTGGGGCCCTGTGGTAGCCAAGCACAAACCCTGCATAAAGCAGCAAGCCCCTCAGTGGGTTGGGAGGGGGAGGGGGGTGTATGCTTGGTGTACCATCCGTTTACAAAACTGAGGCATAAGGTAGGGACCTATAATGACAGTTGATTATACACAACTACTCTACTAGCAGCCAAAAGGAAGTGGTTTTTGAATGGGAACTGCAAACATTTGATGACAAGGTGACATATCAACTGAATCCTCTACTGGAAAACATGTCTGATGTGTCATACATGGCATTAGTGACAGTATGTGTGTCATATGACATGAATCTCTTATCACTGCACCTAATTTGTATGCCTGGTAAGTGAGGGAGATATGCCTCCTTGACCGATTTAGGTGTTCGTATGAATGTGAATGTGATCACTCCCAAGGAAATAATGAAAATACAGTAGTTTGTCACATAAACTGCAAAAATGAATGCAATGGTTTCACAAGCTTACAGTTTCTTTGTGCTCTGTCAAACCACGTGTTTTTAATGTGCTTGAAGTTGCATTCCATTTTGGAAGCTCTGACTTCAGTTCCTTTGTTGTAACATAGTTGACCTATTTATTTGTTGTTTCCTTTTCTGTGAAATGTCTATGTGGTATCTCATCTGCTCTCACTACTCATCACATTTACTTGCGAAGGTAATGTATTCTTACCACATGACTCATATTCTATAACCGCTGTATGGCATGACAATGACCAAGACTACAGAAAGAAAAATTTCAATGACCGAACAGACAGTTCATAATGCCGTTGTAACATTATGAGTCAAGATAGCTGTAACGGAACTTGAATAGCGTAAAGTTATCGTTAAAAACGCACGCCGCGCGATTTGTTACGATTTGGTCGGTCATAATAATAGTAACATGCTTTTGAATACCATTAAAATATAACGGCGATACCTGTTTAGTGTTATTGGAAATAATATGTAGTAAATTAATGAGTAAGATAGCCGATCCTATAAGAAGAGGTAAAATTGGGCATATTAAGATGTTTTGCTTTATATCGACTAAGCCGATGATATGGCATCTTTTTTTTCCGTTTACTCTTAGGGGGGGAAAAAAAAAAAAAAGTAAAGAAGTGCTAATTGTGCGTTGTGAAAAACATAGGGGCGAATTTTAAATAGCTACAGTGTATAATCAGACTAACAAATGGACATTTAGTTACGCGAAATCGTGGATAGCGAAGTGTGGTCATTAAACTGAGTATACCTACAGGGCGGTCAATTCCGGGATAAGTTTATTCGCATCTCACGAGGGACGCAGTATTGAGACCGTTTTTTTTTTTATTATATCATGGAGAGTGGGCTTCAGTTTATAAAAATGAGAAAAGCTGTATAATTATCATTGACTGTTGGTGTCAAGCAACCAAAACTGTTCATCAAAGGGTTTCGGTGAATGAGTGGTGAATACGAAATGAAACTGTGAACGAAGTTATGTTAAATAAAGCAGAAGAGACAAGACAGTTTGGTCGTATCTGTTATTATTCCATAAACTGTAACATTTCTTCTCGTTGTACGAAGCCTTTATAGACGATCGTTATGACAATTTGCTTTGAAGGGATCAAGTTATGAGTTAAGTTTTGGGGACCTGGTCAAGAGGGGATAGTTTGTATATCCTAACTACTGCAGCTATTCTGGAATAAGGTGCTACCATGACCGTTGTGTGTTGTCAATGGCTTAAGGTCATCATATCTCATGCTCTAAGATCGACATGTCTTTCCTCTTGGTATAACGGTGTCTCACGGTAACAACGACAACGCCGACGACGAAGGAAGATACAGTAGAAGTGGCGCCCAATGTGGGGCTCGATCGAGGAGGATTGCTGCATCGAGTCGAGTGTCATCCGGATTCATGAACCCTAGAGTTGGAAAATATTGTAGTAGCCAGTGAATCTGTCCAGTGAGAGAGGTATTCTTCAATAATCGCTAAAAGTGAGCGATACTACCAGGTATGATTAAAATAACAGTATAAATATAAAAAAAAAGGAAGTTGAGACTTGTGATTTTGGTAGATAAATATATATAAATACATAGTGAAAATAAGTGTATGTCTTGGTAGTGAATAATCATGTCAAAACGAACGTAAAGAATACATGATAATGTGCAGTTGAATAGAGTAATGAGTAGAGAGAGAGAGGAAAGTGAAGAGGATATGGATGATGCATCCCATGAGCTCAATGTGGGACAGGAGACATGTACAGATAATAATACAGTTATTGATTTAGAGCCGTTAGGAGATTCAAATACAATGATAAGTAAGGTAAGCAGCGTGGGAGAACATAAAGATCTTGAGGTTTCGGAAGTAGATCAGCAAGTTGATCCTCAAAATGGAAATATTAATCAAAAAATGTTTGATATGCTGGTATCAATAAACACTCAAATGGGTCTAATGAATGGAAGACTTGGTTCACTAGAAAAAGATAATTAGCAATTAAAAGAGGACAATCAAAAGTTAAATGAAAAATTTGAGGCCAAATTTGGTTCATTAGAAGTTAAAATGGATTCTTTGGAAAGCAAACTGAACACCTTTGATTATAAACTGGAAAATACTAAGAAAGAATTAAAGGCGGACTGGGAGACTCAATTAAATGCGAAATTTGGAGAACTAGATGTAGAGTTTTCTAACACCTTAGAAAGGCAATATAATAATTTAATGGGAAAACTTCATGACGTAGAAAAGAAATATGAGGTAGTTTCGAAGAGCTATGATGGCCTGTCCAATAGGATGGCTAAGTGTGAAAGCAGCTGTTTCAGTGCTAGCGCACAGATAGAAGAGCTTTCGAAACAAATAGTCGAGTTTGAGTCCGATGCTCGTAAGGGGATTGACAAGTATTTAGTACATCAAACTAAAAGACTTGATGAAGATCTATCTGAATGGATAGAAATAAAAGGAAATGAAATTGTAGACAAGGTTAAGACTACTATTGGGTCCCAGCCAAATGAAAATATCAATGAGCACCTAAGTAGAAATGATGAATTAATTAAGCTCTTCACTAGCGAAATTCAGAAAATAAAAGACAAAATAGTTGATGAGTTACCTAAATGGCAAAAGGAAACCAATCATAAATTGGCGGAGTTAGAACAAAAGTCATCACAAAATTTGTTGACAGAGGACGAACGTTCAGAGAATAGGTCGAAAAACAACCGAACATGTGATAATACGAAGTACAATTGTGGTGAAAATTTGCATTGGGAAGTTGATGATTTGATTGGTAAAGATGATGATTCTTTTGGTCAGCGAGGATATTTGTCTTCTTTAAAGGTGGAGAACAGCATTTTTAAAAGTAGACAATTCCCAACATTCTCCACTGAAAAGAACAACCTGCATCCGAAAATCTTTATCAATAATTTCAAAAGAATATTTCCATGTAGCTGGTCAGAACATGACCGACTTCAATTTATAGTATCCAAAATTACTGGAGAAGCCGCATTATGGGCCACCGAAGTAAGTGAAAGTTGCCATACTTGCGCTGAGTTTCAACAACTTTTTTTGGCTAAATACTGGTCGTCGAGTAAACAAGAGAAATTAAGAAAAGAGGTTTACCAACCTGAGTATTTTAACAGTAAAAGGAGTACTTTAAGGCAATATTTTGAAAAGTACATAAATAAGACACGTTATTGGAGTGATCCAATTTCTCACAAGGAAGTGATCAGAATTTTGAAGGGAAGGTTGCCCATAAATATACATGAAAAGTTAATAAATTTTCCTGATCACGATGTAGGACAATTCTTGTCGGTGATTGACTCTATAGATATGATTATGGAAGACGCAAGATAAATGAGTAGTAATCAAATGTCGACTCACACTCATAGTAATATGAATAATTATAATAATAATTTAACGTATGATAATAATAATACCGAAAATCAGGTCAAACCCGCATCACAGGAGTGTGGACAATCTTCATCCTATGGTTGCAATAAAAACAATGATTATAATAAATATAGAAGAGATACTTACTGTGCTAGAGGTAAACCTCGATATGGTGATGCAAATGTGCATAGTAGTGATATTAATCAGAGTAACAGGTACCCAAGTGATGAACCCAATTGTATTCGACCTTGGGAAGATAATTCGAAGCATAATGTTCATCGGCAGGATGGAACAAATGCCTTGAGTCCTCATCCAGCACAAGGAGTTATACCAATGGGCGAAGGAGCCTCCAATGTGCAACGGGGTGAATACCATAACTCGGATCATACTGTACGGATTGTTGAAGTTCATGAACCCCCATCGATGACTCAACAAGATAGATTAAACTAATACCAGTCACCAAATGCTTTCCTAGGATGACTGGAAAGGAGAAGGAAGGCAGGCATCAATTTGAACTGAGAGTATTAAGGTACAATAATGATCAGGATATAAGGAATGAATTAATTGAAGAAAAACCTGAAGTTTCTAATAAATGCGGACAAATTTTACAGGCAATAATTCCAACAATTATAAATAATGTTGATGTTGAAATATTAATCGATACTGGAGCGACTATTAGTGTCATGACGCTGGACTGTTTAAAACAGATAAGCCGAGGGGTAAAAATGCCCACTTTTCCTATCACAGGATGTACCATGCCTGGCGCGTTCAGCGCAAAAATGCAAAAAGCTGTGAAACAGGTATGTGTTGATGTTACAATACAGGGGGCTCAAATAGAAAGTACATTCCTGGTTGTTCCTAAAATGACAGTACCATGTATCTGTGGTTTGGATTTTTTATGTGAGACCGGTGCAATCATTAATTTAGAGAAAGGTGAATGTATATTTAATTCCAATGGTAATGTTTTGACAGCCACCCTTAGAAAGGGCCGAGTAATTCCAAATCGATTGTGTATGAATCTAGTGGTAAAATATGTCAGTATTGATGATGAAAATGTGTATGATATCTGCCTTATTGAATGTTCTGAAGAAATGATGGATAAAATGTCATTGCAGGAAAAGGTGTTAGAATCAGAATTTTTATCTGTTATCCAAAGGGACGAATTGTAGTACTTGTTGGAAGCATATCAGTTGATTTTTAGTAAATGTCCTGGTATAATAAAAGACTTTGAATACCATACAAAGACGTATGCACATAAACCCTTTTGTCGTACTTCCTATTCTATCCCAGGGACAAAGAAAGAAGTAGTCAAAAAGGAAATCAATAAAATGTTAGAATGGGGTATTATTGAGCCCTCAGATTCCGAATATTGTAACCCTCTTGTGGCGGTAATTAAACCCAATGGCGACATCAGATTGGTGTTGGATGCTAGAGAGATCAATAAGATCATTATACCTGTACAAACGCGACCGGAGAACCTAGAAGAGTTAGTACAATAGTTTTATGGTGCCCAATTCTTAACTTCTTTGGATATGCGTAGTTCATATTGGCAAACTAGAATATCGAAAGAATCTCGAAAATATACTGCATTCGTTTTTCTGGGCCAAAGTTACCAGTTTACCGTCATGCCATTTGGGTTGAAAATAAACGGTGGTGTTTTCATATCGGCATTAGATGCCACACTAGGCAGAGACCTTTTGAATAAAGTTACTTTATATGTGGATGATTTGCTAATTGCTTCTGAAACTTGGGAGGAACATTTGGACTTATTAAGAAGAGTTTTTGCAAAATTTTTGGAATATAGAGTTACTGTAAATTTGAGCAAATCCAAGTTTGCTCATAACCAATTGAAATTTCTTGGACATATTATTACTCCTGAAGGGATAAAACCAAATCCTAAAAAGATGGATGCAATTAACAGATGTGCTTATCCAAAGAATAGAATGGAATAAAGTCATTTATCGTCTTAGTTTCATTTTTTCAACGATTTTTACCCAATCAGTTAGGAAGCCAAGACTGTTTGTTACAGCTGTTAAGAAAAAACGTCATGTGGGAGTGGAATTCCGAATGCACACAAGCTTTTGATAACATCCGCAATGCTTTGACTAATGCTCCACTGTTACATCATCCGAGACTTGATCAAGATTTTTATATTGCTGCAGATGCTTCTGAAACAGTATTGGGTGCCACTCTTTTCCAGATGGACAATCCAGAAGATATCAGTACCATCAAAATAATTGGGTTTGCCAGCAGAACACACTCTAGCTGTGAACGTGCGTATTGTACTACTGAATTGGAACAACTGGCCGTGGTCTGGTCCCTTAGAAAGTTTCGCTATTTTGTATATGGAAAGAAGATAATTGTATTCTGCGACCACAAAGCTTTATCTTTTATTTTAACAGGAAGGATATTCCATTCACATTTAACCCGGTGGGCCTTGCTACTGCAAGAATATGATATTATGCTCAAATACATCTGAGGGAAAGACAACATCATAGCCGATGCTCTTTCAAGACTACCGAAAAGAAAGAATGACGACGAGTGTGAAGAACGGACTATTGACTTTAAAGTCATGAATTTACCAAGGCAATATTGTGAGAGGCAGATTTCACAGCTATGTTGAAGTCTTCCACAACTGCAAGAAGATGATAAGTTGTGGAAAGCCATTACACATGCTGTTGAAAGCAAAACGCTAAGTCACTCTCAAGAACAGCATCAATTAAAATCTGGAATATTGTATTGGAGGAAGGATGAAGAAGATGTTTGGAAAGTTTGTGTTCCAAATAAATATTTAGAATCACTAGTATGATACACTCACTTGAATTGGGGTCATTTTGGTGCCGCTAAATGTACAGCCAAAGTAGCACAATACTGCTATCATCCAAATTTGGGACGTCTAGCTACAAATATTCTTAAGAAGTGCAAAATATGTCAGAAGGCAAAACCCATAAACTATTGTCGGAAGATAGAATTACATCCGATCATCCCACAACAACCTTTAATGTTGGTGTCATGTGATGTCTGTGGGCCATGTCCCATGACACGTGGATGGTTCAAATATGTTTTGGCTTTCTATGATCTCTTTTCAAACTATGTGAAATTATATCCTTTGAAAAATCTCCACGTTTGACCCATGTTACGCAAATTTATCAACAACTATATAACTGAGCTCAGCAAACCTATAATGATCTTGACAGACAACGCTGCTTATTATACAAGCAAAGTATGGAGAGACACTATGAAAGAACAAGGAATCCAGCACATTTACATCTCAAGATTTTACCCTTGTGGAAATCCGGTTGAGAGAATCTTCCGAGAGTTGAACCGATTTTTACAGACGTACATACCCAAACAACATTATAAATGGATCGATTGGATTTATGAATTTGAGAAACTGTATAATGACTTACCACACTTATCGACAGGTCATTCACCTAACCAAATAGTATCTGGTGAAAGTATTAGAACCAAAGATTACCAAGAAAGAAGATATGGTGAAGAAGGTCTACAAAAACCTGAAGCATCAAGCACAATTGAGAAAAACCCGTTTTGATAAAAATGTGAAGAAAGTAGTCACATATGATGTAGGGGAAGAAAATTTATTGAGAAATCACCCAAAAGCATCAACCAGGAAAAGACTGAATAAGAAATGGCAATATTTATAAACAGGTCCATACAAAATAATGAAAATACCTCATGAAGGTAGCTACCTCCTGGCAGATTGTGATACTGGTGTAATTAAGGGCTTGTTCCCTCACATAGACCTGAGGAAGTGTTATCAATAATGAGCAAAATATAGATTCAAGAAACACTGAATGATACCAAGACTACACTCAGAGTGGACTAAACAAAAGCACCAGTGGATAAATACGTACTTATACTAACTTACAAAGGAAATGAAAGAATGTACCGACAATTTCCATGAGATATCTTCTTGGTATCAGCAACAATGACGATGCTGAAATACGATTTATCCTCTCACCGAACAGTGAGGATGGATGATTTAAAAGTGGAATTAAGAGGAAAAGAAAAGGACCAAATCCTCTCTGGTTAAACAAGTGGCCTGATAAGGGTTTTGGCCTAGGATGCCAATCATCGAACCCGGCTGTGATCCCTGCCTTGCACAGTCGGTTGAAGAACTGAGGGCTTAATCCAAGAAAAAAAATGTGGTGTGAATATGAAGTGATTAGTGCAAAGTGTTTCTAAGACAACCTATAAACAAATGTGGAATTTAGTTAAGGGCATTTTGTCTAGGCACATTAACTCAACTTAAATATTGTAGAATGTATGTACCGACTTGTTGAGTGAATCTGAGAAAAAAAAAAAGCCTCTTCGTCTGGAACCCTCTTCAAGACATCACAGTCTGGGGGGCCGTGTAACATTATAAGTCAAGATAGCTGTAACGGAACTTGAATAGCGTAAGGTTATCGTTAAAAATGCACGCCGCGCAATTTGTTACGATTTGGTCGGTCATAATAATAGTAACATGCTTTTGAATACCATTAAAATATAACGGCGATACCTGATAAGTGTTATTGGAAATAATATGTAGTAAATTAATGAGTAATATAGCCGATCCTATAAGAAGAGGTAAAATTGGGCATATTAAGATGTTTTGCTTTATATCGACTAAGCCGATGATACGGCGTCTTTTTTTTCCGTTTACTCTTAGAAAAAAAAAAGAAGAAACAAGTAAAGAAGTGCTAATTGTGCGTTGTGAAAAACATAGGGGCAAATTTTAAATAGCTACGGTGTATGATCAGACTAACAAATAGACATTTAGTTACGCGAAATCGCGGATAGCGAAGTGTGGTCATTAAATTGAGTACACCTACAGGACGGTCAGTTCTGGGATAAGTCTATTTGCATCTCACGAGGGACGCGGTATTGAGACCTTTTTTTTTTAATTATATTGCGGAGAGCGGGCTTCAATTTATAAAAAGGAGAAAAGCTGTATCATTATCATTGGCTGTTGGTGTCAAGCAACCAAAACTGTTTATCAAAGGGTTTCGGTGAATGAGTGGTGAATACGAAATGAAACTGTGAACGAAGTTATGCTAAATAAAGCAGAAGAGACAAGACAATTTGGTCGTATCTGTTATTATTCCATAAACTGTAACATTTCTTCTCGTTGTACGAAGCCTTTATAGATGATCGTTATGACAATTTGCTTTGAAGGGATCTCATTACGAGTTAAGTTTTGGAGACCTGGTCAAGAGGGGATAGTTCGTAGATCCTAACTACTGCAGCTATTCTGGAATCAGGTGCTACCGTGACCGTTGTGTGTTGTCAATGGCTTAAGGTCATCATATCTCATGCTCTAAGATCGACGCGCCTTTCCTCTTGGTATAACGGTGTCTCACAGTAACAACAACAATGCCAACAATGAAGGAAGATACGGTAGACCATGAAAAAAATAAGTAAGTAAATAGCATAAGGAGTTTTGAACACAGCTCATGCGATTTATGGTCGAACATCATGACCACTTTATCTTTTTCTTTTCCTTCCTTGCATTCCTGAAATTACCTTAAACTACAAAAAAAGAAAAGCTAATGCCACCACCACTTTTGCCCTAAATATTTAAGAAGAATCTCAAAAGAAAAGCTCCACCACTTCAGGCGTTGTTCCCTATCACAGAAGATCCCAATAACTTCTACCAAAAAAGGGAAAAAAACAGGAAATAAGGATACATGGAAGGTACATTTTTAATTTTTTATTGTTATTTTTTATTTTATCATAAATGAATCCATTTCAGTCACAAAAACATGTCCCTGGACAGACGTGATTGCTTTCGATATCAGCAGGAAAGAAAATCTGACATGGTGGTGACACATCAGTAAATCATCAATGCACGTCATCTCGAAAGTGTGTATGAATAACCATTGAGGAGATTGTGTCTGTAAAATGGAAGAAGGGTCATATGTTAGCTGCTCTTTGCATGGATGATCCAGCTGCAAGAGGGGGTCGTGGAAAGTGGCCTGGAGAAAGTTTGAGAAATATTGTTGGTACTTTGGGTTCTTGACTGTTCCACCATGTCAGTCATTAAGGTATTGTTGGAAATCGAGGATTGATTTGTCAACAACACCAAAAAGGTAGTGGGCTGCATGCTCACAAATCCAAGTCACTGAGTAGGTCTTTGCATGCAGAAAATAGTCCACATCTGGGAAGAGAATCATTTGGGGGTGATGCTGTCAGTAGTCGTGCATGTGATGAATGCCAGCATCTGGTGGATCTAAAGCCAAACATTACTCGACTTGCTGCACCCAAGTCGATGGCCATTGTCATCATGCATGCCACATGTGGTACATAAAGGTGATGGCACCAGGTGGATCCAGTGGAGACTTGACTGGCAGACCTAATTCACGTTAACCATCACATAACGGGTGGACTGGATGTCCCATGCAAGAGTAGGAGCACGCACTGCCCTCCACGTGGCATTCCATCAGATGAGACGATGTTTTTCTTCAACCACATTTGGACATTTGACAGAAGCTGTGATTGCAGTGAGGCACAAACTATCTTGGTTGTCAGTAGACATGGAGGGAGAAGGACGGTTCTGATGAAGCTATATTCAAGAAAGAAATAGCTCAAGTTGAAAAAGGGAGCTGGGATGTCTGTCAGCAGCAATAAGTAAGCTTGGGGTAAGGGCCCTCATCAGTAGGGTGGTGAGGCACGTTGGAGTGCATCGCCACATCTTTTCATGAATGCTTACAAAGAGGGCTGTTGCTCGATGGTGGATGTGATAGAGATTGAGGACTCCTTTGTCCTTCTGGAGGGTGAGGGATTCATAGCTGACTTTAAACAACAGGTCTTGATTCACAAAGGAACCCAATGCAGCCACCATTCGTCTGGCCATTGACAGAAGTGTGGGGAATGTCTAAGCTACGTGCGGGATTGGCGATGAGACAAACATTAGCAAAACATTTCCTTTTCAGCATCTCCACTGACCTGCTCAGATCTGGCATAATAAGCGCCTACTGTTAAGGTCCACTGATCGCTGCAAGTTGGTTATAAAATCAGTACCCAGACATCATACCACGTCACACATCCACAGGGGAGTGACACATTCATTGGCTGCCCACAGACTATAGGCAACGCGTGAGATTTGCAAACATTGGACACTGCTGGAAGCAGTACCGTAGGACTCTACCCACTCCAGTGCTGTCTGAACAGTCACTGCTGTTTTGCAGGAGGAGGCCATCCACAACAAAAAGTGTTTCCGCCGAGAGTCATCCCAATGGGACATTGACAGAGGTTGCAAAGTAACAGTTCCATGGTGATAGAGTACAGGATTGCAGAAAGAAAGAATCTTTGCCACGTTGTACTAGGATGGGCAGCATAAGATGACCATTGCACAGGATGCTAGATGTCGTGCCCAGGAGTAAATGCATTATGACTTCCACAAAGCTCTCTGGGAATCCCATATTCTGCACTACTGCTGCCATATAGGAGTGATAAACCCTGTCAAAGGCCTCACTGAGACCAAGGGAGGCCAGGACCCCTGTGATGTGCTGTCCCCACACAAGCACAATCATGTCACAGTATCGGCATAATGCAGTCCGGATGTTGTAATCGCCTCCTGAAGAGGCCTGATTGTGGAAAACCACATATTGACCAACCCTTTTGAGATGTGCTGCCAAAAGCTGAGTAAAGACCGTCTTATCACAGTGTAGGAGTGATAGGAGGTGAAAGTCACTGGCAGATGTTCTACCATTTGTTTTATGGACAGGAATGAGTAATTCTTTGAGGAAGACACCCAGAAGCTGTACTTCAGGAGCCATCAAGTAGCAGCATATGTCCATCCAGGCAGCCATCAGCAATTGGTGGTAGACCCTGTACAATGCTAATGAGAGACCATTGGGTCCTGGCAACTTGTGAGGTGCGCCAGCCAGTATTGCTGCAGTAACCTCCTGTCACGTCCTCAAGTAATGCCATCTACGTGTTTCGCAGTAGTGTGCCAAACATAAGGAGTGAGATTTCTTGAGTCACTTCTGATGGATAATTGTGGTCTGTGAACAGTTAACTATAGTGAACCTGGAGAGCATTTCCAGTCACACATTGTGTTGTGTCACAGTGACCGTCGGCCAAAGTTACAGCACAAATCAGCACCCATTGTCAATGCTTGTGTTCTGCGATGATGTGATACATCAATGACTCTCCACGGTCCATTCTACCCATGTTGTGTGATTGAACAATTGCCCCTTTGAGGTGCTGTCTCATAAGTGCAGTGATCTGCACTTTTGCGCAGTTTATTGCTTGCTGACAGGCAGGTGAGTGCTTCATTGCTGAACAATTACACAGAATGCGGTAGCAAAAATCTAGTGAGAGCTGCCTCCAGGTGGCTGTCTCCCTGTCATGACCTATAAATGCCTTCCTATGAGCCAACTTGGCACATAGCAGCCACCAAGAGAATGCGGCCAGGTAAGCCCCTCGCTGACAGGCATGCGACATCTACATAGCCTCCATAAGCTGTCGGCATTCAGGTGAATGTAGTATGTCTGAGTTAATGAATATTTCGCTTTCATTTAAGAATATGGCCGAAAGAGTCAGTCTTCAGAAATTGTGAAACGAACCCTGTCATCCAGGACTGCATGCCACAAAGAGCGCAGATTCGCCATGAGATGGGAAAATTCACAAGTGTCTGTTGTGCTGAATGAGGCCTAAGTGCTGTAGTGTGTGATTGAGACAGACAAGAACCTACATTAGGAAACCCTGCAGAAGCTGTGTGTGGCCAGGGGGACACAGCAGTGTTAAATATGGCTGACCTAAGATTGGCCATAAAGAGAAACATTTATGAAAACTATTTAATTGTGTAGTAATTCAGGGAATGAAGTCACAGTAATTTTAATCTACCAACCTTCATAAATCTTCATGGTGATCACAATAAAACTTGAACATTGATCATATCTACAATAGTTTAGGATTTACTGTTAAAGTGAAATTAGCAAGTTTTGTAACAAAGATCTAAATGCTAAAATCTGAATGCCTTGGTTGATCTTAACGATTGACATTTCATATATAAGCTCATCATTAAAATGACAAATGTTATAAACATCAAATCTCTATCTTTATTTGTTTAAAAGATTTAATAAATTTAAATTATTAGTATTTTCAGTTAAGCATCAGATCATCATTTCCTCCACACAAAACATGTTGAACGATGACAGCATGACACCTTATTGAATTATTAGGTAATAGAATATTTGTTGTAAAGTTTAGTGTATAATAGTTACTCTTGTTGTTTGTTTATTTATCAGAAAGCACATTGGTGCAAAGCTACTGGCCATTACATTCAAAGTTAAGAAAGAAATTGTACTGGTTTTATGTAAAAGAATTTAACAGTTATTATGTAATGGGTATTATTGTTACTTTATTTAGAACATGAAAGAGGTCAAGCTTTGATTATTTAAATATGTTAAAATGTAAAACAATGTAGAATAAGCTGTAGCCAATCAATTGGGCGGCTTCAGGAAAGCAAACTGCCCTAGTCAGTTGAGCGAGGATGTTCGGCATGCGGGAAACACAGCCAGGGACAGGCAGAGGGACAGTGATGGTGGAGACGCGAAAGTGGACGGTCGGTCTTTAAGTAACTAGGAAGTGAAATGACTTACGAAATTTCGTGTTGTGTGGTATCATGGCACTTAGTCTCTGAGCAGTGAGCAGCAACGCGTCTGGTGCGAATTCTAACTTTTTACATAGTTGAGGGTATTAGATTAGGAAATGAGACACTCAAAGTAGTAAAGGAGTTTTGCTATTTGGGGAGCAAAATAAGTGATGATGGTCGAAGTAGAGAGGATATAAAATGTAGACTGGCAATGGCAAGGAAAGCGTTTCTGAAAAAGAGAAATTTGTTAACATCGAGTATTGATTTAAGTGTCAGGAAATCATTTCTGAAAGTATTTGTATGGAGTGTAGCCATGTATGGAAGCGAAACATGGACGGTAAATAGTTTGGACAAGAAGAGAATAGAAGCTTTTGAAATGTGGTGCTACAGAAGAATGCTGAAGATTAGATGGGTAGATCACATAACTAATGAGGAAGTATTGAATAGGATTGGGGAGAAGAGAAGTTTGTGGCACAACTTGACCAGAAGAAGGGATCGGTTGGTAGGACATGTTCTGAGGCATCAAGGGATCACCAATTTAGTATTGGAGGGCAGTGTGGAGGGTAAAAATCGTAGGGGGAGACCAAGAGATGAATACACTAAGCAGATTCAGAAAGATGTAGGTTGCAGTAGGTACTGGGAGATGAAGAAGCTTGCACAGGATAGAGTAGCATGGAGAGCTGCATCAAACCAGTCTCAGGACTGAAGACCACAACAACAACAACATAGTTAACGAGGTGGAGTATTGGACTTTTAATTCATGATGTGATTGTGAATGATCAAACTGTGTCAAATGGATATGCACTCGAGCATAATAGTAATTTCAAATATGACCACTTATGCTACTAGTTTGCTTTCTGAATAAACATTATTCTAACCAAATTGCAACTGTGTGGCCTACATCATTTATGGATCATTAATTTAGCTCCAGATATTATTATTATTACTGTTGTTTTATGTTATATTAATGTTGTATGTATCATACAATTTTGCAAACTTGCCAATCAGCTAGACAATTTAATCAAAGGGTCACAAGTGTCTAATTTAGGGTGTGTAATGTGAAACATGCAGTTCAACCCCTAGACAAGTTTGAGGCAAAACATTTTGACGAAGAGGAACCGCACGTGAGCCCAAACATCTTTGGGATGTTAGTTTGCAATCAGGGGCTTGTCCGGTATAGGAATTTAAAAAGTGTCAGTTGAGGTATAAGAATCTTGCAAAGTGTTGGAACAGGATTGGATTTCAGAAAGTGTTAGTTGTGGAATATGAACTCTGGAAAATTTTAGAATTGAATTTGAATTCTGCAAAGTGTTTCCAAAAGTATTATCTGAACTCTGATAGGCAGGACCTCTCACAAAGGTTAAATGTGAGATCAGTTCAGGACTGAATATTAGGTTTCTTTAATAGTTGTGAAATTACAATTGTAATTCTCACACAGTTAACGACATTCTGTGATCTAAGTCCCAAGTCTGTGGCAGTTTGCGTTGGGGCTCTGAGCTACGAATTTTGCAACAGTTGTGTGCACCAAGTTTTAGCAGTGATTAGGAGTGATAAAAAAGTAACGTGGAAGAAGAGGTGACCTTCAGAGCACATGGTTCCAGCCAGCAGTGGCAGCTTCAATGGTGAATCATCACGCAGTGCTGGTTGCAGTGCCACAGCAGGGGCACAAGATTTTCAGCATCAGCTTCAACTGCAGCATCGGCAGCAATACTATGGCAGAAGGATCCAGCATGACAAAGCTAAGTACCTGCACTGGTAGCAAGATTATGTATGATTCTGTAGTTCAATCGCCAATAATAGATGTCACTAATATTAAGCAGTCAACCAGTTTCTGTGGGTCTGAAAATACTAACGAGCCACTTAGCCTGAAGTCGCAGCGGGAGAGTGTGATCGGCGGTGAATTTAGTAGGGCAAGTAGTCCAAAATCAGGCAAGGGAGATGAATTTGGGGGATACATGATGTCACACTTAATGTAAATGATAAGACAATTGGGATACAAAATTGATTCTGTTAAAACCGATATGGGTGACATAAATTTAAATATTGATTCTGTTAAAACCGATATGGGTGATGTAAATTTAAAAACTGATTTGGATCAATCCGAAACAGCTTTGATTGTGAAAGACAAAGTAGGTAAAATTGCTAGTGGAATCGAGGAATTGACAGACGGAAAATTAAAAACCATTTGGGATGAATTGGGCAAAATTTCTGATTTAGGAAATTTCATGCTATGCGGCATCGCGGGACTTAGTCTCTGAGCAGTGAGCAGCCATGTGTCTGGTGTGAAATATAACTTTTCATGTAGTTAATGAGGTGGAGTATTGGACTTTTAATTCACGATGAAATTGTGAATGATCGAACTGTGTCAAATGGATATGCGCTAGAGTGTAATAGTAATTCTAAATAATGCTAAATATGACCACGTTTACTATTAGTTTGCTTTCTGAATAAACATTATTCTAATCAGATCACAACTGTGTGGCCTACACCATTTATGGATCATTAATTCAGCTCCCAATATTATTATTATTTCTTTACTTTCTCAGACGTTAAGTCTGGTTAAGAATGGAAAGTGACGCAGACCTTGATCAAGCGTCAGTTCCTTTTAACTGTACGGTATATGCTATATTGCATTTAGGAACTTTCGGGTAATTGAACATGTATCAATAATTACGGATTTCTGTAATTGTATACATAAGTTTGGATGTAGCTGTATTGCATTGATGTACTGGTGGATATTGTGTGGTATGACTCCTGTAGTTGACAGTATAATTGGTATAATGTCAACTTTATCCTGATGCCACATGTCCTTGACTTCCTCAGCCAGTTGGATGTATTTTTCAATTTTTTCTCCTGTTTTCTTTTGTATGTTTGTTGTATTGGGTATGGATATTTCGATTAGTTGTGTTAATTTCTTCTTTTTATTGGTGAGTATGATGTTAGGTTTGTTATGTGGTGTTGTTTTATCTGTTGTAATGGTTCTGTTCCAGTATAATTTGTATTCATCATTCTCCAGTACATTTTGTGGTGCATACTTGTATGTGGGAACGTGTTGTTTTATTAGTTTATGTTTTATGGCAAGTTGTTGATGTATTATTTTTGCTACATTGTCATGTCTTCTGGGGTATTCTGTATTTGCTAGTATTGTACATCCACTCGCGATGTGATCTACTGTTTCTATTTGTTGTTTGCAAAGTCTGCATTTATCTGTTGTGGCATTGGGATCTTTAATAATATGCTTGCTGTAATATCTGGTGTTTATTGTTTGATCCTGTATTGCAATCATGAATCCTTCCGTCTCAGTGTATATATTGCCTTTTCTTAGCCATGTGTTGGATGCGTCTTGATCGATGTGTGGCTGTGTTAGATGATACGGGTGCTTGCCATGTAGTGTTTTCTTTTTCCAATTTACTTTCTTCGTATCTGTTGATGTTATGTGATCTAAAGGGTTGTAGAAGTGGTTATGAAATTGTTATGAAATAGTTATGAAATTGCAGTGGTGTTATTATTATTATTATTATTATTATTATTATTTTCGATTATTCCCATTTAAGAGAGCGTTTGAACTTGAATTCTTTTATGACGATTGTTTGTTTGTTTATGTTTTTTCTGAGCCCAAATTTTCTTCATCTGTTCACTGTGTTGTTTCTTTCACTCCGCTGTCCATTTGCATCCTGGTCTCTTCTGTGTTGTGGTGTCAAATTTATGTTTTTTGATGATGTTCCTCAATTCAGTTCTATTTTCTGCATCGTTTACTGTTATGTGTGCTTGTCTGAGGTCCTCTTCAACTTCTTTTATCCATTTTGTTTTTCCCCTGCCTGGGTTGATGACTTTAAGAATTCACTTTGAAATTCTGTTTTCATTCATCCTGTGGATATGTCCATAGAACTGCATTCTTCTTTTCCTTATTGTATCCGTAACCTTGTCTGTGTATTTATATAATTCTGATGTTGGTCTCTTCTTCCAGATTCCTTGCTCTTGTATCGGGCCAAAAATTTTCCTGAGAATTTTCCTTTCTTGTTTCACTATTTCTTTGATTTTAGTTTGTCCACCTATTTGTGTTGTTTCAGATGCATACAGTGCCTCCGGAAGTACGACAGTGTTGTAGTGCCTCAATTTTGCGTTAATGGATATGGACTTTTTGTTATAAAAGTTCCACGTGAGTTTATATGCTTTCTGTAGTTTTTTTATTCTTTCCTCATTGGCCTTTAGGTTGATCCCTGATGGCTGGATGATTTCTCCCAGGTACTTAAAATGTGGTACTCGTACGATTTTCCCATGGGTTGTCGCAATAGGCAATTTGTCTTGTGGCACTCTTTCTATGTACTGGGTTTTCTCATATGAGATTTGCAGGCCAGTTCTTTGTGCAATTTCGTGTAACTTCTCTATGGCGTTAGTGGCTTCTTTTCTATTATTTGTGAGGATTGCAAGGTCATCCGCAAAAGCTAAACACTTCACATTGAATCTATTATCTTTTCTAATGCCAATTTGGATTCCTTTGACTTCTTTTCCCCATGTCCTGATAATTTTTTCAAGAATGATATTATTACTGTTGTTTTATGTTATTTTATGTTGTATGTTTCATACAATTTCGCAAACTTGCCAATCAGCCAGACAATTTAACCATAGGGTCACAAGTGTGTAATTTAGGGTGTGTAATGCAAGTGTGGTTCCACCCCTAGACGAATTTGAGCCAAGACATTTTGACGAAGAGAAACCGCTTGTAAGCCCGAACATTTTTGGAATGGTAGCTCACATGTGTCACGTTTCAATTTCCAGGGGCCTAGCCCATACCGTATCATCTGTCAACACCAGGTGGCTGCATATATAGGCAGCATGGTCAGAAGAAGCAATGGGCCATATTTCAGCAGCCCACGTGCCCCGAACACTCATGCACAAGAGATAGACATAGTCTGTATGGCTAGAGGAGTGGCTGGTATAATGTGTGAAACCCTCCTTATCACCATGTACATACTCCAGTGTATCCATGAGGCAAAGGTTAGTTATGATGGTGGAGAGCGCCGACATGGAACATAGTGTGGCAGTAGGTCCTTTGGCACATGGGAGGAGTTAAAATCCCCACTGAAGTTTAGGGCATCATGGTGTCCTATAAAGAGGGCCGTGTCTGCATCTGTGAAGAAAGTGAACCATTCATGGTGTCATACCAATCCAGAGGACACATAGATATTAACAATGAGTGTGACATGAGCAGTGTATCCGAAAGGGCTGATGAAATCCTCAGCATAGACCACCTGGAGGAGGACAATGTCTATATCCTACGCATTCAACGTATTTTGTAACATCAGGTTATGGTGCACACATATGTTATTAATGTTGAGAGTCACCAGCGGGTATTGTTGGGTCACCACATCTGTTGGGAAAGTGGCGTCCACTTCGATGGCAGCCATCAGGGGCTGCCCGGCCACAGCATCCATCCCATTTTCAGTCACTGTGTCACAGCTGTCCCAACACCTCCATTGGGACATGGCTTTCCATGGCACCAGGCAGTAGCCAAGCATCATCCTCAATGTCATCAACCCAGGAGCTAGTCAGTACAGATGTGGTGTGTGCGACAGGTCATCTGCTGTGCATGCAGGTGGAGTTGGCACAACAGGAGGAACGTCACTCAGGATGCTTGTGGAAGGTTGGTGCCACTGTGTCACAATGAGTTGAATCTGTCGTGGGACGAGGTGGCAGAACATTATTGTCCAATATCTGCTTGTCAGAAGACTTTGCATCATCAGACATGTTGTTGTCAGCTTGTGGCACCATTCTTTGAAGATAATCATCTGAGGGCACATGGTGCTGCTTCCAGAGCTTCTATAGTGTCTTTTGTTTATGTACATGCTGTTCTATGTCAGAACGGGAGTAGTTGTCCATTGCCTCCATACCAAACGGAAGAAAGGCAGAAGTCATTACAACGCCAGGCATCAGATCCATCTCCATGTCACTGTCAGCAGTGCTAGGCAGGTGAGTGTCTTCTTCTGAGCCCAGTGTCTCTGGTTGCAGTGACATGAAGAGTGTCAGATTTGTCTCCATGGTCGTTATTTGTGATGGTTCGTGTGGGTCATGCATAAGATCAGCAGATGGTGCTGTGACTGTGGTACAGAGGACAGGAAGAACTGTGGATGGTACAGTGGAAGCAGCATTGTTGAATGGTGTCTGTACAATCTGGCAGTGGAGACAGTTTTGGCAGACATGCTCTTCCTGACCACAGCCAGTGCAGGTACAGGGCCATCTGTTAGACATATGATGGCCCTGCAGCCTCCTATAACTAAGTAAGATGGCACATGCTTCACCAATTCAATTTTCACTTGATGGACGCTGTTTTGTACAGGGTAGGTCTCAAAGGTTTTCCATGTTTCAGCCAGGTAACTGAGTACATTGCCATATGGCTTAAAAGCCAACATGGCGACGTGTGGCAGGACCTTGTATGGGAGTTTGAAAACCCTTATTTTATGCAGGCCGATACCTGCATAGTCAATTGTTAAATTACCTATGTGTCTGTCGGGGTGCTTAAACTTGGGGTCTCATGCATGGCGGCTCACAGTTTTGGTACACAGTACTTCAGTGTGCGTCTTGACTTACACAACATCCCCAGTGGTGGCAAAGTGGATGCCAATGACATCCTGACGATGCAGGTGAAGATAATACCATAAAGTTCTGAAGTTCGTAAGATCTTGGTCGTGCATATTCTGCTCGGAATGCTATTTTGATGAATGGCCGGCAGTAAGTGTGTGCCATGGCTCTCTTGTAAGAGAGACTCAGTACACAAAACCGCGGTGAGAAGTAAGCAAATGTGTTCTCGAGCTCCACAACAGGTATGGCATAGCATACGTGTCCATGCCTCACAGCTGCAAGTTTACTGTGGTAGTAATATAAGTCAGAGGGATGGCGGAGTTGTGAGTCTCAACATCCAACTGCTCAATAAATCACAAAGATTCATGTAACACTTTTATCATATATTGTAGTTGATCAGGACTGACCCCACTGAAGACGCTGCTTATTTGTTGTTTTCATTTCTGTGAGATGGCTAAGGTGTATCTCGCCTGCTGTCACTATCCATCACATTTACTTGTGGTTGGTTGGTTGGTTGGTTTGGGGAAGGAGACCAGACAGTGTGGTCATCGGTCTCATCGGATTAGGGAAGGATGGGGAAGGAAGTCGGCCGCGCCCTTTCAGAGGAACCATCCCGGCATTGGCCTGGAGTGATTTAGGGAAATCACGGAAAACCTAAATCAGGATGGCCGGACGCGGGATTGAACCGTCGTCCTCCCGAATGCGAGTCCAGTGACTAACCACTGCACACATTTACTTGTGATGGTAACATATTCTTACCACATGGCTCTTATTGTGTAACCAGTGTATAGTATGAAAACGACCAAGTCTACAGAAAGAGAAGAAACATTTAAATGACCAGATGACAGTTCATAATGCTGTGAAAAATAAATAAATAAATGCCACCAGAGTTCTGAACATGGCTCATGTGGTTTATATTCCTACACCATGACCACTTAACCATGACACTGTGGCTGTTCAGGTTGTTTCAATACTGCACTTGTTAAGGTTAAGCCGTTCACTGTAGTTTACTTTTTTTTCACAGTTCAGTACACCTTCCTTTTTTCATGCTTGATATGTGTTCAGTTTTTGATGGGCTATCCACTGGGTCATCTTAAAACTAAATCTGAGGATGGGTGCAATGGGAAGTTTCCCTTGTCAGGTATGCTAAATCACTCGCTATATACTCTAGTAAAATTAGATTGGACGTCCGTATATATTAAAGTTGTACTGACAGTAAACCTATTTTGTGGGTTTCTGAATGAGTTATAGTATATTAAGTTAAGAATTTTATCTTACAGTAATCCATTTGAGGCACTGAGAATCATAAGTGCCTAAAGCACATCATCATTAATTGTGAGATTGTAGTATTTATTCATGCTTCTGAAATCTGTTGACCTTATGGTGACTCATATTTATCTGTGCTGTAGGCCCACATTGCTTGTATTAAAATCCACAAAAAGCTCTTTAATTGTTTTCTTTGATATTCACTTAAACATGGGATTGACGGCAGTGTGCTTTGGGTCGGATATCAGTGCCCCTTTTGTATTTTGGTTAAGTTTCCATGTCGGTAGACATTACTATGTGAGTTTAATCATTCCCACAATTGATGCTTTGTGTTTGGAGTTGGTTGTTTAATGTACAAGAATTGGCTTTCATGTGCAGTGTAAATATGAATTATGTTCAGTCTACTTTAAATGCCAACACAAAAGTAAAGCTGTGAGGAGGAGTCATGAGTCATGCTCGGGTAGCTCAGTCACTAGAGCACTTGCTCGGAAAAGGCAAAGGTCCTGAGTTCAAGAATATCTCATTTTCAGCTCGGAAGTAAATTTGTGAACTAATACATCTGTTAGGGATCTTGTACATTTTCCAGAAACATGGAAAAGCACAAAAAATCCCACTTACACAAAAATGGGAAATGGAGAGTTGCAAAAGCTTAGTCATTATTGCCCTAAACTGTACTTAATTATGTGCAAAACAACAAAATTCCACAAAAACAATTCTTTCTTCTGTCAGATAAGTTATGCAAATTATTATTGTTATTACTAATGTTGTTGTTATTGGCAGTGGCAGTAGCTGTAAACTTGTCGATAAGTATAACTGCTATACAGCAGATGCTATTAATTTCACTCTCTCAAATTTGTCTGAAGCTAAAAATTTGTGAACACCCACAATGTATACTCATGAGCCGCCACTGAGTAGAAAGACTCTACCCAAAAGTATAATATTTTAGCAGTCTCTTCATTGTGCCTATCGATAACACAGTGCCTTCTCTATGTGGTGAGGAGTAGTTTAAGCTAACTACACAAGAAAAACTACAGTAATTTAACTACGCAAGAGGTCAGGTCATCTTGTCGACTGCAGCCAGTGCGGTCATGTCCCAAGTTCTGATATATTCCTATTTTGAGACCTCTGCAGCTTATCATACAATTTTGCTGCTATATTCCTGAGGTGTTCACATAGGAATGGACTCTGCTAAGCTGGTGCAAAGCTGTAGTGCTGAAGCACTGTGGGAGATGAGGGTGCCAAGCATCAGTTTCTATTCTGGATGGTCTGCAGTCTTGTGATGTGCACGGTGTGCCTTACCTTATACAACTACAGTATAATCCATTAGTGCTGACTGCTGACCACCTGAGGCCACACAGCTGACTTACATCCCATCCCCCACCACCATAGCACCATAGGACACACTATATGTAATACACAACTGTAAGCATATATCATGGCCAAACAAGTATTGCATTGGTATCTGTGGCCAGTGTCACCCTGCAGGGTGCCATGGCTGTGGCAGCATGAATGTAGGCACTCTATCTCCCCTGGCTGCCACATCATTGTGTTTACTGAGTCTCGTATTAATTAGACCTAGTGCTGGTTATTAAGCTGTGCTGAGACTATAGCCACAGTACCAGTTGATAAGATTACCCTTGATACATATTTTGATGGCCTCTTTAATGATACAGTCCCAGTATTTGGATGTTTGTGCTAAAATCGTGGTCTTATGTGTTTCATTGCATGAGTTTAGAACAAACAGTGCTCTGTGACCATTCGCTTGTTAGGTTACACCAGCCAAGTGTGCCACTCATGTTCTTGACAGCGATCTTTGATAGTGCGGGTGTCATCAGCCACAGATGCTGATGCAATCACTTCTTTGACTGCCAAAGCACATTCACAGGCACAGACAGCATGTGGAGTGGCCCATGAGGGGAAGGTAAAGGCAGCTATGTGTCACTCAGGAGGTCAGTTCGTCAGCACATGTGACAAAGATGAACCGTCTAATTGCTGAAATATTGTGCCTGCTGGACCCTATGAACTAGCATTACACCCGTGGGCTATTGAGTCAATTAATACACCAGAAGAAACTGAAGAACCACATTAATATGTTTTCCCTCAAGGTCTTGTGCTTGACCTGCTCTTGTTCCTGACATAAATGATTTATCTGAGACATTGGAGGGTGTTTCGCAAACAGTGATGTTTGCTCATAACAATTATTCTGATAAAGGGCCCAATCATGTCCATACCACATATGTGGTAGAATACAGTAACAGTTTACACAGTAAACAACTTGACCCTTAACCTCATAGAAGAGTGCAGCAAGAATAGTGTGTTAAGTTGATAACCCAAAATCTTGTAGAAGCCTCTTCATTGACTTAAGGATTGTTTACTCTTATATACTCACTACAGTTTTTTGGTTAACAACAAGAGCAAATTTAAGATAAACAGTGCAATTCACAGCCACATTACTAGAAGTAAAAATAATTTCTTTATAGAATATTGATCCCTATCCAATGGTTCTGTTGAGTTTTATATTCTGGTGTAAAATTCTATAACAGTTTCCAGTAGAAATCAGACAGAAAATTTGAAACCCTGAGATAATAAAAAACAAAGTAAAAGCATGTCTTATTACTCGCTCCCACAACTTATCAGGACATTTGGAATCTAGGACACAAATTCCCCTTAACTCTCATGTTCATATTAAACAGGACTTGATTTTGCCAGTATATAAATGGCTCATAATGTTCTGTGTAAAGCTACTTAAATCCTTAGTGTGAAGTATTACATACAAACAGTGCTGAGTAGTTAAGAGGGGAAGCAGTAGTCCTGTTTATCCAAAGTAGCTGTTTTCCTCCTAATGCAGAATATAAGTGTGTTTGTGTGTGTGTGTGTTCCACGTCGGAAAAATATATCTAAAAACAATGATTCTGTGACTTACCAAACGAAAGTAACTTAGGGGGAAAAAAGGACAGGTACACACACACACACACACACACACACACACACACACACACACACACACACACACACACACACATCCATCCGCACATACACAGACACAAGCAGACGTTTGTCATTTGTCATTTGTGTCTGTGTATGTGTGGATGGATATGTGTGTGTGTGTGTATGTGTGTGCGCGCGAGTGTATACCTGTCCTTTTTTCCCCCTAAGGTAAGTCTTTCCGCTCCCGGGATTGGAATGACTCCTTACCCTCTCCCTTAAAACCCACGTCCTTTTGTCTTTCCCTCTCCTTCCCTCTTTCCTGATGAAGCAACCATGGGTTGCGAAAGCTTGAATTTTGTGTGTGTGTGTGTGTGTGTGTGTGTGTGTGTGTGTGTGTGTGTGTGTGTGTGTGTGTGTGTGTCTCTATCAACATACGAACACTTTTGTTCTTTGTTTCAATATTATATATTATGAGAAAAAGTTGCTACTCACCATATAGTGGAGATGCTGAGTCACAGATAGGCACAACAAAAAGATTTTCACAATTAAAGCTTTCGGCCCTTGGACTTCATCAACAATAGTTTTTACATTGTTTTGTATATAAATTAATTTAGAAGTAATTCTTTTAATTATCAGTGTGAGTAGATTATCTCTGTAAAGCTGGCTGTTTGTTTATTTTATGGATGTAGTCCGCAGTGCCTATTTCTGCCTGTTAATATGTAACTTGAAACGTTTCAGGATATTTGTAAACATCCCAACATACACCATTGGAAAGCTGTCAACAAGAGAGGCACGTGAGTAAACTGAACAAGGATAAATGTAGTGGGATAGGGAAACTGAATGTTTTCCTTTCTTGTATGCAGTGAATGTGGAGCAGTGGTGGAGCCAGCGAGAAGGGGACAAGTAAAAATGATATTACAACCACTGGTCGTCCAGGAGTCATTTGTGCCATGGTGTAGCAATTGCCTGAATCTGAGAGCCATGGAGTAAATGATGCACTAACAAGGGCATAATGAACAATTGAAGAGCAGTAGTTGTTTTTCTGGTTTTTCTCTCAAGTCCTATTGTATACATGTACGGACGTTTAAATGTGCTCAAGAGAGTGGTATTACCATAGCAATTGTTAGTTGTGTTGTGAAAAGTAATAGTGAAAATGTTGGGCAAAATATACCCCTGTTTGTCAGGAGTGTGGCTATTTATTTAGTAGCACAATAGAGAGAACTTGCGGAAGCATTCCAGGAATCTTCACTACAGCTGGATTGACAGGGAGGTGGCACAGAAGGATCCGGACCACCAAACAACTACTCTGAGAAGAGAGGATAAAGGTAATACTACTTTCATCTGGCAGTGTATTGGGGTCAGCAAAATATTGCCCTCTTATATCTGCCAGGGACACAACTTCCCACTAGTGCTGGTATAAGACTCACCACAAATCTTACAAAATAAACAGCAGCAGGAAAAGAAGATTGTGTAGATTGTGTTTTATTGGTCCTGTTGTCTACATAGAAGCTTACGCATAAGACATTGGACAAGTCAAGTTATAAATATACAGGCTGAAAGTAATTTCAAGGCATACATATTTAAGCTTACAATAACACACTTTACACATAAGTATTTATATAACACATTTCATAAATTTAAATATTCTTCAATGGAGTAAAAGCAGTGATGCTGTAAATATGACTTTAGAGATTTTCCAAATGTATTGACCTCAGTGATAGCTTTTATGTTTTCAGGAAGTTTGTTATAAAGCTTAACTCCCATGTGAAAAGTACCTTTTTGGCACAGTGCTGTGCTGATTTGAGTCATATGTAAGTTTCTGTTTTGTCTGGTAAAGTGCTCATGTATATCACAGTTTTTTCGTAGTCTCTGGTCCTTGTCTATTACATTTAATTTAAAGAACAAAAGGGTTTCCATAATGTATACACACAGTAATGGGGGAATACCAGATTTCTTAAACAGGGTTTTACAAGAGTCTCTAGGCTTGCACCCAAACAAGATTCTAATGGCCCTTTTTTGTAGTTTAAAAGTGCTATTAGCTATTTTAGAGTTTCCCCAGAAGGTGACCCCATATCTAAGACGAGAATGAAAGTACACATGAAGGAAAAATATACCCCAAACTTGACTTGCTCAGTATCCTTAAAGGTTCTCTTTCATAATGGGACATACTGAACACATGAACGACTTAATGAATCAATGCATTCTTTATACTGAATTTTTGTATCTGTTCAACACTTCTCAAAAGCAGTGCATTTGTAAAGCCTGGGAGAAAATGCAGGGTCAGCTCTAAACTTCAAAAACCTGTTGATATGTGCACTGCACAGTAATTATGAATAAGTTCCTCAATAAAATAATGTGAAGTTTGGTAAAATCAGAAATAAAAAGTTAATAAAAGTTAATCACTTTAACTATATTTTCCAAATGTTAACAACATAAGAAATAGGATAGATTGCTACTAACTGTTAAGATGACTCATTGAATTGCAGACAGGCACCATGAAAAGACTGATACACATTCAGCTTTTGGCTAAACCTTCTTCAGCGAAGAAAACATACACACATTCACAAAAGCAAGCACACCTCATGCACACTTGGCCACCGCCACCGGAATGTGACAGTTGTATGAATAGCAATCTGGAGCAGGGCAGGTAGGAGGTACAGGTGGGGGGAGAGAAGAGCAGTCTCTGGCAGGGCATGCAAGGACTAGAGACTGCCAGGCACAGCGTCAGGAGGTGAAGGTGGGGGCAGGGGGAGGGGAGAGGAATGGAGAGTGGAAAAGAAGAAGAGATGAAAATGAGGAGAGCAGAAGAAAGGGAGGAGAGCAGAAAAGGAGATGTGCAGAAAAGGAGGGGAACAGGGAAGGGGAAAGGACAGACAGGTACATTGGCAGAGGTGGCACACAAAGAGGATGAGGGAATGTGAGAGGGGAGGAGGTGATAGGATGAGGGGGCGGAAACTGTTAGGTGGAGGGTGTGGGAGCAATAGGTTACTGTAGATTGAGGCTGGGATAATTTCGGGAGTGGAGATGTAGTGTAAGGATACCTCCCATCTGCACAGTTCAGAAAATCTGATGATGGATGGGAGGAACCAGATGGCCCAGGGTGAGGCAGCCATTGAAATCAATGTTCTGCAGCAAGTTGTGCCACAGGGTAGTCTACTTTGCCCTTGGCTACAGTTTGGTGATGGCTTTTCATCCTGGTGGAGGGCTGGTTGGCAGTCATACTAACATAAAAAGCTGTGCAGTGGTTGTAGCAGAGCTGGTAAATGACATGGCTGCTTTCACAGATGGCCCGGCCCCTTTTGGGGTAGGATATACAGGGCTGGAGTAGTAAGAGCCCGGTGGGTGGACTGGGCAGGTCTTGCATTTAGGTCTTCCACAGTGGTATGATCCCTGTGGCAAGCATTTGAGATTGGGAGTGGCATTGGGATGGACTAGTATGTTGTGAAGATTGGGTGGGCAAGGGAACACTGTTTTAGGAGGGGTGGGAAGGATGTTGGGTAGGATGTCTCTCATTTCAAGGCATGATGAGAGATAATCAAAGCCTGACGAAGGACATGGTTCAGTTGTTCCAGTCTAGGGTGGTATTGGTTGACAAAGGGGACACACTTTTGTAGCTGGCTCTTGGGAGTGGTGGGAGGATTGGGGGTGTGTGGGGAAATGGAATGTTTGCGGTCTACATCCAAGGTGTAGTGCTAGTCTGTGAAGGCCTTGGTGAGACCTTCAGTATACTGGGAAATGGAGTTCTTGTCACTGCAGGTACGCCGTCTCTGGGTAGCAAGGCCGTATGGAAGGGACTTTTTGGTGTGGAAGGGATGACGGCTGTTAAAATGCAGGTACTGTTGGTGACTGGTGGGTTTAATGTGGATAGAGGTGTGGAAGGAGCCATCAGAGAGGAGGAGATTGTATATTATTGTTATTTCAAGCTGTAGTTTCCACTGTTTGTTTTTCCGAATATTACAATCAGCAGCTAACATATCTCTCTTGGTTAAGATGTTACAAGTGCTGCAATAAATATATATTCCATTTTGATTTTTTTAAAACAAACTGAACATTTATTTGACATTATTGTCCCCTTGAATCTTTCCCCTCATTCTGATGAATTACCAGTTGTGTCCGAGTTCCAGATGTTTTTGTTACATTTCAGTGTATGTGAGAGAGAATACACAGGCATTGGACAAAAATATAGAAACATTGTGAGAAATGTATGTTTGAACACAAATACAGATGCTAGCCAAGCTTGCAAGTTGTGGTGTTCTCAATATGTTGCAAGTGTAAGTCATGCTCAGAACAGTTGTGAGTGGACCATGTCAGTGCTAAGTGAATATGAATGTGGGCAGATTGTTGGTGCTCACGTTGTGGGTGTTTCCATAACTAAGGTAGCTGAAGTGTTAGTGTTTCTAGAAGGAACATATCAAAGATTTATACCACATACAGGTAAAGTGGAAAGTAATCATCCGCTAAATCATAACACAGATGAAAGTGTATGTTTAGTGATTGTGACAGGCAGCCATTGAAGAAGGCTGTGATGAAAAGTCACTGCACTCATGAACTCTATCAGCACCAAAACAACATGAAGGGAGCTCCACAAGCAGGGAATTTCAAGGCGAGCTGGAATTCTAGAACCACTTGTCAGTGATGCAAATACCCAAAATAGGAAAATGTGGGTTCTGTATCCATAAAACTTGACTATGGAGCAATGGAAGAAAGTCGCTTGATCAATTGAGTCTTGTTTCACACTGTTCTCAATGTCTGGCTGACTTTATGTCCCATGAGCGAAACAAGGTGGGGGTTTAGTGATGGTTTGGGCAGCCATATTGTGATATTCCATGGGCTCATTGGTTACTTTCCAAGGTCACATTACTTCCAATGATTATGTGACAATTTTGGCTTGTCAGGTCCATCCCATGGTACAATGCTTATTTCCCAATGGTGATGCTGTGTACCAAGATGGCAGTGCCCCTGTTTACACCATTACCTGAAACTGCCATTACTTTGTGGGACAAACGATCTAAGATTTCCTTGAAAAACATACAAGACCCATACTTACCCATTCCAAAATGACTGGAAGCTGTTTTGAATGCCAACAGTTATCTTACAGTGTATTTAGTCATTGTGATATATTGTATTTTTGGTGTTTCCATGTTTTTGTCCATCTCCTGTGTAAACAAGTACCTACCAGTGACAGTATGGATTCAAAATAAAATTGATATTCCACAGTTTAAGAAAAGTATTCTTTTATTGTAATGTAACTGCATTAAAAATCACTTACAACTAATAAATTACAAACTGGGCAGTATTCAGCTAACTGTTAATGAGACTAATGGAAATTTGATTGTAATCCAAACAACAGAATGGTATGACAGTATTAATTGATTCAAAGTTCTTAATTTCAACAGTGAAAAAAATAAGGCTGAAAATGTTAAGTCTTTGACTGTGATTCAAGTTCCCCGCCCAGCTGATGCATCAATATAGAAGAAAGATACGAGAGAATTAGACTTCATACCTCAGCTGCAGCTTGCTCCAATGGAGGGCACTGTTGAAGCTGCAGACACGTCACATACACCAGTCTCCTGACACGAATGTGCTGGTAAATGCCATGGCCATGTACTTGTCCCCTCAGTCTTGCTGTTTTACTGAAGTCTTCGATGCGTGCCATTAATTAGTAGTGATTGACCTTGCTGTACTTATGTTTTTGATTCAAACTGTGCTGCTGCAGTCACAGGCATGTCACATGGGCTTATCCACTGATGCAAGAGTACTGGTAAATGCCACAATCCTGCAATCATCCCTCAGTCTCGCTATTTTATTGAAGTCTTTGATATGCTCCATAAATTAGTAGAATTGTTGACCTTACTGTGCTTATGTTTTCAATTTGGATTGCTCCCTGCACTGTTTATGTACACTTGTGATGGCTTCTGCTATGCTCTGGACTTTGCTTCTGGCTAGCCATTCACTTGGTTAACTCCACCATCAATGAGCACAGGAATCTGTTCCACAGGTCCCTGTATCACTGCCATTGCGAGTGACCATAAACTGTGTCCTATCTGTGCAGAGTAGTATACAAAAAAAGTATGCAATTTAAATGTCATAGTTGATAAACCTGACAGTAAAGTTCTTTGGGCTTCAGGGTAGAGGGCACAGGGCGGAGAGCAGCACACTGAAATGCAACAGGTGGTATTTGAAATACTAAGAAATTGCTAGTGACAAAGAGTTTTGTTGATAACAAAGGAGGTAATGGTAACTGATGTATGCCAGATGCAAAATGGAGTGAAAAACAATATAAGAGAAAGTGCAGTACTTGTCAGAAGTGTCAAAATTAAAGGCTATGTGAACCATGCTGTGTATCTAATGACATACCTTACCACTAGGCCAGGTGCTGCTGCTGCTGATGATGATGAATTTAATTTGGCCATGTTCATTCTCTTCAGAGCCTCCACACATGCATACACTGGACCAGGACCCATCTGAAAAGATGATGTGGTGCCACACCTGGCGTGCCTCTCTCCATGGCCACATCAAGGGAAGTTCCGACAATAGTTGCTGTGTAGACAGTATGTGGTGCTACAGACATTGTCACAATATCCATATGGATACTTGTCTTGCTGCAAACAAGCTATTTCCTGATTCAACGTGTGTGCCATGCCTGTATGATCCTTGTTGGCCATGGGGGACTATAAGCACTTCTCTCTGCTGCCACGTCGAGGGAATTCATAACAATAGTCACCATGCTGACAGTGAACAGTGCTCAAGACATTGTCGCACAGTCTTTATAGATTTTTGTCTCGATGCAAATCGGCCTATTTCTTAACACAAGGTGCATAGCATGGCTTAATGATCCTTTTGTTCGTGGAAACGTTATGTCTCTCCTGTCAGGCATTAGCCACATGGTCAATGGTGACCCAGCACAGTGATATGATGCCATGGACGTGGTAGAAGAAATGTAGAAGGTGGATATATGGATTTCTGTATGAAAGGTGAGTTGGTGTGGAAAGTAGCTGGTTCGAGAAAAGACTGTGTCATAAGATATCAACGTAAGTTGGGATGGGCAGCTTAACACTGAAAGGAGTAGTATTGTTACAGATGTTAGACTAATACCCAGTAAGAGCTTTGACAGTGACCACTGCCTTTTAGTAGCAGACTTGAAAAATATCCACATGCCAAAATCACACAATCAGAAAATGCCTAAAATCAATATATGGGAACTCAAAAAATGGATTTGAGTGCTGATTATCATAACCTGATAATAATTCATATACCAAAAGATGAAGTGAAAACTGGAGAGGCTGAATGGGCTGGAATATGGAACACCTTGGTGAAGGAAGCAGTAGTTCATGGGAAGACAAGTGGGAAAATAATACCTCTGTGGAACAAAAGAGAGGGAACACCAATAAGGGAAAAGAGTCTTCCATGAACGAAAGAGAGTAGGCAGAAATGAAGCTAGAACTTACTAAGGATGAAACCAAGATCAGAGATCTTGAAGAAATGCATATACCAAAAGAGTTGAAATAACATTCATACAAAAAAAAGGCCAAGACATGACAGATATTCACCTGGAAACTAGAGAAGGATAGCAAAGATTATAAGAAACTTCTGTTTAGTGTTATCACAGTTAAAGAAAACAAATTAATGTCTTAAGGGCATTGGAGGATGAAAATGGAAAACTTATTAGGAAAGAGAGGTCAGAGAAGTCCTGAAGAACCATTTCAACCAACTACTGAATGGACCAGTTGGTAAACTTTACAGTGTGTCACATATTCAGAATTTGTAGTGAAGAGACTACCATCACCTGTACAAAAACAGAGCTTTAAAATCTATGCCTAAAGGAATCTCTCCAGGTGAAGTTTCAGTAAATGTGAAAATGGTAAAGGCAGCAAGTATCCAGAGATAGAGGGAAACATTCCACGTGGGAAAAATATATCTAAAAACAAAGAAGATGTGACTTACCAAACGAAAGTGCTGGCAGGTTGATAGACACACAAACAAACACAAACATACACACAAAATTCAAGCTTTTGCAACCAACGGTTGCTTCATCAGGAAAGAGGGAAGGAGAGGGAAAGATGAAAGGATGTGGGTTTTAAGGGAGAGGGTAAGGAGTCATTCCAATTCCGGGAGTGGAAAGACTTACCTTAGGGGGAAAAAAGGACAGGTATACACTCGCATACACACACATATCCATCTGCACATACACACACACAAGCAGACATTTGTAAAGGCAAAGAGTTTGGGCAGAGATGTCAGTCGAGGCGGAAGTACAAAGGCAAAGATGTTGTTGAATGACAGGTGAGGTATGAGCGGCGACAACTTGAAATTAGCGGAGGTTGAGGCCTGGCGGGAAATGAGAAGAAAGGATATATTGAAGGGCAAGTTCCCATCTCCGGAGTTCTGACAGGTTGGTGTTAGTGGGAAGTATCCAGATAGCCCGGACGGTGTAACACTGTGCCAAGATGTGCTGGCCGTGCACCAAGGCATGTTTAGCCACAGGGTGATCCTCATTACCAACAAACACTGTCTGCCTGTGTCCATTCATGCGAATGGACAGTTTGTTGCTGGTCATTCCCACATAGAAAGCTTCACAGTGTAGGCAGGTCAGTTGGTAAATCATGTGGGTGCTTTCACACGTGGCTCTGCCTTTGATCGTGTACACCTTCCGGGTTACAGGACTGGAGTAGGTGGTGGTGGGAGGGTGCATGGGACAGGTTTTACACCGGGGGTGGTTACAAGGGTAGGAGCCAGAGGGTAGGGGAGGTGGTTTGGGGATTTCATAGGGATGAACTAAGAGATTACGAAGGTTAGGTGGACGGCGGAAATACACTTGGTGGAGTGGGGAGGATTTCATGAAGGATGGATCTCATTTCAGGGCAGGATTTGAGGAAGTCGTATCCCTGCTGGAGAGCCACATTCAGAGACTGATCCAGTCCCGGAAAGTATCCTGTCACAAGTGGGGCACTTTTGGGGTTCTTCTGTGGGAGGTTCTGGGTTTGAGCGGATGAGGAAGTGGCTCTGGTTATTTGCTTCTGTACCAGGTCGGGAGGGTCGTTGCGGGATGCGAAAGCTGTTTTCAAGGTTGTTGGTGTAATGGTTCAGGGATTTCAGACTGGAGCAGATTCGTTTGCCATGAAGACCTAGGCTGTAGGGAAGGGACCGTTTGATATGGAATGGGTGGCAGCTGTCATAATGAAGGTACTGTTGTTTGTTGGTGGGTTTGATGTGGACGGACGTGTGAAGCTGGCCATTGGACAGATGGAGGTCAACGTCAAGGAAAGTGGCATGGGATTTGGAGTAGGACCAGGTGAATCTGATGGAACCAAAGGAGTTGAGGTTGGAGAGGAAATTCTGGAGTTCGTCTTCACTGTGAGTCCAGATCATGAAGATGTCATCAATAAATCTGTACCAAACTTTGGGTTGGCAGGCCTGGGTAACCAAGAAGGCTTCCTCTAAGCGACCCATAAATAGGTTGGCATACGAGGGGGCCATCCTGGTACCCATGGCTGTTCCCTTTAATTGTTGGTATGTCTGGCCTTTGAAAGTGAAGAAGTTGTGGGTCAGGATGAAGCTGGCTAAGGTAATGAGGAAAGAGGTTTTAGGTAGGGTGGCAGGTGATCAGCACAAAAGGAAGTGCTCCATCGCACCGAGGCACTGGATGTGCAGAATATTTGTGTATAAGGAAGTGGCATCAATGGTTACAAGAATGGTTTCCGGGGGTAACAGATTGGGTAAGGATTCCAGGCGTTCGAGAAGGTGGTTGGTGTCTTTGATGAAGGATGGGAGACTGCATGTAATGGGTTGAAGGTGTTGATCTACGTAGGCAGAGATACGTTCTGTGGGGGCTTGGTAACCAGCTACAATAGGGTGGCCCGGATGATTGGGTTTGTGAATTTTAGGAAGAAGGTAGAAGGTAGGGGTGCAGGGTGTCGGTGGGGTCAGGAGGTTGATGGAGTCAGGTGAAAGGATTTGTAGGGGGCCTAAGGTTCTGAGGATTCCTTGAAGCTCCGCCTGGACAACAGGAATGTGATTACCTTGGCAAACTTTGTATGTAGTATTGTCTGAAAGCTGACACAGTCCCTCAGCCACGTACTCCCGATGATCAAGTACCACGGTCGTGGAACCCTTGACGCCGGAAGAATGATGATGGATCGGTCAGCCTTCAGATCACGGATAGCCTGGGCTTCAGCAGTGATGATGTTGGGAGTAGGATTAAGGTTTTTTAAGAAGGATTGAGAGGCAAGGCTGGAAGTGAGAAATTCCTGGAAGGTTTGGAGAATATATATATAATAGAGGTAGAGGGAAACATTCTACGTGGGAAAAATATATGCACCCTCCCACCACCACCTATTCCAGTCCTGTAACCCGGAAGGTGTACACGATCAAAGGCAGAGCCACATGGGAAAGCACCCACGTGATTTACCAACTGACCTGCCTACACTGTGAAGCGTTCTATGTGGGAATGACCAGCAACAAACTGTCCATTCGCATGAATGGACACAGGCAGACAGTGTTTGTTGGTAATGAGGATCACCCTGTGGCTAAACATGCCTTGGTGCATGGCCAGCACATCTTGGCACAGTGTTACACCGTCCGGGTTATCTGGATACTTCCCACTAACACCAACCTGTCTGAACTCCGGAGATGGGAACTTGCCCTTCAGCATATCCTCTCTTCTCGCTATCCGCCAGGCCTCAATCTCCGCTAATTTCTAATTTCAATCTGCCGCCGCTCATACCTCACCTGTCTTTCAACATCATCTTTGCCTCTGTACTTCTGTCCCGACTGACATCTCTGCCCAAACTCTTTGCCTTTACAAATGTCTGCTTGTGTCTGTGTATATGCGGATGGATATGTGTGTGTGTGCGAGTGTATACCTGTCCTTTTTTCCCCCTAAGGTAAGTCTTTCCGCTCCCGGGATTGGAATGACTCCTTACCCTCTCCCTTAAAACCCATATCCTTTTGTCTTTCCTTCTCCTTCCCTCTTTCCTGACGAGGCAACCGTTGGTTGCGAAAGCTAGATTTTTGTGTGTATGTTTGTGTGTCTATCGACCTGCCAGCGCTTTTGTTTGGTAAGTCTCATCATCTTTCTATATATATATATATACATATATAAACAAAGATGATGTGACTTACCAAACAAAAGTGCTGGCACATCGATAGACACACAAACATACGCACAAAATTCTAGCTTTCGCAACCAACGGCTGCTTCATCAGGAAAGAGGGAAGGAGAGGGAAAGACGAAAGGATGTGGGCTTTAAGGGAGAGGGTAAGGAGTCATTCCAATCCCGGGAGCGGAAAGACTTACCTTAGGGGGAAAAAAGGACGGGTATACACTCGCACACACACACACACACACACACACACACACACACACACACACACACACACACACACACACACACACACACACACACACACACACATCCATCCACACGCTTCCTGATGAAGCAGCCGTTGGTTGCGAAAGCTAGAATTTTGTGCATATGTTTGTGTTTGTTTGTTTGTCTATCGATGTGCCAGCGCTTTTGCTTGTTAAGTCACATCATCTTTGTTTTTAGATATATTATTCCCACGTGTGATGAAACTTCCTGGCAGATTAAAACTGTGTGCGGACCGAGACTGTAACTCTGTCTTTTATATCAGCGCACACTCTGATAATTTAGAATGAGATTTCCACTCTGCATCAAAGTGTGCGCTGATATAAAAGAGTTACAGTCTGGGTCCGCACACAGTTTTAATCTGCCAGGAAGTTTCATCAGTAATTTACACTGATTTTAACTGTTGTTTGACATTGTTTACATTGTGTCTCACCAGTAAATGGAATGAAGGAAACATGTTGGATTAAAAACTAATGTACCATCATAATTTACACACAATACAATCTTCAGGCACATGATAGGAATGATTTCCCTATTGTAATTATGGAGTAATTAAGTTCTGATATTTTCAGTCGGAATCAATCATACTCATGTTTTAACTGGTGTCAGTTACTTGCTAATAACTAGAACTGTAATTACGACCATATCGAAATGTAAATTTTACTCAAACAAAAATTAATCAGTTGCATCTAGGCCTTTTATTCAATAAAACTAATCACTCTGTATATCTGAAGATGTTTGCATGATTTTTCTTTGAGTCAGTTAATTACCACATTCAAACTAATGAAATATACCATATTTAGCAGTGATGAAACATGTAATTTATAGTCTTAATAGAAATGGATTCTTTCCTGTATTTGTATGTAAATTGGGAAGATGTATGTAAAGATTTTAATTGTTCTTATGTAACATTCAATATGTAACAATGATAGTAAGTGTTTAAAACCGTATAAATAGAGGCAATTTGTACTCCACCATACTTCAGTCTGAGGCCAAATTTTGTTATAGCAACATGTAGTCAGACTTTGTTTTGTCCAGTGTGAACTGTTTTATAACTGGGAGATGTAGATTCTACTCTGTAAAACACGTTCCCTGCTGAACATCTAGCATGTGAAATAAAAGCCTTTCTAAACAAGAAAATATTCTACTAAAACTTATTTTGACCATTTCATAATATCCATGTGACGGAACAGTATCATCAAAATGAACCTATGGCAGCATCAAGAAGCAGCACCACGGATTACACAAGATACTCATAATTACTTGCAAAACTTATACCAGCCTAACTGAACTTTTTTTAATTTTCAATATTTTGCAGTTAAATCGGTAAGAAGACCAATCAACAAATTGGTGGAGGCTTATCTGAATGCTGGTAATGTGTTGTAAAATGTGGTGTGAACTAATTAGATAGTGACTGAACATTGTTTTTCTTGTGTTAAACTACAACACACATCCCAAACTTGACATAAACATTTTCACCACATTTTATTACACCCCACTGCCGCATTTCTTGAAAATCCTAGAGAAGTGAAGATTGAGAACAATCATAGAACTGCAGCTGGAAGAGGGAGCAATATGGCTTCAGACATAACAAATCAACAGTGAATCTTGTGGGCTTCACTATAGAGTATTGTGTAAAAATTTGAAGGTAAATCAGTCAGGTACTTTTTGAGATTTTTGGTAACGACATTCAATGACAACTTGTGCTTATTTAGTAGTGTAGAGGATACAGATATAAATTTCAGGCTTAATTTCTTTTTTTTGAACTGTGCACAGATAATCTGTAAGCCATAAAATCCACCTGTGAATATTGGAATTTTGCTGTATGAGAATAATCATTGTGTGATTATTTTCCTCCCTACGTCAGTTTTGTCCTGAAGATGTTGGTTCCAGCCACATTAGAAATTGCCCTAATGCCTGAACTGCTTTCAAATGCATTCATAGTAAGATAATCTCTTTACAAGAATGTGTGACAAAGCAAGCTGGGATGTTTTTACTTCCCCTCTCGTTTTGCCATCTGCCTCCTTAAATTCGTTTTTTACTTTTAACTAATTACCATTCCTAGTTAGTATCTTTCATTACAGGGTGAAATCAGGAATTGTTTCGTAACTTAAATTTTGTTGTTGACATATAAACAAATATAAATTCTGTAATAATTGTAAACTTTTGGAAGACAAAAGACTAGTAATCTTGAAGTATCTATTAGGCTCTAGTCAGAAACATGTTAGCAAAACCAGCCCATAATTAATTCCAAAGTAAATAACAGTTTTGTCAAAAGTATTGTTTGCGTAATGATATTTGTTAATTTCATGATTTAAACAAATAATTCAGCTTGACCTTTGCAGTAGAAGAAACTGTTAAAAAGAACCAATTTTTCGATGTGTTCAGTTAATTTAATGGGTTAAGTTTCAGTTGTAATTTTTGTAAATTAAACATCAAAGAATGTGAAGTTTCAGTACCTATTATTGCGAGGATATATAAAGGCCCAATTTTTGGTCACGAGTGCGTCAGTTAGTCCATGGCAGAGTGTCAGACAAGGAACCTGTGTTGGTTAGAATGACAACAATGCATCAACTTAACAGTGGAATAAGTGTTACACAAGTAGGTCATATGTTAAAACAATGACACTGTCTGCTCCATTTATACCTTTCTATTCTTCAAGAATTGTGAACTTTGTGGATAGGATTTTACTGCTCATAAATGCTCAACAGTAAATTATTGTAGCAGTATGTGTATGTTCACCTGCAACCTATTAATGAGGCTTATCAAATGTTAAACAATAGTGCACTGGCCATATAATTGTGTATTATTGGGGGGTTGTGAACAGTGAAAGTAAAGTACTGTGAAACACAAATGAGCACCTGTTGGCTACATCATTTAAAGTAGTCAGTGTTGTACTTCCACAACCCATTTTTCAGCCAGTGTAGCAATGCAGTACGTCGACACCAAAGACAAATATTGTCACAAACGAATTGTGTTATTGTCATAAGCATTTACATTGTGTGTGGCAGTGGGATGCTAGGAATAGCAGATGGATCAAGAGTATCTCCTGAAACTGATGGGAATGCTGTACTACACACTCCTTGGAAGCTTCCAATTAATCTAGTAGACTCTAAGCATATCCAATCTTCCAAATAAATACTGGTTTCTCCGCATCTTTGGTAGGTTGGGATACATCTGTCATGTTATGGTCACGAAGCCTAGTACACTCTCAGCATAAAATGGTCAGTTGCAGTGAACAATTGATACACATTAAAAGATGTTACTCTATGAACAAATCATACAGGAAATTGATAAGCCACTTAATATTTCTGGTGCACAAAATATTTTTGAGCCAGACACCTGAACAATTATTAGTTTTTTGGCACAAAACAGTGTCAATCTAATACCCAAAATTATCCAATTTAGGGTGTTGATTTAGTCAAGGAATTTGCAAAATTGTTTAAGGTTGGTTTTGGCAAGGCACAATCTTTTGAAATGAATATAGGTTTGCTCACCTCCGTGTTGCCACTTTTATTTCACGCTCGCCCAATTCCACCAACCTGGAGAGAAAGTGAAAAAAGAACTGACAGGTTGCAAGAAAAGGAAGTCATTGAACATGTAGCTGTCAGGGCTTCAGGTACATAACTGGAAGTTATGAGCAAAGTTTTGGCTATGGGGAGACTCCTTGTCAATAGTGTTTTCCTGTCCATTGTTATGACCTGCTTATCTGTTTTTGAGTCTACAAAGGAAGGAATGTTTATATTATTTGTCTGCTTGATGCATATCTTTAATAAATATGCCACTTGAGTTATACTGATACAAGTCCTTACCATTTAACATTTTCAGTGCACCAGCAACATTTTAACTTTCTCTTGAACAAGTAATCTATTCTGTATTTTCTGTGATAATTAGTCTGATAAAGTCAGAGATGCAGACTACTCATCAAGAACATATTCAGATCCATATCCCTGTTTACTATTTTGCACATGCCAGGTTTGAAATTTAGTCTTCCGAAACACTTTTTTCCAACTTAGCATCCAGTATCTGGATTTAATTCTCAGCAAGACAGGAATTTCACCTAAACAGCAGTGTGTAGAAGCTATTTATGTTGTTACACCTCTTGCATTACTAAAGGAACTACAATGTTTCCTGGCAAAGTCAGCTATTGCGCGTGCTTCATTATGAACATAGCCGCTATGTTTTTTCCTTGAATCATCTGCACAAAACGGGAGCCATATTTGTTTGGCCATCAGCATGCAGTCATAATCTACATTCAGCTGACCACATGCAGTCATAATCTACATTCAGCTGACCACCTAGCCATGTAAGCTCACTTGACAAACAATTAGTCATCAGAATTATTTAATACTGTGCATTCCATCCCTGGACTGATAACCACCTGGTTTCAGTTAGAAAGTGAGTCCACCAGGTTGTGCAAATATGTCACAGTCAGGTTAAGCCACTTGCTGAGAATTTGATCATGCAGTTCCACCAAATTGCCGGGATGCTGATGTTGGCATTTTAGCACATGTTCCAACATTTCTCACATAGTTTCTCTGGGGTTCAAGTCATATGATTTTGCAGGCCCATCAAGATATAACAGGGTGTGGGTGTATTCAGAAAATCAGTCACATAGTCACATATTCTTGCAGCCTGATGAACTCTGCTTTTGTTGTCTTGAAAGACAGGGGTATCACTGGCATACCTATTATGCACATGTTGACTGATTGACAAAACTGGTCATTCAGAATGTTTATTCAAACATGATGATCTGTGTTAGTGGGCCCAATTCTTGATAAGAAAAACACCCCCAGAACATCATGGACCCACCTCTGGTCTGGACCTGACCTTGCACACATTCAAAACGAAATGCTTCATTAGGCCAGTGCACTCGATGGTGTGTGCCATTTGAATGCAAGCAAAAATGTGATTCATCAGACCACATTACATTCTGCATCAGCTCCTTATCCACGTTTGATGATTTTGAGCCAATTGAAGATATATAGCTTTATGTGCCTGTGTGAGCGATGGCCTGTTGTGAGATGACCAACTCCAGATGTTCATTGCACATTGTTCCCGTCACAATGTTTTCTCGCCAGCAGGTGAAATGCATCTTTGGTCCCTCTCAGTCAGGACCTTTTTCCGACCGAAATCCTAATACCACATTTTGTGACCCTGCTGATTGTAGAGACAGTGAATAGTCATCATGGAAGACCAACAAATTCAGCAGCCATGAGCATGGCCAAACAGTCAAAAAGAGGCAGTGCCCATGTGATTGAGCATGTGATTCAGTTGAATCGGATAATGATTCACCTGTCCGTGCACACTGGAGTAACTAATTTTCTGTCCATTGAGACTCAACTGTGAAAACTGATATCTCACAGCATGGCTTGGGGGCATTTCTCTCACAGAAATGTGACAAATGATCTGAGCATCCCATTGCCTTTACTTTGAAGACACTCGGCTCTGTTCAGCACAATTCTCTGACTGAGACATAAGCTGGCACCATTATTACTGCAGTAGAGAAGTTTAATGGTCATCTGTATGGCATGAAATACACGCTCATAATGGAATGTAAGCTCTTAAAAATGCTTTTGGAACAAAATCCAGATTTCCTGAAAGAAGGCCCACAGACTGTGAACATGGCCATTGTTTTTAATTAAAACCTGATTCAGTACAGACCAGCCAACAAAAACTGCAATACAGACATCATGTCATGATGGCCAATGGGCCTGGAGCTCGAGCCTGACTCACAGCCCCTATGGAATCACCTGACTGTCTCAAAGTATCCTTGCACTGAGTTCCTAAGGGAGTTAGCATCAGATAGTATTGCCGCTCTCGCTCCAGCCAGATTTGTTAACAAAATGTTTCTCCAGAGTGATTAGTGATTTGTGCAAATGAACTTATTTGCCTGGTTTCAAAACTATTGGCCCAGGATGGATGTTAACATCGAGAAATGCATCTGCCATCTGCACCTGTGTCGAGTGTGCCTTTCACCGAGCAGCACCCTTAAGGTCTTCACAACCTTGCTACCTGCTAACAAGCCCTGGCAGTGATTACTTACTGATTCTGCAGGTACATTTCTTAACAGTCAGGTCTGGCGGTCTAGCAGTAAGCACATGACTAGAAACCAAGATGTCATGGGATAGAATCCCGGTTGCACCTTGGATTTTTCGGCCTGTGTTTTAAATTAGCCGTCACTTCTCAACAATGTAAGGAGTCAGCAGAAATGACACATGGTTTGGATTTCATGTTAAACTGTAGGTCCCCTTTCTTTGGCTAGATAACTGCAGTAGGTTAGGGCATGCAAGTCACCATACATCATCCTATTGAAAGACTTGCACCAGGCCAGTGAGCCAATAATAATAATAATAATAATAATAATAATAATAATAGCTACTATTTGGTCGAGTGGCTCTTCAATTGGCATCATGAGACTGAGTGCACCCCGAAAAAAGGCAACAGTGCATGGGGGCGCGGATGGTCACCCATCCAAGTGCCAGCCAAGCCCAACAGCACTTAACTTCGGTGATCTGATGGAAACTGGTATATCCACTGCAGCAAGGCCACTGCTATTGACTAGAATAGTGGAAGGGAATAGAGCAGTAGATGCATGGGTAGCTTTAAGAGATGAAACAGTGAAGGCAGCAGAGGATAAAATAGGTAAAAAGATAAGGCCTAGTAAAAATTCTTGGATAATACGAGAGATATTGAATTTAACTGATGAAAGAAGAAAATTTAAAAATGCAAAAAATGAAGCAGGCAAAAGGGAATACAAATGTTTAAAAAAATGAGATTGACAGGAAATGCAAAATTTCAAAGCAGGAATGACTAGAGGACAAATGTAAGGATTTAGAAGCATGTTTCACTAGAGGTAAGATAGATATCACGTACAGGAAAATTAAAGAGGCCTTTCAGGAAAAGAGAAGCAGCCGTGTGAATATCAAGAGCTCAGATGGTAAACCAGTCCAAAGCAAAGAAGGGAAAGCTGAAACTTGGAAGGAGTATACAGGGTGAATCACTAACTATTGCCACCTAGAATAGGTCTGAAAGTATGATAGTAGCTGAAAAGTTTGTGGGACACATGTTGCATGGGTCAACGTGGGCCACAATATGATGTTGATTTTTTTCGTGCTAGGTGGTGTCGCGTCAGAGATATGAAGGTCAACTTTTTTTTTTAATATATAATGGGATGCTACAGTTTGGTACTTATTTTCTGGAAGTGGCTATTGAGATGAATCCAATGATGTGTAACAGTAAGTTCTTTCAAGGTCAATGAAGGTCAAAAAGGTGACGTGAACATCCATTTAGAGAAGGTGTTCGAAGTGATGACCATTGGTATCAATGCAGTGCTGCAATCTTCTTATCATGGGTTGAGTGGTATTCCTTATCACTTCAGCACTTATCAAAGCACATGCTCTGAAAGTTCTCTCTTGTACATCATGCAAATGGAAAATATTTGCCAAATACAGCATATCTATCTAACGTGCCACTGACATATAAACACCATTCAACGGTTTTGCAATACAACATGAACAGTAATGGTAAGACCAGTATCGTCGAATCAAGCAAATGTGAATGATGTATTCCTTTGAAGAACAAGTTGATATGCTTCTCATTTATGGAGAATTCCAACAAAATTCAGTGACAGCTAGAAACTTATACACTGAAAGATATCCTCAATGTACTCACCCTACACATTGTACATTTAAATATGTGTATGATAAATTGAGGACAACTGGATCTTTAATGCACCACAAACATATACGGCAAAGGAAAGTTACTAACGAGGAAACAGAAATTTGTACTCTTGCCACTGTAGTTCAAGATCCTTGTGTTGGTTCGTGTCAAATCACAAGGGAATCTGGCAAGGGCCAGAGAAGTGTTGTTCATGTTTTGCATCGCCATAAGTATCATCCTTACGATATCAGTCTCCACCATGAAATAACTGGTACGGATTGTATGAATCGCACAGAATTCTGCCAATGGGCCCAACTTAAGATTAAGAGGGATAACACACTTATTAATTTGATTTCATTTACTGACGAGGCTGCATTCACAAACCATGGAAATGTTAATTGGCATAACATGCATTACTGGGTGACTGAAAATCCATGTTGGCTGCAGCAAGCTGTACACCAAAATCCATGGTCAGTGAATGTATCATGTGGGATTGTCGAGGACAGAATTATAGGCCCCTATTTCATCGAAGGAAATCTTAATGGTAGGAAGTACACCACATTTGGGAAAGAAACATTAAATCTGTTATTGGAAGAAATACCTTTAGGAACAAGGAACAGAATGTGGTATCAACACAATGAGTGCCCAGCACATTTTTCGCTGATGGCTAGAAATGAGTTGCAGAGACATTTCCCAAATTGTTGGACTGGATGCGAAGGAGATGTCTCATGGCCAGCTCGTTCGCCAGACTTGATGCCTCTGGATTTTTTTCTTGTGGGGATTCGTAAAAGACATTTTTTATAAAGATGTTCCAACTACACCCGAAGATATGCGAGAGACAACTGTCAGATCATGTGCTTTGATAAGGGCCGAAGTGATAACGAATACCACACAATCCATGATAAGAAGATTGCAGCACTGCATTGATACCAATGGTCATCACTTTGAACACCTTCTGTAAATGGACGTTCATGTCACCTTTGTGACCTTCGAAGACCTTACTGTTACACATCATTGGATTCGTCTCGATAGCCGCTAGCAGAAAATAAGTACCAAGCTATATCATCCCATTTAAAAAAACAAAGTTGACCTTCATATCTCTTAAGTGACCCTACCTAGCAACAAAAAACCAACTTCATAATATGACTCCTGTGGTCCCATGCAACTTTTGTCCCACAAACTTTTCAGCTACTATCATACTTTAGGAGTTATTCTTGGTGGCGATAGTTAGGGACTCACCCTGTATAGAGGGTCTATACTAGTGAGATGAACTTGAAAGCAATTTTATAGGAAGGGAAGTGGACATAGATGAAGATGAGATGGGAGATATGATACTGCAAGAAGAATTTGACAAAGCTTGAAAGATCTAAGTTGAAATATGGCCCAGAGAGCAGACAATACTCCGTCAGTACTACTGATAGCCTTGGGAGAGCCAGCCATGACAAAACTCTTCCACCTGGTGAGCAAGATGTATGAGACAGATTCAAGAAGAATGTAGTAATTCCAATTCCAAACAAAGCAGTTGCTGATAGATGTGAAAATTACTGAACTATTAGTTTAATAAGACATGTTGCAAAATATTAATATGTATTCATTACAGAAGAATGGAAAAACAGATAGAAGCTGATCTCGGGTAAGATCAGTTTGGATTCTGGAGAAGTGTAGGAACATGTGAGGCAATACTAACCTTACAACTTATCTTAGAATACAGGTTAAGGAAAGACAAACCTACATTCATAGCATTTGTAGACCTAGAGAAAGCTTTTGTCAATGTTGACTGGAACATTCTCTCTGAAATTCTGAAGGTAGCAGGGATAAAACACAGTGAACAAAAGGCTATTTATAACTTGTACAAAAACAGACAGCAGTGGTAAGAGTCAAGGGGCATGGAAGGGAGGCAGTGGTTGAAATGGCAGTGAGACAGTGTTGTAGCTTATCCCCGATGTTATTGAATATGTATACTGAACAAGGAGTAAAGGAAATCAAAGAAAAATATGTAGTAAGAATTGAAGTTCAGGGAGAAGAAATAAAAACTTTGAGGTTTGCCAGTGATATTGTGATTGTGTCAGAGACAGCAAAGGACTTGGGGAAGTAGCTGGACAGAATAGACAGTCTCTTGAAAGAAGGATATAAGATGAAGATCAACAGAAGCAGAAGAAGGGTAATGGAATTCAGTCAAATAAAATCAGGCGATGCTAATGGAATCAGATTAGGAAACAAGACACAAAGTAGTAAATTAACAGATGGTGGACAAAGTAGAGAGGATATAAAATGTAGACGGGCAATGGCAAGAAAAGCATTTCTGAAGAAGAGATATTTGTTAACATAGATTGTGGATTTAAGTGTTAGGAAGTCTCTTCTGAAGGCATTTTTCTGGAGTGTAGCCATGTCTGGAAGTGAATCATGGACAATAAACAGTTTGGATTATAGGAAAATAGAGGCTTTCAAAATGTGGTGCTACAGAAAAATGCTGAAGATTAGATGGGTCAATCATGTAACTAATGAAGAAGTACTGAACAGAACTGGGCAGACAAGAAATTTGTGGCACAACTTGACCAAAGGGACAGATCAGTTGACAGGACATATTCTGAGACATCAAGGGACCACTAGTTTAGTATTGCAGGGAACTGTGGGGATAAGAATCACAGAGGTAGTCCAAGAGATGAATACAGTAAGCAGATTCAGAAGGATGTAGATTGCAGTAGTTATTTGGAGATGTAGGACTTGCATAGCATAGAGTAGCATGGGAGTTGCATAAAGCCAGTCTTTGGACTGAAGACCACAACCAGAACAACAACAACAACAAAAAACAACAACAACAACAACAACCACCTCCCAGTTCTCATTTGTTCTGCCATGTTGGAAGCCACAATAGTCTGTCAAAAAAGTATTGCCATTTAAGGCCTCCTTCAGATGTTTGTGTTTCACATTGGCCCATAATTCATAGTCCCAACTCAGAAGGGCATCAAATACCCCCAAGCCATCTGTTTCAGTCAACTGGAGAAGTCGTGTACAAGGTGTGGCCTTTTAAGAAACAAATGTGAAAATCAGTCATTCATGTGTCTATACTGAAGCCCTGACCATCTTTTTAAAGCCTCTATTAAGTCATTTAGATGGTCACCAAGTTCCCTGCAGAGTTGTGCCACAGCAGACCATTGTGTACACAGCTGTGTCCTCTCTAGGTAGCACACTCATTCCCAGCTAATGACACAGCACCAAATTTTATGGGCTAGCACCAGTTTGTGCCCAGATTTTTGGTTGTCTCTCTGGCTGAAAGGAAGCAGTGTTCATGCAAAGCCAGGCTACCACCTCTTCAAAGAGGATGGCCTCTGAGGGCACAACCAACTTCATCAAAGGCTTTGCATTGTTGTAGCCTTGATCCTGCCACTGCCAGCAGAGCCTCAATTCCTGGATCTATTTGCTGACTCTGCAGAATCTATATTCCACACCAGTGGCTGCCACAGTATCATTGTATGAATGTTGTCATTTGTGGGTACCCAAAGAGGTGGAAATGCAACCAGTCCCATATGAGCTGCTGGAAAGACAGCCAGATGAAGATGCTAGTGTATCTCACTACCTACATTGCCACCTGTTTGCAGCAGTGAACAGATCTTGGGATGCTGTAGCTGCTATGTGTCCAATTTACAAGCAATACAGCCTCCAGTGATGATGAGGAGTCACAGTATCAACAGTACACTCAGTTGAGCAATGCTCCATCCACAAGGCGAGATGAAGAGTGTCGCTCTACTGATGGTATTGTCAGTTCTTGCAAGGAATTGCTACCCAACCCTTGCTTGACTTGTTCTAGACTGAGGAGGAATAAACTCAGGAACAGAAGAACAAATTTTATTGATTCCAACAGGCAAAGCTATTCTCCACATCATAACTCGAGGATAAATTAATTGAAGCAGTAGCCACCTAGCAGAATTACAATTTGAATCAGAAACGACTCTAGAAAACTTCGTAGCTTGGTGTCAAGAGAGTAGCCAAGCAGAAAAACAATATAGATAAATTTAAATCTCAGAATAAATGTGCACACGGAGAAATAAATCACATGCGCAATGTAGTGCTCATGGTAGCCATGCACAGAAATACTCAATTGCGATTCATTTGCTATGCGCACACGACACTGCACTGTCACTGCACAACACTGCACTTCGCGCGAGCACATGGAGGCTGTCGTGTAGGGCGCTACATCAGTCCTTGTGGTGGAAGCAGTGCATCAGTATTGAGAATCCTCACCGGGAAGTGGACTCAATGGTTGAGTGGGTCACCCGTGCTGGAAGAGGTACTACAGCAGTCGGTGGGTGCTCCACTGTGTGAGGCAGTGGATGCATTGTGGAGTCCCAATGGGAGGCTTGTTGTCCTCTACACTGGGCCACTGACAGTGGTGTCTCACGGAAGACGTATACTGGTTTTACTCAGTTCAATGAGAGTTGACATCTTACCATTTACCAGAATGTCTATTGTTTGTGCATTTCTCTGGAGAGCCTTGTACAGGCAGGAATATGGTGCTTGAAACAGAAGTTTAATGCCCATTGCACGAATCATCACATATGTACAATGCTCAAGGTACTGGTGCATAAAAAAAGTGCCATGCAGCATATTGCGGAATCTTTGGCTGTTGGATTTTTGACATATGCTGTTTTAAGAGCTGTAAAAAATGTGGTTGGTCTTACATGGTCATCTTTATTGTTTCTGTGTTGACAAAATCACTAGGCAGGCACATGTTTCACCATGAACTAATTCTGCTGCTGATGCATTGATGTCTGACTTGAATGTTGTCTGTAAGCCAAGTAATACCACTGGAAGTGCTGACACCCAGTATTCATCATGACACATTAACACTGACTTCAGACAATGGTGCCAGCACTCAATCATCCCATTGCTAACCGGAAGATAGTTCGTGATCTTGTGATGGGTGTATCCACAAAACTTGGTCACGTGGGTGAACAGATTTGACTTAAACTGGCATCTGCAGTCAGTAATTATACGCAGCGAGCACCATAATCTCGCCAACCGTGTCAATGCAAAAGCAGAAGCTAATGTCTCGGTGTGATATTGTCCATCGGTACTACCTCAGGGGAGCAGCTATAACAAATCGATCACCATCAATAAATACGGCTGTGTATCTTACAGGCTAAAGAGGGCCAACCATGTTCAAATGCACATAGGTGAAACATGTGGTGGTATCTGGGAAGTCACCAACTGAGGCACCTAAGTGTTGAGAAATTTTGCTTTCCTGGCACTCTGACCCACTTGCAGCACTTTCTGCATGCTCAGTCACATATAGTGGTGAGACACCAGATGGAAGGTTGGTTACACATCTGGATGACACAACTCATGAATCATGTTGAAAACTTGTGTTTTGAAAACTGGCAGCAGGAAACTACAAGGTCGACCACATGAGACGTCACAGTTCATACGTGTATCATCTCCTGGTACATCTATGAGCTGCAACACCAGTGCTAATGCAGGGTTGTTGACATACATACTGAGCTCCTTGTCTTCCTGTCGCATTTGCACAAATATGGAAATATCTATTTGAGCCGAGACACTGCTGACCCATGACAGACAGTCCGCAATGACATTGTTTGTGAACTGGGCCACAAATTCAAGATGATTTAAGTGCCTGAGTGAGCAGTTTGCACTGTTCCACCTGAATGCAAATGTCAAGGGCTTCCAACGTATGTGGAATGTAAAGACTCGTGCTTCAACTTGTGATCAAAAATATCTAACTGCCTTCTTCACAGCCAGGAGCTTGGGGTCATATGTATTCCATTTCCTTTACGAAGGTGACAGTTTGTGGGAGAAGTACGCCAGTGGCTGCCAGGCGTTGTCCGCTCACTGTTGGACTGCCACACCAATGGCTGTCTGGCTCGCATCCATGACAGTAGCTAGAGGTGCATCAAGCTTTGGGTGCACTAAAAGTGCTGCATCAGCCACGCTCTTCTTTGCAGCCTTGAATGCGGAGCACATATTATCTGCCCAGAGCACAAGAGATTTTCCGTTAACATTAGGACCCGAAAACATTTTCCGTTGACATTAGGACCCGAAAATGCAGCCTTCAAAGGTTCCTGTAACTTTGCTGCATGGGGATGGTGTGATCTGTAGAAATTAAGCATACCCAAGAAACATCATAACTCCTTGACTGTAGTTGGCCTGTGTAGCTGTAGTATTGCTTCTACCTTCTCAGTCAGAGGAAGGTGGTCCACAGCCGAGATCTTATTACAAAGAAATGTCACATCTGGCTAACTGAAAACACATGTGACTACGTTCAGCACAAGTCCGTATTGCTCTAGTTGCCCAAATACCTCGCACTGGTGCTGACAAGCAATGCAATGTACTCGACACCAGAAGCCCGCATCACCTGTGGACTGCTATGCTGTGGTGGAATATGATGACGGCGAGGCATGTGACTCATCTGATCATCAAACTGCCAATGGTACCAACATATCTATATGTCACTCAATTGAGTCATGGCATGACCAGTAGACCTACCCCTCAAATGTCATTTGTATCATTCGCTACTGTTCCCAACATCATCGTGTGACAACAGTGCACTGACTTGCGTGCACAACATTTCAAATTTTGTCACAAGTGAGTAGCCTGCACTGTCATTGATGCAGTTGTTGCACAGTTATCCAGTGCCATGATTGCACTGACCTGCACAGGTGCAATTGCATTTTGAATGTTGTCAGATAGCTCTATTACAGCGTCCAGCAGCATGTCCATCTGTGAGGTGATGGCCGCCTTCACCTGTGCTGGCAAATTGCTACTTCTTAACGTGCATACCAATTTGCCCAGTACCATGCCTGTGTCAGCTTTACTGTGCAGATGACACAGGTAATGCAATGGCTTCCTATCACTGATCTCTTCCTGTGTTAGCTCTTGCATAATGAGGTCTTCCTGGAAGGCAGACACACTTTGCATCAACTCTGTCTTGAGCTTAGCGTACATGTTCATCTCGGGTGGTGCAGTAATGATATCCTGTACTTCAGCTGCAATTCTGTGGTCCAATTGACTTACGATAAGTGCAAACTTAGTCATGTTGGGCATTATTCCCATGCAACTCTGCTCTGCTTGCATGAACCAAATGATAATATTGTCTGGCCACAACAGTGGCAGGCGGACCGTTAATCTTGAAATGGCATGCTCTTCAACCATTATGTGATTCATAGAGACACTGATGCAGTACTGTTTCTCCTGATCACATCGGGGTCACCACTTGTGAGTTCTTGCAAGAAATTGCTGTCCGACTCGTGCTTCACATGTTCTGCACTTAGGAGGAACAAACATAAGAACAGACTTAATTAATTTCAACAAGTAAGGCTACTCTCAACACTGTATGTCCAGGATAACTTAATTGAAAGGTTAGACTCCTAACAGAACTACAATTTGAATAAGAAAGGATGCTAGAAAACTTTGTAGCACAGTATCAGAGAATAGTTGAATAGAAAAACAACAGAAATAAATTTAAACCTAAGAGTAATATTGTGGATGGAGAAATGAATCGCATGCACAAACGCATCGGTCATGATGTCCAGGTGCGGAATTACTCAGTCATGGTTCACTAGCTTTGCACACATGACACTGCATTGTCACTGCATTTCACATGAATGTGTGGAGGCTGTAACATAGTGTTACATTATTGTGCCCACTGCCACGAATCAAATGGCCTTCATTTCAATTGAAACATGACAAGCTGAGTATAGTATCTGCCTACTGCCACAATATGAACTTTATCTTCACCTTTTCATGGACTTCAATTATTTGATTACAGCCATGAGCAGGGTGATTTCACAGTACCCACAGACCTTGCCTTGTGTAATTTAGTCAACTGTTAACAACTACTTGAATTATTGTTGAGTGTCAGTGAACAAGGCATGTTGTTTACCCCACAGTAATTTCTGTTTACTACTTTGTATGCCATTGTGAACAGACAGGGAGATTCAGCTAGCAGCAACCACAACATTCATCAAAATGACAGTTGCAGTTCTACATTTCGTACACCTGAAGAGCTGCATTCATTTATCAGCTGCTTCACGAGTGAGTCAGCCTGAATGAATAATTGGTAAACAAACATTCTCACACAACCAACCCCAGAACTGTTCTCTCATTGCTGTGGATTATAATACACCTCTGGATCACGTAGGCAGCTTCACCAACAATGGAAATGTGGCGACATAAAAACAGCAAGTAGTGTGGTAGAATATTTCTGGACCTAGATGATGGACGAAAAAGAGAATCAATGTTGTTATTTTGTAAACTAGTAATTTTATGTAATTTCCTTGACATGTAATATGTCAGTTTCTTGAAGATATCGAGATTTCAAAACTGATTAAAATAATTGTACCTGTCTGCAACTTGACACATCTTCTTTACAGTAAGATTGTTGATATTCCTACCTGGAGTTTCCATTGTTTGATTTTGCCAAACAGCTAACTACAATCCTACAACCCTGTGATGTTTTCCTTTGTTACTCTTCTCTAGCATTACTCTTCCAGTGTCCGTTCTCTCTCTTCTTTCCGGTATTTATTCACCACCTTCCAAACTGCATCTACTTCCAAGCCACACTGTATCAATGATTGTCCACCCACAACACAGACATTGTGACTATGTAGATTGCTGATGCAGCATTTAATGCCCCATATTCTTTCCTCCAATGATTGCAATTATATTTATTCCTATTGATCTCACTTTAACCCTCATCCTGATGTAATTTATCGTTTTGTTTTCCACACCTACCTGTGCCATACGAACTTTTGATCCTCAACCTAACACATTCCACCTGCCTCTTTTCCCTTATCGCAACTCACGTACATACTCTCATACCTCATCACTCCTTTTCACCCATGTTTCTGTCAGTTTCTAACGTATTGCTGCTTTTTTTTTTACAACATTTCACATATATTTTCGTAATTTTATGTGTCTGTGCATGTTTCTGCATGTATTTATGTATTTTTTAAATAAATTTTTACACATCTTTTCACTTATCCAGCACCACTCACAACCATCAACACCTATTTTGACCATTTCTGTGTCATTCTCACTTCCTTTACACTATAACTGCCACAACTTCCATTTTTATGCACCAGTTCAGAAAATTATCCCTTTCCCTGGCTAAAGCCCAGTCCCATATATTGTTGCCAGGAATCCCATCAAACGGCCTAACCGTAAAGATTCCTTTCTCTGCACCCTATCCCTCCTTTCCCCATGACCTACACGTTTTCAGATTCCACCAATCCCTGCCCATCACAAATCTGGTGCTGCAAAAACACATCTCCATGGCACAGGCATCCCAGAACCACCATTGCTCTGTCTGCATTCCGTACTCCATACATCACATCTCTGAAATTGAATCCCTTGCTCTCCAGCACCTGGAGGAGCATTCCACACACCACCTCCATAAGTTATCCTATCTGCTAACATCCTTCTGCTACCTCGGGGCACCACTATCCAACACCTATCATACCTGCAGTATTCCTCCTTGTCCATCCCCTTATAGCAGCTAAACTCAGCAAAGCTGAGCTTTTCAACTTTCCACATCCTCCACAAATCGCTACCAACTTTCCACCAGATCCATAGCCAAAACATTCCTGTAACACTGCTGTTAACCTTTCACCAAAACCCCAGATCCACAGAAATTTCAAAGGCCTTACTTTTAGCTCTACACCCAAATTTAACCATGCTGGACTTGTGAAGGACCTACTCTCCCGATCCTTGCAATGGAAGCAATCCCTCCAACCAAAACCACCCAATTCCATCACTGAACCCTGCCTCTTCCAGTTCATACCATCATCCAACCATCATCCAACCATGACCCCCCCCCCCCCCCCCACACCTGTTCACCTGCTGGTCACCTTCTAGGAATTTCTTACCACCAACTTAGCCTCACCATCCTTCCCCAGGTCCCTTTCACAGAACACCAGCCTTTCAGTAGAAGAAAGAAAAGCCATACATAACCTCAAAACAGATTCTGAATTAATCATCTTACCTTTAAACAAAGGTTTCAGTACTGTTGCTATGAATCACAGTGACTACCTGGCAGAAGGCCTCTGCCAATTTTCTGACACCTCCAACTATAAATTCTGCCAGAGTGATCCCATCCCAAAAGTCCAACACAACCTCCAATCCTTGCATAAAGCATTAGGCCCTTCCCAGAACCTCTCCCCTGAGTCCATTTCCATATTCATCCCTATGACACCCCACACACCCACCTTCTACAAGCTTCCCAAAATACACAAACCCAACAATCCTGGATGCCCCATTGTGGCCAGTTATTGTGCCCCCACTGAAAGGATTTTGGCTCTCACTGACCAACACTTCCAGCCAATAGCCTTTAATCTAGCCTCCCACATCAAAGACACCAGCCAATTCCTTCCCATCCCAACCCCTTTACCTCCTGCATCCATACTCGTCACTGTTGATGCCACCTCCCTATACGTCCCTCATGCCCATGGTCTTACCACTATTGAACATTAACTTGCCCAATGTCCTTCAGACTCTAAACCTACCACCTTATTCCTCATACACCTTACTAACTTTATCCTAACCCACAACTACTTCTCCTTGAAGGGTAGAGATATAAACAAATCCACAGCACAGCCATGGGCACCCGCGTGGCACCATCATGTGCCAACTTTTTTATGGACCATCTAGAGCGGACATTCCTAGTCCCCCAAAATATCCAACCCCAAGTCCATTTCAGGTTCATAGATGATATCTTCATGATCTGGACTCAGGGCCAAGAAATCCTACCTACATTCTTTCATAACCTCAACACTGTCTCTCCCATCCACTTACATGGTCGTTCAACTCAGTGTGTCGTCTTCCTAGATGTTGACTACCTCCTCCTCTCTGATGGCTCCATCCACACCTTGGTCCACATCAAACCCACCAATCACCAAAAGTACCTACATTTTGACAGCTGTCATCCATTCCACATCAAGATGGTTGGTTGGTTGTTTCGGGGAAGGAGACCAGACAGCGAGGTCATCAGTCTCATCGGATTAGGGAAGGACAGGGAAGGAAGTCGGCCGTGCCCTTTGAAAGGAACCATCCCGGCATTTGCCTTGAGCAATTTAGGGAAATCACGGAAAACCTAAATCAGGATGGCCGGACGCGGGATTGAACCGTTGTCCTCCCGAATGCGAGTCCGGTGTCTAACCACTGCGACACCTCGCTCGGTCCACATCAAGAAGTCCCTCCCGTACAGCCTTGCTACCCAGGGATGGCATATCTGCAGTGACAAGAACTCTCTTTCCCAGTATACTGAAGGTCTCACCAAAGCCTTCACAGACAAGCACTAACCCTTGGGTGTAGTCCACAAACAGATTTCCCATTCCATTTCCCCACACACGCCCAATCCTCCCACCACTCCAAAGAGCCAGTTACAAAAGTGTCCCCCCTTTGTCACCCAATACCACCCCAGATTGGAACAACAAAACCATATCCTTCATCAGGCTTTGATTATCTCTAATTATGCCCTGAAATGAGAGACATCCTACCCAACATCCTTCCCACCCCTCCTAAAGTGGTATTCCATTGCCCACCCAATCTCCACAACATACCAGTCCATTTCAATGCCATTCCCAATCCCAAATGCGTACCATAGGGATCATACTACTGCGAAAGACCTGCCCAATCCACCCACCCAGCTCGTCCTACTCTAGTCCTGTCACAGGTTTATCCTCTCCCATCAGGGGCCGGGCCACCTGTATAAAGCAGCCATGTCATTTACCAGTTCTGCTGCAATCACTGCACAGCTTTTTATACTAGTATGACTACCAACCACCTGTCCACCAGCATGAAGGCCACTGCCGGTCTGCAGCTGAACATAACACACTTTATTTTAAAGGCTGCTTCACTACCCCAGCTATCTGGATCATTCCCTCCACCACCAGCTTTTCTGAAGCGTGCAGATGGGAGTTATCCTTGCAACACTTTCTCCACTCCCATAATAATCCCAGCTTCAACCTACAGCAGCATACTGCCCCACACCCTCCCCCCAACAGTTTCCACTCCCTATGTCCTATCATCTTCTCCCCATTCTCATATCCCACCCTGTTTATTTGCCACTCTCTGCCAACGCATATGCCCATCTTTCCCCACTTCTCTCCTTTTTTGCTCATTTTTTCCCCCACCTCACAACCTCCTGTTGGCATTCTAGTCCCTGCATACCTCACCAGACAGTGTTTATCTCTCTCTCCACCCATACATCACTATCCCTTCCCCTTCCCTGCCCCCTCCAGATTGCTGCTTGCTTCTCACGTGATAGTTGCATTGCGGCCTGAGATGCTGGAGTTGGCAATCATTTGTGCATGAGGTGTGCTTGCTTGTGTGTGAATGGTGTTTCTCTTTTACTGATGAATGCTGTGGCTGAAAGCATCATGTAAGAATTTTTTAATTGTGTGTCTCTCTCAACTTAACATGTCTTTTCCTACACTGTTAAAATAAAGAAAATAAAGTTACAGAATCTTTTAATTGATTGTGGAGAGTAGTACCCACAAGTGATGACCTTAACTATGGCAAAAAATAAATCAATTAAGAGCGAAATAAGTTCACCTGGCAGGCCAGGATCTATAATCACAGAATGCTTATCAGGAGCAGAGAAAGAATGTCAGACTGTTCCACAACTGTTGTTATAGACATTTCGCCAATGGGCTGCAAAACGTCTTCTGCATTGTGTAGTAAATTTGTTGCATAACCATATATGTCACAGCAGCCAGATCTTTGGTTCCAACGTCTCGAGCTCTCTTTTGAAGCCTATGCAGTCATGGATGATACCATACAATTCATCAACATCCTGGGAACATTGGACTCTCAAGCATTACTGTTACTAGCAGATGTGGTGCACAATACGCCCCCAGAAAGGAAATATACACACACCAAAACTAATGTACACCAACAAGTGGGCAAACTGGCCATGCATCCGTAGATGGGTGTGTGTGTGTGTGTGTGTTTTGGCAACACCTATGGACTCACAGCTACTAATCACATACTAACATTATCAAACACTGGTGCTCTCAGATACAACAACAGTTTCATAAATTAGACGGCACAGCTAAGAGTGTATAGATGCAGACATTGAGGATAAAGATCAACAACTCCTGCTACAGAAACAGGTGAATGCATTACGAGGGAACTTTGACGCTCACCAGTGGCAAATCTGTGCGGTTCGAAACATTTCAACTGGATCACAACCTGAAAGATGACACAGTATGCAAGCTGAAGGTAGTCAAGATATGAAACTGTGTTGGTCCCATGCACAGTTCAGGCAGCTGGCACACAAATGTAATCAGCAAAATGCTTACACAAATGTGTATAGAAATTGGTCTTACACATGGCTGGTCACTCCAGTGGACAGTGCTTAGATAACCTGACATTTGGTAATAGCACTCCATTAAGCCATAACCACATGGTACCTAGCATTGGTGGTGTATCTGTATCAAGACGGACTAGCAGCACTCTCGACTTGACAGTATCTCCATGTCACACCGACTTTACATCAAAGTGTAGTACAACAAACTCTTATGTTTAGTTGATACAGGCTTGGATTTCAGTGTCCTCCTGGCAATGACAATCATTTTTCCATACAACCATGGCTAACAGCAGCAAATGAATCGAATATTCCCACATATGGCAACAAAGAGGTACTATGAATCTGGGTTTTTCAAGAAAATTTAGACTTTCTTGATTGCTGACACCAGTGAACCTAAGTCGATTTCCTTTACTATTATCATATCTACATAAGATGCTACATTGCAGATGGACAATGAAGTGGTATGTGGACATTCGAGTACTGTGATGTTGACATCTAGCACAACACAAATTCAGGCAAGAGAGAATACCATTCACCATATACCTACATGAAGGCTGCCGGTAGCTTATAAGGTGCATCGGTTTGTCCCTGATAAATATGCAGCCATGAAAAAGAAATTTAAGGAGTAGATTACAGTGGGGGTTATCACAAGTCCCGACAGCCCTTGGGCATCACCCTTCCGTTTAGTAAAGAAGAAAAATGGGTCACGAAATCATTGTGGATATTATTGTGCCCTGAATGCACGTAGCAAATGAGGTCGTTGTCTGGTTCAGCTCTTGCATGATTTTACAACCACAGTGGCAGGCAACAAGCTGTCCAGTGCTATTGATTTTTAGAAGGAATTTCATCAGATTCTGGTAGCACCAGAATGCTCCACAGACATGGCAACCGTTTCTTGATGACGTCCTATGTGGCCTGAACTTGGGTTTTGCATATCTGGAGGATGTGTTGATTTTTTTCTAGTTCTATACATGAAAATCACTTACAGACGATTTTTGGAAGACTTACTGAGTATATATTGTAGGTGAACAACGACGAATATGACCTCTGTAAGGAAGCAATGGACCTTTTAGGACATCTGATAACCTCCAAAGGAATTAAGCCCTTGCAATCTAATGTAGACTTACTGTAGACAGTACTGGTTCTGGAAACATGTGAACAGTTGCGCTGGTTCTTGGGAATGGCCAGATTTTACAGTTGGGATCTACTGCAGGCACTTGAGGTACAGTCACCTCTCACAGCATTGCTTTCATGCAGTAATCTGAGGGGATAGCGAGCACTGTATGGCCTCTGGAGATGTTAGCTGTGATTCACAAAGTTAAGTCATCCTTGTGAGAAGTGGTACTTCTAGCGCATCCCATATCTTTGACACCACTAGCAGTGGTCGCACTGTTACAAGGGTGGTACTACAACAGAAGCCAAATGCATCATGGCAGCTGCTCGAGTTTTTCTCTCGGGTTGTCTGAGGCACAGAGATGGAGTGCCTATGACTGGAAATTTCTGGCTGTCTATGAAGCAATTGAACATTTCCAAATCCAAGTTGAGGTGCCCCAAATCATTCATAGATTGTAAACCTGTTTCATTGGCATTTAACAATCCACGCAACTCCTCTCCTCCGCAGTTTTGCCATCTAGAGTTTGTGGAACAATTCACAACAGATATTTGTCACCTGAGAGGAGTAGACAATATGGTTGTGGATTATTTCTGCAGAATCAATGAATTCTCAGCAAATGTGGATCTAACATAGCTGGCTGTGGCATAGGAAACAAATGGACAATACAAACATAGGGGATGCAGTTAAGACAACTATCGTTGGGTAAATTTATCATTTGGTGTGATGTGTCTCAAAGCCAAACTCACCTCTTCATGGTTGCAAGTTCTAGAAGATAAGTGCTTGATGCAATTCAAGGGCTAGCACATTACGGGGTGAACATAACCATTGACATGGTGATGGACAGATATGTGTGGCCAGGGGTATCACAAGATTGCCACTTGTGGGTTAAAACATACTTGCCTTCTCAAGTGGCCAAATTAGGGAGTCATGTTCATTAAACCGCTTGCTTCATTTCAGGAGCCAACAGATCGTTTTTCACATGTGCACATAGACGTGGTACGGCCACAAAATGTGGTGCACAGTAATCTGTACACCACAAGAACCACACATTGGAGGGTCCTCCTGCTGGAGCAAGAAGTTATGCATCATAGCGCTGTGGCCTATGTGGAGACGAGTAAGGAAGACCTAGACTTGTCGACGTGACTGGAAGGAGGTATGCCACAGCTGCATTGTGGGCTTTACTAGACACCAATTATTGTCTGTTACACAGCTTCCAGCCATCCATCCTCCCACCGACGCAAGACTCGGGATCTCAACAGCGAGGCTACAGCATGAAGGGGGATGGCACAGTGAAATAACTGAGGATTATGGCGTCTCCTTGGTTGCTAGATCTGCCCTTTCATTTCCCGCAATACCCATGTGCCCTGGTATCCAGCAGAAAGATACCTCCTTTCCCAGACACTGTAGTTGGAAAAGGGTATCCTGGATATTCTGCACTACTTTTATCTGCTGGGTAAAACACTGTAGAGAGTGACAGGCACTCAGAGAATCAGAACAGACAAGAAATTTAGCACTGGAACAACATCTCTTTTGCTTTGCTCCAGTGCCTGGAAGATTGCAAATAATTCCGCATCGAAGATAGTAAAATTTTTGGCAGTCGGACCTTGAGGACACAATTTGGGAAGACAACAGAGCAACCAATTGAGGTCCCTTGTTTAGATCTATCTGTAAAGACAGTTACACAGTTGTGGTGCTGACAAAATGTCAGAAAATATCACATTAAGAACAAAAGCAGGAGTGCAATCTCTCCTGTACTGCACCAAATGTAAAATTACACAACAGTATGGTATGTGGACAAAGTTGGAGCTGCAAGGAACTTGCATGCCTGACATACCATGAGGAGGCTGCTGGATTGTGAGTGGGGATTTCCCGGCCTCAGTACAGACTGGATATGGGACTGGTCCTATAAGACCCTTGGTCACCCATATCCCCTCATAGTGGACAGCATCAATGATGTTCAAATAAGGCGGGCTTGCCAGTCCATACACCTTGCACCAATGGTCGAGCTACGAACACACGAAATCCCCACAAAACTGGAGCAGAAGTGCCCTGTCTGCTCCTCAAGACCTGTGGCTAAGGCACTTTATGTTCAGTGCCTTGAAGGTTCTGGCTTTCAGCTCTCTCAGATGTGGCAACCACAACAATTTGGAGCTGAAAATGAGGCCCAGAAACCACACAGAGTCTATGAAACGTAGGATGGTGTCCCTCATATGCAAGTCTGGTAAATTAAAAATACAGTGAGAACAATTTAAATGAATGCACACACACACACACACACACACACACACACACACACCAGCAGAAAACTGAAAACCCATCTTTGCAGCCTACTCCTCAGTAATGTAGGTTGCAACAGATGGCTTGCTGTTGCAACACCGTAGGAGGAACAAACAGCAGCAAAATCATCCACAAATAAAGAGCACTGTTCAAGACTCTTTACCATACACGTGATACTGTTTATAGCTGTGGCAAAGAGGGTAACACTTACAACACTGCCCTGAAGGACACCATTCTCCTGCTCAAAATGATCAGACATCGTGTCATGAACTCGGGTCCTAAAAAAAACGCTGAGACAGGAAAGACCTTATGAAGAAAGCCTCACTGACAGAGTTGTGTGAGAATACTATGTCTCCAAATGCCTTACTGATATTGAAGGATATGCCAAGACAGTGATGTTTACGTAGGAAAAACTGCTGAAGAGCTGCTGCTAGCAGGTTCAGGTTGTCAACACTTGACCAAAATCTCCAGAATCCACACTGAGAATGGCTGGTCTCTAACAACCAGACCAGATGACAGTTAACCATTTGGTTCAGGCTCTTTCCTAACAATTCATTAAGGTGACACTTCTGGGACATGTGTGGTCCTTTCCTGGTTTGAGGAGAGGTGTCAGAATTGCCTCCCTCCATGAGTTGGGGAAGTTGCTTGTTTGCCATATACGATTAAAAGATTTGAGGAGGATTTCATTCGACGCTGGTGGCAAATATCGAAGCATGCAGTAACTGATTTGGTCCTGAGTGGAAGTAGTGTCGTGCATTTCAGACGGCCGATTTCAGCTCCCACATGGAGAAAGGGAAGCTGTAGGACTCAGAACTGTTGGATCTGAAGTCTAACTTGCCCCTCTCTACAGTCGCACAGTAGTGGCGAAACCTTGGATCCTGGCAGGAATGGGCACTAGTTTTTTGTAAAATGCTCAGCCTGCGTCTGAGTGATGACTCTGGGCATCATTTGGAGACATCCCTGGTTCAGGACTGCTGCTTTTGGTAAACGACTGTTTGCTGGAAATGCTCCAGATGGCTGGGGTAGTAGCAGCGCTGGACAGTAAAACAGGCTGCACCTTTGGAGGGGGAGGAAGCTCCGCAACAGCAGCAACCACAGCCTCGTCTGAAGTCCTGCGCAGAGGTACGGGCTTCGAAATAACTGCAGCAGAACAAACACACTGGGAGACACAGATACTAGTGCCAACACTAGCAATCTCTGTTTGTGTAACCGCATCAGTTGTAGGGACTGGCTGTTTATGAACAGAAGCAAATTAGGTAGCTAACTTCGGGAGCAGCATGTGCTTATAGGATCTTTTTGGCCTCTTCATACAAGATATGTTCTTCAAGAAAGACACTGCAGTCCCTACTCCAGACAGTGTGATCCCCATAGCAGGTGACACACTTCACAGGAGATGAACAACCAACTTCTTCATGGGTAGCCTTTCCACACTTGCCGCAAGTGGCTTCTCCCTTACATCCGACAACAGTGTGACCAAATCTCTGGCACTTAAAACAGTGCATTGGGTTCAGGGAAGAAGGCTGCATGCTGAGGTTAAGGAAACCTGCCTTGATATGCTCTGGAAGTTTTGTGCTTTTGAAAGCAAGTATACAGAAGTCCAATTTCATTAGATTGCCTTGCACCCTGCCTTCTTAGGCCCACTCATTTTTCAATTATTCTCTGGGAATGTCAACAAGGTCCCTAGAAGTCACAACACTTTTTGCTGTAGTTCAAGATGCTATGCAGTTCTGTATCTACTGCACACTCCCAAGACATCTAGCTTTTTGGAGGTTAACTGCTTGCTGGGAATTAGAAGTTTCCACCAACAATGTTTCATTTTGCAAGTGCTTGACCAACTGTAAAGAGCCATAGTCCCCCTTCAAGATCTTATCGATATGTAAAGGGGAAACATTTTCAAAACTACCCTATTTCCACTTAACAATGAAAAACACATTATGGCCAACAGCATGTGGTGTTACTATAAACACTATCACTCTAAGTCCAGAATCAGGAGGATTGGATACATGAGCCCTCTTGTTTGATTGGGTGTTGGTGCCTACCAGCAGTCCACCCTTTCCGCTGGGAGGAGCGAGGGAAAACTTCAAAGGACCTATCCCAGTCACACGAGCAGCTAGGGAAATAAAAGTCCACCTAGACAGAGCCCTGTGTGCCCAGGTAAGCCTTATACAACTGAGGTGCAAGCAGCTTCCCCAGAGGTTGCCTGCTAACAACTGTCCTCAGCTCATACTCAGCAAACGAATGCTGAGCCCCTGAGGGCTGTACCCATGACTTAAGGCTTCTCCTATCATGGGCATTGTGGGAGAAACAGTTGCAAGAGCATTCTTGACTATGTGGATATCAAGGTTTGAGTGACAAGATTGTGACGACAGACCAGGGTGGTGAGTTTGAGTCAGCCCAGTTCAACGAACTGGCCACGCTGTGCGGTTCGTTCATCATTCCACCAGCTACCATCCAGGCAGCTTAGGAACTGTGGAATACTGGCACAGGGCATTTAAATTAGCATTAATATGGCGCAAGTGTTCCTGCTTGACCAGTTTACTGCTGGTGTTACTGGGGCTGCACACAACGTTCAAATCTGACCTCAACGATTCAAGTGTGGAAATGGTGCACAACAAAACCTAAGATTGCCTTTGGATTTTTTACCCACACCATATGGATACCATACAGAAGACCCTGGCTCCTTGGTGCTACTGATGAGGAACTGCATCTCACCATGTGCAACCACCAATATTAGTGCCTAAGACCTGGGTCACTGCACCCACGTCATACTCCATTCGGATGGCGTTTGAATGCCCTTGGAACTGCCTTACACAGGACCTTATCCAGGTCTAGAAAGAGATGCGCACACAATGATGCTCTTGATACAAGCAAACCAAACGAAGTGTCCACTGAAAGGGTTAAACTGACATACCTATTGCTGTCAGAAGAGGAAGTACATAGATAACCATTGTCAGCCAACGACGGCAGTCAGACTGTCTCTGGCTACATCAACCTTTTGCCAGCAGCCTCAACTACTACTTCACCAACAGTGTTGATGGAATCAACCATCACAGACATTACCACACCTTCAGGATCTCATACATCCAACTAAGACCAACATGCAATGGCACCAGAATTGTTCTGCATACGGGCAGGTTTTCCGACATCAGTACTCCTATATACCAGGCACTCTGCTCTACAGGAGGGGGGCTGTGCTGCAATGTAAACAAGAGAGCAAGTAGTGTGGTAGAATTTCTCTGGACCAAAATGATGGACAAAAAAAGAATCTTTGTTGTTGTTTTGTAACCTGGTAATTTAATGTAATTTCCTCAAAGTTTAATGCATGTTCATTTCTTAGAGATATCGAGAGAGAGACCTTGAAAGTGATTAGATTAAAACAAAGAAAATAAAGTTACAGCATCTTTTAATTGGAATGTAGTACCTACAGAAGTATTCTCTCAGAATGTTGAACTTGGATGCTCCTCTGAATGGGTCTTTCTCACTTCAGTTCTACAAATAAGCACTTAACATGTGTCAGTCTGATGTTAAACATACAGATGCTTCTGCCACAAAATCAAGAAAGTGGAGCTTCCACAATTATGAAGATCAAGTGAAAGGACAATGCCACCAATGTTACCATTCTAAGAATGTGAATGTAGAGCATTGAATTAATCATCAGTAGCAATGTGCTAAAATGCACTAGAAGAGGTCATTCCATCAGTGACACTGAAAATAGAGTAATAAAAATGCTGAACTGTCTGGGCAAGCTATCAAGTCAGAGCATACTGATCTCCCCTTACCCGCACTTTAGGGACGAGATATGACAGTTACCAAAATTTCAAAATCTGTTCTACACTGGAGTATAGCGAGGACGGACAAGCAGGAAGGGCTGCCTTATTTCAGTAAATACAACACATGAAGCCAAAACATGCTGAATTATAAGTGCCACACCACAAATTTCACAGTGGTGGATTCACCCACCAGAGGAGCAAACTGTTAATAGGCGATGACCTATACACAGTCTGGCAAACAGCCTTCTTTCCACTGGTGGGGTTGACATAGTCCACTGCCATGCCTGTGTGGTTGCAGTTTGTTGTTTGTCACTTCCAACCATTTAGTTTCCCACCGACATGAATTATCTGTCAGACAGTGATGTGATGATGTGCAAGAGAACACCACATTGACATGCAACATTTTCCTCTACATGCTTCTTTAGCTGCTTTGTTAATTACATCCTTTTCCTGTAGCCCAACACATCCAGATACCCAGCAAAGGGCCACATCCTTGGCTTGGTATTGGATCTGCTGTCCCTTGGATGTGCGACTCAAACAGTCTACTGGGTAAATTTGGTGGACCGCTTTTAGCACAAGAAGTGAGCAGAACAGACATGAAACTCTGTTCTGTGATATCTTCGGGTCCACTCCAGTGTGATAATAATGTTACGTAACTTTGCTATTCTGCAAATTGTTTTGGAAGCTGTACTTGGAAAACCTTACCAGAAAAAACGCTCAACAACCAGGTGCATTCCCTTGCTGGAAGCCATAATTATTTACAGTGACAAAACTATGGTATGTACTTAAAATCTAAGAAAAAATATTTGTAAAAACTTAATCTGGAGCACAAGTTTCCTCATCAGTGTCAAGTTTAAAACACTTTGGGGCTCTGAACATCCTAAGGCAGTAATTTGTTTCATCCCTGGTAGCATACTTGTGGTCTGATACATCCAGATCTATCAGACAGTCTGTATCACGGATCCTGAAAGGCTTAGTGCCGAATAGCATTAAGTTGGAGTGGCCTGTCACAGTGACTGATCTGTTAGGTTCCATTTGACATCCGAATGCCATAGTGGTACACTGCTTCTAATGTCTTGAGATAGGAAGTACATGCTGATCCCTAAATCGCACTGGTGTACAACTAATCGTGACCTGACAAATGCACTATTCAATAACTTGATGCTCTTTGTTTCCAAGTCTGTAAGATGTGGAAGCCAGGGTAATTTCATGTCAAATAGGAAGCACAAAAAATACTTTGTCTCCCATTGTGAGCTCTGGTTGGTTAAAACTCTGACAAGCATGTTCAAATGGTCACAAGTAGTCTTCTTTAGTGACAACCTAAAACTTGTTTTACTGACCCAAATTTCCAGACTGCTGTCTTAACTGTAGTTGCCTTGTCATCATTGTAAGAACAGTGTTGGTACCTCCTTGCCTGTTTCCCATAAGGGAACTAATATCAACTCTTTCCAAGTGGTGGGATACTGTCCATCAAACCATATCCAGTTGAAATAGGTCAAAGATGCACGTTATAACGAATCTGATCCAGTTCTGAAACAGTGTGTCCGGCTGCGGACATAACCAATTCCCATTTCCACATGAAGGATGGATGATTTAGATCTCCTCATTACATGATAACACCAAGAACCTTTTCATCTCCACAGTTCTACCGTGTCTGTGGAACTCAGGAGATTTTCCAGATGACACTTTAATGGTAAAAAAGTATTCAGCAAAAACCTGAGCCACGTGCCTAGGCATGTCCACCAAAACTAGATTTCTTTACAAGACAGTAAGAGGAGCTGTACTTCCCTTGCCTGCAATCCTCCTCATGTATTCTCAGACTCGTGGAAGTGGACCAATTAATGGTAGTTCTGAATTCCTTCCATGAATTCCTCGTCTGTTCTTTAATCACTTGCCTTGCTAGTTCTTCCTACAGTCCTGGATGTATGAAGATTTTCTGCATTTGGAGGGTGTTTGAATTTTTGCAAAGCTGCATGCCTAGCTACGATCACTGAGTGACATTCTTTGTTCCACCATGGAACAGGCTGTTATCGGAGGTGGTTGCTAGACTGGGGAACGGAATCGGTGGGACCTCGGATCACACTGGTGTCACAATCCACCATCTCCTGGGCACGTTCCTGTTGTTCGAATACAGCCTGAGGACTGTATCACAACCAAGTTGCCCTTTGGAGCATCTAATTTTTGTGGTCTCCTGTCAGTCACCATCCTGGTTAGTAGCTGGATGCCCATCGGAAAGTAGCCACTGGAATATGAATCTGTGGTCATTTACCACTGGACAACCTGGGATCCCTTGGGCATGTTATAGTTGAGGCCCACAGTGCATTACTGCACTGAAGTCAACAATGATGATGGGTGGGTGGGGGAATGCTTGGAAAAGTTCTGTCAGTGCATATGCATCCCAGCAGATTGTGAGGTTGAAGCTGTAAAGATCACATTTACGTTAACAGGCATGAGAACTCCCATTGCAATGGCTTACCTGGCTGTATGACAGTAGAGGAATGGTATTTGTCATTGAGAAAACAGCTACCCCGCCCTTAGCCCTGTCTCCAGTAAGATCGTACTACCTGTAGAAGTGGTAGTCCTTTAAGTCAGGATGTTCATGAAGCTGACTGAAAATGTCAATTTTCGGTTTATTTTTTATTTACAAGTAGAACTCGTGGACAATAAGATCCTAAAATCACATCTGAAGTGTCTGAAAAATAAATAAATATGTGACGACCTTCTTGCCACTCCCACTTTTTGAAGCAAAACTTCAATACTAGCTCATTGAACAATGATTCTGCAGACTACTTTCAAGCATGGGATACATTATGAAACATGTGATATATACTCTTTGATTTTATAGATCATCTGTGACTGTACCATACCTCAGAAATAATAATAAACCAGCTGCTTTCTTTATGAAAAAAGTAACTCTTGTCTTGCCTTGTGCTACTGATGGATTTTATCCAGAATTGCTACTTATGGTGCAGTTCTTGTTTTTAATGATGGATATATAGGGAGCATAAAGGTATTAGAGAGAATGGGCTTTAAGATACGAACTTTCACAAGGCATCTCGAGACAAGAGAGATTTACCACACCACTTTGCAACTGAAAAGTCTATTGAAAACCAGGTAAAGCAAAGAAGGCAGAAAACAGGAAATCAGAAGAAAAGCCTTGAAGTGAAAGAGGACCCTGTGTCCAAACCTGTGGCCTTCTGAAGGGATGACATAAGGAAAAACGTCAGGTTGAACTTCAAATCGCATTTCTTGAAAATTATGTTTTTTAAAATTTATGTACCTTATTCTCAGAATCTTTGGAGGCTATAATTATGAAATTTTGTACACTTATTTCTATACATCCCCTATGAACACTGACCTTGCAGTTGGTGGGGCGACTTGTGTGCCTCAAAGATACAGATAGCCATACAGTAGATGCAACCGCAATGGAGGGGTACCTGTTGAGAGACCAGACAAATGTGTGATTCCTGAAAAGAGACAGCAGCCTTTTTACTAGCTGCAGGCCTAAAAGCGAGGATAATTGACTGATCTGGCCTTGTAACATTAACAAAAACGGCCTTGCTATACTGGTACTGCGAATGGCTGAAAGTAAGTGTTTCTACAACCATAATTTTTTCCGAGGGCATGCAGCTCTACTGCATGCTTAAATGATGATGGCGCCCTCTAGGGTAAAATATTATGACAGTAAAATAGTCCCATTTGGATCTCCGAGATGGGACCATCAGGAGGATGTTGTCATCAGGAGAAACAAAACTGGCATTTTATGGATCAGAGATTGGAATGTTAGATCCCTTATTTTGACATATAGGTCAGAAAATATAAAAAGAGAAATGGATAAGCTGAAGACAGATTTGGTGTCAATTAGTGAAGTCTGCTGGCAGGACAAATAGGACTTCAGGTCAGGTGAATATCAGGTAATAAATATAAAATCAGATAGAGGTAATGCAGGAGTAGGTTTAACAATGAATAAGAAAATAAGAATGCAGGCAAGCTGCTATGAACAGCATAGTGGATGCATTATTATAGCTATTATACACATGAAGTCCACACCCACCACAGTAGTACAAGGTTACATGCCAATTAACTCCAGAGATGATGATGATGATGATATAGAAGAAATGTAAGATGATATAACAGAAATTATTCAGGTAGTTAAGAGAGATGAAAATTTAACTGTCTTGTTGGATTGGAATTCAATAATAGGAAAAGAAAGAGGGAAAAATAGTAGGTGAATATGGACTGGAGGAAAGGAATGAAAGAGAAAGCTGGTAGAATTTTGCACAGAGCATAGTTTAATCATTGCTAACACTTGGTTTTAGAATCATGTAGGAAGGCTGAGTCCTTGAGCTTCCAGATTGGTTATATACTGGTGAGACGGAGATTTCAAAACCAGATTTTAAATTGTAAGACATTCCCAGGGGCAGATGTGGACTCTGACCACAATTTATTGGTTATGGACTATAGATTAAAACTGAAGACATTGCAAATAGGTAGGAAAATAAGGAGAAGGGATGTGGATAATTTGAAAGAACCAGGGTTTATTGAGAGTTTGAGAGGGAGCATTAGGTAACGATTGACTAGGGGGAAAGAGTACTGCAGAAGATGAATGGGTATCTATAACAGATGAACTAGTGAAGGCAGCACAGGATGAAATAAGTAAAAAGACAAGGCTTAGTAGAAAACCTTGGATAACACTGGAGATACTGAATTTAATTGATGAAGGGAGAAAACATAAAAATGCGCAAATGAAGCAGGTGAAAGGGAAGACAAACATCTAAAAAATGATATTCACAGGAGGTGTAGCACGGCTAAACAGGAGTTGCTAAAAGACAAATGTAAGTATCAAGAAGCATATTTCACAAGGGGAAAGATAGATGCCACCTACAGGAAAATTAAAGAAGCCTTTGGGGAAAACAGAAGCAGCTGTATGAATATCAACAGCTCAGATGGAAAATCAGTCCTAAGCAAAGAAGGGAAAGCTGAAAGGTGGAAGGAGTATATAGCAGGTCTATATAAGGGAGATGTACTTGAGGGCAATATCACAGGAATGCAAGAGAACATAGACGAAGATGCGACGGGAGATGTGGTACTGGGAGAAGAATTTGACAGAGCACTGAAAGACCTAAGCCGAAAAAGAGGCCCCGGGAGTAAAAGACATTCCGTCAGAGCTACTGATAGCCTTAGGAGACACATTCACGACAAAACTATTCCATCTGGTGTGCAAGATGCCTGAGGCAGGCGAAATACCTTCAGATTTCAAGAACAACATAATTCCAGTTCCAAGGAAAGCAGGTCCTGACTGGTGAGAGAATTACTCAACTATCAGTTTAACAAGTCGTGGCTGCAAAATACTAACACAAGTTCTTTACAGAAGAATGGAAGAACTGGTAGAAACTGGACTCGGGGAAGATCAGTTTGGATTTCAAAGAAATGTAGGAACATGCAAGTCAATGCTGACCTTCCGACTACTTTAAGGAAAGGCCAACCAATATTTATAGCATTTGTAGACTTAGAGAAAGCTTCCGACAATGTTAACTGTAATCCTCTCTTTGAAATTCTGAAGGTAGCAAGGGTAAAATAGTGATCAAAACGCTGTTTACAACCTGTAAGAAACCAGATTGCAGTTATAAGAGTCCAGGGGAATGAAAGAAAAACAGTGGCTGAGAAGGGAATGAGACAGTAATTCTGTTGGATACAGCAAAGGACTTGGAAGACCAGTGGAATGGAATGGACAGTGCCTTGAAAGGAGAATATAAGATGATCATCAATAAAAGGAATTTAGTTGAATTAAATCTGGTGATGCCAAGGGAACACATTAGGAAACTAGACATTTATATTAATCGATATATTTGCTATTTAGGCAGCAAAATAACTGACGATGGCCGAAGTAGAGAGGATGAAAAAAATGTAGACAGGCAATGTCAAAAGAAAAATATTTCCGAAGAAGAGAAATTAGTTAACATTGAATATGGATTTAACGGTTATGTTGTCTTTTCTGAGGGTATTTGCCTGGAGTGTAGCCACGTATTGTTTATTGTAAAAACTTGTGGTGATGGCTTCAAAACAGAAAAAGGTGGTCGTTTCAATGGAAGAAAAACTCAAAGCTTTAAAAAGAATAGACAATGGTGAAACTTTATTAAAAGTGGCGCAAGCTTATAACGCCGGGAAAACAACAGTTGGAGACTGGAAAAGGAACCACATTGAAATTGAGAAGTGGTGTTCTCAGCGAGCAACCTCGGCTGTTTTGGAAGATCGGAAAACCATGAAAAAATGTGATTATGAAAAAGTAAGTGAAGCTTTGTTCCTATGGTTTACTCAACATAGAGATAAAGGCCTACCCATGTCGGGACCTAGTTTGCAGAAAAAAGCCTTACAGTTTCGTAACGAACTGGAGGGAAGTGCGCCCAAGATTTCTCACAGCAAAGGACACAAGGCCTTAGAAACTGCTTTAAAATATGTAGAGCAACTGGACGAAACATCGTCTACCATGGTTTTACTTCTTAAGAGACTACGTGATTTAGCGGCAAAAAAAAAAAAAAAAAAAAAAAAAAAAAAAAAAAAAAAAAAAAAAAAAAAAAATTTGGCAAACAGCAGGCAAATAAAAGACAATTACTAACTTCTTCACACAGTAAATATCTATTCAGTTTAATTTGATTTGTATTGTATTAAATGTTTAATTTATTTGGCCTACTTTAGTTTTAATTTTTTGTATTATTTTCCTTATTACCCGACCTTGCTGCGGCCAGTTTAGGTCGGATAATTGAGACTCTACTGTATATGTATTTTTGAAAATAAAATTTTTTAAATTCCATAAAAAATTGTTTCCCCGCAAAGCTCCAGAAGGGCTACCTCAAAAGATATTGATGGGTACAAACATACATTTATATATTTGGAATGTTCTGGCAAATGATTGAAAGCTCTGGTGCTTGATCACGTAAATTAGAGTCAACATATTTGAATAAGATGCTAGAAGACGAAGTGTGGAATTTCAACAAAGGGAGAAACCACAGCAAATTCAATAATGTTCCAAAATTCCAATTAGGCAGAACATATGTGGGAGCATAGTTTACACACAGATTGGTTTCATGGACCACCAGTGGTATCCACTTCAGCGATTTCCACAGGGCACTATAGGAAAGAAACACATGCTTAGGTAAAGTGTGTCTGTTAACAATGACAATATGTTACACTCATTTTTTATGTCACAATGTATCAGTATTCATTTGCAATGTGGTACGTTTTATCCATTTAGCTTACATGTCACAATGTGCTTAACCTTACGTTATCCAGCATTACTTTCACACCACTCCATGTTTACATTGGCTATATTCCAGCTAAACATACAGAACGTAGTACAAAGCCATAGTACAGGATCTGCTTATGAGCAACAAGGTGGTATTCTAATTGCTGTGCAAATTCTACTTACAAATGTTTGTAAATGACTAAAAACTGAAAATGATTTAAAAATCCCAAGAAAAAGAATTAAGCATGTTGTTTCTAAAAGACATTCCTGATTCCCAGACTACTAACTTCAGAGCACTTAGGCAAATTAATGCCTGCGACAAAACTGCCTGTGAGCTTAAAAGCAGAGTGCCGGATAGAGACTCGAATTTGGGATGTTTGCCTTTCTTGGGCAAGTGTTCTACCAACTTAGCTACACAAGCACGACTCACGACTTGTTCTCACAGCCTTACTTCCAACAATACATTGTGCCGCAACAGTGTGAAAGGAGTACAAACCCTAACTACAAACTACAGTATTTTCCTTACACTTTCATCTTTTTTTTCTTATATGCAGCATGCCTTGTGTCATACAATGACCATTCCACACCATCTTTAAATGTGTCCACTAGTTTATATTCTCAACAAAAATAATTTGGAGTATAAAAGCAGGATAGGTCAGTTATTTTTGTGTTGATTTCTCTACTTATTTTAATGAGAAGCTTCTCATCTGGTCTCACAAGGATGAATGGATCCCATTCAAGAACTTTCCTCCACAGGAAAATCTGATGTGGATACCAGATGTCAAAACTTGGAAACTCGGTATTAGCAGCCAACAACACTAACCACGAAATGTTTAAGAATCTAACTGTGATTCAGCTACATTGACAGGCTGAAACCAGCCAGTAAGGCTGTGTACACTAAATTTGAAATCCTACAGTGGATATTTAAAATGGTTTATCATTCAGAAACTAAGTCGTGGCTGGGACTACAACACACACACACACACACACACACACACACACACACACGCACACAAAATCACAGCTATACTTCCACTAACCTTCCCTCCTGCATAGCAGACTTCACAGAGGGTCTCCTGCGTATCTTATTTACATAAAGGAAAAAAGGATATTGTAAAGAAAAGGTTTAACCATAGCCTACGGAGTTGTTCACAGAATGAATCTTTCTTTCTGCAGCAAAATGTATGCTGTTTTGAAACTTCCTGTTTGATTAAAACTATGTGCCACATCGTGGCACTAACTCAGAACCTTGCCCTTCCTCCTTTATAGCTCAGTCGGTATGACACTGAAAAAGACAAAATTGAGGGTTCAAGTCTGGATCCAATGCACTGTTCTAACTTGTCAGGAGGTTTCGAAGTAATATTTGTCATGTTCCATTTGGAGTCACTTCTCCTTAATTAGATATTTCTGAATGCTTTAGCCACTTTCTATTTTAAAATAAAACACCACATACACACAAAAAAATTTAAAATGATTTGCATACAGTTTATTCTATTGTAGACAATAACTGTATTATTTTATAATAACACTGGCAGTTTTGTGCTGACTCTTAAGAGCATAATACAAACAGTATTATAATATACATTACCACACTACACTGGATATATGCATAATTCAAACATTATCACATTTTATGGCTTGAATATATTGTCTAAAGTCTTTCACATGAAAGCTATAAATATGGTTGCAATTCACTACATTCACAACTGAATAATGTTCCATTTTAGGAACAAAGTACGTAACAAATAATACTAAATGCAATGGAAAAAAGAAGATAAATAACCGTTTGAAGAGTCTTTCTTCCCATTAAGCATTTGCACTTCATATCTGTTGACCAGTTACGTCTTGCTTTCTCCAGGAAAACTAATCTTCTCATAAATCATCTTGAAAGTGCTAATAGTTTGAGGGTCACACAAACAATTATTTGCCTGTACAGCAACTGAGTGAGTTTGCTGCTTTAAGTCTGTTACTTCCGCATTCTCCAGTCTGTTCAGAAAGTTTCCAACAGTAATATCTTGACGTAACCTTTCCCTGTACCTCCACAACCTCAAGATTTCTCGTGTGACATTCACTAGAGAATGTTTCTCAATTGCAGTCTTCAGCTCTGGAATGCTGCAGTCAACACTTTCTTTGGGTTTTTCATCCTGAATCACAGTATGATGGCCTGGAAAATAAAACAAATCAAAATGAAATAAATGTGTGCACTAAAACAAAATAAAGAAGATAATTCAGTGGCACACAACGTAAAATAGGTATAAATTATACAGCATTAAGAAAGGATACAAATTATACACAACTCTTGGAATGTGAAAGGTAGTGAGAGATCAAAATCACACACAGTATTTTAAATATGCAAAAAATTTCACTCAACTTATTTTCACTCTCAAAATATACAGTACGGTCTTCTTATAGACTTAATTGTTCCACTCACATAAGATTGATTGCACATATATCTGTCGATATACTATTACCTGGCAATTAGTTTATGAGTTGAAAGATGTAGTTTATATCAGAGATACTTAAGTACCGGGTGATTATTAAACTAACAGTGTTCCAAGTGCTGCAGCATGGGCTGTATGCATCCCAGGATGCTGAAATATCGAAGGTATGTTCATAAATCAGTACACTCATGCACTATGCTGAAAAGAAATGATAGTTTCACTTTCTGCCACCATGTGAAAATATGATACTGTAAGCAGTCAAAATATGAAACAAATCCTGTTTTGACATCAGATTTTTTTTTTGGTGGGGGGGACTGTTGATGTACCAAGGGTTAAGAAGGTTGAAGTTTTCCTTATCATGGTGTATACGTGGACAAAGAAAAAAATTCCCAGATTTCCCAGTAAAAAAATACACATTCTCCCAGGTGAAAGTACACTTTTTCCTTGTTAAGTGACCGTATACTCCTCCTCATCAATCCTTTGAATGTTTATGGTTTTATATACCGACGTAGAATTTCCCGGCACTTCAGAAAATGGTGGAGGGTGGGTACATACGCTGCATATTTTCGTATTACGAAGGTATAAATTTGAATTCCACCAAACACCGCATGTCACTTTCCGAAGCATTGAAATCGAGATTGTGATGCGCTTTTGTAAGCCAGTCATGGCTCATATCACTTGATCTCGCCCGCTGATGACAGCAAAGGACACGTGATGTAGTCAGCCAATAACAAGATCACTCTTGAGCAGTGCGAACACACAAATAAGAAAAGTTCATGGTTTAAATTAAGATACATCACACAAATGTGCCAGTAAAAATTTTAATAACGACGTAAATGTCTGATCTGGGCTCGAAATTCTTCTAAATGGTCGTCCTCAAAGAGTTGATTTTTATTAATTTTAATGTTAATAATGAATAGCCTCAGTTGCACAGTTTACCTAGAATTTACCTCAGTTTCAGTCGGGAAAACCCAACCTTCTTCAGAATCTAAACACTAAAACAGTAAATTCTAGGTCAACGGTGCAACTGAGGCTGTTCATAATTAAAATTAATATTTATACAGTTGATGACACGGCCGCGAAATGATGAAAATATTTAAGTTGATTTTTAAATGAGAGTCAAACGCTTTGCGATTTAAGAAATTCATCGTACACTCTTGCACACAGTTCATCTTGTGCAAAAGGAAATTTGCTTTGATTGTAACGCTTTTCAAACCACCATTTGCAATATTTTCCTGCGACCTGTTAGAAATAGGTTCGTTTCAGCAGTTGCAAGAGAGCGCCAGGTAACAGGCGTCACTGCGCCTGCGCAGCTACGATGTCATAAAAGAAACAAGACATCAGAGGATACTTCAAGAGCATCGGAATTTCGTGAACCACACTCAAATGCACAATTCGGCTTAAAGTGAAGATTCGTATGTCCATATTCGGCTGTAAATTTTCTTGGAGTACCAGTGCTGTATTATATGTTTGGTTCTTTATTATGGTATAATGCCATACATGCACTTGAAATGCAGCGAACAGTTGAAACCAGCCAAGAGTGTGAAATTAAACACTTTGCTTCAAATAAATTGACTGCCTCAGCAGAAAAGATTAATAAAAGTCAAATCTCTTTAACAAACCGACAAAAATAACTTCATTGTTCTGCAAGGCGATTAATGCTTGACTGTCAGAAAAGTGGAAATAAAATCTGAAAGTAATAACATATTTTTGCCTTCCGTTACTAAGCGAACGTGTTTTTAATTCATTTGATAGCTCCCGGCCACAAAAATCCTTTTCATCATCATTTAACGTGAGAGGAATAATCGAAGACTAAATAACAAAATCACTGAACTTAAACACAGGTCACGTGGAGACGACCCACCTCCCCACCACAACTCTGACTGCTTTGTGCTTCAGCTCCAGATTTACTATATTTCCAAACCGGGGCAATATTAGATAGTGGCGCCCAGCCACACTTCAGTAACCAGAAGCGGGAGAAGGTACTACGCATACACGACTAAACTGTGCATGCGCAAGAGCCCGCCCGAAACTGCTCAAACGACTCTAAACAGTTGTCAAGTCACACTCATTGGAGGCAATTTGTTGTTATGAAGCATTGCACAGTCTTCCTAAGCCTTCGACACACTGTGCTGTTGGCAGACGCTTGTATGAGTACTGTTTGTTGTTGTTGTATACGGCAAATTTCCTTTGCAACTAAAGTTTTATTTTCTTTTTTTTTTCTTTTTCTCGTTCATGTTTTGTTGCTGCAGTATTATTCTGCAGTAGCGGGATACAGTAATATGCTTTGTTACAGTATTGGTTCTCACCAGTAAAAAATCACAAAAATTTAACTGAAAACCAAAACAATGAAAAATTTCCGGAATTCTAAACAATTCCCGGGTTTTTCCTGGTTTTCTCCCAGATGAAAAAATTCCCGAGTTTTTCCCGGATCTCCCAGTTCGTATACACCCTGCTTATGAAAGGCAATATTTGTTTCAAAGAAAATTCATGCTCTGCTGGTAAAGTTATTTTATTAGAATGGCAGCAATAACAGCACTGCAATGTGGGAATATCACAGACAGAAACAGCTGCGAAGAGGCGTTATGTCAATGAACGGGCTAAAGAATATGATCCAGAAATTTGAAGAAACAGATGAATTAGGTGATGCAGCAGGGAGAGGCAGGTGGCCCATTTCCACAGTAGTTGTTGATGAAGTACTTTAAGCTATAGCCGACCTTGCAGTCCATGCCCCAAATTCTGCAGCCACTGCTCTAGCTGTGTCATGGGAATTGCCTCTCCCCTGGTCAACACTTCCACAGATTTCGCAGTGCATTTTACACTGGTATCCCTACAAGATTCAAATTGTGCACAAAGTTAAGCCCAAAGATAGGCTACACTGCCATGACTTTTTTCTCCTTGATTTCTTCAGCGTCCAAGGAGTGCCCTGTCCCAGTATAGTGCTTGGGCACTGCTGATTTGTCAAACTGTAGCTTTGATGTTTCACACAATGCTCTCAAACAATTTGTTTGTTTGACACGTATGATGGTGGTTCTTGTACACACGTGCCTCATATAGCACTCAGCCTTCAAGAATCACTACATATGATGGGAAGGCCACGGATTGATCATTTCCTCTTCTACCTCTTGACCCGACACTCAAGTTCAGTTTGAACTGTGAGGACTAGTTCATTTTGTGTATTGGGTAACCAATAGCTTCAGACACTTTCCTGAAATGCTCTAGTTCTTCATGCAGATGGCCATAATCTATAATAGCATGCACTCTGTGGACTAATGTTTTTATGGACCCCAATTGTCTGTTACAGATTATGACAGCTGTCACCTTGCAGATACAAATATGGTGTGTTGACTTGTGGTAGACTTGTGGCCAAGGGTCAGCTGTGTGAGGAACTTAAACCCTGCAAAAAAGTGTTAAGATAACGGCTACCCAATGAACAAAATACAGAAGACATTACACTTCAAACCATATGTGGGCATACTGGGTTTAGACATTGCAGAGGAAACATTCAAATCCACATACTTCTAATGTGATGACACGCACTTCGTATCCAGACTGTCATAACATCTGAAGCTTAAAATAGGAATGTAGTATTCCATGCTTGCAGGAAGAGAGTACATTTGGATGCAGTCTGCATGTGCTGCAACATCCACATAAAGCATGTCACTTCATACCATCAAATCAGTGTCCAACACAGTTTACAGATTTCCCAGCCAGTGAATCATTAAGATGGAAATCAATGTCAACAAAATGAGGGTTCGAAGTTGACAAGGGCACTGCAGTGTTGCCTATCAATATGGGTGACAAACACAGGGCTCTGGGCTCTCCACCACTACAGCCAGCAAATGGTGATTTCATACAGTGAACAACAAACAGCACTCAAATTACAATGCAAGCTACGTATAAAAATGTATGCAGAGTACCAAAAGATTTAGAAGTAGCTTTTCTCAAAGCAACAAATTTTTGGTCTTTTTTTGTTCAGTTTTCAAACGAATGAGAATGCAGTTATCTCTCATACCAAACTGTTAACTGCCTGGAAACATTGTTTGAACAGTACAAGTAATTAACTGACTCTGAAGTGGATTGCGCAAAGAACTTTTACAGTTTGCATATCATTTACACTCCCAGCTACATCTTGGTTTGTAGAGCTTGACTGCTCATTCTCATCACAAGCAAAGTTGTAACATTGGTATTGGACAGGTTACAAAAAATGAGAGTTATTACACCCATTAAATCTGATCAATGGGCATCACTTACAGATATTAAGAAACATAAGGGTATGTGTGTGTGTGTGTGTGTGTGTGTGTGTGTGTGTGTGTGTCGAATTTTAGGCTACCATCAACACCTACAGTTATGGAGACCTGTACACTTGTCCTATGCCATCCCCGTCAAAACCCACGTATCTGGCAAGACCTACACTCTTGAGCTCATCTCATGCCACAACTACACCACACATGAAGCCACCCTTTAATTTCTACATGCACCCTGGAAAGCCAGTTGAACTCAGGGAGGAAAGGCAGAGCCAATTGCCCAGAAAATGCACTGCGAGACTGATGACAACATCGCCATCTCTCCATTCATGATGGCAGAACTGCTGGCTTGCTTGCTACTAACTGGGGGTCACTACTTCAAAAACATTTGGAACAAATCATTAATGCATAAATAACAAGCATGATATTATCTTCCAAATCTGCAAGCTTTCTTTGATTGGTTCCGTTTAATCTTTTTCCCAACCTAGTGTCATACATTTTGCTGCTGTTGTGATCTTCAGTCCAGAGACTGGTTTGATGCAGCCCTCCATGCTACTCTATCCTGTGCAAGCCTTTTCACCTCCAAATAACCACTGCAACCTACACCCTTCTGAAAATGCTCAGTGTATTCATCTCTTGGTATCCCCTCTACGAGTTTTACCCTTCACACTTCCCTCCAATACTAAATTGCTGATCCCTTGTTGCCTCAGAACATGTCCAACCAACCGATCCCTTCTTCTAGTCAAGTTGTGCCACAAATCCCTCTTCTCCACAATTCTATACAGTATCTTCTCATTAGTTACGTGATCTACCCACATAATCTTCAGCATTCTTCTGTAGCACCACATTTCGAAAGCTTCTATTCTCTTATGTAAGTCTGCAGGCTTTCGTGGCCATTGTCACTGAAGTTAAAATCTTCTGGGTTACTAGGCTGCGTCATATTTATTCTAAAATGATCGACGTTTCGACCCCTATGCTGGGATCTTCCTCAGGATCTTCTGGTGTTCACTACTGCTAGCAGTTACACCCAATAGTCATCCAAGACAAAAAGATTGCTTGACTTTTAGGCTGCCACAAGGCTTTTATAAAATTAAGAAGATGCCCAAAATCCGCTCACTGCCTTGAAACCCAGAAGACTGGCAAAATTTTGACACTAACCACTGATGCGCCACAATATGGAATCAAGGCTGCACTAGCAAACAAAAACACCGAGTCCCACAGATAAACCAATTACGTATGCCTTCAACCATTATCAGCAGCACAAATTAACTACTCCCAGATAAAGAAGGAAGCAGTGACCATTACTTACAATGTCAAATTCCCACTTCTATGGCACCAAGACCCAGTTAAACACAGACCACAAGCCACTTATTTTCTTGAGCAGCCCTTATCAAAGTTCCACGCAAAGACAGCACAGCAATTAAAACGGCAGCTACCATTTCTTAGCAATTATCATGACATTCATTACAGGCCCACCTCTAAACACGCTAACGCAGATACACTGGCTCACATATCCACGAAACAAAGTTTGATACACAGGAGGCACTATGTTCTCAACTCAATAACAATATGTGACAAACATTATATACTACCCCGTCACACCCCATGAAGTTGGGTAATCCAAAGGGTGATATAGCTGCTTTGCAGGAACTCCTATCAGTAAAATGTGAATGTTCAAAGCAGTAATCAAAAGGAGCAGATCCAGCATATTTGACTTACTTGTCCCCGAGACACTGTAGTGCTAACAGCGGTGTCTTCGTGTTGGTCATGGAGGACACAGAATGCCAAGTCATCATTCCTCCCATGCTCCACAGGAGAATTCTTATGTAGTGTGCAGATAAGGAAATTGAAATACCTGTCCACTCTTGTCACACCAGCATTTGGTATCCGTGTTTTCCCCTTGGATGAAAACAGGGCACCCAAAAGTGAGGGGCAAACTGACTATGCTAGGCCATAGAAAGGCACAATTTGATTGTTGGTGCAAATAGTTTCCAACAGGAGCCTTAAGGAGCTTCTTAGTCAGCTATCGGTCCAGCTCCACCAAAGATCACAGTCCAGCAGGACTACTACACAGGTGCCAACACTGGTCGCTGCTGGATCTGCTGCGACCACCCCGCACAGCCCTCATCAAAACTGGGTGTCGTCGATCATCGGCAACTTCACCCCAGCATAGGACCTCTGCAAAGATGCTGCACGACAGTGCAGCAACCACTGGCGGCGCCAATCCAGACGAGGCTCGAGGCAGCCTCCCAGAGCTGCAAGGTAGCACTCCTGCTTCGACAGTTATGAAATATGGCTGTATAGCACAAGTGAGGAGTTCAGTTCAGGAAGTTCTGCTTCTGCTTGCAGTGGATAGAAACATCAAATAAATCACATGACTGTTTTCTGTATCCAACTGTGTGCACAAAAGGAGAATACAACAAATATCATATTAATGTGTGGGCCTCCACGTAATGACTTGTACGTTCGGCCACATTCCAGTGTGAATCTCATGCATCATCATGGGCTGCGGAGGGGCAACAAATATCTTAAGTTGCAGTCTGCCAGAACCAGCTGGTCCACAATTGTAACCAACTGCAGCTGTGACACTAGTACACTATAGTGCCCCACAAAATCCAGTCCCCAAAGCCTGGCCGTGCACCAACCACCATCCCCGTCAAAACCTACGTATCTGGCAAGACCTACACTCTTGAGCTCATCTCATGCCACAACTACACCACACATGAAGCCACCCTTTAATTCCTACATGCACCCTGGAAAGCCAGTTGAACTCAGGGAGGAAAGACAGAGCCAATTGCCCAGAAAATGCACTGCGAGACTGATGACAACATCGCCATCTCTCCAGTCATGATGGCAGAACTGCTGGCTTGCTTGCAAGCATTAGCACCCCTTTGGTGTTCGGCACAGCATGGCAAGCACCATTTCTACCCCTACGTGCCAGTTAAAGGGGAGGGGGGGGGGGGGGGGGGCACAATACTGTATCCTCATCCAATGCCAATGAAAATGCAGAGATATATTATCTACCACCACATGTGGATATTGATATGACCAGCATAGGTATATAGCTGGGAGGCAGAGTCCAACACAGGCTGTAATGCAGTGTTAGGAGGCTGCTGCAGGCACGAACTGCACTGAACAAACCTTCTGGTGTCAAGCAACCTAAACAGTCTGCAGTAATGAACACTGGAATGATTACTCGACTATATTCAGCTGTTCAGAATGCACTTCACTAATCCAGTGTTGACCTTGCTGTATACTTTGATTTTATATTGGATTTCTCCCTGGACAGCTCACATTACTTTAGAGAGACTGCTCTGTTTATGGAACAGTTAATTTGCAACTTCTCCTGTGAAGTCACTCGTCCTATTTCAGTGCACGTAAGAACTCTGAATGTAGCCTTTATATTCTCCAGCTGATCCAGTGACATGTAGGTACCAGCTGCTCTCCCCTAAACGGTGCACACATCGTTCATATTTTTGGTGGTGGTATGTGAAAAACCCAATGCCAGCCTGATCTTGGAGATGGAAAAGCCCCTGTTCCAGACATCCACAAACTGGATACAATCAAACAGACTAACATAAATCATCTTACTCCTCTTTTGCTCAACATTAGCATCAGCAGGCAGTACAACATTCCACTCACATGACGCTCTGAACAATTCCATTCACCAAGGCAAAAAGAGTTCTCTCTGCAGTGTATGTTTTCTCTACTTCAACTGCTCATTAAAAACTTCCAGTTCTCTCCTCGAAGATATTGGAACCCTTTCACTTGAGAGCACATGTAACCAGATGTTCGGAGCTGAAGCAATTCACTTTATATTCTACCTTATGCATTCTTTCACATGAGAGGTGCAGATCTCAAGAATTTTGGCTCACAAGCTTTAAGTCATTTGTAAAGAGCATCACTGCTGCTCCATTTATACAAATATTGTGAGATGCCTTCAAAAGCAAGGTACAGTGAGCCATCTACCATCTCTTTAACGTATCAATACTAATCGCCATCCAGTACAGTTTTGGTACACACTGTCAACTAAACAGCTCTGTTCTTTCTGTTCAATATCCAGTGCTTAGACCAATTTAACGACTGAGTATTTACTATATTAGCATAGTAAAAGATTCAGAAGTAAAAAATGGACTTGCTGGAAATGACAAAAACATGAAATATATTCTACGGGAAAAACTAACTTATCTATAGAAGATGAGAACTAGAAACATTGAAATTAAAGAGAGAGAGACTAAATGAGATTAATGTTCCCTTACAAAAAAGCTAGGCCAAAATTAGACACAGTCAAATTGAGTAAAGTGTGGTGTGATGGAGAAAAACATGGCTATTCCTGAGGGCAGCTAGCACATGACGGAAAATTCAAGAAGATGCTTATCTCTACTACTACACATCAGCTAGATTGTACAAACTTCACACAACACATGGAGCAAAAAAAGTGTACTTAGCATGGAAAATGAGTATTCGTTTTTCACCAAAAATGTAATGTTTGCTCAGTCATATTTATTTTCCACTCATAGCAAGTATCAACAAATGTCTTTGAAATAAATCACCTAACTCTTCCCACTCCAATCTCTCACATAGGCAACAGCACTTGCGATGCTTTCCTCTTCCCACTGACTAAATCAATATAATATCCGGTAAGTTGTCAACTCCCAGGCCTTGAAAAATCCATAATTTTCTAAATGCCCTGCTTTGCACTGAAATCTAGCTATGCATTCATTCACTTGGGACTCAATGTAGCTATTGTGTAGCTTGAGAAGTGAATTTCAACTGCTTGCCATACTCTGAGGCCACATTAAATCTTTCATTCTTGGTAGAAGCAGGAAACGGAGAACTCCAAAAATGTAACTGAGAATTACACTACTGACCATTAAAATTGCTACACCAAGAAGATGACGTGCTACAGACGCGAAATTTAACCGACAGGAAGAAGATGCTGTGATATGCAAATGATTAGCTTTTCAGAGCATTCACACAAGGTTGGCACCAGTGGCGACACCTACAACGTACTGACATGAGGAAAGTCCAACCGATTTCTCATACACAAACAGCAGTTGACTGACGTTGCATGGTGAAACGTTGTGATGCCACGTGTAAGGAGGAGAAATGCGTACCATCACGTTTCCGACTATGATAAAGGCCGGATTGTAGCCTATCGCGATTGGGGTTTATCGTATCGCGACATTGCTGCTCGCATTGGTCGAGATCCTATGGCTGTTAGCAGAATATGGAATCGGTGGGTTCAGGAGGTTAATACAGAATGCCGTGCTGGATCGTAATGGCCTCGTATCACTAGCAGTCGGGATGACAGGCATATTATCTGCATGGCTGTAACTGATCGTGCAGCCACGTCTCGATCCCTGAGTCAACAGATGGGAACATTTGCAAGACAACAACCACCTGCACGAACAGTTCGATGACGTTTGCAGCAGCATGGACTATCAGCTCTGAGACCATGGCTGCGGTTAACCTTGACGCTGCATCACAGACAGGAGAACCTGAATGATGTACTCAACGACGAACCTGGGTGCACGAATGGCAAAACATTTTTTCGGATGAATCCGGGTTCTGTTTACAGCATCATGATGGTCGCATCCGTGTTTGGCGACATCGCGGTGAACGCACATTGGAAGTGTGTATTCATCATCGCCATACTGGCGTATCACCCAGCGTGATGGTATGGGGTGCCATTGGTTACACGTCTCGGTCACCTCTTGTTCGCATTGACTGCACTTTGAACAGTGGACATTGTTTTTCAGATGTGTTATGACCTGTGGCTCTACCCTTCATTCGATCCCTGCGAAACTCCATGTTTCAGCAGGATAATGCACGACCGCATGTTGCAAGTCCTGTACGGGCTTTTCTGGATACAGAAGATGTTCGACTGCTGCCCTGGCCAGCAGATTCTCCATATCTCTCACCAATTGAAAACGTCTGGTCAATGGTGGCCGAGCAACTGGCTCGTCAAAATACACGTCACTATTCTTGATGATCTGTGGTGTCGTGTTGAAGCTGCATGGGCAGCTGTACCTGTACACACCATCCAAGCTCTGTCTGACAATGTCCAGGCGAATCATGGCCATTATTACAGCCAGAGGTGGTGGTTCTGGGTACTGATTTCTCACGGTCTATGCACCCAAATTGCGTGAAAATGTAATCGCATGTCAGTTCTAGTAAAATATATTTGTCCAATGAATACCCGTTGATCATCCGCATTTCTGGTGTAGCAATTTTAATGGCCCGTAGTGTATTTACTGTGTAGCACTAATTCCTTCTTTTCTGTACTTCAAATTTTTTCATGATGAGAACGCTTGTGGTGACCTGAACTACTACACATACAGGAAATATTTTGAAACTAACAATCTCTGCAAACATGTTCAGACTAAAAGCAAAACATAATTTTAGGGTTTATAATCAATTAAATGGGGGTAAGAAGATTAGGGTTTAACATACCATCAAGGTCACACAAACTGATGAAAAACTTTGAATTGGACTAATATTACGACAGAAATTGGCTGTGTCCTTTTCAAAGGAACATCCGCAAAATCTCTTAAGAGATTTAGGAAATCTACAGAAAACTTAAACCTGGACTGTGGGGTGAGGATTTAAACCATGCTTTTTCTCAACATGAATCCAATGTGTTTACTACTGCAGCACCTTGATCCAAGGCTGATAGGTGTCAGTTCAGCTACTAAATGACAGTTAATCTCCAGTGAGTGGTCCTCTACGTCTTTACACCTAAGACACGCTGTCTTCATTTAGATGCACAAATGTCTGCATGGAAAATGTCTTATTTTCACAGTGAAATGAAATGATTGTACGACATTGACAGCCAGGAGTCCCCGCGTGGAGAAGTTTGGCCACTGAGTTGCACGTCTTTTCAGTTGACACCACAATGGGTGACCTGCATGTAGACGATGAGGACAACACACCAACCAGTCCCCGAATGGAGAAAATCTCCGAGACAGCCAGCAATTGAACCCGAACCCCTCGCATGGCAGTCAGACGTGCTGACCACTCAGCTAAGGAGGCAGATCTTTAATGGTGTTTATAGTTAACTTTAAGAATCAATATTAAGTAAGCTGCAAAATAGATGGGCATAAAATGAGAGAAAAAAATAAATTGAATGTGGCTTTTTCCTTGTTTCTTATAATGGAGTCTGGTGAAAAGGAACAGCAAATACCCCACAGAGAGAGGAAAACGATTTGAGAATCTTTGTAGATCCAAACATAAATTAAACCCACAGCTAATCACCTGCTCTCAAATCATTTGGTTATTTACAGGAATTAGGAGCAAAGTAAGGAACAATGCTTTACACAAATAGGTCTACATTTTACATCAGTATATAATAGTTATCTGTTGAGTACTAACAGCAAAACTGAGAATATTATTAACGACACTGTCATACTGTAACTCCGTTATCAAAGAATTATTTGAATGGGATGGTAATCAGTAGATGTAACGTCCATGTACAGACAAGCAAATGAATAGCGTGTTGGTCCACCTCTGGCTGGTATGCAAGTAGTTATTAAGCTCGGATGTCCTCCTGAGGGTATTGTGCCAAATACTGTCCAACTGGCATATCAGATTGTCAAAATCCCAAGTTGGTTGGAGCACCCTGCCCATAATGCTCCAAATGTTCTCAACTGGGGAGAGATTTGACTGCATTGCTGCCCAAGGTAGGATTTGGCAAGCATGAAGACAGGCAATAGAAATGCTCACCGTGTGTGTGTGTTGGCACTATCTTGCTGAAATGTAAGCCCAGGATGGTTTGTCATGAAGGGTAATAAAATGGAGTGTCGAATATCATGTATGTAAGACTGTGCTGTGGGAGAGCTACAGACGACACCCAAAGAGGTCCTGCTATGAAATGAAATGGCACCCCACACCATCATTCCTGGCTGTCAGAGCATATGGTGGGCGACAGCCAGTTTGGTATCTCACAACTGTCCATGGGTCTCCAGACACGTCTCTGGCCTAGAATCTTGTTGAGTGGGGTAGAATTGTCTTCAGTGACGAGTCCGCTTCGAACAGAGCTCCGATGACCAGTGAAGACGTGCCTGGTGATGCCCCAAACAGTGGTGGGATACCAACATGACTTTTGCCCACCATAGAGCCCAACAACATGGAGTGATTGTCTGGGGTGCCATTTCTTTTCAAAGCCGGACTCCTTTGGTTGTCATCCATGGCACCCTTACAGCACAGTGGTACATCAACGATATTCAACGCCCAATTTTGTTACTTTTCATGCCAAGCCATCCTAGGCTTATATTTTAGCAAGATAATGCCCACCTGCACACAGCGAGAGTTTATACTGGTTGTTTTCTTGCTTGCGAAATCCTACTTCGGCCTGCAAAGTCACAAAATCTCTCCCCAATTACGAACGTTTGGGGCATTATGGGTGGGGTCTTCCAGCTATCTCGAGATTGTGATGATCTAATGCGCTAATCAGACAATTTAGCATGGTGTCCCTCAGGAGGACATGCAACAATTCTATCTATCAATACCTGGCCAAGTAACTGTTTGCAATGGGCTACAGGTGGACAAATGTGTTATTGACTTGCTCCATTTGTTAAGCTCTTTCACTTTAACACAGCAATAATTTTCTCTGAAATAGTAATCATTTGTTTGTCTGTACATCTACCGATCTTCATCTCATTCGGATTGTTCCTTCATGGTACATAACTTTTTGCCTTTGAGTGTATATACCTTCTTTCACAAGGAAAAACACTTTCATTCATTTACTCAACACATTGTTTAAATTAAGGGAGGTTTTGTGGGATTTCTAACATCCTTTCAACATCAGGTTAATCCAAAGGTCTCCATTCTCTGTAATGTCTAAGGAAGATTGCTCTAAGAAGCACAAATGCTGATTAGCTACCAGCTTGGGAGCTATGAGTTCACGACATCAGTCTGTAGCCAAATTACCAAGGTTTCTTGACATTTATTGCTCCTTTCAAGTGATATTCACTTTAAAAAATGCTACACGTGTGGTGAACGAGCATTAACCACTCTTCCCCATATTCACATGTTAGTGGAGTACACTTTTATTAAAGAAACATTTAACGTACACTTTTTTTACCAAACAAACATTAAGCTGTAATTTGCTCTGTCCTCTCATTAAATGACACATACAAAATAAAAAACAATGATTTTACAATAGGTTTCGAAATAAAAGGCATAGAACATTTGCGTGAAATTTCCATTTTCCATTAATCATTATTTTTTGTAGCTTATTTTTACGACATTATAAACTACTCAGAAAACATTTTATGCTATCTTTGAGACTCACATAGTTATTTTTTTAAAATCATAAACCTATCTCTCAATTTTATTTTGATAAATTGTCTATGCATCGGAGGTAAATTAAACCACTTTCTCAGTGCAGTTCAGTTCAGTATAGCACGCTGTCTTCTGTTGAGAACAGGACGACCCAGCTTATGAACACTGTTCAATCCATCAATACACCTCAAAAGGTCATTCTACGCTAGACTTGGCACACATTCTCACTTCACTGCCTGAAGTGGTGCCAGCATGAGTGCACTAAGTTGCTCACTAACTTGGCATACAACACAGCAAGGACATTTCTTATGAGGTGCAGGGAGAGGCAACTACTTCTCAACTACGAAAAACTATAATTATGATATTTTTGTACTGCCTACCACAAGGACAATTGCATCAATTCAGTATCAGATTAAAGAATCTGGATATTAACTAGTGGCCAATACCCAGAATCGTCTGTTGTTAAATCTCCAAACTATATGGTCATTCTCCTCACAATTGAAAATGCCAAATGGCTACGGGTTCTAAAAGCTTCCAACAGATTTTTGTTTTTCTTGTGCCAATATCAAATACAACGAAAACGACTGCTCAAAATATACATACATATTGAAACATTGCCTAACAGCAAAATAATATTTACAAATCCCATACAAAACATACTCTACCATGTTAGTACACTGTAAATAGTATGTACTAATATAAAATTGCAGTGTTAATGATTGGCGATTGAAACAAATTTTTCCTAAGGTTCTGAGTTTCATTTTCTAAGGAATTGTGTTTTGTTACCTCCAACCACTTCTCCTTTGACAAATCTTCTCCTAGCTCAGGTACTGGTCATATTCTTTTAGCAGAGTAATTTAATGCAACATTTAATCAATATTGTGAGAGACAAAACATCAAAGTAGTGGTCACCCATGGTCAACACCAGCTGATTACCTTTACACATTATGGCTCTCAAGTACTGCAAAATGCCTTTTTGGAGGCAACTGGGCGGAATGACAACTCAGACAGTAAGCAACTGTCCCCACACGATCAATTCTGTCCAAGTGTCCACTATAAACAATAGTACAAACATTCCAGAACCGTGATGCATGGAGAACATGGGAAAGTAAGCATTACATTTTGGTGATGGGTTTGTCTTACAAGACAAAGCATAAACATGACTTTTTCCACCCCACAAACATCTTCCTCCAGAATGCAGGTTTCAACTGAACAGATTTGTCTGCAGTTTTTACTGACTTGAACAATGAAGCTTGAGACCACTGAAACTAGCAGTGTGCTGTTATGAGAGCCTCTCTAATGCACTGGATGAGTTTAGAAGTCACTGGCCAGGAATCAGATGGGCTCGAGCTGCAATATCTCTCTCTATTACTTTGTGGACAGCAAGCTGCGAGATATAAATGTAATTCAAACGTTCAAATATTTAATCAATTTATCGAATGGCTGTGTGTGTGTGTGTGTGTGTGTGTGTGTGTGTGTGTGTGTGTGTGTGTTTGGTCTCAAAGGTGGGCCTGCTTACGCACACATCAGCATTTGCTGTGAGTGTTACGCAGTTGTCTGCGTAAGAGAGACTCACTATGTGGACATATGTCTAGCAGGCCGCACCGGTCTGGTGTGTTCATTTAGTAGTATGTTTTATATTTTACATGTACGACTGTCTGTATAGTAATGACACTTCATTACAGAAAATTCTATAACTGTCACAATGGATGAAGTGTGGAACTGATAAACAATCATAGTCTTTGATCCACATTGGTTGACTTGTGTGTGTGTATATATATATATATATTTAAAAAGAAAGATGATGAGACTTACCAAACAAAAGCGCTGGCAGGTCGATAGACACACAAACAAACACAAACATACACACAAAATCTAGCTTTCGCAACCAATGGTTGCCTCGTCAGGAAAGAGGGAAGGAGAGGGAAAGACAAAAGGATTTGGGTTTTAAGGGAGAGGGTAAGGAGTCATTCCAATCCCGGGAGCGGAAAGACTTACCTTAGGGGGAAAAAAGGACAGGTATACACTCGCACACACACACATATCCATCCTCATATACACAGACATGTCTGTGTATATGAGGATGGATATGTGTGTGTGTGCGAGTGTATACCTGTCCTTTTTTCCCCCTAAGGTAAGTCTTTCCGCTCCCGGGATTGGAATGACTCCTTACCCTCTCCCTTAAAACCCAAATCCTTTTGTCTTTCCCTCTCCTTCCCTCTTTCCTGACGAGGCAACCATTGGTTGCGAAAGCTAGATTTTGTGTGTATGTTTGTGTTTGTTTGTGTGTCTATCGACCTGCCAGCGCTTTTGTTTGGTAAGTCTCATCATCTTTCTTTTTAAATATATTTTTCCCACGTGGAATGTTTCCCTCTATTATATGTATATATATATATATATATATATATATCAAATTTTCCTACTAATAAAGTCTGTGAGCCCACACCCATGCAGCCTGCACTTCAAGATGAGGGTGAAAATCATGCAGACCTGGACAATGGATGATATTCAATCTTTGCATGTGGACAATGCAGAATACAGCAGTTGTACGGGGAGTCTGTCTTTAGCAGTGCCTCATAAGAAGCTCGAAGTGCGACACTGGATAGTGATAAAGGAAAAATAAGACTATGAATTTTAAATTACTTTGAAGATAATTACAAATTATTTTTAACTGTGTTGGACTTTGTGATTGGATAGACAATGGCTACAACTTTGCATTTGTATGAAAAGTAATTAGTTATTCTGAATCAGAGGAGAGTACATAAAACTTTTAAAACAGTCAAATTAGAGAAAATCTGAAAGTGAATTTGGCTACAAAAATGCCGGTTACACATCCTGAAACCACACGCAAATACTTATTAGGAGGCACACATATTCAGGCATTGTTTGAATTCATTCACAATTTAAATAATGAAATTGTTGCTGATTATAATCTGGTACACAGAGTATAGGGCGAACTAAGATGTACAAAAAGTGAACTTGTAACAATATTAGGGAAGAAAAGTTGCTACTCACCATATAGCAGAGATGCTAAATCGTGACAGGCACAACAAAAAGATTTACACAATTATAGCTTTCAGCTATTGAGGCCTTTTTCAACCACACAGACACACACACACACACACACACACACACACACACACACACACACACACACAATCGCACAAATGCAACTCACACACACGTCTGCACTCTCAGGCAACTGAAACCACATTGCTAGCAGCAGCACCAGTGCTTGATAGGAGTGGCAACTGGATGGGGCTAAGGAGGAAGCTGGGGCGGCGAGGGGGAGGGATAGTGTGGGGTGGCAAACAGTGAAGTGCTTCAGTTTAGATGGAGGGCAGGAGGGAAGGTGGGAAGGGGTGGGGGGAAACTAGTGGAAAGGAGACAAAAAATTAAAAGACTGGGTGTGGCAGTGAAATGACAGCTGTGTAGTGCTGGAATTGGAACAGGGAGGGGGCTGGATAGGTGAGGATAGTGATTAATGAAGGTGGAGGCCAGGAGGGTTACGGGAACGTAGGATGTATTGCAGGGAAAGTTCCCACCCGTGCAGTTCAGGAAAGCTGGTGTTGGTGGGAAGGATCCATATGGAACAGGCTGTGAAGCAGTCACTGAAATGAGGGATACAATGTTTGGCAGAGTGTTCAGCAACAGGGTGGTCCACTTGTTTCTTGGCCACAGTTTGTCAGTGGCCATTCATGTGGACAGAAAGTTTGTTGGTTGTCATGCCTACATAGAATGCAGCACAGTGGTTGTAGCTTAGCTTGTAAATCACATGACTGGTTTCACAGGTAGCCCTGCCTTCGATGGGATAGGCGATGTTAGTGACAAGACTGGAGTAGGTGGTGATAGGAGGATGTATGGGACAGGGTTTGCATCTAGGTCTATTACAGGGGTTATGAGCCATGAGGTGTGTGTGCATGTGTGTGTGTGTGTGTGTGTGTGTGTGTGTGTGTGTGTGTGTGAATGACACATGCCTTAACAGCCAAAAGCTATAATTGTGTGAATCTTTTTGTTGTGCCCATCGCGATTCAGCATTTCCACTACATGGTGAGTTCTCCAACATTGTTACATTCCATCCTGGATTTTCCATCATAAAAAGTGAACTTGTTGGTTTCATTTCACAAAAGCACGATGAGCTCAAGGCCAAAGTTTAGTGCAAACCCAGTAATCTTGAGGATGAAATAATTACAGTAAAGACACAGTCTGAAGAAAAAATGGTCCGTTGTCAAGAATCTGCAGCTGAAACTTCCAATTTGTTCAGACAGCAGAATCAAGAAATTGCTGCTATAAAGCAAAAGTGCACTGACAATGTGGATGCTATACCAAGAAATCTGGTGTACAAGCTAACAGTTTAGAACTTTAATCAAGATTTTATGACATTAGCAAAGTGGTGTGCAAAATTATATCTTGAAATTTTGGAAAATGAGATTATATAGTATTCAATGAATGGAGTAGCAGACTTAATGCTACCATACTAGAACTTATTGTGAATCACAGTGAGGTCATGATAGCTATTTAAAAATTGAAGCTCACATGTGGGACAATAAAGCATCAGAAAAATGTTCCACTTTTTGAGTTTGAAACAGCTTTTTGGAAACTGTCAGCAAGCTACCAAAGCATCTTTATTGTCACCATCAAATTACACACAGAAAAAGGGAAAAACATTGGGATAAAAACACATCTTACAAATTAACTGAAATTTTAATTCAAAGGTTACCTTTTGCATAATGAGGAAAATTTACTTCGTCCTTTCACAATGCAATTGAAGAAGTGTGTCTCATATTAGATAGCATGTATAATACTGATTCTTTCACCACATGAGAATAGGTTTCACTGAAATTACAGACTGTAAAATCACTTAGATAGAAGGGAAAATGCATCACGCAGAAACAAAGATTACTGACCGCCTAGGAAGATTGTAATCATTGTCAAGAGGATTATCGACCACAGAATGACAGACAAATTCACACAGGATCGAGAAAGGAATGTTGTACGCTTGCGAGGCTAACCTTTCCAATTATAATAAATGGAACTCGGTCCAAAACCGCAATTGCAGTTAACGAGTCAGCACTTGTCATTAATAATAATCAGTACAACAGGGAGTATAATGTAAGAGGTGACTTGATGCGAGAGCAGAAAAGATTATTGAAGGTGTGTTGGCGCACATTATTGACAATGTTTGCAGTATTAACATTGACGGGCTTGTACATCTACATCTAGACTCTGCAAACTATCGTGAGGCGCATGGCAGAGGGGATGTCCCACTATACCAGTTATCAGAGTTTCTTCTTGTCCAACTCATGTATGAAGCACGGGAAGAATGGAAGAATGATTGTTTGAATGCCTCTGTGCATGTAGTAATTATTCTAATCATATCCTTTTGGACAGCAGTGTAGTCAGGTATGTCCACTATTGAATAAATTACACCTCAGTTGAGTGAGATTTCACAGAGCCAATCTTTTCCTGTGGGCAGCGTTCGTTAACATCAATCCCACGGGAAACACAGAAGTGAGCTACTTAAGAATCAGATATTACAGAAGTTTTACACTGACAGCAAAGAATACGAGCACAGTTTCCTGGTAATTCAATCATTATCTTTTGGGTTTATTTCAGTGACAGGGCAGAGGACAGCAAATGCAAAGTGGTTTTTGCTGGGTGCAAGTTATATATTCAGAAAGGTAATGAGGAAAGAGGAGTTGCATTTAGAGGATGTGTCAATAAGCAAGAGCCATTTACAGACTATTTAAGTCATCCTGCAAACTTTTGGCACACTTGGAGCAATTATTAATTAGGAGAACACAAAATTTGCAAAAAATCAGTTCAGGATCTTAGGATACGTCACCACACCACGAGGATTCCAACCTGTTTCGGACAAAATGGATGCTGTCAATTTGCTGTACCAAAGTGTACTAAACAGCTAAAGTCATATCTTGGATTCTGTATTTTTTGCAGACAATTCTTCATGGGATGTTATCAGCACCAGAACTTGTGAAACTGTTAAAAAGGGGATACACTGCTGACAAGAACAGCATGAAACTTTCTATCTTGTAACATCTAAATTGTGGAATGAAAATTATTACATCATCCTGGTTTGTCCCTGAATTTTTTATTTAGAACCAGGCTCCAGAGATTATGTAATTGGTGCTGAATTGTATCAGACGTTTGATGTCAACAGAAGTACAGTAAATGGGACAATAGCATCCGCTGTTCGATCACTGAAAGGGACAAAAAGTATACAGTAACAGAGAGATACCTTAACCATCATCATGCTAAGTTCTGATTTTCTCTCTTGGGAAAGCGTACAACTGCAATGACTGACAACACTGCACACACTTTTCTAGGGAGGTGTCATCTTATGTACTATCATCATGAGCCGAGTGCTAACACAGGAATTCGACTTTGATAAAAGATACGTATCTTGACAGATTAGCATCATACCTAACACACTGTCACATCTTTGTAGGTATACAAGGCTAATTTATCAAAGGTGTTGAAGAAGAAAAGTTTGTCTGGATATTGTCATGGAATATCAAAGTCGATCAAGATGCAGACAACAATCAAAAATGGTGGAGCACAAATACGATGATTTGAATGAGATAAAAATTGTAAGTTATTATCTGAAAGAGCAGGAAGTTTTGTTTCACAGATACAACATTAATTCTAACATGCTACTGAAAATTCTGTGAGGTATATTCAGAACTGCTATGCACATGTTGGACCATGCAGAAAGCTGAGCACCACGGAGGACTAATGCACAGTATAATCCCAAGCAAATCATGTGAGATGCTTTCCATTGACTTGTAAATGTTATTCAGCCTCAGTCCATTCTTAGTGTTAAATCAAAATAATGAAAAACAGTAAAATAAAATATATCTTCACGTTCCACTACAGACCAGCTTCCAACCCAGTGGAGCGCACTGTGCGTAAACTGACGTATTGTGGGAAACATCATTAGAAATGGTACGAAAAGTTATTGGTCTTTGAGATTGATAGCAATAGCCTCCCCTATGACAGTACAGGAAAGCCATTTTGGCACTGTTCTCTTTGATGAAAATCCGTCTAGTATTTTTGAGCGATTTATAACTTTTCTGCCGAGAATAATTGCATCATCAATCCCACATCGTATGAAGAAGAAAGCTAACAAGAAAGAAGCATGGCAAAATAGTGAATGAAGCCTGTTATAAAGTTTATGACTCTGTTTTTGTGAGCACACACATGAAGTCTTCTAAGACCTATGAAATTAAGACACTCCCACATTGTTTTACTGAGGCACTTTGCTTCAGTAAAACTGTGCATCCAGACTGTTTTCATTTGTAATACATTAACTCTGGGTAATCACAAGGACTACGGCATATCAAAAATGTAAATCTATATCATAAAAGCAAACGACTTTATTCTGTCAGTGTTGTGTATAATTTCACTGAGTTACAGTCTATGCAACTGCAAGTCATAGTGTTAAGAAGTGCATGTCAGCTAGCCTGTCTTTAACACTAGGACGACAAAAGGGGTAAAAATGACCCCCGTAATAATTTTTTCTTCACTCTCACATCTAACTTTTTACTTCATTTATGATATCATATGACTTTCTAATTTTTTCCACCTCTTTACGATGATGAATAAGGACTCACAAAATACTTACATATTTTTGTGGATTTCATTCGATATACTTACAACAGTGGTAGGGGTCAGTTTGACACAGCTGTAATTTTTTCCTGAATGTATGTAAACAATCCAACAATGATGTGGCAACAATCAGCAATTGTGCAAAGTTGCTTCTGCTCACTTTTGTGTCTTGACACTTGTACTTTCTAATCTGCGGAAGTTTGTATCGTGTCATTCAGGAAGTATTATTAATCCATGAAAGACATTTTCCTGTCATGCCAGCATGGACTTTCAGATAAAGAAATGTTTAATTGAATTGGATATTGACTTCACTCGTGAAAGTGACAACTTTGTGCCAGAAACAAGTGAAGATGGAGACGAAGACAATATGAACAAGGAGGGATTAGTGGAGGTGGTTTTGAACACCAATCTACATCAGTAATCACCTCAACCACCACAGTTGGCCCAGTTGAATGCCTCTGCAAAGGTGGTCACTAGGGGCGGAAATGAGTGGGACATTGCCAATTTTTCATCTTCTGCAGGAAGGCTGTCTACAAATGTTGTAAAGGAGAGGGAGGTCCAACTCTTTACACTGGACAATGACTAGACAACTACCAGCAGTGTTTTCTCTCTTATTTTTGACGAAGCAATGCTGTCTCAGTAATGCCAAGGAACAGATTTCAAGATCTTCTCAGATTTCTCCGTTTCAATGAAAAATTAATTTGAGTCAAATGCGTGCTAGCCAACAAATTCATCAGTGTCTGAAATTTGGGAAAATTTAGTAGAAAACCATATTTGTTCTTGCCATCCTGGAGGAAATACAATCACAGACAAGCAACTACTATCAAGCAAACCAAGATGCAGGTTCGCTCAATTTAGGCCCAACAAATCCAACAAATATGGTCCTAAGCTGCTACTCATTTAGCAAGAAAGTATATATATATATATATAAAGAAAGATGATGAGACTTACCCAACAAAAGCGCTGGCAGGTCGATAGACACACAAATAAACACAAACATACACACAAAACTCTAGCTTTCGCAACCAACGGTTGCCTCGTCAGGAAAGAGGGAAGGAGAAGGAAAGACAAAAGGATATGGGTTTTAAGGGAGAGGGTAAGGAGTCATTCCAATCCCGGGAGGGGAAAGACTTACCTTAGGGGGAAAAAAGGACAGGTATACACTCGCACACACACACACATATCCATCCATACATACAAGACACAAGCAGACATTTGTAAAGGCAAAGAGTTTGAGCAGAGATGTCAGTCGGGACGGAAGTATAGATGCAAAGATGATGTTGAAAGACAGGTGAGGTATGAGCGGCGGCAGATTGAAATTAGGAATTAGCGGAGATTGAGGCCTGGCGGATAGCGAGAAGAGAGGATATGCTGAAGGGCAAGTTCCCATCTCCGGAGTTCTGACAGGTTGGTGTTATTGGGAAGTATCCAGATAACCCGGACGGTGTAACACTGTGCCAAGATGTGCTGGCCGTGCACCAAGGCATGTTTAGCCACAGGGTGATCCTCATTACCAACAAACACTGTCTGCCTGTGTCCATTCATGCGAATGGACAGTTTGTTGCTGGTCATTCCCACATAGAACGCTTCACAGTGTAGGCAGGTCAGTTGGTAAATCACGTGGGTGCTTTCACACGTGGCTCTGCCTTTGATCGTGTACACCTTCCGGGTTACAGGACTGGAATAGGTGGTGGTGGGAAGGTGCATGGGACAGGTTTTACACCGGGGGCGGTTCCTAATTTCAATCTGCCGCCGCTCATACCTCACCTGTCTTTCAACATCATCTTTGCATCTATACTTCCGTCCCGACTGACATCTCTGCTCAAACTCTTTGCCTTTACAAATGTCTGCTTGTGTCTTGTATGTATGGATGGATATGTGTGTGTGTGTGCGCGAGTGTATACCTGTCCTTTTTTCCCCCTAAGGTAAGTCTTTCCCCTCCCGGGATTGGAATGACTCCTTACCCTCTCCCTTAAAACCCATATCCTTTTGTCTTTCCTTCTCCTTCCCTCTTTCCTGACGAGGCAACCGTTGGTTGCGAAAGCTAGAGTTTTGTGTGTATGTTTGTGTTTATTTGTGTGTCTATCGACCTGCCAGCGCTTTTGTTGGGTAAGTCTCATCATCTTTCTTTTTAAATATATTTTTCCCACGTGGAATGTTTCCCTCTATTATATATATATATATATATATATATATATATATATATATATATATATATATAAAAACAAAGATGATGTGACTTACCAAATGAAAGTGCTGGCAGGTCGACAGACACACAAACGAACACAAACATACACACAAAATTCAAGCTTTCGCAACAAACTGTTGCCTCATCAGGAAAGAGGGAAGGAGAGGGAAAGACGAAAGGATGTGGGTTTTAAGGGAGAGGGTAAGGAGTCATTCCAGTCCCGGGAGCGGAAAGACTTACCTTAGGGGGAAAAAAGGACGGGTACACACTCGCACACACACACATATCCATCCACACATATACAGACACAAGCAGACATATTTAAAGACCTTGGTCTTTAAATATGTCTGCTTGTGTCTGTATATGTGTGGATGGATATGTGTGTGTGTGCGAGTGTGTACCCGTCCTTTTTTCCCCCCTAAGGTAAGTCTTTCCGCTCCCGGGACTGGAATGACTCCTTACCCTCTCCCTTAAAACCCACATCCTTTCGTCTTTCCCTCTCCTTCCCTCTTTCCTGATGAGGCAACAGTTTGTTGCGAAAGCTTGAATTTTGTGTGTATGTTTGTGTTCGTTTGTGTGTCTGTCGACCTGCCAGCACTTTCATTTGGTAAGTCACATCATCTTTGTTTTTAGATATATTTTTCCTTCGTGGAATGTTTCCTTCTATTATAACTATATATATATATATATATATATATATATATATATATATATATATATATATATATATATATATATAGAAGGAAAAATATATCCAAAAACAAAGATGATGTGACTTACCCAATGAAAGTGCTGGCAGGTCGACAGGCACACAAACGAACACAAACATACACACAAAATTCAAGCTTTCGCAACAAACTGTTGCCTCATCAGGAAAGAGGGAAGGAGAGGGAAAGACGAAAGGATGTGGGTTTTAAGGGAGAGGGTAAGGAGTCATTCCAGTCCCGGGAGCGGAAAGACTTACCTTAGGGGGAAAAAAGGACGGGTATACACTCACACACACACACACACACACACACACACACACACACACACACACACACACACACACACATATCCACCCACACATATACAGACACAAGCAGACATATATGTCTTACTGGAATGATTGATGAATGTAAACTTCGTTCAGCATTTGTCGACTTGTGTTAATTTACGACTGTTGCAGACATTTCCTGAACCTGACAACACAGGATTTATGAGGAGGAGGACCAAAACCCCAAAACCATTTACAGTGAATAGATGATAGGGACAATGCCCATGAGGATATAACACATTATAAGGAGAACATACTACAAAAAATATTACTCAGGAATCTATCTCGATTTCAAAGATGTGCAAAAATGGACTCTTTCATATAGTCTGCCTTCATTTTGGTTACTGTATTGTTTTTACTTTACAGTAAAGTTATTTTTTGATTTGGAATTCCTTTTCTTTCATTCACTGCTTCCCTTGAAACTATAACACCCCCCCCCCCCCCCCCAACACACATGCACACAGGAAGAACAAAACCTTTTCTGAGCAGTTTACCTACATGTATCAACAACATGCACACAAAATACCACCACCAGGAAAGTACAACCATTAACACTATTGGAACACATACCTGTTACTGTTTTGTTTCCACTTCCAGATGCTGTATGAGATGCAAACACAGCATCTCCTCTGGCTTGTCGCAGGTTGGTAGACACTGTGAACTCGTTATCTGACCGGACACTGTCTTCCTTAAAATTACCATTTTCAAGTATTTCCCTGCATCCTGCTTCCAATAAATCATCACTCATGGCTATATTCCAGTCTCCCAAAATTGAATCAAATTCTTTTTGGTTTAACACATCTTCTTGCCATTGTGTAGAATTTTCATTGGCCTCCTTTACACCCACAAGAGAATCTGCTGGAACAACTTTTTCTTGTCTCTCTTCTGTTCTTCCAACATCTGTCTTCACCAAATTTCTCACTGTTATGGTCTCATTGGACACAACCACCAATTCTTCTTGTACAGGTTTCCTATGGTTTTGTTTTGTGTTTAGGGTTTCTATGTCTTCACTTGCTGCTGTCTGATTCAAGTTAGTATCTTTGGGCTCTGCATTATCATCATTCATTATTTTCTCAACTGCCTGACTGGGTAGAGGTAAGTCCTTTGTGCACTCATTATAGCCTGAGGAGCGGGAGGAGATTTTATTCTTCGATTTACTAACTCCTAAACAGTAAGTTTCATCTTTGGTATCATTTGTACACTGTCTACTGATGCTTGTTTCAATGGCAGGTTGTGTTTGATCTGTGTCAGTGTTTGGTAATTTTGAGGGTAAAATCTTATCTGTCTTCTGCACTAGAGAGCTATGACCACTACCTAATGAATTTTTCTGGGCACCTGTACTATTACTTTCTTCAGAATGATACTGTAGTCGGTCACTGTCACAGAGAGAGTCGCCAAATGATTTGAAAACCATTTCACAAACTTCAGAACTTTTATTCTGAAAGCCTTCCAAATTCACTGCGTAGTTTTTATCTGCTAACTTCTGAGAACTGTAATCATCAGATTTCCGAATTACAGCTGCCAATCCCCCTATTCGTTGAATCCGCTGACCCTTTCTTCGGGAACGTGATGAATTAACTTCTGCTGCTGTAGCTCCAGCTTTGATTCTGTTGAGCTTTTCTTCATAAACCTGGTTTCAAAAGAGTAACATTTTAAAGACAAAATTTAACTGCTCAAAACAAAAAGAAATTTTGTATCATTAAAATCTAAAATTCTCTCACTCAATGATAAATGTAACAAATCCATATTATCAAAAAGCACAAAATAAATTGAATTATCTCTGGAATTCTGCAAATCAATGAGAATTTGCTAAGATCACATGATCACAGAATTATATCTGTTCACAGGTAAGGGGGAGAGGAGAGCAACAGAATGACAAAAATAATGTGTGAGACAACTGGACAACCCACCACATATACTTTAACTAGAAGCTTCCCGGATCAAATGTGGCTCGAAATGGAAAGTTTTTAGACCATATCTCTATAATCTTGCTTTTATCCTTTCTCTTTGAAAGGTTTTATGTCAGATGTTACTTATGTTTGTAATAATCAAAGCTATCCATAGGTTTAACGTCTATGAAAATTAAATGTTGGCTCACATTTATGTGGAAGCCTACGTTTAAGTTCATAAAGGATAGAACTGAAAATATTCTGTAATGATTTTCAAATGATCATCCAAATAAGAATAGATCAATGTAAGCAGAGTCTGTATACTAGTAATGGATCAAGCTATAGATATGCTTCATGTGTTGCCTGATTTTTTTACGTATTCCCTTTCAGTGTCAGGACTTTAAAATAAGGTGAGTGGAATTGCTCTCCAAATTTTACCAACATCTGCATCAAACCAGACAAATATAGTCTTCTTTAACCCTTGTAAATGTAAGTCCTCTGTGGAATTTACAGGTCTTACAATTATTCTGATCATTCTTGTCCTCAGTTCCCTTCCTATCCAATTCCAATATTTTTTAATTGTTTGCATTCAATACCCTAGTAGTAGTAGTAGTAGTAGTAGTAGTAGTAGTAGTAGTAGTAGAACTATTACTTGCTTTCTACAATTTTTTCTGATCTCCTTTCCTTTACAGAGCTCCAAACAGTACCTTGGCTGGAAATACCCATTACCTGTTATTTTCACTGCTGCTGTTACACATACATCACAATTTTCATGTTCATCAGACATTAAAACCATAAATATATATTTCTTTAACTTTTTTTTAGCTTTGGTGCTTACCTTAAGAACCCTCTTAACAACTGCAACTTTTGGCTCCCTTAAAGGCAATGCACTGATTCTTGCTTCATCCATACTGCTTATATCACCAATTGTTTTTATCCCCTGCTCTTCAAAATACCTTACAGCATTTCTGGCCCTGAAAGTGACACACACTGCAGTCACAATTTGGTAATGTTAATGAAAATGACAAGATAAATCCAAATAATTTAGCTTTACATCAACAAAATCATTACTCTATTCAACACATATGCATCTATTTGCTTAATTTATTTTTGTGGGACATCCACACAAATGTTACACCGTCATGCAGTACACCAGCTTACAGAATACAATCACCATTAACGAATAACTTGCATCGGAGCGCACATGTCATGCTGTACCAGTTATCATAGGAGTGCAGTACAGCTCACAAGTAAAACCGGTGTATGAGGTGCTACCCAAAACTTCCAAGAATATCCTCATAAAAGTATGGAAACTTCCCTCACATCTTCATTTCCACCGTTACATTCAAAATAGCCCCTTTGCACTTGTCTGCAACAATTCCAGTGATTCTCTCTTTGTTGGAAGCAGTGTTGGAAGTCTACTGGGTGAATTGTGTTCTAAATTATTTCACAATATGCTTGAATTTCTTCTATGAAGTCAAGCTGCCAACCTCTCAATTTCATATTCAGGAAGAGGAAGAAATGGCAAGTGGTCATATCAGGCAAGGTGGCTGGATGGAGGACAGTCGTCACGTTTTTTGGCCCGAAATTCCCTCACAGTAAGTGAACCATGTGCAGGTGCATGATCATACTGCAGCAACCAGTCTTCATTCTCATATATCTTCTCTGTGACTGAGTGACAACATGGAAGAAATTCCTTATCAACAATTATGTGCATGTCACAAAAATACATTAGCACTGACTTTATACTGCTGCTTACTTGGTGTGTTTTTTTTTTGGACTACAGAGCGTAAGGTGCCTTCCACTATGAAAATCTCCATTTTGTTTCAAGCTCATAACCTTACACCAATGACTCATTGGTAGTTACGATCGTGGACTGTAAATTTGGATCATCTCTGTTATTTGCAGTTCAGGTCACCCCAGATATTGTTAATTGGCATTCAAAAGACAAGGAACGAACTTTGCTAAGCTTCGCCTCACATTCAATTAATTAGCAAGAATGCATTGACAAACTCCATACAAAGTTATAATGTTTTCACAAATATTATAAAGTATCTGTCTTCTTTCCTTGTGGATCACTTCTATCATTTCAGTTGCTCCCCGAGCTGTGCATGATGTTGG